>NC_092415.1:98699911-99324911 GCF_040894005.1 Engystomops pustulosus | reverse complement strand
AGTGAAAAATGGACATGAAAAAACAGGAAAGGGCCCGTAACCGGTTAATCCCCTTCCCTCCGGTACTTGAAAAAGATGAAGTCGCCGCTCTGAACGCACTTGGTGCAGGTCAGAGCGGCGACTTCATCTTCTTCGATGGGAGGGACACGGGGAGGCAAGTACCGGGGGGGAGGGGGGGATAGAGTGTCCCTGACTGGGCTCAGTGCGGTAGGAGCTTGGGACCCCTCGGTGCACAGGACGCGTTCATAGAGAAAACACGTCTCCCCGCTCGGGGCTTTCCTTGCGCTGGGAGACGCCATGACATTTGAATCTGAATAATGATATTTTGTAAGCGCATTTTGTGTGGAAAACTTGATGCGGCCCAGCCTTACCCAGAATCTACCTCCAGCGGCCCCCAGGTAAATTGAGTTTGAGACCCCTGACTTAAGGGATCACAATAAAGCCAATAACACATCTGTATATTGCAGAACAGGTCTCATAAAGACAGAGTTTCTCTTATGTACTGCTTCAGCCAAGAAATGGCAATCCTGGATCTAGACCTTTTAAAATTTTCTAAAACCAAACAACCTCCTTTATAAAATAAAGAATGGGATTCCAGATAAAATAACACCCTTTAACTTAGAATTATGTTTTTTGCTTATCCCTATTGTGGCTGTTTTTATCACACTCTATTATCTCCCTATTATTCTACAACAGTAGATGAGCACCCATGATTTATGCACAATAGGTATTAATTGTGAAACATTTTCAGGAATTCTTTAGTAGGCCCGATTTCCTTTTTAATGAACTTGTAAGTCAAGCTAAAAAGAGACTAGAAACTGCACAACAGCTGAATAGTGCAAAACAAGAGAGCACTGCAGGATGTACTGTAAAAGTGTTTTATTGTATATGAAATAAACAATATAGCATTTATGTATGTGCAACATGGAAAACAAAACCATAAAGTTTTATGAAGCAGATCATGACAACTCAATAATGAGATTCCAATTACAAAAAATGAACACCATAAAACCAGAATAAGATGGTATTAATGTTCATTCCAAAGTAATACTTTGTCAGCAGCATGCTACTCTAAACAACATTTTGTGGAGTGAGATTAAGCTAAGTGCATAAGAAAACATTTTCTTGCAGTTGCATCATTAGTTTCTGGATGTATAATCCAGTGAGAGCAGATTTACTACAAGTATGAGCCTTGCAGGAAGATTTGGACTCTAAAAGCTTTGCATCCCTTTGTAGTTCACCAAGAGACCAATACGCATCAAAGTGCAGTAACCAACCTTGATTAAAGTTATTGGAGCATAAAATCATGGCCATGGCTTTCTATTGTTGTGCACGTTTTACTATAATAAATGTATCAAAAAGGTTTTTTGCAGTTGAGACTTATTAAAGATTAAAAGGACGATAACACAAAAATGTTATCTTCAGCCTTGTAGAACAAAAATGAGCATTTTGATGTATTTTATTCTCAATTATTGTGTGAAAGACAAGAAACAGTAAAAGCACAGTGTAGGGATAGTGTACAATGGTCAGTGTTTTGTGTAGAAGAGCTCTACTACCCCTCTGGGGTCTCACTCTATCATTCGATATATAGGGTAGATGCCAGTGGGCAAGGTTTCATATGCTATCCCCTCACTTTTTGAATGTGTGTTATATTTTCAGCATCAAACTAATCATAATACTTTCGTTATAAAAGTGAAGTAGAATAAGGAATTGCTGTGGATACTCAGAAAGTGAAGGAAGGATATCATTCACACCGTAACTACCAAATAGCTAAATTAAAGTGCACGGACCAGTTATATATTTAATGTTCATAGATATTACCATTGTCATTACATGATCAAGCAATAATATTGTATGTAAAAGCTGACCTCTTTGTGTAGATTCTAAAAGCAAAGCTAAAATAAGATAAAGCTAATTTAAAATCTTCATATGTACATATGAGCTAAAGGGGTATTACAATGTAATTGTTTGTATTATTAACATTTATACAATTTTCCAATATACATTATGCATCAATTTCTCATAGTTTCCGTGATCTCTGCTTGCTTCCTTTCTACAGAAACCCTTTATGTTTACTTCCAGTGGACAGAAATCTGACCATGGTCACACGGCTCATTAGAATCATAGAGAGTAATCAGAGCCATGTGAGTCATACACCTGTGTGATATCACATGATCATGGTCAGATTTCTGTCCACTGGAAGCTTTCTATAGAAGGACAGCAAGCAGAGATCTAGAAAACCTTGAGGAATTCATACAGAAATTATATTGGAAAATTGTATAACGTTTTATAATACAAACAATAACATTAATTTGTTGAAATGGTAACATACCTTGAATGCTTTCTATTTTAGGAATCAATGCTTAATATTAATATGTTTATTGTTATTATTAGGGCCAGGATATTGCAACACAAACATTTACTATATTTGTTTTACCCATTAGCGATAATGCTGTTTGGGGGTTTATGTCCAAGCCCTTTTATGCCTTTTTTTACCCTCACATAAGCCACTTTTATTGACAAATGATGGATTTTTTGCAACCTAAGTTCAGTTTTTGAATGGCATCATTTTAGAGGAAATAGAAATTGTTTATAAATGTTAACTTTATTTCAGTAATATTTTATATTTTTTAGGTGAATTTACAGTGTTTACCAGTGTTATAAATTGGTATTACTTTAGTCTCTGGGTCTGTACAATTCTGGAGATACCAAGTTAGTGTGTGTGTTTTTTTAAGGTTTTGCATGATGAAAACACTGTTCAATAAATAAGAGAGCTATGTTATTTGAAAATTGCCATCTTTTATTTATTCACCTTTTAGATGACCTTTTCATTTGATTTGTTTTTGGGCAGTAACAGCTAATAGAATCACTTTTTCAACTATACCTTTGGATAACTGTGCAAACTTTTGATCACTTTTAATTTGAAATTATACAGATGGCAAAATAATGAAAAATTTGGACATTTAGACTTTTTTCCCCCTTATGACAGGAAATAATTGTTTTCATATAAGCAAGTATGGTAATGCCCACCCAACAATAGGGTATCAGAGGGTAAACTCCTGTTTCTTACATTGTGCAGATCCGTGTAAATATCTTTAGATGGTTCTCCACAAAACATGCTATCCAAGATACATATAAAACCAGAACTGTAATCTTTTTTGTGTGGTAAAACAAATTGCAGCAGTAACACATATACCTTAATACATACAATCATATTATTACATAAATTCAAAAACTATAAAAGACCAAGACAACTCACATATCCCAAAATATCCTATTATAGACAGCGTTATGTCATAAAAAAACAAACACTTTCAAGGCTGCATTCAAACCTCTTGGGACTAAGGTTTAAACTCATATATTGCTATAGATTCTTTTTTTGACATTTTCGCAATATACTGTAGTTACCGCCTCTCCAATCTTTCTTAACTTTCTTTAGGGCAGAGAATTTTAGTTTACTGGGGTCTTTTCTATGATGAGTTTTAAAATGTGCTGATAAACAATGTTTCTCAAAACCTTTTTCAATATTGCGTATATATGTTCCATCATTCTTGTTTTCAGTTATCTACATGTGTGACCCAAACACTGCCTGTTATAGGCATTCAATAATATAAATGGTCCCTATGGAGTCACAAGTTTATGTTTCTTTTATTTAATATTGAAATGAATTTGATCTAGATTGAAGCATGTTCGTTTTTCTTGGAAAATTTGGTAGTTATGTAAGAGCTATTTTATTGTTGAGATATGGTGCTCTGGTGTACACCATAGGGCAGTGATGGCGAACCTATGGCACTGGTGCCAGAGATGGCACTCAGAGCCCTTTCTGTGGGCACTCAGGCCATCACCAGAGATGACTCCAGGTATCTTCCTGCAGTCCCAGACAGCCCAGGACTTGCTGTGCACAGAGCTATTTTAAAGTGACAGCTGTACCTGGGACTATTTTCTGCTTTATTAGTGTCCTCAGGGGCTGGTATCAATGAAAGCTGTGACAGAGAAGGGAGTATAAATCAGAAATTAAATTTCTGTGTTGGCACTTTGCGATAAATAAGCGGGTCTTTGTTATAGTTTGGGCACTCAGCCTCTAAAAGGTTTGCCATCACTGCCATATGGGGTTTTAATGGTTGTTTTTTCCCAATGATATATCATGATATAATGTCACTACTGCTCTATATTTAATACCGTAGATGCTTCTCATGTTATATCCTGAAGTGAAGTAACAACATATAACAACAATATATCATCTTTCATGACAGCAGATTATATACCAAAAAATAAGAAGTGGCATCTTGAGTGACAGCATATACCATGGAAGCGATAGTTGTCTTTAAATAATCAAGTAACTAAAGAGATCAGTAGGTTAGATTGCATTGCATTTTTTAAGTATATTTTTAATAACTAATTTTAATAAAATATTGCCCAGAGGATACTTTTGGTGTTGCAAGATATACCATTTATTTCTTTCGTTAATTGTTTTCATATTTTGATAGACCGGCCTTTTTGGTAGGTGAGAATAACATATTTATGATTTTTTTCATTTATTTTTAGATGCTTTATAGGGAATTGTTTCACTGTTTCAGGCCAAGTTTCTACAGAGTTAGGGTTTTTGGCACATGAACATGTGCATTCCACAGACCACAAACAAGGGTTGGGTGTCATTGGAGTATGAGAGCTTCCACGCTGATGGCATCGCATTGACAATAGAAAAGACTGCCCAATTCAGAAACTCAGCCAGAAATATGACCTGGTTTGGGTTTTTCATCGCTTTACCAAAATATCAATTGTTGTCACAAATATTTGTCACAAATAGAATCTGTCTTATCCACTAGTGTAATAAAGGAAACATATATATGCATAGCAATTGAGCAATATACTTACATAGCTACAAATACTGATTCCCTTTTGGCTCAACAACACAGAGTATTCTGTTTCTCCACACCAAGTGCATCATGTGTCTGCTGATAGAAGAAAGAAATACTCATGTCATATTGGGCTGAATTAACACTCACGTACTCTCTCTAGACATGATGCAGCTGTTCAGTTGTTATTGAGCTACAGGTGCGTTAGTATGCTATGCTGTCCTCAAGTTAGATTGTCTATTGATGCAGTACAATAAGAAGGTAGAGAATTTCTGATGAAAATACTTGCTCGGAAGCAGTTATTGTATTACTATTCTAAGTATGAGTTTCAGCAAAATATATCAATATGTATCTGTCACAAGGGAGTTGGAACAGACTGATGATCTGCACAGCACTAGAGAAGATAATAAACTGCATGTCTTCAAGTATCTTTTGCTGAAAATCAAGGGGAATCTAAGTAATAATAGGATTATGAGGTTCTTGATGGAACAGAGCTTCAGTTTAGCATTGTGAACTGATGATTGTAACGAAAAATGTGGACCGCAAGAAAATCGTGACAGAATTTTATATTTCATTAAAAACATATTCTAAAGTCAAAACCTGACAAAAGTTGACCATGTTTAATTATCATGAACAGAATGACATCTTTTAACATATGCTTAATATTACTCCAATCACAGGCTCCATTGCAGAGAACAGATGGAGTTGTTAATAGGGAGGGTGAGGAATTAAATTGAAGACATGTTTTCTAATCCCACACCATGTCCTAGCGAAACCAAAAAGCCTTTTTGTTTACTTTCAATTCTTTTTATTCTACCTCTGCAGATTTAATGAACAAGCAAACTTAACATTATCACTTCTACCTTCACATCAAGGAACTTACATCATACTGACTTAAATAAACATAACTACCAAATAAATCAAGATAAGAGATGGCACCAGTAAGTTTTACATGAATAATACAGTGCAAGTAAAAGAAAACACTGATCACTGTTCCTTATCAAATTAGCATTTTTATCATTTTACATGGAAATGTTGACATTTTTTTGTTCTCTCTTTTGCCTTGTTTTTCAAAGTCAAAAAATAACGAAAAAGCCTTTTTACATTGTACCTGAAAGCATTTCACTGTATTGATGAGAAATGTTTTATCCTTATAACCATAATTAATAACCTTAATTCCCTTTCCTACATAAAAGCTCTATATGTTGCTCTATGTTTCTAGCAACAGCACAAGTGAGAAATTTGTGAACATGTGACATTTTAGCCATTCAGTAAATGGGCAATGGACAGCCCATTTGCCAAAAATCTAGCCAAATATAAACTAAATCGAAATATAAATATGCAATAAAAAGGTTAATGAGCAACAAATTTTCATTCAGCACCTTCCGATCTACTATGAATTTGTGTGACTTTTAAAAAATTATAGTACATCTACAATTGTGGCAGTGAGTAGTAAGCCCCTGGTTTAGCACAAATGTTGTCTGTGACCGTACACTAAGTCAGAAAAACAGTAATGAAATAAAACTGACAAGTGGGATTAAAATGGAGAAGGTTTTTAATTTTTTTTCCTTTTATTTTAAGTAAATGGACCAATTGTATTATGTTAGCTACCACTGCTTGTTCTCTGTCTTCTGCATTATGTAAACAAACTGCAGATGTGTTTTTAAGGGGACATTAAAACCTTTATCCTTAAAGCGGAAACAGTTCAGAATCGGAAAGACATGTTAAGTACATACCTTATGAGAAAACAGATGGCACACAGCTGTGAGGTTCATGTTTAGAGACAACTTTGTGCCAACAGGGAAAACTAATCTCAGCTTTAACAAAGTTTTCTAAGACAGTATGTCACTGAATATACCGTTATATAAGCTCCCTTATAGCCGTTGTACTGTATTTATTGTGGGTAAATTTGTTCCCATCTTGCCTGCATGCTAAGGCAACTGGTAGCCCCTCGAGTCAATAAGACATCATATTCAAAAGACAAATTAAGTCATATGTTTGCCAGCCTATAGACACAGATATAATATTTATAAGGCAAGGAGCCAGAAATAACATCAATGCCACACTAGTCATACTACTCAAACTGAGCGGTAGCATATACCTACCAGCATTGTCATTACTGGATGAGACTTGTAGAGGAATTATAGCTGGTATGCTAAATTTCATGAAGTGGTAACATTTTTTTTTTTTTACAAACAAATAAAGTAAAATTTTAATGCTTATTAGATGGAATATGGCTAGTTATGAGTGGACCCAAATTATTTTGGAAAAACTACCCAAGCACCAATTGTGGTGTTAACTGTTTTAATGGCACTGGCAAAGTCACCAGCAGCATTCAAATAACCTATTGCTATGAGCACATTGCCATTTTGAGGGGACCAGCTGCTACTGGACAGCCGTGGGTAAATTAATTGTTGCTGGCAAAGTCATCAGCAGTGATCATGGCTTTAAAGGTGGGAGGGGTTGACCCAAACCTGCAAAGTTTGGTACAAACGGAGAAAATGAAAAACAGATATACAAGACATACAAGACACCATATTAAAAGAGTTAATATCTTGAGCATGTTTCTTTGTGTTAAAGTAAAAGTAGTGTTAATGGCTAAGGCTTTAAGGCTAAAGTGAGACCAAACCTAGAACTGCTGGCTTGAACTCACGTGCTGAGTATATGGGGCTTAGTCTTTGGGACTTAGCATTGTGGGGGTATGTATTATGAGACTTAGTCTTTGGGTGTTCTAGCAAAGTTACTTTAACACAAAGAAACATATTGGTTAAAATATTAACTTAACTTAATTCAGACCTTAATGGTAGGTTTCAGCATTGTGGTAAAAGTATGAAATATAGTCATAGCTAGTTGTTTCAAGTTCTTTTGAACTCTGGTAATTTAATTTGTAAGCAGAATCAACATGGCCCTCTGCCGCCTTCTTTGCTTCCATTTTCCCATGAATATGGCATGTTAATGAATGTACATGCTATGGCATCTTCCAGTGTGTCATGTTACTTGACATTGGTGCTAAGGATTATGGCAAAACTATTTTTTCAAAACCAGCCATGTCATAATTCATAGATTTCAACTCCCTGTTGATGAAACTATGCTTGGATTTGGTTGCATTTGTAAACTCATGCTGGAAAATGTTTGAGGAACCATAGAAGAAGATATGGCATAGCTTGGAAATATGTCACAAACCTAACACCTTGGTACAGGTGTAGCCACACCCCTCTCATATCACAAAGGGGGAAGGATTTGGTAGAAATTTCAAAAGAGCATGCCAACATGTACTATTTTTTAGTTATCTTGAGACTCCAAATACCACCTTAAAGACTGCCCACTAGCTGAGGTCTCACAGCACAGATATATGCTACTGTTCATTAGTAAGACTTTTATTTTTATAGCTTTTATTTTTATAACTGTTTTTGTAGGTATTGTAGGCATATTGTTTCATAACCTTTTTACCTGTCAATTATATATTTTATGTGTATACTGTACTTTTGTATATTAAATATTAAAAACTTAACGTTTCTGCTTGTAGCCTTAGAGAATCGAATTTTCTGAAGTGATAGCATTGCCAGGATACATTTATTTTAGTAATTGTATAGATAATTTTCAATCTGGGTGTCTAATTTGTAAATTTGCAATTTTAATATATTATAATATTATTGGGAGAAAGATAGGTGGCGGCAGTAGCAAGGAAATCTAGTGAAGCCAGGTCTAGGAGAATAAAGTTTAAAGTAAAAGTGCCATCTTGCATATGTGGGCAGGGCTAAATTCTCTCTAGTCTCTTTAGTGTAGGTTCACCCAGTTATGTAACTCAAGAGTGGGAGGTTCTTTACGGGCATATAAAGACCATTAACTTTCTCTAGCATCACAGTGGGGCTTGAAACTTTCTAATCTGCTCAGGTAGATTAATTTTAAAATGAGGGACAGAGGAGCAGAAACTTAAAGGGGTTGGTCACTTAGACATACATCTGCATGTATATTCCCTGTTGTGACTGCACCCTGTATTTATACACAACTTCCTGTTTCTCACTGCTTCAGTATATCCTAATGGAAACCTCCACTGTGTCTTCTTTCCTCTCAGTCCATCTCACTTGCGGACACAGGGAGAGGGGAAGGTAGGAGCAGGATGAGTGATCATCTCCTGCTGCAGGTCCTTCCAATTCATCACAGCCCAGACATGTAACAAAGATCCACAAAGAGTTTACAGATGACACTATAGGAAGCATCAGGGATGATGAATCAATTGTTGAACTTTCAGGTATTATTATTAAGGCAGTGAAGACACATAGGAAATTTATGTAAAAGGGTGGCAAAGAGTGCATTTAAACCAATGCATAGTTCCATTGCAGAAATGCTAGGTGTTCAATGTTTAAACGGCCATCCAGTAATCTGCAGAAGCAGTACAAATGAAACTAATGTGAACATAGGTAGAGAGCTGTTATAATGCAACATCCCCCACCGGGGTCTAATCTTTTCTTGGGGCCTGGAGGCAGCCAGGGCCCAGAATACCGGAGTGGCTGGCAGTTGCGGCCTAGGCACGCTGTGGTCACGGTGCTTGATATGGGACCAGAGGGCTGTCCTACAGCCTGGCAGGTCTCCAGCAGGTGGTGTGTGCAAGAAATTAAATGAGAGCGAGAGGCTGTTGTACTGAATCTCCCTGGGGAAACCCCTTAGATGTCAATAGTAAGAGTCCCTGAGTAATGGATGGGGCACCCTTGGTGTAAAAGCTGTACTTAGGGAACAGACGGAGGCAACATTGTGCAAAAGTAACTCACAGTTCTTTAATGGAACAAATGCTGGATTATTGGAGAAGTCCGGATTATTGGAGTGGTCATGTAGAGTGATCCTCAGGAGTATATTCACCAGCCTGGTAGCAAGTACCAGGCTGGGAGGTAGCTGTGTCCAGGTATGGAAGCTGCAGGTTTGTTCTGGGTGTTCTGGTGTGTCTGTGCTAATGGTGCACAGGCACTGTCTCCTTCTCTCAGTGTGTGTTCTGGAAGATGAGGTGGGGCCTAAGAGGCCTGTGGTCAGAGTATGTGCTCTATGGTCTCTCTGGTAAGAGAGCAGCTCATGAGGTGAGAGCCCAGCACTAAGAGGAGGTGCTCCTCAGTCAGGAGCTGGATCCTAAGAGGTGCTCCTCAGTCAGGAGCTGGGCCTAAAGAGAGCTTGTCACTTCCTATCCAGGGGTTTTGTTAGACTCTGGTCAGGTGGTCTCACTCTCCAATCACACTCCAGCTTACAATGAAGCATATAATTGGATAACAGATATTAAACACAGATTTAACCCTTGCCTTTTCAGGCAGAATCTACTGCTGCTGAGTGCCTAAGACCTATGGCATTCT
The DNA here is from genome assembly GCF_040894005.1 of Engystomops pustulosus. Taxonomy (NCBI): domain Eukaryota; kingdom Metazoa; phylum Chordata; class Amphibia; order Anura; family Leptodactylidae; genus Engystomops; species Engystomops pustulosus. The sequence goes on along the minus strand of NC_092415.1, from coordinate 99,314,719 downwards.
CCTTATGCGCTGATCAGACTCACTTAGAGGGGTTCTATAGGTAGAGGGCCTCATTTGCAAGCACTCCCTTGCCTATACATCCCTGACTAGCCAGTATCTATGCAGTAATCTAGTTCTCTTCTGCCCACCAGTTATAAGCTTTGTCACATTATGTCATAGTTATTATACCGTCACAGTTGTTTAAGTTATCAACTCTGTTCCTGTTCTTGTTTTGTATTTATTAAGCATATTGAAACTTTTTTAACATCGTTTTTTAGTTTCACAAGGAGCTCTGAAGTGATCATTGCTGAGCTAAGATAGTGTTGTGTATTATGTGTGACATGATCATTGCAGAGCTTATATAGTGTTGTGTATTATGTGCGACATAATCATTAAAGAGCTTATGTAGTGCTGTGCATTATGCTGTGAGGTGATCATTGCAGAGCTTATGTAGTATTGTGTATATTATACTGTGATGTTATCATTGCAGAGCTTATGTTATATTGTGTATTATGCAGTGATATGATCATTGGAAAACTTATGTAGTATTGTGTATTATGCTTCAATGGGATCATTGCAGAGCTTATGTAGTATTGTGCATTATGCTGTGATGGGATCATTGCAGAGCTTACAGTATGTAGTATTGTGTATTATGCTGTGATGGGATCATTGCAGAGCTTACAGTATGTAGTATTTTGTATTATGCTGTGATGGGATCAATGCAGAGCTTACAGTATGTAGTATTGTGTATTATGCTGTGATGGGATCATTGCAGAGCTTATGTAGTATTGTGTATTATGCTGTGATGGGATCATTGCAGAGACTATGCAGTATTGACTTATAGGGAGGTTATTAAGCCATACCTACATAAGCATATTCATTACCAAGAAAATGGGTCTTCCCTTCTAACCAAACTAAATAGATGCTACAGTCTTTATTGAAGGAAGCATCTGAGAGGTTGAATTCCCGAGAGCATTTGGAGCACATATCTGTGATGAGCAAAAGAGGTTAATAGGAAAGGGTACTATTGCAATATAATGCGTAATGTTAATCATAACACATTAGGGATGCATGAGTCAATATATACCATGCCTACAACTTTATAGTTTGAATTCCATTAAACAATGGCTCTGACTCATATTTGGATGCAAACTGATAACTATGATATGTTATTGTACTATCTCTCAGAGTTGTAGGATCATAATCCTTTTGAGCTCAACAACAGTATCTGAACAAACTCCGTTCATAGTATAGACAGGAACTGTTTGTAAGCTGCCCTAAATTCTAATAATACCTACAGAGAATTGTAAAGCCCTCCAGGCATCTCACAAATTCTCTCTGAGTATAATCAAGTCTGATTATATTAGTTTTCCCATAAAACATTTTTTAATATGCTGCAGTATATTAAAAACTTTAGAGCAGGTGTATGCTTAAAAGAAAGTGAACGAGGGATGTGGCCTGTATGTAGCTCCTGGAGGCAGCTTTGTCAACTACTTCTCAAGACTTCTCCAAGACTGTAGAGAAAACAATGGCTGCTAAAAAGCTCATCACATTTTCATACTTAAACAGGTTCCCAGAGCAATATTCAAACTTGTGCCAAAGCTGATTTAGAAATAAAAATCCATTGTTCAAATCAGCAGAATTTAAATTCCCTGTGTTAATTATTATTATTATTGGAAAGTTGTCAACAAAATAGCCTAAACACCTTGATAAATGCGGTGTGAAGCATTATAGTTGTTTTTTTTTGATGAATGATCCCAGAATTCTGATACAAGTAGATTGATAACTCTTCTCCAAAGAGTCTACCCATGGTAAGTTATACGATGTAGTAGCTGCATTGCAAGAATAAATAAGAAACTTAGGAGATCATACAATTAATTTGAGAAATAAATTGAAAGAAATTACAGGGAAGCATAATACTTTAGTGGATGCCCACAATGAAGCTGAGGAGGAAATTGTAGTAATTAAAATAAAACTAGCTGATTTGGAACATCGCTCTTGGCAAAACAACAATAGGTTTCATAATATAAGGTTACAGATGAAAATCTACAAGAAAGATAAAAGATATGTTTGTGTCCTTCCTCCCTGACACTTCAGATAGAGGCTAAGTCATAGATAGGGCCCACAAAGTCCCCAAACCTGAAATCTTGCCCTCTTCAACCCCATGTGATGTCCTTGTTATTCTATTTTCTATTTTTAAAGCAGCTGTTTCATGCAATTATATGCAAGAAAAGTTCCAACATATCACTTGATATAGTAATCTTTCTCAAATGACATTAGTGAGGGAAAAGAATTTAAACATGCCCCAGGGTACTGGGGATGCCTGGTTAAGCAAATTATTCACAGAAATTGGGTTATCCATGTTCTATATTCCCAAATAGAGGCCACTAAGCTCTTTTCTGGATGGTCCAACCAGCAGAGGCCACCAACACACCATTAAAGAAGAAATCAGACTCCTTGTTTGGTCAAGTTGAAAGCTTTTAAATCTGACAATTTTATCACCACCAGAAGACCAAGGAAGACAACTCTACACAAAATGAAGTATCCTATATTCAAATAACTATTCTCATGGTATTTCTTTATATGGATATACAGTTATTTTTGTAGTTCAGTTATACAAGTGTTGACCAGTTATAATTCACAGTTTCCTTCCATTTTCTTTGCTAACTCTAAAAACAAAAAAGTGTGGTTCAAATAGCCATTAATTGGGCTTCCAACTCATGCAAAAAGTCATGCAGTCTCCCACTGCTGCAAAAACAATGGATATATGTGATTATCAATTGTGTCAGCAATAATGCCCCATTCTCAATAGTTGCTTTATATGCACCAAATATTCACCAAATTGACCTTATTCGAAAAAAGGTTCTTTATTGCTATTTTGGGACACAATATACTATTGCAGAATCGACATTACATTGGCATATTGCTAAAATAGTCATGACACATATAGATATTATAACAAGTCCACAAGTCAGACATTGATTCCCCCTCATCCCATGGGGTCTGAATACATCTTTGCTCAAATTTACAAAGCATTCCTCTACAGTGGAAAATGTTATTTAGGATTATCTCATGATGTGGAAATGATAATGATAGTGGAAAAGTGCAGTGACACTAAGTAAAGTTTGCCTTTGGAATGTGCAGGGGGCATCAGATTATTGAATACTGGTGCATGATCTTCAATTATATGGTGCACCCTGCACTGCTCGGGAAGTAGGCACCATCTTTTAACATACAGCATGCAACACAATTCTATTTAGTTGCTGTATTAATTGCGTTGTAAACTCTGAATAAGCACTAACACGCCCCTTTAGGTGCACAGTTTGCTAACCTTGACACAAAACTGGTGCAGACACTTCTTAAGTACATGTACAAGCTCTGAAAACATTTTTTCAGTTTCAGTGCTAAGTATGATAACCTGTATAAAAAAATGAAAAAATCCACAATTAAACAATAATTTATTGTTAACCCTTTCAGGACTCTATTTTACACTATTTTAGTTAGTGTTCTTTGCTTTTTACTCCCACTATTCCAAAATAAACTTGATAAAAGTTTTATCTCTTTGAAAATATGTACACTATTCTCTACAAGGACATAGGGGACCTAGAAAAAAGGCTCCTGGTGACAGGTTCTCAGAAGAGCACATTTGCAGTGTTTTCTAGTGGGCTCTGTTTTCATAGCTTTTTTTGTGCTCTACAAATGACATCTCCCATTTATTCTTTGGGTCAATAATATCACAGGGATGCCAAATTTATATAGGTTTCAATAGGTTTTAGTAGATTTTTTTAAAAATAAAATCTTTTGAACAAAAAGAAAATTGCCAGTAACATTTGGTTTGTGATGTGTAATTTTTGTAGGACATGCTGACATTTCCATGTTTATCAATTTAGGACCTAAGCAAAAAGTGGCAATTTTTGACATGGGGGCACTATTTTTTATTCTGGTTTTCAAGGCCGGGAATTTTTTATAATATACATATATACATATATGTATTTTCATATGTGTTCTAGGGAAAGGGGGTGAATAAAACTTTAATTTTTTTTACTACAGTTAATTTTCAATAATTGCATTGGTAAAAATTATACAATGTCACAGCGCCATAACCTGTCAGACAATCCATTTACCATTAGTTAGAAGCCACATATTCTTATCTATTGGTAATGTCAAGAAAAAGAGCTGGCACGTACAGTATTAAAAATTATTTTCAGTCTTTATTCCAAAATAAGCATAAAATATTGCTGTAGGAGAGAGGAACAGGAAGGCAGGATTAAGAGCACATTTAGCGCGAAACGGGTCATCACCTCAAGTGGGCTCATGCTTTGTTCCTCTCTCCTACAGCAAGATTTTATGCGAGTCTTGGAATAAAGAATGAAAATAATTTGTCAGAGTTTGCAAGAGTGAGCAAGCTCTATCTTTTTCCCAGGTACGGTACAGTACAGTGGGCAATGCATCCATGCAAATGGATAGACCTATTGCCCATAGAAATTCATTTGCCCATATTATACCCATATCAAATCGTTTAAACAAGGGTAACATACGACCCAAAAAAAAAAAAAAAACGTAGTGTGAAAGATGCCTCACTCTGAGAAGTAACCAATTAGTTGCAGCAAGCATGTAATAAGTCCAGCATTGTTCAAATGTTATAAATTAATTGCATAGCCTTGCTACAATTGACTCCAGTAAGGGGCAGAAGTCAATTGTAGGGAACTTTTATACCATAAGACTAACATGATTTTCACCCATGTGAACCAACCCAAATGCAAACTTTAAAAAATTTGCTGTGCTTTTGTGGCTTGCATCACAAGTGTCCAGTAAAGTATAGCTCAACACTAGTTACGGCTTTGTATTACAGCGTAATATTTTGGGCTATGTACATATAATAATTTGCTCAGACTGTATCACTTATATTTACTTTCACAAATACATTTACTAACACCATCTATGACATTGCTTGCATTGCACTATTTCCACCCCAAACAAATATGATGGGACCAGGAATACGCATGTTACAATCTGATATATTACATATTTGAAAATAAAGCAATGTAAGAAATAGCTGTATCGAAATATGTAGCATCATTATTTATGCTATCAATATTACTTGTGCATTAGGGTGCCTGAACCTGGACATGTAAGAACCACAAGATATGAGGTAAATAATAGCCAGATTTAATTCAATGTTAACACCTATATTGGCAAGTTATGCAGAAATTTAGATCTAACATTTGACTTGAAAATCAAAAATGTGTGACTTCAATAAAATTCAGCAATTTCTATTATATGTAGAGGTTTTTCACAAACAAAACATCAACTCATTGGGCCACATTCATCAAAACTAGTGCAGTCTGTACTATGATTCATCAGATTCATCAAAAGTCTTCATTAATCTGGTGCCCCCTGCACGGCTCGGGAAGTGTGCATTATTTTTTTGGGTTTTTTTGGGGTTTTTTCTTTGTTTATGCTGCAGAATTGTGGTGAAGACACAATAGGCAATAAATGTGGCGCAAACTCTGACTAAGTAGTAACACGCCTCTTTAGGTGCACATTTTTTATGTTTTGTGGGACACAGTGCAGCCGTGACACAAAACTGGTGCACACACTTTATAAATACATATGCTAGCATTTTGCACATTTTTTCAGAGAAAAGTCAGAAAGAAAACGGGCACACACGCTTTCGTAAATATGGCCATGGTGTTAATGCAAAAAATGAAGTTTTCTTTGCATTGTATAGTTTCATGCTGCAAATCTAAATTGCTGTGATAAGATGCTTTTGAACATGTAATGCATGCACTTCTGACTGTATTGAATTGTCATTTTTGCTTAGAAAATGTATTCTTTTGCTTCTATCACCTGTTTTATATTTATGAAAGTTCTCTTTCAAATAGTCAATGGATTATCCACTAACACAAAGACTCCGAGAGACCCATCATCACTGACAGTTCCAAAGAGACTGCAGTCCATCCCTGGAAGCATTTAGAGTTTTATATATTCCTCATCAGATACTGAATTTCACAGCTCCATATTTATCTGACACAGAGTTTTCAAGAAAAAGACATTTTTCAAGCACCAGCTTTTAGAACATTTTATAACAAATTAAAGTATATATGGTCTGTAAAAGAAATAAAAATAAATTGCATAAACATAATGAGACAATGCATATTATTTACATTACATGCACATTTACCCAAATCCAAACTATTTAAACCTGATTTGTAAAGTGCTGCAGAATATGATAATGCTATATAAATTGCAAAATATATTATTATTACCTGGACTTTAATTGTGAAAATGTAGCAGGGTCACCATCTACTATAACACATATATATATATTACTTAAATCCAAACACTTTTTAATAGGCTAAATTAGCACCTCCTGACAAAATTATTGTCGAAACATGTATCAAGGACCCCGAGAGCATTGACAAAAAATTAACTGAATAGATAAAATTATCAAACAGTTGATTTATGAACTCTGTTTTCAATAATAATGATAACACATATTTATTTGTATAGCACCATCATATTCTGCAGAGCTTTACCTATAGTCATACAATTAAACAATATGAATGATAATCATGCTCTTAAGAGCTTACAGGTGACACAGAAGGTAAAAATGTTTTGCCCAATGTTTGAGTCACTACCAGCTGCTATCTATATTTACAGAACTTAAGATACACGGGGGCAGATTTACTAAAAACAAACTGCATTATGTGCAGTTTGCCTGTGTACAATGCAGAGGGCTCCAGATTCAGGATTTCTGGTGCCCGTACTGCATAAATCTGGCGCTCCCTGCACTGCCCCGATGGAGTGCACCACTTTTTTTTGGTGAACCTTTAACATAGGATGTGCGGCACTTCACTGTGTGATGAGACATAATGGGGCACATTTACTAAGGGTCCAAATCACGTTTTTCCGCCAGGTTTCCCGAATTTTTCCGATTTGCCCCGGGATTTTGGCGCACGCAATCAGATTGTGGCGCATCGGTGCCGGCTTTCACGTGACGGAAATCGGGGGGCGTTGCCATTAGAAAATCTGCACTCACATACACCGGGACGAAGGAGGTGAATTTCGGCGGACTTCAGCGCAGCAGCGACACCTAGTGGACATCGGGCACACGACCTTAGTGAATCCCGGCAGAACCCGAATCAGCGTCGGAGAACGCGCCACTAGATCGCGACTGGATTGGGTAAGTAAATGTGCCCCACTGAGACATAATGCACATCTATAGCAGCCGTGAGATAGCTTTTGTCTTTGAGGCTAGCTCAAAGCAGCTTCTTGCGGACATGTAAATGTGCCCTTAGTTTGAAGAAACTTAAGGCTAATTTAAAGTTAAAGAAATAATATCTGTTAGATCACTGGAAGATCAATGAGCAAGGGAAAAGCGGTAGAATAAGATGAAGAAATGTTTTTGAGGAGCATGCAGCATGAGCACGCAAGTGATTTATTAAATTGAAAGTTGTAAGGTATTGGTTTTGAATGGTTCTATGCACTTCATTGATTGATTTACATGTCCTCATTTGCCTTAATATTTCTTATTCTGTTCAGTCAATTCTACCAAAACATACCATATAAAGTATGATTGTCTCATTTTAAAAACCATTAGATTACTTTGTGTCTAATATTACTTTGAGTGGACAAATAGCATGGTGCAGTCAAGGAAACCATATGTCATTGGAGCCTTTAAAAGTTTGCTTAGATTTAGGCTACATTATGGCTCCAAACAGCTGTTATGCAGTTTGTAGACATAATAGAACACTAACAAGTATATATATATTGAATTGAAGCCTGCCAACAGTTTTTCTAGCATTGCACAACATTGACCCCATAAACTTAACACAGACAGAAATGTCCCTTATTTGGCATATTGCCGGATTACAGGAACTTTGGGTGTCAGCACACCATCTGCTACACACTGCTCTTAGATGCTTATGGGGTGAATATTGCTATCATACAACTCAGATATTTGTGAACATTTGGGGGTAACTGCAGGTGGGCAAGATGTGGGAATTTTGGTTTTCTATACAAATATATCCATAACATATGGTAATAGCAGGATTTCCTCAGTGGCTGCAAATTTGCAATATTTGTTAAGACATATGGATCCTTGGCTGCATGGGAATGTTTTTGTGATTTGTTACTGCAAGAAAGTCCCTCATGCATTGCACTTCAAGCTTGGAATTAATTTACAACTCTACCTTGAGTGATAATGCAATTTTAGAATTAAATATCTCACATTAAAAGCTGTAATGTTGTAATTTATATGTCGCTAGCTTATTAAAAGATCATTATTTTAAAAACTGATACTGTCAGGCAAATAATTCAAATAAATATCTGCCTCTCTGGTCACATTTTTAAAGTCGGTGACGGGGAAAATTTTGTGCTCCTGTGTGCAGTTTGAAAATTATTTTAAATCCAAATGTTAACGGTGCCCCAAATTTATGAGACTACAGTCAACTACCAAATGTTGCAAAAGAGAAAATACATAACGCTGGTGCAGGCACAGTCTATAAATTATGACAGTGACTGTCTTATAGTTAATCTAGAAAATAGCTGGATTTTATTGTAACATTTAAAATACAGTGGATTGCAAGCATGCACCTCTACAATACTGTATACAATTTGTAATGAAATTACTCTTGTTGTATTTCATAAATGTATAATGTGATCAATTAAATTATTCATGAATATATTTGTGAATGTACTCATTCCTTCATTCATAACTACTTATTTTACTTTTATTTATAACACTCAGTATTAATATACTAAAACATAACATCTTTGCTGCTATGGTAGGTGGCTGAGGATGTGCTGATTATGGGGCACATTTACGGTACTTAGCCGTCCGTTGTAGTTCACCGAAAGGGTATTGTCCAGCGATAATGCACTGTGCTGTGATTCACTATGATCGTGCACCCGATATCCTGCATGTGTCACTTCCCTGCTCAGGTCCGACAGAGTTCACCATGTTTTTAGTGGTGCATCTAAGTGTTTGGGCTTGCGACACAATTTGAAATTTAAATCTCGTGCTCAGTCCGAATCAGTCGGATCTTCTGATGGCATGCCCCCAATTTGTGCCACATGGAAACATCCCAGTGCAGACACCTGTTAAATACCTGTCCAACCGTGTAATCCCCTAAAAAGGCCAATAGTCTGACAAAAGTGAGCAGCACAACCCTTAGTAAATGAGCTCCTATATCTCTTGTACTTCTGTGTGAGAACATGAGTTTAGCTCCTTTCCTTTGTCTGGATTCATTAACACTACATCTGTCTCCTTCCTGCAGCTTAGCTTTGGTCCAGCATTAGTTAACCCATGGTGATTAACAGTCTGCACTATACTGACCTGATCCCTGTGCTGTCTGGGTCATTAAGCTCTGGACCAATTCCTATTGAGTCTGGTTTTAAAATCACATGTATGCCCTACCTTTAATTCACTGCTTGTTAAAGAACTTTTCTTATCAGCTCCATTATTGCCTTGGTATTTGTATCTTTGATTTCTGGTACCTTAACTTTGGCTTGCTATTTCTGATATCTCATCTGTCTAGTGTTTTCATACTGTGCTGCCTTCAGTTGTAACCCATTCCTGTGGACTTTTCATTTGTGTTGTTTTGTACTTGTGTCTGTGCACTTTTGCACATTCCAGTTTTCCCGTACCACCTAGGGTAATGAGGCAAGCAGATGAAAAAAATGGTAGCTATACACACATACCACCCTCCATTCAGGTCTACGGGAATGCCCTGGCTTTTTTCAAATCCATTTTCAGTTCTCACAGATACTTGAATGGTAAGTAAAATCAGTGGACCTGCATTCTCAAGAAATGTGCAGATATAATCACATCTACCAGGCTTTCAGGACATATTTACATTAAATGTAAAATTTGAGCTGAAAATCCCAGTTTGATATTAATATAATTAATATAAGGTTAAGAAAAAATCATAAATGTATGGAATGGTATACTTTTGTGCCCATATGCCAGATTAATAAAACATACATAAGGAAATCAAGAAATACTTCAGAATAGGCAAAACTTTATGATAAAGAGCAGCAACCTTAACTTATTATAAGATGAAATTGGGGCAGTATATCAAGCTGTCTGAAAGTCAGAATATTTCTAGTTGTACATGGCAACCAATCACAGCTCAGCTTTCATTTTACCGGTGCTCATGAATATTTTAAAGGGGAGCCGTGATTAGTTGCCATTGGCAACCAGAAATATTCTGACTTTTAGACAGCTTGATAAATATGCTCCATTGTGTCTAAATTAGTGGCCCCTCTAAAAACGTATCATATTTGAGCTCCTTGCTTTATGACAAAGGTTCACCATTTTTTTTTTTTTTTTTTTTATTGGATCTCGGAAGGCAAGGATCTTCTTAAAAGCTTCAATATATCACTCTACTCCCAGGCATCCGGACTAAGTCTGTATGTGTTTGGGGGGATCATAAAGAAAAAACTATTTACCTGGATCAAGCTATATTTCTTTCCACAACATGGAATCCACTCCATCTATGGACAGTAACAACAGGTTTGGAAGAATCTATGGTTGTGTAACTGCTACAGCCACAGGATCTGAAACGTCACAACTGAAAATCAACCATCCAACTTCTTTGACCATTGTAAACACAGAACTGATCACAGGCCTAGCATGAGTGTCAACATATGCTGTGTTGGGAGATCGCAATGTATAATTTAAAACAGGATTTCAAAATATGTTGAAAGTGCACACTTAACATCAGCAGTTTCTTGAAAAATAATTGATATGCTAAACAAAACCCTTGTGAGATTGCAACTCCCCTTTCCCCCACCTTGCCTCACAAAGTAGCCATGTATAGTTATAAATTAATTTAGAAATAGAAGGTATCCTTTTGGGACATGACCTGCCTAGAGGACTAGTGAATAAGGGCACAGTTGTTTATAAAAAAAATTAATGCAAATAAAGACTGATTCCCCCCTTTGATACCATTGAGGTTGTATGAAGAAGACTCTCATTCAGATGGTTTGTAATGTCTAGTGCACTAGATCACAGAATACAAGCTGTGTTCTAGTTGCAATTCTGGTGCAGAGCTGGGATTTCAATTACTTCATCCTATAAGGTACTTGGGCAGGAAGGGGGCAGTGCACGACTGTGGGTTGGCACACTACCTATAGCCTCCAACAGGTTCAAGCGCAGCTTATAACCATGAACCAATTCCCCACGGGTAAGCCCTGTAATCGGTGCTCGCTAAATTTAAATGATGCTGCCAAAGGCTTCAGAGGAATTGAAATCCATGCCCTGCATGCTGGCACTAATAAGCCGGTAGCACTGCAAGCAACAATTTTGTTAAGGATACCTCGTCCCAATAACGTCCACAAAATGGTGGCGCCGATGACAGGCCAATGCCAGCACGCTACTGCTTCAAAGATTTAAATGGCACTGGAGACGTTTCCCAACAGCATTTGAAGAAAGAATGCCCACAATTAGTGCCAGCACCAATTGCTGGTGTTATCGCGGGGTGCTGAACCAAACCTGGACCCAACTCCTCAAAGTTCAGTACAAACCCAAACTTTGCTGTTTGGGTTCACTCAACACTAGTCGTTTGGACCACACAGTAAGCTAACTAAGCTCACTGAAACAGTTATTTCTAAAGACTAATCCTTAAAAACAATGCTCAAGAAAAAAATAGCTTGGATTATATACTTTGTCTGCATTTTCAACACCCTATATGAGAATTGCTACCATGTATATGCTTCTTTTAGTATTAAATAGTTTAAAAATAGTCACAAATTTGGAATATTATATAATTCCCATATGTTTTATTGTAACATATTGAATATAGTCAAAATAAAAAATTGTGTTGGTTAAAGTACAGTACATTCTAAATTTTGGGATGTTCACATAAATAAATAAAAACTCTTCTAACATATCAATTACTTGTTTTTGAACTTGGATGGTTCCAATACATTGCAGACCTGATGATTTCTAACTACAGATGAGTGGGCTTCAGGTTCAAGTTCAGGGAAAACACAGAAAACTGGATAATTTAATGCTGAGCAGCCAATCAACCAGCTTTCAGCCTGTTAGAAACTATAGCAATGTCCCAGTTTGCACATAGCTATAATTGACTAGGTAGGACATGTGACTATAAGAGACAGGGTCACATGTCCAGGTGAATTATGGATAGGAGACAGCAGGGGTGAGATTGTTGCCCTAGATAGGGTCAGGGAGACAGCCAGGGACTTAAAAATGAAAAATTACACCTTTCAGGGTAGTTAGGTAGGGAGAGAGAGGAGGCTGTTGTGACTAGGGACTGGTTGAAATCTGAATAATTGCCATTTTAGTGCACTCTTACGAACTGCATGTTGCTATTCAAAGGCTGCCTTAGTGCTGGGCCAGTGTTAGAACAATTTGTATTTCCATCATTATACAACAATATCTTAAAGGACCAGTGTTACTACTATTTACAGTTCCAGCCTGGTACATCAATATCTTAAAGGATCAGTGTTACTGCTCTTTGCATTTCTAGTATCATATAGAAATATGTTAAAGGACCAGTGTTAGTAATATTTGCATTTCCAGCATCATAGAGCAGTATCGTAAAGGAGCAGTTTAGTAATATTTGCATTTCTAGCTTCATACACTATTAACTTAAACTACCAGTGTCACAAACTTATCCAGCAAACAGTACCACCACAAAAGCTTGGTGAAAGCTTTTAGAATGGGTAAGCAGTGGTGAACTCACCCTGTGGTCTCCCTTCAGGCTACCTACTGCCTAAAGCAGATAAACTGCACTGATAAGGGTGAAATCACTATCAGGAGAGACCCTGTAAGGTGAAAGGGAAAACTTACTACATCTGGCAGCTGCTGGATGGTGGAGCGGGCAGGTAAAATGAAGTAAGAGATAGACCCCTTTACACACCAGTACACAAAGGGACAAACAACAGACACAGACAAACAAGTTGGACAGAACCATGTCAAAAACAATATGGAAAGTGAAAGCTCAGAATATTATTACTAGAGAGAGGTCAAGTAAACGTCACAGAGGTTGGATAAACAGAATAGCAAGTAATAACACAAGATCACAGGAATGAGGAAACTAGTAGAACCAGCAAGGTGCGATGGAACTGGGCAGCCATATAAAGGAGTTCCAGGACCCCGCTCACAGTAGCCGACTGCATCAACTATCCATCACTCCCAACAGTAATCCCAACATGGCAGAAACCCTAGCCCCAGTACACACACAAAACACAGAAGAGACTCAATGCATTCTAAGCCTCCTTCTGCAGACAGTAGATGATGCTGCCTTGGATGTTACAACCATCATTATAATCTTACAATACTAGTCTAAGCAGTACTTATGTGAGTGCCACCATCTTATAACCATTTGCATCAATGCTAACTTATACTACCAGTTTAAGAAGTATTTAATACTTGTTTTACCTATCTCTTCATATAGTTCTGAAAATGTTTTAAAATAAGGAAAGCAGGAATTAAGGGATAGGGAAATAGCTGTGGTGCTACTGGTGGTGGTGATAGAGCAGACAGAAAACTGAGATAAGATAAATGACCCCCTTAAACTTTTAAATTCTGCTTTGGCTGGACTCAAAATTGAAACTTTTAAAAATTCTGAATTCACTCATTGAGAATTAATGAACATATGTGGGCTGATGTAATATGCCATACTCCTTGAGTTACCTGCCCACCCTTGTACCTCACTTCTGGGTCCTCACTGAGCCATTGTTCCACAAATTCAGCTGGTCAATGACTTTCAGCCCTATCAGGGGGGCTCACAATGCACAGATTATTATGCCAAGACCTGTTCACCAAATCATCTGCCTTTTGGCGCCAGAACTCGACCTTGCGCGACAGTTCTCTAAGATTATCAGGGACATCTGCTGTTCTGTCATTCAGGTCACAAATGTGGGTTTCAGCATGTTTCTCTCTCAGAGGATTTGGAGATCCTGATGTAGCTGATCAACATCTACCCTCACTTACTCAATCCTTGTGGTCAGAGAGTAGTCTTGGTTTCCAGTATCGTTGTCAGAAGCTGTTGTGACACTTCCTTCATAGTAGGCAATTCATCAGCACAGGTCTCAGAAGAGGAGGCTGATGCAGGGGAAGCTGCTACAGAGGAGCAATCAGAGTTGGGCCCAGAGCTTTTCCAAAGCCGACAATGCCCTAGAAGGAACCACACTACATTTGGGAGTGTTACTGCCCTTTTCTTTCCGAATTTTGGCAAAATCCAGAGGGGGACAGGATAGATTTCAGAATGCTGTCGAGGAGCTGGAGAGATGCGATTGGCCACAATAATGAATAATCACAAGATCTCTGGTGCAGGGAGGTATTAAATGACACTCAATCCATTCACCAGCACTTCTGACCTGTTGTTGGAGTGCAGTATTCGGCCAACAGCAGAGGAAACAGGCATAGGGTGCACACAATGGAGAGGAAAACAGCAGCAATCCATCCTGATGCATGGAAGGGTACCCCTATGCCTGAAAGTCCAGTTTACAGGCGTAGCCCCAGGTGTTATAACAGAGACCAGGAGCGGTAAATCTTGGTCCAGGGGGGTATCTACAGCACAATCACTGGTGAAGGCTTCACATCACCTCCTTCCAATCCACTCCAGGATTGGGTGGTCGGAGGCTCCCACGGGGATCTGGAGGCCAGAGGGGGCTGCAGACAGGTCCGGGCTGCTATCAGAGACAGAACTTCTGGTTCGGGGAGGGCACCCATGTGCCAGGAGCTGCCACCATTATTTTATGTTATTAGTTTGAGCACTTTTCGTAGCTCATTTTTGTCAAGGCAACTGTTCTCTTATTACCATCATTTTTCAGCGACTTTTATTTGATTTTTGATGAACTGGATGAACACAAATTAACTAGGCAAAAGCAAAACCTAAACTGATTTTCGATGTTACTGGTTGGGGTCTGGGTTCATTAACTGGTTCCGATGAACTTGGATGACCTCAAATTCAAATGGGTCTGCGCATAACTTCTGATATACCTACTGCAGGCAAGTCAGGCCAACCTCTTATATGATGTTAAAGTACCTGTCCTGGTGGTGATTGGATCAGAACTCTGAAATCCAGAAAACACAACTGCAATCGAGTAATGTGAATTTAGAGGGATTCTGTAAGTGTCAGTGGGTTAACTATTGATAAAGAGCTGCAGGAGAATGACGGGAGTGGTACAATTCAGTCTAGGCTGTCAGAGAATGGAACACACCAGTGTACATAAAAAAAAAACTGTATGAAACAATTTGACATCCTGAACAGTACCTTACAAACAGAGAATGACATAGGCACTGATGTAAAACTGGCTCTAAAAATTCTGCCTAATATATCCTAAACCCAACAGGATCCACTAAAATTAAATAATCATAATTATTCACCTGTCATTTGGTATTTATTTAAAACTATAGCATATAAGTTTCCTGACACCTTACATAGTTTTCACAACTTATGTTAAATAAAATTCTACAATTGTAAGTCCGACATTATTTTCCTTTTAGTGCTATTGTGTGTGTTTTTATTACTTTTTATTGTTTTATATCAGTGGCTTATAAAGTGAAAATAACATTATAAATTATTTCCCTTAAAACCACTGGCTGTGATTAAGGAGTTCTTTTCTTATCTTTCCATTCCATGTCCCCTGACATGTCAGGACTTGTAATTTGCCTCAATGTTTTCTTCCTCTTACTTTTCAATATTGCATTCACCAAATGGAGAAGATAGATACAATATTTAATCTGAGAAGTGAAAAAGAATGAGAAGCAGTGCAGCATGTGTTATTTATTCTGTAGCCATCTATAATATATGATGCCGATGTAAAAGTATTTATAGAACACATTCACAGTAAAAACTGCATCGAAACATCAGTTTTGAGTCTTTATTCAGCCATGAATAACTTGTACATCCATTTTTCATGGCCAAGTTACACACTTGTGGCATCCATTTTCCACAAATCCTTACTAACTAATCAACTATGTTCTATGAGTGGTCATAGACCAATAAACAAATAAGCCAGACACAGCTATGAATAATGCCTTAATATTGTGTAGTATGAACAGTATATGTTAACCCCTTAGGTGCTTCATGGTGGTTAAACAAAATAGAGGTAAGATTTTGAAATTCATTCATTTTGCAAAATGTTATACATTTATAAAAGATTAAATGAGGAAATGCTCTGCAAAGCTTTTTCCTCTCAATGTTTATACTCCATATGTGATGGTAAACTGCTGTATTTGCACAGGGCGTAGCATTTAAGGGGAAGAGCACTATGCACAGCAGATTTGCATTGTCTGCAGGCTAATAATAATTCCTATATTTATATAGCGCACACAGATTATGCAGTGCTGCACAGAGCTTGCCAGATCAGTCCCTGTCCCCAATGGGGCTCACAATCTAATCAACTTACCAGTATGTTTGGAGTGTGGGAGGAAACCGGAGGACCCATAGGAAATCCACACTAACACAGAGAGAACATACAAACTCTGGGCCAGGGAAGAAAGACAGGAAAAAGACGCCTGCCCAGCGAAGGCGTCTAGAGAAGCGTCAACAGGAGAGAGAGTGGGGGGAGTCTCGGGCTGTTGGAACAACCTCTGGCGCTATCCTGGAGACCACACCTGTCGCTGAGGCCCCAGGGGATGATGTACTGGATAAGGAGGTCAGGAGGATCGAGAGAGAGGAAGGTGCCACGTCCTCAGACTCCTCCAATTATGAGAGTATGGATGAGGATAATAGGGCATGGCTAGAGAAAAAGCGTAAGCATAGCGCCAAAAAGAAGAAAAAGGGTAAAAAGAAGGGAGGTGTAAGATCTTCTCCCACCCTGACTAAGGTACCCAAGGAAGGTGCAACCAACCCCCCGCTGGTCGAACTTTCAAATCGATTCCTGGCCTGGATGGAGCCTCTCCTGCTGATGGAGGGGCTGAGGGTGAAGGGCCAGAGGTGGCGGAGCCTGCAGGGGGTGCCGAGTCTCCCCCTGGGGAGTCAGGGTCCTCAGGAGGGGAGACTGGCCAGGAGTCGGGAGACGAGGATGAGGGGGCAGGTCCTGGATCTGCCCCTGAAGCACCAGAGGTGAGGGAGATGGACACCACAATATGTCTAAAAAGGGGGTGTTCATTTCCCGAGGGTGGTGATAATATGGGTGGTAAGAAAGCTGTCTAACTCAATCACTCATGATGGCGGCACCCACTCCGTTGACGCTGGCATCCATTAATGTCGCCAGCATTAAGTCTGATGCGGCTAGATTTGCAGCCTTTGATTTTCTCTGCCGTGTTGAAGCCGACATTTTATTTTTGCAGGAGACCAGGCTGCCAGATTTGGCGGCCGTGTTTAAAGCTAAGAGGGAATGGAGACACGGGCCTTCCTATTGGTCTCTTGCAGCTGAGCCGTATAGCGGAGTGGCGGTCCTTTTTACCTCACCGATAGAATGCCGACGAGTTATTGAGTTAGAAATGGGGAGGTGCCTGATCCTGAATGTGCTCATGAAGGGACAAGAACTTTGTCTTATTAACATCTATGGTCCCCAGTCCAAGTGGGACAGGAAGTGTCTCTTTATGAGGATCAAGCCCTACCTCTTTACAAGTCGGCAGGTGGTCTTTGGAGGGGACTTCAATGCTGTCACGAGGTCCCAGGATAGGGGAGGTTCCAGAGACAAGCTGACTTATGATAGCATCGCTCTTAATAGCATAGCTAGTGAGGCTCGCCTGGTGGATGTCCACATCCGGCACACCCCAGGCCACACGGGGTTCACCTATTATAGGGGTAGCTGCAAGTCTAGAATAGACAGGTTTTATTTAAAGGAGGAAGCCATTTCTTCAGCAGTGTCTGTTGTTGAGGTGGAGTTCTCCGACCACTGTTTAATATTGTTTCCTCTGAATGTTACAGAGACCCCCCGGATGGGAAGAGGCTACTGGAAGCTCAAATCGTCTCTCCTGGAAGAAACGGAGATCAGACAATCCTTTGATGACTTTCTTCAGAGCCAGGTACCATTGCTGGGCCTTTGTAGCAGTAAGTCAGAGTGGTGGGAGATGCTCAAGAAAAGGGTGGTGAGATTCTTCCGCCAGCTCTCGAGCCTCAGGAGTCTGGACAGGTACCGCCTGTATCAAGGCCTGAGGAGGAAACTCGAGCATCTCGTCTCGACTGGTGGTAGTCGTGAGGACATCTCCAGAGTGAAATCCTTGCTGAAGAGGTGTCAGTATGATAGACACGCATCTTTGGTTTTTCAGAGGGATTACGGGAAATACCGCTCGCCCGACCCTTACAGAAACTGCAAGATGTCAGTGAATGGTAAAGTTGTCACAGGACTGGTTGACAGTACGGGATCCCTGAAAAGGTTCAGATCAGGGATTCTGGAGGTTGTCAGATCCTTCTACTCGCACCTCTTGGGCAGGAAGGATCTAGATCGGGATGTGATGTCAACATTCCTGGCTGAAACTGTCCCTGAGCCAGGAGTAGACCCCTCTCTTGATGTTTTGACAGAGATGATCAGGGAAGAGGAAGTCAGCCTGGCGATTGAAGGGCTCGCCCTCAAGAAATTGCCAGGTCCGGATGGCTTAACATCTGAGTTTTATAAGACCTTTAAGGGCGCCTTGGTTCCCCTCTTGACTGAGGTATTCAATGAATGTCTTTCCTCGGGCGCTCTGCCGAAGTCAATGAGGATGTCTGCCCTGATCATTCTGTCAAAGGGTAAGGACCGATCTCATATTGAGAAATGGCGCTCCATAGCGCTTCTCAATGCGGACAGAAAGGTTTTGGCAAAGGTGCTGTTTAATCGGCTGGTGCAGTTTGCGCCCCGGCTCCTTTCGGGGACCCAGCACTGCTCTGTTCCAGGCCGCAGTACATTTAGTGCTGTGCTTTGTGTCCGGGAGGCAGTGGAGCAGGGCAGGGCTGGTAACTGGAAGGGGTACTTGCTGTCCTTGGATCAGGCAAAAGCGTTTGATCGGGTTAACCACGAGTACCTCTGGTCTGTCCTTCTGAGGTATGGCCTGCCGGGGGAGTTTGTCAATGGCTGTATGCAGGGGCAGAGAGTTTCCCGCTTGTGAACGGTTGGATTGGCCGCTCTTTTGAGGTCGGGTCTGGTGTTCGCCAGGGTTGTCCTCTGAGCCCACTACTGTACGTGTTCGCAATTGACCCATTCCTTAGGAGGGTTTATTCGTGGGCCGTTGGTGGGAGTCAGGATGGACCGGGCAGCAACGGAAGCCACTCTAAGGGTGGTAGCGTACGCCGATGACGTCACTGTTTTTGTGTCCTCGAGAGGGGAGGCGCAATGGGTGATGTCAGAGGTCGACCGCTACTCAGAGGCTTCTGGGTCCAAGATCAACCGGGATAAGTGTGAGAGTCTCTGGCTGGGAGAGGGAGGTCCAGGCTTTGATCTCCCAGACACTCTTCCAGGGCCCTAAGACTCTACCAAAGTTCTCGGCATCGAAT
Organism: Engystomops pustulosus; assembly: GCF_040894005.1. Lineage (NCBI taxonomy): Eukaryota > Metazoa > Chordata > Amphibia > Anura > Leptodactylidae > Engystomops > Engystomops pustulosus. The sequence continues at coordinate 99,295,337 of NC_092415.1, read as the reverse complement.
TTGGCCAGGGGGATTACCCCATGCAAAACTGGGACAGCAGGCTTAAGATCGCCGCTCAGAAGGTGGACCAGTGGAAGGGTTGGTCTTTGACCCTCAGAGAAAGGGTTAATCTGATCAAAACCTACCTGCTCCCATTGCTGATATATCTGGGCAGTGTGTGCATGTTGCCGGAACCCCTCTGGTCTACAGTCTGTTCTTCCAGCTATTATGGGGGAATAGGCTGAACCTAATCAAGAGGGAGGTTACTTACCGCACGAGGAGACAAGGAGGGTTGTGTATGGTCAACCCTGTGGTATTCCTAGTGAATACCTTTCTTAAGATCAATGTAGCAAACTTCTGGAAAGAGAGGGCTCCTCTGTGGGTATACTGCTGCAGGGGATGGTTAAGGCCTTTCTTCCAGGAATGGGAGACAGGAGGGCGAGTGAAGGATCTTCGCACACCTCACGGGCATCTTCCGGCTTACGCTACCCTGGTTCTGAAGGTGATTCGCCGGTGGGGTCTGGGAATGTGGGAGATCAGGACCATGTCGAGGAAAGTCCTTGACAAAAGGGTTCTGTTGACCCATTTCCAGAAACCTCTGGCCCTCAGGGATTACCCAGGTCGGGATCTGGGGGTGGGTTTAGGGCTATTGAATTCTATCAGGATCCCCTTGAAGTTTTGGGACGTGACTTGGCGCTGCTTCCATGGAAAGCTGTGTGTGAGGGACAATCTGAAGTGTAGGAGCTCTGAGGAAAGGGGTTGTCCCTGGGACGAGTGCGGTGGCCTGCTGGAGAGCAGGGACCACTTCCTGCTTCATTGTCCCTATAACACAGAGGTGTGCAACCGGGTGGGCGCTTCCATCCATTGGCCCGGGTTGGCTGGTCTCTCCTATGCGGAGTGGGCCTATGGAGCATTCAGAGGCCTGGGTGGCCGGGACCGCTGCACGTTATTTCTAGTTAGTCTAGTGGTCAGGTACCAGACGTGTTTAGTATCGACGCAGCGTAAAATCCTCCAGGTGGATGAGGTGGTTAGGAACATTCTGGGTGAACCTGTGAAGGTGCGCTCTCTGGAGTATGGGAGGCTGGCACGGGGAGGGCCTCTATCCTTTGGAGGGGGTTCTCCTTTAGTGTCCCTTAGTCTGTCATCTCCGCTCCAAGTGTTGGGCTGAAGCTGCACTGTAGATTTTTGTTTTGTGTTCTGAGGTTATAGTGACTTAGGGCTTGCAGGCGCCGAATTTGTTATATGTTGATATGTTTAATGTGTTTGTATCTTGTGTACAGTGTGTATTTAGTTATATGTAGAGATGAGCGAGCACTAAAATGCTCGGGTGCTCGTTACTCGAGCCGAACATTTCCAGATGCTCGAGTGCTCGTTTCGAGTAACGAGCCCCATTGAAGTCAATGGGAGACCCGAGCATTTTTCAAAGGGACCATGGTTCGGGAATAAAATGTGTTATTTAATTGAAAAAGAATGTCTTCTGATAATTTGCAAACATCTGCGATCTATTCTTCACTGTTCCGCGCGTATATTATCTCCCGACAAGTTAGCAGATGTAAAGAACAGTGAAGAATAGAATAAAAACAGTGAACACAGTGAACACAGTGAACACAGGATCATTTAAGATAAAAACACAGTGCAGAACACAGTGCAGAATAGATTACAGATGTTCGGCACATCTGCTTACTTGTCGGGAGATACGCGCGGAACGGCGCGTACAAAATAGCAAGTGAAGAACAATATATATGTGTGAAGAAGACATTGCAGATGTATGGAAACATCTGCAATGTGTTCTTTACACACATATATATTGTTCTTCACATGCTATTTTGTTCGCGCCGTTCCGCGCGTATCTCCCGACAAGTAAGCAGATGTGCCGAACATCTGTAATCTATTCTGCACTGTGTTCTGCACTGTGTTTTTATCTTAAATGATCCTGTGTTCACTGTTTTTATTCTATTCTTCATTGTTCTTCACTGTGTTTTTTTAATTAAATGCTCGATCTCGAGCAGGGGAAATACTCGTCCGAGCAACGAGCCGTCTCGAGTACCCTAATGCTCGACCGAGCATCAAGCTCGGACGAGCATGTTCGCTCATCTCTAGTTATATGTAGTTATAGTTCTTGTGTATATAGGTTGGTTGGTTTTGGGGTGTTGGTGTTAGGGTGTTAGGTTGGGAGGGGGGTGGACGGGACTTGGACTAAACGATCCTGGGCACTGGTCTGGACTATACAACGCATACTTTGGACGTTAGACCAGTGTCTGGGTGGGAGGGTGATGGGCGTGGGATTTAGTTAGCTATATTTAATGCTATTTAATGTTATTAATGTTATTTCAGTTGTATTCATTGTTATTTCTGTGTTTATTTCTTGTTTGTTTATGTATATTTCAATTTAACACAAAAAAAAATTAGGTGGTGGGACTGCGTGAGGGTTGTGTTTATTTTCAGTGTGTGGTGTGTGTGTGGCTGGGCCAGGAGGTTTTGTAAGTTTATTTTTTCGTTTATATTTGTTCTTTTGTATTTCTTTTGCCAGAAATTATGGCTTCATTTATGTTTTTTATTGTTATGTTTTTTTTTACTTTTATATAAAAGATTTACAAACTCTTTGCAGATGTTGAACCTGGGACTTGAACACAGGTCCCCAGCACTGAAAGGCTATAATGCTAAACTCCATGCTAAGCCACCGTGCTGCAGGCTATAAAATACTTGGGCTTACTTTTTTTGCAGGATGAGATGCATTTTACAGATACATCATTTTAAGACACCTAGAGCTTGTTTATGAGATTTTATTTTTTTCCTATTTGGAGGAAAAGAAAATGATCAATTCTTGTTCAGGATTTTTAGCTTTTTTTTGTTTTTCCCATTCACATGCCATAAAATGATAATTTATCTTAATATTTGGGACAATAGGATTACAGTGATACCTCATTTATATAGATTTTAAAAACTGCCCATTTTACACTGTCAAAACAAATTTGGAGGAAATCTCATTTGTTTTATTATCACCATTTTTGAAGAGGTATAACCTCTCTGTTTTTCAATTAATAGAGCTGGTTGGGGGCTTATTTTTTTTAGATGAGTTCAATGGTCATATTTTAGGATGTGTGACTTTTTTGATAACTTTTTAGAACATTTTTTGTCTAGAGTTTTGATGAAAAATCATTTTTTAAAGCAATGGGGCCAATATAGTTTCATATTTATTGTTCAATATTTTATGTGGTGATTAGAGATGAGCGAGCACTAAAATGCTCGGGTACTCGTTATTCGAGACGAACTTTTCCCGATGCTCGAGTGCTCGTCTCGAATAACGAGCCCCATTGAAGTCAATGGGAGACTCGAGCATTTTTCAAGGGGACCAAGGCTCTGCACAGGGAAGCTTGGCCAAACACCTGGGAACCTCAGAAAAGGATGGAAACACCACGGAAATGGACAGGAAACAGCAGGGGCAGCATGCATGGATGCCTCTGAGGCTGCTTAATCGCACCATTATGCCAAAATTATGGGCAACAGCATGGCCATGACAGAGTGACAGAATGAAGCTAGATAGCATCTAAAACATGCAATAATTGACCCTGACACTATAGGGGACGGCATGCAGAGGCAGCGGCAGCAGCGGTCGGCTAGAGAGTGGCATGGCGACATACCCTAAATGGACTCAGGCTTCAAACCAATGGGTGGCAGAGAGGAACCAAAGGAGGTGAGCAAGAAGCGCTCAAATAATATCGGTACATGATAAAAGTTTGCCAGTATATTTTGTGGATTACACAGCAGGGTGGCGACAAAGTTAACATGGAAGCCATGAAAACAACCCAAAATTCTGCCTGACACAGCTCGTTTGATAAGGGGACCATGTATGGAGGCAGTGAACTAGTAGTAGATTAAAGGTGCTGCAGTTAAAACTATATTAGTTGGATGTTGGCATGGAGCTGGCGCTCCGCTTCCAGGCGAGCTTTCGCCAATCCAAGCCCCTGTCTCTAGGCTACTCCCCAAACAGCACTTCTAAGAACCTTTTGTATAAGATCAAGTGTAGTAGCGTTCTTATAAGTTTGGGATATGGCGGGTGAGGGGAATGTAAACAGATGCGCAAGAAGCGCTGAAATAATATTGGTAAATGATAAAAGTTTGCCAGTATATTTTGTGGATTACACAGCAGGGTGGCGACAAAGTTAACAAGTTTGATGTGGAATGGCCTGTAATAGCTCTTAGGCGGTGTGCCTTTTATCGCCTAGGCTCAGCAGTTTGAGCACCGCCTGCTGTCGCTTAGCGACGGCACTGCTGCTGTGCCTAGAGCTACCGACTGATGGCGCCATGGCCACGGATGGTAATTCGGAGGAGGAGGAGGTGGAGGAGGGGTGGGAGGAGGAGGAGGTTTAGTAGGCCTTTGAGACCTGGACAGAGGTAGGCCCCGCAATCCTCTGCGTCGGCAGTATATGACCAGCCCCAGGGTAAGACTCGGTCCCAGCCTGCACCAAGTTAAGTGTAGTAGCGTTCTTATAAGTTTGAGATATGGCGGGTGAGGGGAATGTAAACAGATGCGCAAGAAGCGCTGAAATAATATCCGTAAATGGTAAAAGTTTGCCAGTATATTTTGTGGATAACACAGCAGGGTGGCGACAAAGTTAACAACTTTGATGTGGAATCCATGAAAACAACCCAAATTTCTGCCTGACACACCTCGTTTGATAAGGGGACGATGTATGGAGGCAGCTATATGGACGACTTTTGGAGGTAGCAATGGAGACAACGTGTGGAGGCTGCTATGGAGACAATTTAATTTGTATAGTGCCTGTATGTGGCAGTCCAAAAAAGTTTTCAAACCAGAGGAGCAGGTAGGTGGCCCTCCAGAAAAATTAAATAGATTGAGTGCCTGTATGTGGCAGTCCAAAAAAGTTTTCATACCAGAGGAGCAGGTAGGTGGCCCTCCAGAAAAATTGAATAGATTGATTGCCTGTATGTGGCAGTCCAAAAAAGTTTTCAAACCAGAGGAGCAGGTAGGTGGCCCTCCAGAAAAATGAAATAGATTGAGTGCCTGTATGTGGCAGTCCAAAAAAGTTTTCAAACCAGAGGAGCAGGTAGGTGGCCCTCCAGAAAAATGAAATAGATTGAGTGCCTGTATGTGGCAGTCCAAAAAAGTTTTCAAACCAGAGGAGCAGGTAGGTGGCCCTCCAGAAAAATTGAATAGATTGAGTGCCTGTATGTGGCACTCCCAAAAATTGTTTAAAACAGAGGACCGGGTAGGTGGCCCTCCAGAAAAATTAAATGCATAAAGTACTATAGCAAGAGCCAGTGGGCCCTGTCAAAAAATAGCCAGTTTCCTCTGCTTTAGTGTACAAAGAGGAGGAGAAGGAGGAAAATGAGGAGGAGGAGGAGTGGATAAATTATTCAGGTTGAGCTTCCTTCACCTGGTGGAGATTGGAAATTATGAGAAATCCAGGCTTTATTCATCTTAATAAGCGTCAGCCTGTCAGCGCTGTCAGTCGACAGGCGTGTACGCTTATCGGTGATGATGCCACCAGCTGCACTGAAAACCCGCTCGGACAACACGCTAGCGGCAGGGCAGGCAAGAACCTCCAAGGCGTGCAGCGCCAGTTCGTGCCACATGTCCAGCTTTGAAACCCAGTAGTTGTAGGGAGCTGTGTGATCATTTAGGACGATGGTATGGTCAGCTACGTACTCCCTCACCATCTTTCTGTAAAGATCAGCCCTACTCTGCCGAGACTGGGGACAGGTGACAGTGTCTTGCTGGGGTGACATAAAGCTGGCAAAAGCCTTGTAAAGCGTACCCTTGCCAGTGCTGGACAAGCTGCCTGCTCGCCTACTCTCCCTCGCTACTTGTCCCGCAGAACTACGCACTCTGCCGCTAGCGCTGTCAGAAGGGAAATAGTGTTTCAGCTTGTGCACCAGGGCCTGCTGGTATTCATGCATTCTCACACTCCTTTCCTCTCCAGGGATGAGAGTGGAAAGATTTTGCTTGTACCGTGAGTCCAGGAGAGTGAATACCCAGTAATCGGTGCTGGAATAAATTCTTTGAACGCGAGGGTCATGGGATAGGCAGCCTAGCATGAAATCTGCCATATGCGCCAGAGTACCAATGCGTAAGAATTCACTCCCCTCACTGGCCTGACTGTCCATTTCCTCCTCCTCCAACTCCTCTTCTTCTGCCCATACACGCTGAACAGTGAAGGACTCAACAATGGTCCCCTCTTGTGTCTCGCCAACATTCTCCTCCTCTTCCTCCTCATCCACCTCCACCTCCTCCGATATGCGCTGAGAAACAGACCTAAGGGTGCTTTGCCTATCGACAAGGGAATCTTCTTCCCCCGTCTCTTGTGACAAGCGCAAAGCTTCCGACTTCATGCTGATCAGAGAGTTTTTCAACAGGCCAAGCAGCGGGATGGTGAGGCTGATGATGGCGGCATCGCCACTGACCATCTGTGTTGACTCCTCAAAGTTACTCAGCACCTGACAGATATCAGACATCCACGTCCACTCCTCATTGTAGACTTGAGGAAGCTGACTGACCTGACTACCAGTTCTGGTGGAAGTTGACATCTGGCAGTCTACAATCGCTCTGCGCTGCTGGTAAACTCTGGATAACATGGTTAATGTTGAATTCCACCTCGTGGGCACGTCGCACAACAGTCGGTGAGCGGGCAGTTGGAGGCTGGACTTCCTGAAATGCGCACAGATGCGGCGCACCTTCGTGAGCAAATCAGACAGATTGGGGTATGTCTTGAGGAAACGCTGAACTATCAGATTTAACACATGGGCCAGGCATGGCACATGTGTCAGTCTGCCGAGTTGCAGAGCCGCCACCAGGTTACGGCCGTTGTCACACACAACCATGCCTGGCTTCAGGTTCAGCGGTGCCAGCCACAGATCAGTCTGCGCCGTGATGCCCTGTAATAGCTCTTGGGGCGGTGTGCCTTTTATCGCCTAGGCTCAGCAGTTTGAGCACCGCCTGCTGTCGCTTAGCGACGGCACTGCTGCTGTGCCTAGAGCTACCGACTGATGGCGCCATGCCCACGGATGGTAGTTCGGAGGAGGAGGTGGAGGAGGGGTGGGAGGAGGAGGAGGCATAGTAGGCCTGAAAGACCTGGACCGAGGTAGGCCCCGCAATCCTTGGCGTCGGCAGTATATGACCAGCCGCAGGGTCAGACTCGGTCCCAGCCTCCACCAAGTTAACCCAATGTGCCGTCAGCGATACATAGTGGCCCTGCCCGGCAGCACTCGTCCACGTGTCCGTGGTCAGGTGGACCTTGTCAGAAGCGGCGTTGGTCAGGGCACGGATGATGTTGTCTGACACGTGCTGGTTCAGGGCTGGGACGGCACATCGGGAAAAGTAGTGGCGGCTGGGGACCGAATACCGAGGGGCGGCCGCCGCCATGAGGTTGCGAAAGGCCTCGGTCTCTACTAGCCTATAGGGCAGCATCTCCAGGCTAAGCAATCTGGAGATGTGGACATTAAGGGCTTGGGCGTGCGGGTGGGTTACACTATATTTCCGTTTCCGCTCCAGCGTCTGGGGTATGGAGAGCTGAACGCTGGTGGATGCTGTGGAGGATCGTGGAGGTGACGATGGGGTTTTTGTGCCAGGGTCCTGGGCAGGGGGCTGACTATCAGCTGACACAGGGGAAGGAGCAGTGGTGTGCACGGCCGGAGGTGAACGGGCTTGGTGCCACTGAGTGGGGTGTTTAGCATTCATATGCCTGCGCATACTGGTGGTAGTTAAGCTAGTAGTGGTGGAACCCCTGCTGATCCTGGTTTGGCAAAGGTTGCACACCACAGTCCGTCGGTCATCCGGTGTTTCCTTAAAGAACCTCCAGACTTCTGAAAATCTAGCCCTCGCCGCGGGAGCCCTCGCCACGGGAGCTTCACTACGTGACACATTTGGCGCTGATGCACCTGCTCTGGCCCTGCCTCTCCGTCTGGCCCCACCACTGCCTCTTCCAACCTGTTCTGGTCGAGGACTCTCCTCCGTCTCAGAAGCACTGTGTTCACCCGGCCTCTCAACCCAGCTTGGGTCTGTCACCTCATCATCCTCCGATCCCTCAGTCTGCTCCCCCCTCGGACTTCCTGCCCTGACAACAACTTCACCACTGTCTGACAACCGTGTCTCCTCATCTTCGGACACCTCTTTACACACTTCTTCCACTACGTCAAGAAGGTCATCATCACCCACAGACTGCGACTGGTGGAAAACCTGGGCATCGGAAAATTGCTCAGCAGCAACCGGACAAGTGGTTTGTGACTGTGGGAAGGGTCCAGAAAAAAGTTCCTCAGAGTATGCCGGTTCAAATGCCAAATTTTCATGGGAGGGGGCAGACTGGGGGGGAGGAGGCTGAGGTGCAGGAGCTGGAGGAGTGCCGATTTCGGTGACATGGGTGAACTGCGTGGAAGACTGACTGGTGGACAAATTGCTCGAAGCATTGTCGGCAATCCACGACATCACCTGTTCGCACTGTTCTGGCCTCAACAGTGCTCTACCACGAGTCCCAGTAACTTCAGACATGAACCTAGGGAGTGTAGCTCTGCGGCATTCCCCTGCTCCCTCATCAGCAGGTGGTGTCTCACCCCACCCAGGACCACGGCCTCTGACCCCTGCAGTAGTTGGACGCCCACGTCCTCGTCCTCTACCCCTAGCCCTCGGGTTAAACATTTTGAAAATGAAAGTTATAACTTTAATTTTTTTTTTACTTTTTTTTGTGTTTTTTTGTGTTTTTTAGGTTTTTTTTGTGTTTTTTAGTTTTTAAAACCAAACAATGCTATCCTATTGCTATGGCTATTTTCTAGCCAAGTATGAAAGCACACTGCTATGCCAGATGAGATGACGCTGAGTTATGAAAAAATAAACGTAAAATAAAAAGAAACTGCCAGACTGTGCCTAATTGAAATCCAACCCCTAATAAATTTTCCCACTTCGGTCTTTGCGATGGATATGTGCGTCACTAAGCGCTAAACACAGCGGTCGCAAGTCTCACTCCAAATTCCTCACAATTGGCTAGTATATGCACTGCAGCAAGGACAGCCACCAGCAGATCAACCAGAAATAAAATATATATAACGCTATTGTAGGCGTAAGTAAGCCGTTTGGATTCTCCTTTGGCTATTTTCTAGCCAAGTATGAAAGCACACTGATGAGATGACGCTGAGTTATGAAAAAATAAACGTAAAATAAAAAGAAACTGGCAGACTGTGCCTAATTGAAATCCAACCCCTAATAAATTTTCCCACTTCGGTCTTTGCGATGGATATGTGCGTCACTAAGCGCTAAACACAGCGGTCGCAAGTCTCACTCCAAATTCCTCACAATTGGCTAGTATATGCACTGCAGCAAGGACAGCCACCAGCAGATCAACCAGAAATAAAATATATAACGCTATTGTAGGCGTAAGTAAGCCGTTTGGATTCTCCTTTGGCTATTTTCTAGCCAAGTATGAAAGCACACTGATGAGATGACGCTGAGTTATGAAAAAATAAACGTAAAATAAAAAGAAACTGCCAGACTGTGCCTAATTGAAATCCAACCCCTAATAAATTTTCCCACATCGGTCTTTGCGATGGATATGTGCGTCACTAAGCGCTAAACACAGCGGTCGCAAGTCTCACTCCAAATTCCTCACAATTGGCTAGTATATGCACTGCAGCAAGGACAGCCACCAGCAGATCAACCAGAAATAAAATATATATAACGCTATTGTAGGCGTAAGTAAGCCGTTTGGATTCTCCTTTGGCTATTTTCTAGCCAAGTATGAAAGCACACTGATGAGATGACGCTGAGTTATGAAAAAATAAACGTAAAATAAAAAGAAACTGCCAGACTGTGCCTAATTGAAATCCAACCCCTAATAAATTTTCCCACTTCGGTCTTTGCGATGGATATGTGCGTCACTAAGCGCTAAACACAGCGGTCGCAAGTCTCACTCAAAATTCCTCACAATATGGTACTAGCTATGATACCAAATATGTGGGATTTTATTCAAGATTCAAGGTCAAGATTTTATTCACAGAGTTCTTTATTTTGCACTTGATAAGACCATATAGCTTACTGCTTAGTCAAACTACATTTTGTGAAAGTTGTGCATTTTCACCATAAAAATGATTGTAATTGCTGTTAGTATGTAACTGATGCTGTTGTTTGTAATTGTTGTAGGCTGAACACACAGCTGGGACAACATTTGCAAGATGACTCATATCTACAATTACATTTTCTGGCTACTTAGATATTTTACATCATACAACATTGTGCATTAACTCATGCAAACTTTTGTTTCAATGGACAGAATCTAAAATGTGCTAATCTCAGCAACTTCATGTCAGTTGTGTTCATAATGATAAAATTTGCATTATGCATATAAAATGTGGTAATTGATTCTGTCTCGGATTGGGAATGACACTTTGCAACTAACTTGATTGCATTTAGTCTTATGATTTTATTTTTGTTGTTCAGGAATAAACATCTGCATTACACTAAGTAAATATATTATGGGGAGCAAATAAAAAAAATGCTGCTGCTTGCAAAAACGTTGAGGCACATTATCATATTTATGATAAATGCAGATCAGCTAAAATACAAACTTAGATAAAAGAAAGTAGACTGGGTTCATGCCACAAATTTGTGAGCACACACATATACAGTTGAAGCTTACCATACTAGCAACCACACTAGCTTACATGGTCATGCTAATGAAAACTAGTCCAAAAGGCCTCAATTTGGTTCAGATTGGTAGGATGCATGCTCCATCCGCGCCTCCATTTATCAATGAAAATAGGACTAGGATTGGGGATGACTTTTAAAGTTTGGACATTCCCTTTAAATATTCATTTAATATAATGGATTTGACAGAAACAGTTTGGTTCTGGTTCTGTTTACAATTGAAGAAGGGGGTTATTTTTTTGTGGGATGAGATCCACTTTTCAGGTACAGCATTTGGGAGTGGGTCAATAGCTAATAATAATATTTTTATTAACTCTTTCTTGGTTTTGGTTAAAAATTGGTTAATTATTGTTTATAGTTTTTAGCATTTTTCCCGGCCATTCACCATAGCATAAAAATTATGCTTTATCTTTGTTTTAAGGGTTATCGCCATTACGGAAATACCCTATTCACTTTTTATGTTGTATTTGATTTTTATATGGGACGGCCTTCAGAGGACTTTTATTGTTTTTTATTTCTTTTTTAATTGCATTTCTTTTTTTCTAAATTTTTACAGTTTTATTTAGTCCCAGGGTGGGACATGAACATGTGAGGCTGAAGTTGTAAAAGGTTTCTCCCTGGAGCAACCCCAAAGTACAGGATCGCAGGTGGTGGTGAATAGGGCACCCCTGGTGGTAACAGCCTTACACAAGGATCACTCGGAGGCAGCAAATGGCAAGTATTCAGGTAGTTTCAGGCTGGAAAGGCAGATGAAGCAGGATAAAACAGACTCCTGAAGGTGGATGTCTGCATGGGGCCAGGTCTCCAGACAGGCCTAGTGTGTCAGAGCAGTGTGCCACTGAAACGTGAACTTCTATGAAGCTCACTCAAAATAAAAGTTTAGAACTTTCAAACCATGAGAGGTTTTATAACCTCCCCTTGTGAGATGGCAAGCCTATACCAACCAGCACTCTTTTTACATTATAAAAATAACAATGCATCTCATTGGTTTCATAATCAGGCATTCTTTCTCAGGCAGATATTTACCAGCTGCATTACCATTTCCATACTCTGGAGATCCGCCCAAATTGATCAGGTTCAGAGAAAACCATATTGAATGAAAGGATGATATGATTTTGCAACATGATGTTTGCACTGTGTTGGCAGGAGAGTTGCATATGCAATAACCAAATTATTCACACCAATCATTGTGAACACACATTTCTAACCGTAGGCAACAAACATGTTCTACAGAAGTACCAACATAGACAATGAGCCTGTTCTACTGTCACACCTAACTGTGCACCTAACCTACACAGCAGCTTCTCTGACACTGTCTGCTGCTGTTTGGACAGTGTTAAAGAAGATTATTGTAACATATGCCCCCTCCTACAGCTCTGACTGTGGAGAGGATTACAATGGTCAGATACTGGGACTGTGATTGCAACAGCCATAGGGACTAGAACGAAATGTCAAAATTCCCCTGTATATTTGCAACAGCACGTTCATAATAACATGTGCATCACATGTGTGAGGAGGTGTAAGATCCTCTTTAACAAATGAATAGAAATATCTCTTTAAACCTACAATGTATGTTGGTATGTACTGTTACTGTGGATAAAAGTTAATAGCTTTATCATGATAACTAAATCTACAAAAAGAATAATCTGATGAAAACAAATGCCAGTATAAACAAGCTGCTAAAACATACAGTCTAGCAGAGTAGCATCCTACTATATATGTGACTTGACATTTTCCACATAACTTTAGGCTGTTTGATTTGATTTGATTTTTTTTCCAGTCTTCAGTTAAACACTATTTTCTTTTTCAGTAAATTACAGTTAATTTTTTTTTAAAAAAACAAAACCTTATATGCACATTTGCTTTATTATAGACAGAGGAGTGAAACAGATACAAAAAACATATGTCAAACAAATTACAGCTGTTATGTCGTCTTTCTTTGTTGATAACACAATGGGAAGACTAAACAGAATTTCTTTTTCTTGTTTGCAATGTAATCTTCGGATGCAATTTATATAAAATAGTGATTAGAAATTTGCTTACAAATCACAAAAAATGAAGCAATGAAAAATTATGTTGTACACTCCAACAACTTGGTTTTATTGTTCTGTTCTGTGTCAAAACAAAGCATGCATCAATATACAGATTGGGCACGTAAGCCCAGGTAAACCATTAAAGGTTTAATGACACAAAAATGCAAAACATAACATTCCCCAAAATCTAACAACGCCCCTTCCCCATCCCAGTCTCACAGGTGTACATTCATTCTTTCTTTTGGCGTACATTCTTTCTATATTGGTCAAAGACCAACAACAATACTCCTACGTTGGCCACAAGTCTCAAAGTATGGGAGATCTCAAAGTGTAACCATCATTTCAGATGATTTTTGAAATTGTGTGCATGTGTGTGCTTCAATGTTTTGAACATTTCCTAATATGTTTCATTAAGAAATGCTGTTTAGTTTTTAAAGTAATAGGTTGTAGAGTGCCCCCTAGTTACAATGTTACTTCTATGTTTCTATGGCAAATCTGTCTACCAGATTGAAGACAGGTCTCTATCTCCTCTCCTGTTTGTTACACAGCTGTGAGTGTTAACAATTTTTGCTCTCTCCCAGGCAGTAGTATGCAATGAGGAGTATTTTCAGAGATCAAGCTGGAAGTAAAGGGCTTAAAGATGTTAGCTCATGCAGCCTCCATAGACACACACTGTACAGGCTGGACTATGCATCTCTTTGGGAGGGAGTAGCTTGTTATTTTTATAAACTAATCAGAATTTATTAATGGAGTACATTAGAAAAATGTTCTCCACATTCAGCACACACAATATTAACCCCTTGCCGCTCAGCATCCGATATATCAGACTCTGAGCGCAGTGACTTAACGCTCAACATCCGATACAATTGGTCAGCTCGAGATCTGAGCCAGGCCTACATCGGGATACTCTGGATGTCTGCTCCAGCCAGTATTTGTGTATTTGTTACCATATTGTGGTAGCTAAAACTAGATCATTAGAGCTTGTGTATGCAATAACTTAATCGTTAGCATTTTGGGTACATCTGACTTTTTGATCTGTTTCTTCTTTTTTGGGGGGTTGTGAGAAAGCTAAAATATGGTAAACGTGTTCACTGTATGGGTATAATAGCCTTTTAGTCAATGTTATGGATGGAGCAACACCACTTTTGGGAGAAAGGCTTTGTACAATTGATGTAACTCACAATAAGTAGTGTTTTTTGGGTTTTGTGGGTTTTTGTGGTGCCTTCATAATTTGTAGCCCCTAGGCATATCTGGTGGGTATAATAAGGGAAGATTTCTATCTGGAAATCCTTTTTCCATAAAGGGTAGCATGAACAATTAAAAATAAAAAGGAAGGAATGTATAATAATAATAATAATAATTCCTTTATTTATATAGGACACACAGTGGGTGGATGTGAAGGGGGCATTGCTCGCCGGGGAAGTGGGCCTGTTTGTGGTGCTCCTGTCCCACGCCTGTGCCCTCACTATAGACTGCAGCAGCATATGATAAATACGACCCACATTTTTTGGGGGTCATGAAGGTTCATACTCAGCTTAAATTTTAGAACATGAGTGATCTATAAACTCCTATATCAAAAGTGAGGTGTTAAATGTGCTGTCTAATTGTTAAAACATGTACAATGGATTCTGTAAATCTATAGAAGATTCTCCTAAGATCTGCATCCAAAATGTAGATTGTATTACTATTCATGTTATTAAAGTGCAAAAATTGTTATTAAAGATACACATCTGAAGATATGAACACAGCCAAAAAGTCTACATTTTAATGATAAAAATCAATCAAAAATAAGAATAAGCATATTAATTTTGAAAGAAAAGTAAACTGAATAAATATAGCAAAACAAATTACAATTTTGGGAATGAATGTGGGTCAATACATTATCAGCCTTTACTTTAATTTTATACACAATACAACAAAGACAACAACAATAAATAATATTTAATTCTAAAAGTGCTGAACAGAAAAAGACAAGGTAATAAAAGTGAAGAATGAGTAAATCAATAGAGACAAGTTATTTCAGTAAAAAAACAGATAATATTGCTATCTTGCTGTTATGAAGTATCCAAATTAAAGTATATCTCAATTTTCACTAAGAATTGGCAAATAATATTTAAAAATCTGGCAGTAACTCCTTAGCTTCTGACCATAGTTTCACATCAATGGGCACTTTGGTCTTGATTAGGATTTGTTTTTAATGACATATTACTTTGGGTAAGAAATGTGTGAAATTTGTTTGTATCTGAAAGTTCATAAAAATAAATCTATTTTGTGAGATTTAGTGAAAAAAAATGTTTTCAGACATTCCTACAGTTTATTGCAAAACGGAAAAATCAATCAAAAAGCTTGTTTCAAATCCTTTGGCATTATTTATTTAGAATCATCCTGGCATCATTTAAGTATTGAAAGGGGACTATGCTTAGCAGGTTATTCATTTAATGCTTGTATTCCACAGCAAATTTTTATCTTCTTTGGCTATAGCCATGAATGATCACCCATAAATAAAGCAAATACAAAATATCTGAGTGCGTTTTTTAAACCACTTATTTTTGGTGACAAAAAGACATTTTCTACACCTGGGACAGTTTCCATGAATTGCTTTACACAGATCAGTTCATTTGTCCCTTTTTTTTACTAAAATCCATTTAGGGCTTAAATAGATTACTATCCACAAATGAAGAACATGCATTGCCATAGTGCATAGAATGGGGCTCTGTGCATCATAGAGATATATAATGCAAGGAGTTCCTCCTTCCCCAAAAAAACCAGCAGCTACTGTTCCACGGCTATCTGCATCGGATATGTCTATGATACAGCAAATCCCATCAATATCACAAAAATATCAATATTTATTGAATAACATTAACCCCTTCCCGATCTGCGTTCAATATATATCGGACCCTGAGCTCAGTGACTTAGCGCTCAGCGTCAGATCTGAGCCGAACTGGCATTGCGACACACGGGGTGCCGGCTATAACTAATAGGCGACACCCCTGTGTGACACCCGCGGTCAGAGTGGGCTCCGATCGCGGGTGTTTAACCCGTTACATAAGTATTGCAGAGTATCATCATGAAAAAGCAATCAGATGATTGCTTGTTCATGTCCCATGGTGGAAACTGTAAAAAAGTTTAAAAAAAAGATTATTCAATAAAAATAAAGTAATAAATCAATAAAAATGCCCAAAAGCCCCATAACATATAAACAGACATATAACGCAAAAAAAAGTCTAAATCATAACTCAAACCCCACATGTATAGTATCACCACGATCATAACAACCCGTAGAATAATTATTTTTACCTATTCAATCCCACAAAACATGCAATAAAAAGTACCATATATACCCGAGTATAAGCCTAGTTTTTCAGCACAAAAAATGTGCTGAAAACCCAAACTTGGCTTATACTCGAGAAAAAAATATATATCAAAACTCACCTTTCCGGCTTCCCCCACTGCTGGCTATATACTGGGACAGGGGGCTGGCTATATACTAGGGCATATGGGCTTGCAGGCTATATACTGGGGAGGCTGGGACCAATGCATTTCTCACCCTTAGCTTATATTCGAGTCAATAGGTTTTTGCAGGTTTTTGTGGTAAAATTAGGGGCTTACTTGGGTCAGCTTATACTCGAGTATATATGGTAATCAAAAAAAAATATGTACTCCAGAATGATACTGTTGCAAAGTACAACATGTCCTGCACAACCAGCTCTGTAGCCAAAAAACTAAGAATGTTATGCCACTTGGAAAATGGCAATGCAAAAATAATAGATTTTTCCCACATTAGGGTTTTATCTGACAAATCTAAAAAAACGTAAGAAAAAATATTCATGTATGGTATCATTGTAATTGTATAGACCCAAAAAATAAAGATAACATGAATATTAGGCTTTACGGTGAACACCACAAAAAAAAAAGTTAAAAATCCAGTACGGAATTGATGCTTTTCTACTCCTGCACTCAAAAAAAAAGTTCCTAAATTTTCAACAATAGGGGATACCAACCCCAAAATGGTAGTACTGGAAACAGCATCTCATCCCACAAAAAAATGCCATCACATGGCCCCAATAATGATAAAGCTAAAATTTTACAGCCTACCAAAGGGGCCATTGAGGAAACTAAAATCCTGGAAGCTGCAGGGCACTCCTTCCCTTCTGCGCCTTGCTGTGTGCCCATAAAACAAGTAACGGCCACATGAGGGGGGTCTCTGTACTCGGTAGAAATTGCAGAACAAATTGTATGGTAGATTTTCTCTTTTTATCTTTTGGAAATGTGTAAATTTTAGGGATAAATGAACGTATAACCATCAAAATTTGACCATTCTAAATTTCACCTCCATTTTGATTCAATTACTATGAAGATCCCAAGGGGTTAACAATCTTCCTAAAAGCTGTTTCTGATAGGTTGAGGGGTGCATATTTGAAAATGGGTTAGTTATATAGGGAGTTTTGATGCTAAATATGTAAAATTTCATTCAAAACTGTATTTATCCCCAAAATAGTCAATTCTGAAAACCTGGAAAAGCGATATTCGATTTGTAAGCGGTGTGACATCAAAATAAATTATGCAGACATTTCAAAAATTATGAAAATGTAAAGCAGACATATGGGAAATATTATTCAGCAATTTATTTAGGTGGTAAATCTATCTGCCTGAAAATAAAATCATTTTAAATTTCGAATGGAAAATGGAGCTGAGCCTTAAGCTACAAAATGGCTGCGTCAGGGGTTAATTGAAAATATTTAAAAAGACATAACTATGTGTACACAAAATCTTTATTACAAAATTATTATTATTATTATTATATAGATGTAACAAAAATATATAGGTCAAAAGGGTAAAAAAGGCCAATACCATTATTTAAGAAAGAGTTTTCTATTTTAAGGTACTGAATAATAATGCATATTACAATGTAAATGCAAACTCCTATTTACATCATATAGTAACAATTAATAGGAATTACCTTCATAGAGTAGAAACAAGATTTACCAAAAAAAAGAGCATAGTGGAATAGATCCCATTGCCAGGACCACTGAGGAAGCTTTTACAGACATGCTATTCATTAAAGATTGGTATTGTTGTGATATTCAATACATGTACATCTTCTTTACTGTATCTGTTATGTTATTTATTTGGATGTATGGATTCAAAGTTGGGATATGAACTTTTTATAATTTGATGCACCAAATCCCATCCTTCGCACTGGGGATGGTCTGTGAAATAGGGCCACTGAAGGTCAGTGATTTATAGACCAACCAGAGTCAACTATTTAGCCTCAAGATCCAGATGGTAAACTCACTTTGTTTCTTCATGCATGAACCTTTCCTACTAGCACTAACAAGTCCTGTAGAAACACCCCCCCCCCCGTGTATAGAAATTCTTGCACAGAGCTGCTAAGTCTTTCTTCTCTAACTTGTGTCAATAAAGAAAGACAGATATTGTAACAGATCTCCCATGTGTACTAAGTAAATCTCCCAGTTTATCAGTACAACACAGTGGGAAGGGGAGTAGAGAGTTAAAGGGGTATTCCCAGGAAGACAAGTTTGAATGTACTCAGGATAACAAAATAACACATTCTCAAATTCACTAATTAGAGCATTTCACAGATATATGTCCAACCTGTCTCTATCAGTCCTGGTGCACACAATTTCAGTTGCCCCTAGACACAACACTGTATCTTCTGACTTAGGGTGAGGAGGGGTGCCATCATGGTTATCTCTCTGACAGCCGTGGAGCTAAGATTTCTGTCTCTCTCTCAGCACTCTAGCTCCTCCCCTTCCAGGATGGAGCTCTCATACTAATACACAGAC
Organism: Engystomops pustulosus; assembly: GCF_040894005.1. Classification (NCBI taxonomy): domain Eukaryota; kingdom Metazoa; phylum Chordata; class Amphibia; order Anura; family Leptodactylidae; genus Engystomops; species Engystomops pustulosus. Next base: position 99,276,864 of record NC_092415.1, on the reverse strand, counting down.
ACTGACAGCTGGCAGCAGTGTGAGGGGTGTTAATACATGCATATAAGTTCTTTATCTGGGGAGGGAAGGAAGGCACAGCAATAGGCTGTGTGCAATAGGCATCTTATGGATCTCATCATCTCTCATCTCTGATCTGTTTGATCTGTCTCATCTCTCTTTCTATGTGTCAGATACTAATACAATGTTCAGAAGCTAAATTAATTAAATAAGACAGGCCCACCCACACCTTGGGATTTTGCACTGACCAGTCAAGAGAGTAATAGGCGCTAAAACAGCAATAAAAATTGTAAAGTGAAAGGTGAAAAATTATCTTTATTGTGTTACCATCACTAGGAGATTGAAATTTGAGAATTTTGTTTTGTTTAAGGGATATTAGATGTAAATCCCCGGCCATTATCTATATTGAGATATTATGTTTGTAGTGTGAATGAAAAAGCAGAGAGTTGAGCAGAAGAAAAAAAAATGCTAAGGAACACCCCACAACCAAAAAACCTGAGTGTAAAGGATTCTGCAAGTTGGAAAGGTTTTGGTTTTGAAAGCATAACAAGAAAATCTGTTCTATTATGAATTAACCCCTTCCTGACATTTGACGTAATAGTACTGCATCGCGGGAGGTGCGTTCCCGCAAAATGCAGTACTATTACGTCAAGCTTCTGGCGCCAGCTCCTGAACGGAGCCGGCGCCAGAAGCTGCGGGTGTCGGCTATATGTTATAGCTGACACCCGCCTCTAACACCCGCGATCGGAGATTTCTCCGATCGCGGGTGTTAACCCCTAACACGCCGCGGTCGCGCTGACCACGGCGTGTTAGAGGCATTTAAAGTTAATTAAAGTGGAATCGGACCCCCCCGCGGCACTTACCGGGGGGTTCGCTGCTCCGATCGCAGCCTCCGGAAGCCGGGTCCCTGCCTTCTGGCAGGACCCGGCTGTAAGACACTGGGCATGTGCAGCATGCTCAGTGTCTTACATTACACAGTGCAATACATCTGTATTGCACTGTGTAACCTGTAAAAAAGCTTGAACAAGTGATCAGAAGATCACTTGTTCAAGCTTAGATGTCAGTCACTGTAAAAAAAAGGAAAAATAAATAAATAATGGTTTTTTACAATAAAAATAAATAATAAAAGAAAGTGAAAGTCCCCCCAAACACCACACAAGTAATAAAGTAGAAAAAACACTAAATCACGAAAAAACCCCACTTATTTGGTATCGCCGTGTCCGTAACAATCTGTACAATAAATCCTAATCATAATTGGACCCGCTCGGTGAACGTGGTAAAAAAAAAAACCCAAAAACTTGCCAAAAATTAAATTTTTTATCAAATTGCTTAACAAAAAATGCTCTAAAAAGTGATCCGAAAAAGTTACAAGCACCAAAATGATACCAAAAAATAAGCTTACAACCAGCTCCGTAAACCAAAAAATACTATAATTATGCCACTATAAAAATGGCAATACGAAAACAAATGCAATTTTTTCTATTCTAGTTTTCCTTCAATAAAATTGGACAAATAAAAATAAAACTATATAAATGAGGTATCACCGCAATCGTAGTGATCCGAAGAATAAAGATAATATATTATTGTTATGCTACAGTGAACACCCCCCCAAAAAAAATGCTAAAAATCCAAAACAAGAATTGATGATTTTATTTTCCTCCACACGTAAAAAGTTAATAAAATTGCTTCAATAAGCTAAAAACCCACTAAAATTAAGTTTTTTTTACAGTGCATCTCATCTCGCAAAAAATAAGCCCTTATTTGTCTAAATTGCTTAAAAAATAAATAAAGATTGTATAGCCTATTCCCAACGAGCGTTGTTATAGAACGGTGCGGTGGGTAGTGACTTTCCAACACCGGTCAGGGTAAGACGGCGGCTGTTCACTGATCGGGGTAAGACGGCGGCTGTTCCTCACAGCCATCCATCCTGCCCCATGGACCAGAAGGGTTACGTCCCCCCCACACACCCCCAGTTTATTATCGCTGCTATTGGCTCATCAGACGAGCCAATAGCAGCGAATTTCCTTATGACGTCAGTAATACCGGTCACCATGTCTGTAGACACGGTGATCGGGGCAGGGTGGCGGCTGTTCCTGACAGCCACCAATTTTGCCTTGCGGTCCAGAGGGGTTTTGTTGCCCCCCTCTGTCCATGTTTGCCGCTATTGGCTGGTTGATTTGGTCCAGCCAAAAGCAGCAATATTCGTCACAATGGGCATCGCTAGGGTGAATAAGAGCAACACTTGGCGATAATTTCCCTACTAAAACGAAGATATGGTACAAAAGCGCTGGCTGTGTACATTGTTCAGATGATGCTGTACAACTCTTACGAGCTGTTCCAATGTGCATGTCCTGCCGTATCATTTCTCCGTTTTCAAGAGGAAGATATTAGGAAACTAATATTGGGACAAGAAGGACGCGGCCCCAGTACCTCTGGTTTAGATGTTCCTGTATTTTGCCAGGACAGCATTTTCCCGGTGAATTCTGCTGCTTCTAAAGGTAGGACTCAATAAAGAGTCTGTTCCAAAAGAGAAGTTAGGATGGACACTACATACTACTAAGATACCTGCGACACCTCCAGAGTGACAAAAGTTTAGTTGGTCCCTTGATATATACTACCTCCTTATACACTAGACATTCACAATTCACGCCCAACCTATTGTGAATTAATTTCGGTAAAATGAATAATTATAACAACTGTTAGGTCCCGTTGCTCCCTATACCCCTCCATTATTTCACAAGGGGCGCCACATAACGGGCACTGAACTTTCCAGAAATAATTGCAATTTCCATCTTGGACTCCATTGCACATCTTATTTGGAAACCACCTATATGTTCAAAATGCTCATTTCACCACGTGTATTACACTACACCACATATTACACCTTGCTATATTCCCCAAGGGGTGTACATTCAACAATTAGGGTCACTTTTCGGGTTTTCCTCTGTTTTGGTACCACTACGACTCTCCAAATGTATCCTGACACGTGAAGGATTTCTTACAAATTTGGCCTCTAAAAGACAAACATCCTTCTTTTCCTCTACTGTGCGCCCATAAAGCATTTTATATGCACATGTGGGGTACTTCTACACTCGGGAGAAATAGTTTTACACCTTTTTTGGGGTTATTTAATATATTATCCCTTGTGGCTTACATAAATTAGGGGTAAAGTGACATTTATAGGAAAATTTTCACCTTTTTAATGATTCGGGCCTAATTGGATCATTCACCTGTAGGGGCAAATACGTATATTACACATTGCTAAATTCTCTAAGGGGTGTGCATTCAAAAATTAGGGGCACTTTTCGGATTCTTGTCTGTTTTATACCACTAGGGTTCTCCAAATGCATGTCAAACATTTCGGTCAAACTTGGCTTCTAAAAGGCAAACATCCCCCTTTCCTTTTACTGTGCGCCCATACAACATTTTATATACACATGTGGGGTACTTCTACACTTGAGAAAAATAGGTTTACACATTTTGAGGGGTTATTACATTTTTTTATCCCTTGTGGCTATATAAAATTAGGAGTGAAATGACCTTTATAAGAAAAGTTTCACCTTTTATCTATTTAAGTCCTAATTAAATCAAACACCATTACAGACAAATACACATATTACACCTTGCTAAATTCTGTAAGGGGTGTGGTTTCCAAAATGGTGACACTTGTTGGGGTTCCCCTCTGTTTTGGTACCACTACAGCTCTCTAAATGCATCCTGACACATGTAAAGGATGTCTGTCAAATTTGGCTTCTAAAAGGCCAACGCCCCTCTTTCCCTTCTGAGCTTCACTGCGTACCCATACAACATTTTATTTGCATGTGTGGGGCAATTTTTTACTCGGGAGAAATGCTAGTACACATTTTTTGGGGTTGTTTCATATTTAATGCCTTATGGGATACAAAAATTAGCCGTAAAAGTGACTTTTTTGTGAAAATGTTCACCTTTTTCCTTTTAGGGACCTAATTGAAGCAAACACCTGTAGGGGAAAATACACATATTACACCTTGCTGAATTCTCCAAAGGGTACACTTTCCAAAATGGTGACACTTGTTGGGGTTCCCCTCTGTTTTGGTACCACTAGGGCTCTCCAAATGCATCCTGACACATGTAAAGGATGATTGTCAAATCTGGCTTCTAAAAGGCCAAAGCCCCTCTTTCCCTTCTGAGCCCTACTGTGCACCCATACAACACTTTATATGCAAAAGTGGTGCAGTTCTGTGCTTAGGAGAAATAGTTTTACACATTTATGGGGTTGTTTCATCTTTTATCACTTGTGGCTCACAAAAATTTGGGGTAAAAGTGACTTTTTTGAGAAAATGTTCACCTTTTTTCCCTTTTGGGGCCTAATTGAATCAAACACCTGTTGGGGCAAATACACAAATTACACCTGGCTAAACTCTCCAAGGGGTGTACTTTCCAAAATGGTGTCTCTTCTTGGGGCTTTCCTCTGTTTTGGTACCATTATGGCTCTCCAAATGCATCCTGACACATGAAAACTTTTTCAGCCATATTTGCCCTGCAAAAACGAAACAACGCTCTTTCCATTCCAAGTGCCCCCATGTGCCCGTACAGCAGGGTACCGTGACAAAATGGGTATTGGCATGCTCAGGAGGAATTGCCCTAAACATTGTAAAATGCATTTTCCTTTTTAACCCATTGTGAAGGTGCAAATTTTAGTGTTCAATGAATCTATAGTAAGATAAAATTACATTTCTCTAATTTCACTTTCATTTATCTTTCACGCTCATGAAACGCTCAAAGGGTTAACAAAATTCCCAAAGGTTGTTTTGAATATTTTGAGGGGTGTAGTTTCTAAAATGGTGTCATTTGTGGGGGTTTTCTGTCATGTGGGCCTTATAAAGTCACTTCTAACTAAATTGACCCTCCAAAAGTAGGTTTTGATGATTTTCGTGGAAATCTGAAAAATTGCACCTAAAGTTATAAGCCTCCTAACATCCTAAATAAAGGAAAAGATGTTTGAAAAATGATGCCAAGTTAAAGCAGACATATGGAAAATGTTAGTTATCAAGTTATTTTAGTGATATGACCAACTTTCCAAAAAGTAGAAAATTTTGAATTTGGAAAACATTGTTTTTTTAAAAAATTTTTTGCCAAATTTCCATTTATTTCATAAATAAATACTAAATATATTGATTAAATTTCTCAACCAGCATGAAGTACAATGTGTCACGAAAAAACAATCTCAAAATCAACTGGATATGTTAAAGCGTTCCAAAGTTATAACCACTTAAATAGACACATGTCAGATTTTAAAAAAATGGGCCGTGTCAGGAAGGTGAAAAGTGGCTTCAGCATTAAGGGGTTAAAAGAAAGTGGAAATGTCACATTCTTGAAAATAATCAGACTTCCCATCTTTACCTGTGGGAGCTCTAAACAGATCCTGTAAGATAGTTTTTTTAAATGCTGTGACTCACTTCCACTTCCTTTATCTGCAAGCAGTGACCCTTTGTTATATGTTGGATAAGAAGTTTAACAAGTATTATCTAGTTGTTTGGTTATAGTGGTTATTTACTTATTAATTAGAGATGGGCAAATCGATTCTAATGATTCTAACTTTGGTTAGAATTTCAGGAAAAATTTGATTTGCCACGAAGCCGAAGTTTATGCTGATTCGCGGGAACAAGTTGTTTTTTTTCCCCTCATGTTTCTGCTAAATGGACGCGACAACAACGTGTTACATGGGGCAGAGAACTCTTGGAAGGAGAAAGGAACACCCCCGATGACATCTGCAGACCTGTAAGACAATCAGCGACCGGCAGGCTTATGTGATGTCACACAGCCCTATAAAACCCAGCCATTTTGCATCTCAGCACTTCACACTTCATGTTGTAGCGTCCAGATGCTGCTATTGTACTGTGCGATTCTTGCTGCAAACCCTCGTTGTTCTCTAAGAGGGATCTGTATACCCCAAATAGCAGTTCTATTTAGTGACAAAATCGAATAGGAAGAAATCTGTTTGACTTTCATGCATCTGCAGTAGTGATTGGTGGACCAATCCCTGGTTGTTCTTTAAGGGGGATCTGTATACCCCAAATAGCAGTTCTATTTAGTGACAAAATCGAATAGGAAGAAATCTGTTTGACTTTCATGCATCTGCAGTAGCGATTGGTGGACCAATCCCTGGTCGTTCTTTAAGGGGGATCTGTGTACCCCAAATAACAGTTCTATTTAGTGACAAAATCAAATAGGAAGAAATCTGTTTGACTTTCATGCATCTGCAGTAACGATTGGTGGACCAATCCCTGGTTGTTCTTTAAGGGGGATCTGTATACCCCAAATAGCAGTTCTATTTAGTGACAAAATCGTATAGGAAGGAATCTGTTCGACTTTCATGCATCTGCAGTAGTGATTGGTGGACTAATCCCTTGTTGTTCTTTAAGGGGGATCTGTATACCCCAAATAGCAGTTCTATTTAGTGACAAAATCGAATAGGAAGAAATCTGTTTGACATTCATGCATCTGCAGTAGTGAGCTGTCAGTTGTGGGGTATCTCTATAACGCACATTGCAATACCTTTTGGGGGCTCTAGTTTACAGCCAGATTTACATGTCAAATCCACGTAGTTTATACAGTGATTTTCACTGAAATTACACTGTCAGTTGTGGGGTATCTGGGGTATTGTGCCCCTTGCTGCTTCTGAACTTTCTAAAAAGATCCTGGATGATTCTGGACATGGAAGTTGCTATCCATGGGTCTGAATAGAAGTTTCATGGTGGAAATCCCCAAGATGAACTTCTGGAGCAAGGCACATCTTGTTATCTTCTAATTCATACAAAAAAGTATACATCATTTTGAATAAAAGAAAGCCCATAACTTTAAGTGGACAGTAAAAGATAAATACTCCCACACTTCTACGAGCTCACCGTATCAGGTTTTATAGCTATTAATGTGTATATAAGTCCATGCTTACTTGTACATCTAGCATTGCTAAAATTCTCCTACAATTACTACTTTAAATGTGTCTATTTCTTCTCTACTTCTTCCCCAGGGATTGTGTTATATGAATTGCTATTACTTTCCATTGGCAGAGAAATGCTAATAATATCATGGAGGAGAATATTCTCATGATATTCCATCAAATAGAATTTGCATAAAGCAATATGCAAAATAACTCTTGGGAATCTGTTGTGCATTTTTTATTCGGTGTGAAACTTGCTGCACTACATCTTGTCCATATAAAATAATCTAATATATTGAAAGACTTCCTTACGCTCTAGATGAAACCAGGTGATAGGAAAGGGATAGAAAATTCCTACCTTTACTGCTATACTGTAATTTTTATGCCTAAAAGCGAGAATTCATAATTTCCAAAAAGGCTCACTTTTCACATGCTGTTGACATTTGGTTATAAAATAAATTTACTCCTGGTGATAGAATTACCTCTAGAAACATGTAGTGCCCCATGAATATATCTGACTGGCGTAAGGTGGGAGCTAGTGACTAGTGAATCCTTCCTATAGATTGGGTTTGAAGAAGAATTGGCTCAATTAGAGAGAAGTGAGTGCAGTCAAGAACTCTAAGAATATGAATGATACTAGACAGGGGATCAAAACTGTGGCAAGGTCCTGCTGTTATACATCAATCCACTAGCAGCTAACTGAATATTTCATTTTATTTTAACTGTTGAGTGGAAGACACATACACACCAGGTGATGAATACTTGAGAAATCTTAGGTTTAGTTTTTATAGAAATAAAAGTAATATTTTGAAAACTAGAATACTCTCCACACCTTTTCAGTGAACATACTCACTTTCTAGCACATGAAAAATATAGAAAAGATCTGGGCATGGCTTGGTATAATTGATGTGGGCTCATTTGATTCACTTGTAAATGATATGTGATGATTTACCCTTATACAGTATGTAAGGTTAAGCAAACTTGTCATCAAAGTGGCACTGCTCAAGCTACATTTTCACCACATTGTATGATTGTATTTGTTATTACCATAATGAAACTCTTTACATTTCGATCTATATGAGTATAAGCCTATCCAAGTATAAGCTATGGCCCCTAATTTAACCACAAAAACCTGGTAAAATCTCTATATTTTTTTACTCGAGTGTAAGCCGAGTTTGGGTTTTCAGCACATTTTTTGTGCTAAAAAACTAGACTTATAACACATTTATAACACATGGGCATCCAGCTATACAGACCTAGTAAAGGCTCCTCTTGGGTCAGATAGGACCATATACAAGACCCTTTATTGGTACCAGAATATATAACCTTATGTTACTTCTTACAAATAACTATATAGTTTTGTTCTCAAAATTGTGTTATCATAAAATAACTGGATAACTAAGAGTGCCAAATATTGAGCAAATAACAAAGATCCAGAACTTGTGGTATCCATAGCTGATGCATTCAGTAATAATGATCTCCTAAAGTAAACATGATCACCGCAATTATTAATGTCATGCATGATAATATAAAAATCAGATAAATAATTATAAAATCTAACAGATAAGTGAAACAACTAAGTTCAACAACATTTGAATTTTCAGAAAACACTATTGGGGTAATTTATCATTAGGCATACTCCTTGCTCCTTTTGAGTTCTGCTGACATCAGATTCGTTTAAGTGGCTTTGACCTATGATAAATCTGCTGTCAGTGGCTTTTGCTTGTTTACATTAAAAGTAGCAGTACATAGGGCAGGTTGAGGATTGGTAAATCTGCAATTTGCACCAAAGCTTGTTCCTAAATGGAAAGTTGCAAATCATGAATTCAGTCTGATTGTGAAAACTGTTCTATGCAAATAATGAATTGGGTGCAAGCAGGGTCTCTAACAAAGTTTCTTTGCACAGTCCTATGTTCATTTGGCACAATGGAAAGTCACAAAATAGCATTTGCATCACAACTGTGGAAAAACAACACCAAAGATAAAAAAAACTATGATACATACCCCCAGTGAATGTCTTCGAGAAATTAAACCACCCCCACACTCATTTGCTACCCAAACCCAGAGGCTCTAGCCCCCACCAACTCTGTTTTCATATATTGAAAGTGAGTACACACACATTCCATCAGATTTATCTATAGGAAGAATCTCACTCCAGTTTTTAAGATTGACATATGAGCTCTATAGAAGTCTGTTACAAGGTAGTTAAGTGGCTTGGACGGCTTAACACATAAGCTGTTAATGTCTGCTGTGAAAATGCAAGTGCTTAGATAAAATTTCAAACAAAAATTTGTCTGAACCTATGTTTTTACTAAACCATTGAGTGACCATGGTGTATTTGTAACTATATGGGGTGGGTCATGCCATTATTGTTGAAAACAAGGAGTACAATACAGAGAAGAAGAAGAGACAATTGATATAGAGGGGTGAACAAGTCAAAATAATAGCAATACAGAATACCCTCGCAAGATCAGAAAAGACTTATAGAAAACACTGGGAAGAGGACAAATTAACTTCTTATAGGATGGCAGAATTCAGGTCCAGGCATCCAGGTCCAGGGTCAACCGACCAAACATCTAGCCACAACAGACTAAAAGTGAAGGTGGAGGCAGGTGTGAACAGGGTTTTGAAGCTCTAACTTGAATTTTAACAGGTCCACTTATCACTACTGTGATGATGTGACCAGGGGGAGGGGAGGCCTGCTGGTATTCACCACCATAAATTAACCTAATTGAGCCAGTTTGTTGACAAAACCAGCATGTGGCTGGGCTTCAAAGACCTATACAGACAAACCGACTGCAGGCCTCACGCCCCCTCGCCTCACGCCCCCTCGTCTCCCAAGTTTCAAACAAAGAGCCATTAAAACTTTCACATCACCAGGTTGAATCGAGACAGTTATGAAGTTATGATCCGTCTCACCAGAACACAAAATACATTTTTGGATTGGTTATTCTCCGTAAATCATAACAACCCATTGTTCATTGCTGTAGGATACTCAGATCCAGAGATATCAATATCTCTGGATAGGACCATAGCAAATGGCTCAGGTTTGGTATCAATGCGATCCTGGGATTCACCCGGATCCAATGATACCAGAACCATGACCCCAGGACTTCCCCTGGGGTAGCTGTGGCTTCTCCAGGACTCTGGATGTAATATCAGGTAGGAGGGACCATTGACCCCCCTTAGGGTGGACAGAGGTGTGTCCACACCTGATATAATCGGGCGCCCTTGAAGGGGCTGGTGTCTTTTGTCCTGGGGGAAACTAACATCAACTAAGCGCAGGGAAGATCTAAAAGTGTGGACTATCCATCCCCATTAGGCCACACACAAAGGTAACTAACTAACTAACCAACTGCTTAGACTTGTGGTGCTACCCTTGTAATTTGTACTCTGTTTACTGTATATATCTATTGTATGTACTGTATTGTGCCCTTAAGGCAATTAAATATAAAATCTAATCTGTGTTGCTCTTTTATCTCGATCACGAATCTTACGTCCGGGTTTCTCGCTTTTATACATGCTACCGGGTTGGTTCCTCACCCTATATAATCCCGTTACGGACCGGGCTTATATTAAAGGAGAACTGGTGGCAGCATAAGGCTGATAATATTCTGTCTCACTGCGGCTAGTGAGAGGGATCTTATAGCCATTCAGGGATTTGATTTAGGGTTGTGCCATATCCGGAAGTTGTGTGGACAACTTTAAATCACTTCCTGCGCCTCTCAGAACCCGTGCGTTCTGGGAGTGTCTGTAAAAGGATAACTGAGTGACCTTACGTACCCTTCAGGGGTCCGGAACGTTGCGGTTTCCTTCACATTGCTGGCAGCGGTGGGATAATCGAGATAATAGTGTTTGATTGTGTAATCCATACTCTCAAATACTAAAGATTGCCAACAGCAGCGTTTGTGTTGGGATCTTAAGACCAATTCAGCACTAGACACAAGCAGAGTGCAATTACAGTAAGGTGTGAGGTACATCAAGTTGCAGTTCTTTGTTAGTTACCAACAGCTGTGATAATGGCCGGTAGGAACAAAGGCAGGAAGAATGCTGCCAGTGCTGTGGACATTACAGAGGACGATGCAGTACCGCAGTTGGACCAGGAGGAGGTGGGGGGCGCTATTGTTCAAGGCGAGGGGGAGCTCTGCCCAGTCTCCCCAAGGAGCCAGTCGCCAGTGGTCAGTCCCACATTGGACCGCCCACTGCCCGCCCACCCACATGGTCTGATGGGCTCGGCGGCCATCTTGCAAGCTGCCTTGTCCAGTTTACAGGCGGGGAACCATGCTGCATATGAGACCCTCATGGCTGCTGCAGAGCGGCGAGAGCAAGTAGAGGCTACAGAGCGACGAGAGCGAGCACAAGCTGCAGAAAGGCAACGGGAGCGTGAACACCAACTGCAGATGCTCCAGCTACAACAGCCTGCTCCTGCTAGTCCAGTGTTGCCAGAGAGCCATGTCCCAAAGCTGCGGACTGAGGACTTTCCCCTTTTGGATAAAGGTACTGACTTGGACACTTTTTTGCTGGCTTTTGAAAAAACGTGCCAACAGTACCATGTGCCTGCGGACCAGTGGGTTCGGTACCTTACCCCTCGTCTCAGAGGGAAGGCCCTGGAGATATTTGGCTATTTGTCCAGTGAGACCACCCTGACCTATGAGGATATCAAGCAGGCTCTGGTCCGTCAGTACAACCTGACCCCTGAGACTTACCGGAAGAAGCTCCGGAGTTTGCAGCGGGGGTCTGCTGACAGCTGGACTGATCACATGAGGGCTCTTCTCCGAGCAGTGGACCAGTGGACCTCAGGACTGGGACTTACCACCTTCCAGCAGCTGAAGGAGCTAATCGCCATCGAGCAGTTTTTGTGGAATTGCCCGGAGGAGTTACAGCAGCACCTTCGTGACCGGAAACCCAAGGATGCTTTGGAAACAGCTGGCCTGGCAGATGAATACAGCAACAACCGGACTCTGGAGACCAGGAGACCTGCTGGCTGAAGAGGGGGTAAGACGAACACCATCCCTGTTACCCCTGCCCCTGCACCCAAGGGGGCACCTGCCCATGCTCCCCTCTTCACATCAGTGGGCGAGAACCATCGGTGTCATTTCTGCAGACAACCAGGACACTTCAAGGCCATGTGTCCACAGCGCCAGAGAGGCCCAGGACCGTCCCGGACACCATCTCCTGTTTTGTTTGTGGGTGGGGGTGGTGGGAGGTCCCCTGATAATTTGCAGTCCGTCACCATAGGCCAGGCTAGGGCCATGGGACTGAGAGACACTGGGGCTGGGTTGACCCTTGTACGGCCTGAACTGGTGTCACCACAGGATTTGATACCTGGGAAAACCCTCACGGTTTCTGGAATTGGAGGAATAGAACCGGCACTGCCCATTGCCAAGGTGTATTTGGACTGGGGTGCAGGGAGGGGCATGAGGGAGGTGGGCGTGTCGCCTGACCTTCCTGTGAGTGTTCTGCTGGGAACAGACTTGGGCCGACTAGTGTCACAGTATGTGACCCCAGAATCATCAGGGACTGATCGCTCAGACAGCAATATGCAGCCGGCCGCTGTAACTGTTGAGATTGATTGTTATGACTCTGATGTTGATATTGTCAATGATAATACTGATGTGTGTGACCTACCTACTGCCAGGAATGTGGGGGTGGGTAGGGTCATGGGTCCCACTTTGCCCTTGGGGGAGGGGACCATCCAAGCAGAGGGTCAGGCTACTATGCGGAGTGGCCTGTCATCCTCTGGATACCTGTTGTCCTCTGACACTCCTAGAGTAGGGAGAGACAGGGGGCTAACAGCTGAGGGGGGAAAGCTTGCAGGGGAGGACGGGAAAATACCGGGACTAGTGAAGTGCCCAGGTAAGGACTCTGTGCAGAGCGTAATCCCAACCGGACTGTGTCAAGACAAGGCCTGTCCATCTGCCTTGGCGACCGGGTCAGAGGTGGAGAGGAAGTGGACGCTACCTGCGGTCACAGCGACCATCGCCGCTGGGACACGCGGTCGGAGTGTTGTAGCCCCTCGGGGGCTCGCCGACTTCCTCCCTTCTGATCAAGTGGCTGCCAGGTCAGATGGAGGTCAGGAGACAGACCCGGGGAAACTGGCAGAAGACGTGGGGGTTTCTTCTACTCTCACCACGTCGAGTCAGGGGGTTCAGGTAAGAGGGCCTGCAAGTGAGGACGGGAAGGGTCTTCCCGGCAAGGACCCACTGCAGGGCCCCTTACCAACCGGACTGTCTCAGGACAGGGTCCACCTGTCTGCCCTGGTGACTGGGTCAGAGGTGGAGAGGAAGCGGACGCTACCTGCGGTCACAGCGACCATTGCCGCTGGGACACGCAGTCGGAGCGTTGTAGCCCCTCAGGGGCTCGCCGACTTCCTTCCTTCTGATCAAGTGGCTGCCAGGTCAGATGGAGGCCAGGAGACAGATCCGGGGAAGCTGGCAGAAGATGTGGGGGTTTCTTCTACTCTCCCCACATCGAGTCAGTGGTCTCAGGAAGGAGGGCCTGACAGCGAGGACGGGAAAGTGCCGGGAGAGGTAGGTATTCACGGCAAGGACTCGCTACATGGCCCATCCCCAACTGAACTGTCTCAGGACAGGGCCCACCTGTCTACCCTGGCGACTGGGTCAGAGGCAGTGAGGCATCGGACGCTACCTGCGGTCACAGCGACCATCGCCGCTGGGCTGCGCAGCTGGAGCGTTGAAGCCCCTCGGGGGCTCGCCGACTTCCTCCCTTCTGATCAAGTGGCTGCCAGGTCAGATGGAGGCCAGGAGACAGATCCGGAGGAACTGGCAGAAGGCGTGGGGGTTTCTTCTACTCTCACCACGTCGAGTCAGTGGTCTCAGGAGGGAGGGCCTGTCAGCGAAGACGGGAAAGTGCCGGTAGAGGTAGGTCTTCACGGCAAGGACTCGCTACATGGCCCATCCCCAACTGGAATGTCACAGCACCAGGTCAGTCTGTCTGCCTTGGAGCCTGGGTTGGAAGCTGAGAGGAAGCAGACCCTACCTGCGGTCACGGCGGCCATCGCCGCGGTGGCGTGCAGGCGTAGCATCGAGGCCCTTCGGGGGTCCACTGCCTTCCTCCCTTCCGACCAATTGGCTGCCAAGTCAGACAGAGGCCAGGAGATCGATCCTGGGAAACCAGCAGAAGATGGGGCAGTTGCACCAATTCTTGCCACGTCCAGCCAGGAGTTTCCGGCAGCGTTAGACGCTGACGCTTGCCTGAAAATTAAGGAGAAGCAGGTGGTAGAGTCCCCCTTGGACTCCGACTCCAAGCGGGCCTGGGACCAAGGGCGACTGTACCAGAGGACAGTTCAGCAGGGTACACCGGAGGTATGGCTCAGTGACCCACATGCAATGGTACCCTGTCCAGTTTGGGCAGAGGAACCCATTGCGGATGTAGAGGCTTGCCAGCAGCTCCGGGCGGACCGAAGGTCCCAGCTGCGGGCAACCCTTCACCCCTTCCGGGAGTTGCTCAGCAACCAACCTGGGAGGAACCCGTTGGCAGTCCATCACATGGACCCTGGGGACCAAACCCCATCCCAGTTTTCAGCATACCGGGTCCCTCCTGAGGTGCAACAGTGCGACAGCTGGGTGACTGACGTGATGCTGAAGCTGGGTATCTCTCAGGCATAGAGAGGTAGTGAGTGGGCGCATGGGGAAATACAAAGATATTACCCCTTAGCGCCCTCTATAGTAGGGAGGTGTGATGATGTAACCAGGGGGAGGGGAGGCCTGCTGGTATTCACCACCATAAATTAACCTAATTGAGCCAGTTTGTTGACAAAACCAGCATGTGGCTGGGCTTCAAAGACCTATACAGACAAACCGACTGCAGGCCTCACGCCCCCTCGCCTCACGCCCCCTCGTCTCCCAAGTTTCAAACAAAGAGCCATTAAAACTTTCACATCACCAGGTTGAATCAAGACAGTTATGAAGTTATGATCCGTCTCACCAGAACAAAAAATACATTTTTGGATTGGTTATTCTCCGTAAATCATAACAACCCATTGTTCATTGCTGTAGGATACTCAGATCCAGAGATATCAATATCTCTGGATAGGACCATAGCAAATGGGTCAGGTTTGGTATCAATGCGATCCTGGGATTCACCCGGAACCAATGATACCAGAACCATGACCCCAGGACTTCCCCTGGGGTAGCTGTGGCTTCTCCAGGGCTCTGAATGTAATATCAGGTAGGAGGGACCATTGACCCCCCTTAGGGTGGACAGAGGTGTGTCCACACCTGATATAATCGGGCGCCCTTGAAGGGGCTGGTGTCTTTTGTCCTGGGGGAAACTAACATCAACTAAGCGCAGGGAAGATCTAAAAGTGTGGACTATCCATCCCCATTAGGCCACACACAAAGGTAACTAACTAACTAACCAACTGCTTAGACTTGTGGTGCTACCCTTGTAATTTGTACTCTGTTTACTGTATATATCTATTGTATGTACTGTATTGTCTAGTGTGCCCTTAAGGCAATTAAATATAAAATCTAATCTGTGTTGCTCTTTTATCTCGATCACGAATCTTACGTCCGGGTTTCTCGCTTTTATACATGCTACCGGGTTGGTTCCTCACCCTATATAATCCCGTTACGGACCGGGCTTATATTAAAGGAGAACTGGTGGCAGCATAAGGCTGATAATATTCTGTCTCACTGCGGCTAGTGAGAGGGATCTTATAGCCATTCAGGGATTTGATTTAGGGTTGTGCCATATCCGGAAGTTGTGTGGACAACTTTAAATCACTTCCTGCGCCTCTCAGAACCCGTGCGTTCTGGGAGTGTCTGTAAAAGGATAACTGAGTGACCTTACGTACCCTTCAGGGGTCCGGAACGTTGCGGTTTCCTTCACAACTACTATAGAGGAACAGTATTTCAATGTATCAGGTTAAATCTAAACATTGGATTATAATGGAAACAGTAATGACAAAAAACACTAAAATGCTAGCAAGGAATATGGCATAAAACTTTCCTATATTGTAGCTTTGGTTCTATAATATTCCCATACCAACCATTCAAATGGTATTAGCTTGGGTATTAAATCCAGGGGACACATTTGGGATGACACAATATTACAAGTATTTAACATGCTTATTATTTTAGCCATACACTTTTAAAAAATAGCACAGATATCTGATTAAAAATGTACTTTAGAAAACAGCTTTGTTAAAATCCTATGTGATCTTTTTTAACATATCATATGTTAAAGCTGTAGGGATTGGCAAAGTATATAAAGAAATCCAAACACCATTGCATCCAAGCATGTTAGAATTTTTATTCAAATGGTAGCAAAAATGTAAAGCGGTATACCGGAATATGAACTGCTGATATAAAAACTCATAATGCTATGAATAAATGAATACAACAAATCTCAATGTCATTAATCCCAAAATGGAGCTTGTTTGCTTTTATGATTCACAACATTTTATGGGCTTTATAAAGTAGGCAGAGATTGATCCAAGATGGCCACCATCTACAACTACAATTCCCATGATCCTTCAGTTCTCAGTAACAGCTCCTCCCTCTTATGCAGTGATGATCTAACAGACTTTCCTGCTCTGTTGCCATAGCAATGATGTGTGTAACTGCCATCACTGCACATTAACTCACTGAGATGACATCTCAACACAACACTGGCCATACTGGATACACTGCAAGCTACTGACTACAGCCAAACAAAGTGATGATCACATGACCTGCCCAGGCAGATGAAGGACATGTAATGTGGACATGTGACTTCTGTCTTGTGTCTCCCCCACAGGGACAAAGTCACAGAACTGATTAAAGGGCCAGTAGCATTGAATTCTCCATTACAGTGTATAACCAGAACATTTTTCTGCTAAGGGGACTGAAATTTTAAATTTTAACTAATTACATATTAGCTTATATTTTAATGACACATTTGAATATGACATATGCTTATTCCTGGAATACCCCTTTAATCATAATGATTCTTGCACTTGATGATCACCAAGGCATTACACTTTCACTTTATCATGCAAAACTTCAACCACCAGAAGACTTCTAGAAAATAACTATACAGATGGTACCATATACTTTATACACTATCTAAAATCTATCCACAGAGCTCCAATATATGCTGGACATGCAACAAAGAAACAGATACCTTCCTTCATATATGGCCGTTCATAAACTTGATGTGATCTAAAAGATCATACGATCATCTAAAAGCCTCTAAATGTGAATAAAAGCAGGTTAATTTTCTTTTTTGCTTCATTTCACATTACTTTGGAGGAGATTTTTAATAGGTATACAAACAAGTTTTCAGGAGAACTTCTAGAAAGGATATTTCATAACCTATGTGAGGATGCTAGCTTCATGTAATACTTTGTAACATTGTCCCTTTAAACGATTAGATATATTTTATATTTTCTCTAGATTGTCCCAAAGCTTAAACATTACAAGCATACTTGTCTTTAAACATTTTTCTATTTTATTTAAAATATCTACTAGCAGAAAAGATAAAGAGGACAAGATAATAGAGCCAGGTGTTTATTTTGTGACAGATTTGAAAAGATAAATGAGTTGAAGGTATGCTGTGCTCTGCGGAAAGAAATCACACAGTGTCTGCTTTATCATGTCTCAGTTTACTAGCATGAGTATAAGCCATGGAAATATTTTTAGGAAAAAACATGTTCACACTTAAATTGCCACTTTTTGGCATTTTGCTCCTTGCTTGCAATTTTTTTTTTTTTAAAAGTAAGAGGGTGTGGGTTAAGGTGGAAATGCTTTACCATAACTTTCACCAGATAATCTCATAATGTGGAGAAGAATTTAGAGGCCTGACTGTCTTAATACTTCTGGCACATCATATGCCCCACATACTCCCTTCATATTAGTTTTTGCCGCACATTTGTGTTAACCAATTATTCCCATCTTGTCTTAATTTGGAATAAATGGTGTCTTCTATTTCTAACACTATAATAAAACAGAACACATACAAGAGACAAACATTTTGTTGCATTTCCTAATTTAAATTACAAATATAAACATAACATTCTTCACAGTGTGGCTAATGTGCAAATATAATTTAGTATGAACTTTGCAGACATTTCCATTTTCCATCTATTCATTTCTGTGTGGGTTGTTATGCACATTTATTTATTTTATCTAGAAAATTAATAATTGTCTACTTTTTTAACAGTTCCTAACCATTTGTTATTGCAACAACATGTGGGCTACATATTGTGATTAACATCATTTTTGTTCAAACTGCATCAATTAACGCTCAGATTAATATGATGGAGGTAAGGCCCATGACAGACACATTTTCTATAAACAAACATTTGGCTTGGTCAAGATCATGTTAGGTATTTGTTTTAATACAAGAAGTAGATAAGCCAGACACCTCTGTAATTTCTTTTCTCCTGGAGTAACAAAGGATTCAAACTATGTTTAGAATTAGCATGCTGATGAAGAGCTGTTGTGTTGTGTGCTAAGTTTATCTTTAACCCCTTAATGACCGCCGTATCGGGACTCTACAGCGGTCATTAAAGGTACTTCTTCTGACGCAACGCCTTTCTACGGCGGTGCATCAGAAGAAGATTTCGGGACATCGGGTCCTGCGAGTGCCGGTGTCGGGCTGTGATCTCAAAGCCCAGACCCAGTGCTAACACCCGGGATCGGAAAAACTCCCAGGTGTTTAACCGCTTACACATCACGGTCAAGCATGACTGCGGCGTTTAAGCATGACCCACGTGGATCAGACCCCCCTCTGTGTGCCTACCCATGGTTCCGATCCCTCCTGCCGCTGCCCCCGGGTCCGGCGAGTGACCCGAGGCTTCCGGCTCCTCTTCTCACCGGGTTCTGCCTTCCTGGCAGGATCCGGCTGTAAGTAACTGAGCATGTGTAAAGGCTTGAACAAGCGATCGGATGATCGCTTGTTCAAGCCAAAGAATGGAAAATGTAAAAAAAAGTAAAAAAAAAAAATTAAATTATTTTATAATAATAATTAAATAAATAAATACAATAAAAGTCACATAATCTCCCCAGTTACACATATAATGCAAATAAAGTGTATAAAACACAAAAACACAAAATAATGGACATATTTGGTATCACCACGCCCATATTAATCTGTACAATAAATCTAAATCAATATTGAACCCGCTCGGTTAACGACATTAAAAAAAACACAAAAAACTTCCCGTAATATACAATTTTTCATCAAAAAGTGATCAAAAAAAGCTACATTCCCTAATATGATATGACTGAATAGAACAACTCTTTTCACAAAAAAATAAGCCCTCAACCAGATCTGACAACAGAAAAATACAGAAGCTATGGCCCTGAAAAGTTGCCGATAGTAAAAATAATGTGATTTCCACCAATATTGGTTTTGCTCAGTAAAATTGAGCAAAGATAAGAAAAACTATATAAATGAGGTATCACTGCAATCGTAGTGAACCAGAGAATAAAGATAAAATATTATTTATACGTTACGGTGAGAAGTGGAAAAAAGTGCTAAAAATCCAAAATAAAAATTGATGATTTTGTTTGTGTCCCCCTTGAGATAGTTAATAAAATCTCATGATTAAGTTATAGACCCCCAAAATGAATTATCTATACATTGTATCTCATCCTGTACATAATAAGCCCTCATATGTTCACATTACCAAAAAAAAAAAAAAATTATAGCTTGTACAATGTGACAATACAAATCTGCTGTGAATAGCACTGCTTTGATCCTATACTCGGGTGTGCGCCCTGTAACTGCGGGATTGCCAAGGTTTTTTCTATGGAGAGGAGAGGGGTGAACAGTTCTCATTACTCCTCCTTTCCAGCACATTGAAGTGTGCTCGCTTAGCAAGCGAGTTAAGCACACTCTGGGGGTCATTTAATAAGGGCCCGATTCGCGCTTTCCCGACTTGTTACCTGAATATTTCCAATTTGCGCCGATTTTCCCTGTATTGCGTGATCGGATTGCGGCGCAACGGAGCTGGCATGCACAAGGCGGAAATGGGGGGGGCGTGGCCGAACAGAAACCCGACGGATTCTGAAAAACCGCAGCACTTTTTTAAAAAAAGTTTACTTTTTTTCACCAGGTATTGGCCGGTGAACTTCAATGCATTCCGGTGGGCCTCGGCGGACTTCAGCGCAGCAGCGCCACCTGGTGGACGTCGGAGGAACTACCTTAGTGAATCCCGGCCGGACCCGAATCCACCGCAGAGAAGGCGCCGCTGGATCGCGAATGGACCGGGTAAGTAAATCTGCCCCATTGTGTGAAAGGAACCTCGATAAATAATAATGTAAAAAAAATTACATTTAGTGCTTCTTTGTATCTGAAGATACTGTACTAAAAGTATAGTCAAAGATCATAAAAAGCTATTCAAAGCACTTTTCAAAGCAAAATGTGCTGCACATTGTGCATTTTATTAGCTTCTTGTAATGCTGCTGTTAGGAAAAGGCCAAGGTGAAAACAGAGAGACAAAAACAGGACAAAACAAACAGAAAGTGCAAATATGAGTCAAAACAAAGAGGACAATGCTGTACTAAATCTATAGACAAATGGAAGGTCAAAAGACAGGCTAGGGTCGTTATCAAGCACTTAGAAGTGCATAGATATCAGAGTCCCGGTCCATAAGGTGATAGGAATGATTGTCTGACATTAGTGGTGGAGGAAGGTGAGTGGAGTTGGAATCTCTTCATTACAGCTAACTTAACAGTCTGCAGCACAGCACAAAGTCAACAGGAGACAGACGGATGTTGTGTGAATCATTTAGTCAAGGAGTAAAGTAGGGCAATGTTCAGACTCGTGGAGACAGAATACAAATGTTACATTTTGACTCTGAGTTCATATTGTGAAACTTTTTGTCAGAACTCCCAGGCTTCTGTGCTTGAAAACCATAAACAGAGTGCCCAGTGATTGACAGCTGGGAAAGATGGGTATGTGTTTGAGCTCGTTTTGTATGCAGCTGTGGCTTGAGAGATGGACTGCGGAAACAGGTCAGTGCTGGAGGCAGTGTCCATTGCTTCCTTATATTCTGCTCAATTCCTTAAGAGGTTGCTGGTTATTAGGTCTTATTTCTGATTTATACTGCTTCTGCTACTTTTTTTTTTTTGCTATTCTGTATATTTGACCTCTGCTACACTTACAAACCATTTTATTGCTTTAAAATTCTTTACCTTTGCATGCTTCTTGGTTTTGACCCAGTTCTGGCCAACTCTGCTTGTCTGTCTGTATCTGTTGTTTGCCCAATCTTTAATGTATGGATATTGATTTTATTTAGAAAATATAAAAGTGGCCTCTGAAGATATGTGTTCCAGAATCAATTTCCGTTATTGTATCAAAAGAGAGATTATACAGTAAATAAATGTGTCCTCTTCAATGATACACATGGGTACTGCTTTAAGAACAACCATTTTTTAATAATTCAGGAGGAACTAAGACGTATAAAATGCTACTTAAGCATTATGGAATGTACAGTATTTTTCACTTACTTTTTCCCCCAGATAATTGTTAAGATTTGTTATTTTCATACATTGTGCTACATTACATGGTCAATCCACTTATGAATAATGTTTCTAACTATTCAATGATGAACTGTAGAGTTTTTGGAGATGGTCTTATAATCCTTCCTACATTGTTCAGCAGCAACTATTGATTTTCTGTTACATTGCAGATATCTCCTTACACTATTTAGTTAATACCTGAATGCTCCAGACCAGGAATTTGCCAAGAAATCTCTTTTATAGAGATGGTTATACTTACTGATGATCAATTAATCAATGGCATTTGATAAACAGCACTGAGCTGCTACTTATCCTCTTTATTCCTATCAGGAAGTAAGGGTATACTTAATTTCTTACACATGTTTCTGCATTTATGGTTAGTTATTTTTATCAATTAAAGGTAACAATATGTACTTTGTCCTGTGTTTCTGTTCATCTGAGGTTCTATTTGCCAAATCTGAAGATCAGATTTGTTTGAATTATATCCTGATATAACCATAAAACTATAGAATTCAAACCATTACACATGTAGAAAAAAGGTGAAACTTTATGATGCAACATTTCAGTATTACATCCTTTTTCTACCTTCATCTATCTACCTACCCATCTAACAAGTGTGAATGTGTTTATCTATGGTATATAAGTGAAGAAAAGAGCAGTGGGGGAAATGATAAATAACAAAGAAGAAACATTTTATATCATATTTGTTAATGTTGATTAAAAAGGAGCTGCAATATTGCTTAGCAGCCGGGAAAGTAATTACATGGATTTGCATGATAATTTCCCCCTGTGGTCCAGAAAATCCTTAAACACTGTGTTTACAATGCATCTCATGCATACAAAAGATTTACTGGAACTGTTTCCCCAAGAACATTAATATCTCAAGCGTTCTGGTAAAATGTTCCCTGAATTTTGGAATAGCCCTTTAATGTACCATATGCATTTGTAATGAAATACAGAAAACAGAGAAAGAATGGAAGAAACTAAGAAAACTGAAAATTAGCATTTTTTATTTGTATTTCAGCATGCTTATATACACATGTATACACATTGCAGTGAATGGTAGATGACATGTTAAATGTCAAATAAGTTTGATACTTTTCACCTGCATCAAACATTAATAGTCACGCATAGTCAAACAAAGGCTGGGTTCACACCTTAGATTTTGCTAAAGTTGTAAGAATACTTTGGGCAGATCCCCGACATTTGCTTACAACATATGGCACAGGCATGTCCCAATGTTTGCTTATACAGTAAGATACACCGACCAATGACTCCTGGTGACTTTTACACTTAATCTGCACATGACTCCCCACCACCATCTTCAGCGAAGATGAAGTGTGAGAGCTCAGGCACTCACATGTCGTTGGTGATGAAAACTGCCATTTTGGGGAGAGTTGTCGCTCCCGAGAAGACCAGAGAAGATGTGGTGGTGCCCTTAAACGCCAGTAGGATAGTCCGTGCATGCTCATGCTCCATTGATTTAAATGTAGCAAGCGTTAACACCTGTGATCAATGCCATCACCAATTGCGGGTGTTACCGGAGGTAGGAGATTTGCTGAAGTTGAACTTCTAATGAACTTTAACTCACCACTATGTATAACCCAAATGTGTTTTTTCAAACCACAAAACTTATTAAAGACAGAAATAATAGGTCACATTTATTCTAGTGTTGTTAATCTACTATTAATAAATATAAGGGGGAAATAGTAATTAATACACACTATTACATAAGTAATAAAACAAAAGCATTGCGTAAGTTTTTGCTAAAACATTTTATTGAATTTCATCTTAAAATACCTTAATTTTTGTTTAAGATTATATGTGAGGAAAATAACTCATAAACATGGTAAACAGGATACTCTGTAAATAAGGATGTAGTCTGCCTGTAGCTGCTCTTTTCGATAATAGCCTAAACATATTTTTTATTAAATAATGCACATTAAAGTGAAATGATTACCAATTTATTTGTACTGGTTTTGATAACAACCTCAACTCCCTTAACTCTTGCCTGTGTAGATCTTTTTATTGGTATGGCATGTTAGCAATTTACACAAATTCTATAAGTCTCCTCCCTCTCCTTTGGATCCAGGCATCATCTACCTTCATACACATTTTAACTGTCCATGTGGTCCTTGGCCCTCACGTGGACAGTTCTCTCCATTGCAAGTATTTTTTTCTTCAATGTGCTTTTCTATATTGCATATACACTCTTCAATGTGCTGCTACATTTCTTGCTGATCTCCTACACTGCTCCACTTCTTCCCCTTTTAGTTGCATTGTGCTTGTTCATTTCATCCTCCCCTCTTCACACACTGCTCTGGGGACCCATCCCCCTAACCTACTTCTCTGCTGCTTTCACTATTTCTCAGAGGTAAAGAAGAGGAATAGAGGAGACATTGAGGAGAAAGATAACATAGGAGAAGACAAAGGAAGAACAGCACATGCTGGAGACACACCGTCAAGAACAGGAGTTATTCAGGACAGCCACTATATTGAAAAAGAGAGCAAGGAGCAAGCAGGAGATTGATGGCACAGGAGCGAGCACATCAGAAAGGGCCACTTTATAAGATTTTAAACCAGTTTTAAACTGGAGAAACAGAGACACAGACAACACACAGATGATTGGTTGCAAAGGGGCAACAAAGGCAGAAATCATAAACATAACACAAGAGTTGTACATGTGGAGATATTATTCTGCGTTGCTCTGCCACGACTTCCTATTTCCTGAAAGTTCAAGAACGCTTTTAAGAAAAAAATATCAAGTTATGGGTTCTTTAATTTTTTTTTTCATTTTCTATTATGTTTCTATTCAATAAACTGACATAGAATAAAGAATCCATACACTTTCATGTTTTTATTACATTTCAAAATTTAGTTAACCTTCCTTTAATTGAATTATGATTTTCTTAAAGCAGTGTCAGAATAAATAATTTATTTAAACACATGAATGAAGATTCTGAAATAATCTTTTAAAACAGATATTTGATTTTTTTTTTCATTTTGATTTATGGCCTTTCACCAAGGTTTGATTATCTGCTGGCAAAACTTCAAAGTAAATCAAGTTCCCTGATACATTTATATGGGAATAGGATATTGTATAAAAACTTTAGGAAAGATAATAGAGATTATTACCATATTAACAAAATATAAGACACTGAGCTATTAGCTTTTACTTGCTTTGAAAAATAAAATCAATGCAAATAACTGCAATGCTTGTATTATGAATTCATAAACCAAATATAATATTATATGTTTTAAAGGGTATTTTTAAAGTAATATTAAAAATCTGTTAATGCTGATTAATGTGTTAAGATAACAAAATAAGTGATACTCTCCTTTGCAACTTCTAGGATTATCACTTAGTAACAGACCCATGACTACTCTAGTATAAGTAATGATTTTTTACAACAGTGAATTAGTATATATTGGTATGTCACACCAAAATATTTAAGTTGCAATCTTTACTGCAGAACTGGTGTTTAATTAAATTTTTCTGCTTTAAAAAAAACTGGGAAAACCATTTTAATAAAATGTTTCTTAAGGAAATTAATTCATGTATTATATTATGGCATGAATTTATATGTTTTTTTATAATGTTCAACTACCTGCTCACAGAAAAAAAGTGTAACTCTATCATCATATTAGCAGGTGAGGATGGCACTGATTAATAAGATCTGATATATTTGTGCCATTTCTCATTGCATAAACAAACACAGAATAGTATTATGTATTTATAACTATAATTTACTATATGTCCATACATTTTTTTATATTTGACTTGAAAAATCGCTCTGTCTCAGTATTCTTGCATTTCATAACTGGTGATCCTAACTGACCTAAAACGGGAAAGGTTTATTCTAATTTCATGTTATGTATATGTGTCTATAGTGTACGTAAACCTTTAGTTTCAACTGTATATGTGTGTATGTAACATTTATATGTCTCACTTTGTGTGTGCATGTGGATGTATATAATATTAATGGACCCCATTAGAGGGTATTAGCACGACTACAGTATCCTTTATAACAATGGTAGTTCTACCCCACTGGCATGTTATGGTTTCTACAAGGGCACATTCATAGCTGCCAGCTTTCCTGCTCCTCTTCAGAAAGCCAAAAGTATCCAAATTGAGATAATCTTATATTCATCTTTAGTTATTTTCCTGCTACAAATTCAACTTCTAAACATAACATTTATTTCCTGCTTCAACATTTTCTTACTACTTTAACTACATAACGTATTTCTAGTTTGGTTTCAGTAGTGAATTGTGAAGAGCTTCAATAGTGTGCATCTCTGCTTATTTTAAAGTATTCTATGAACATAGTTGCTTTAGAAGCAGACTGGATGCTACAATTATGTGTACCAACTAATATTACCAAGCCCTTTTCCAAGAGTATTGAACTGTTCAGCTAATATGTTTTGGTCATGCAAAAACAATGCTGGTGTTAATTCTAATTTATTTTAATGGCCATGTACAGAAAAATATAATGTTTTGAATAAATACACTAGTTAAAAACATATGTATATTAATTAACACATTTCTGGAAGATAAAGATGAAGACAGAAATAACTAGTGGTGATGAATTGATGTTGTGATAATTAATTGTGAAACCAAAGATATGCAAAGTGACGTAAAGTACATACAAATTAAGTGAAAAGAAGTACTACTTGTTTAAAGTCATGACAAATTTAGGATTTTTTTTTTAAGAAAAATAATGTAGGTGCAGTCAGTACATGTTTTACAGCTATATATATTAATGACTTATCCCTTGAAGGTGATTTGTAAGAAGTTTCAATGTTTCAACAATGGAAATGAATGTGGCCATGAAGGAAATTGGTAGGGGTTAAACATTTATCACTGTGGGAAAGGTTTAGTTATGGTCAGCCATAAGTTCAAAGAAGTTAGGGAGGTATCACATTAAGAATTTATCATTTTCTGGATGTTTCAAGCAACCACAACAAATTACTACATAAAATAAAGCAAAACAAGATGAAAAAAATGAAAAGGCTATACATGTGCACACCAGGAATCACAAGAGAATATACATTTATATGAATAAATCTAAACCTTATAAACTATACATGGATTTAAAAAACTATTTAAATAGCAATTTAAACTCAGTGTCACCAAAGGTTACATTACAGTGAAGGGAAGAATCACTTCATCAGGGGTATAGAAAACAATCCCCCTAAGTCTTTTTAAATAGCACTGCTAGATTTTGCATAATAATGTTTGGTGTACCTTTTTTGTAGTATATTCCCTAAAATTATATGGCCGTTTGGGCTATACAGAGTTGAATCCGCAACAGGAACATGGAGAGGCCATACAAATGATGCATGCTGCTAAACACCAAAAACACAATCAATGATTAAACTTCTGACCCTACCAATTGATGCATATAGGTTAGTTCAGAAGCAATCCAAGTTATATGCATAGAAGGTGCTTAATCTGGGTGTGTTTTATTGCTACATAGAGTTGGACATCTTATCTGTTGTTTTCATTCCCGGTTATCTTTCACTAGTGATAATGTCACTTTTAAGCTGGCTGGGCAACTCCAAAAAAGTCCCAAGAAGAGACAGAACCCACCTGCATCTTCTACAACTCCTGGCTCTATGATGGACCACTTTCTCATTGCCGCCTCTGGTGAAAAAGTAAGCAGCTCCCAGTGCTTAAACAAACGCCGCAGTGTTAGAAGGATAGCGTTACCGGAAACCTCCAGTAATGCTATCTAACAGTACTGCGGGGTATGATGTATTCATGAGGGGGAGGACCGAGGCACTGTCTCTAACCCGGACCACCCATGCGGCAGTCACCACCCCTAACCACTCCCCCTCATGAATACATCGGACCACTTTGCAAGCGGTCCGATGATTACATTATACCCCACCGCAGTGTTAGATAGCGTTACCGGAGGTTTCCGGTAACCCTATCCTTCTAACACTGCGGCATTTGTTCAAGCACTAGTAGCTGCTTACTAAGCAGCTCCTAGTGCCGAAATTTTAGGTGACTGGTCCTCTTTAATTCCTCTCTTCAGGGGCCCATCAGTAATAACTCCATCAGGAGGTCTTCCTTAGAGGTCCCTAACTACTTGTCCCTTGAATCACTTTCAATCCCACAAGTGGCTGAGATTATAACCTCCTATTGGTTGTGGACTCCTTGACCTGCCAGGCTCCTAGAACACCTGGGCCTGTAAATGTCCTTTCTTTCATCTAATGCAGACCTGGAATCTGTTTTTACTGATGAGACTTATCCACCTGATTATAATTTGAGTGTAACCCCTTCCGTCTCCAGCTTTTTTTCGGTAGTGACCCCTGACACTCTCCTTCTTGTTTTGCTTTCTCTGATAGCCCTTCGGCAAAAATCTAACTCTCTATACCTCCAGACCTTTGATCTTTGCTTCAAAGTCTACTTACTACATCGTAATTTAGAGACCTGATTGAGTAAGTTAAGGTCACATTTTTATACAGAGCTGAACTCAGTTAGAGAGTTGAATTCTCTTGTTGAGGGGGTCGGTGACCTCGAGTTTGCCCATGACAACAAAATAATCTACATTGGCCAGCACCAAGACGGTGTTACTGTCCAGTCCTTAACCATTCCAGACATAAACCATCTTATTTTGAGGATCTAGACTGTGGACATTGCAACAATATTAGAGTACAGGATGTCCCTGAACCTAAAGGCCTGGAACATATTACAACCCTAGTGGAGACCTTGTTCAGCCAGATCTTTGAGCAACCCCACAAGATCAAATTAGTCTATAGAACCCTGGGACCCCACAGCACTACAGCAAGACCAAGGGGTATAGTATACTGTGTAACAGACTTTTAACGTAAGCAACAAATCATAGTGAAAGCCAGGAAGATTGACCCTTTGATGTTTGCAGGCGCTATAGTTTCAGTTTTTGAACTTTCCTAGTTGCCATGGTGTCTGATGGGACCTATGCATATGAGCCTAACCAGTTCATACATTGTTCCTTAACTTACAGTTTAACTTTTAGAGGACTTGTTTCATTCCCCATGGCAAATCTCCAGGTCCCGATGAGCTGACATACCTATACTACCAGATATTGCAACCTCTCTTATATCACCGACTATTTGCTCTATACAATGCTTTCCTTAATGGTATCCTAATACCCTGGGAATGATGCCAACATAAAGCAGAGATATTAGAAATGTTAGTTAGTAACTGATTGGGGTTATAAAACTTTCTGTATAAAAAGCAGAAGATTTAGAATTTTTAAAATGACAGATTTTTCTAATATTTTGCCAAATTTCTATTTTTTTGTTATAGAAAAAAAAACAATTTCAGCACTAACATAAAGTAAGTGTCACAAAAAGACAATCTCAAATTTATGTTGGCAAGTTAACGCATGTATGATAACACAAAAGGGGCTAAGCCTTATGTCATGAAGTGACCTAAAGAAGTTAAATGGTCTGGACCCGAAACTATCAGGATTCAGTTCAGACAAATTTGGTGAACCCAAACTTGAAAGGGTTGACCCATGACTACTGATGTATCTATGCAGGATTAATCTATAAATTATACCATTTAGTAACCCAATATCAGAAACCGGACATATTTAATTCTCAAAAATAATCAATACATCAAACAAATAATAAATAATACATTTTATACAGGCCTTTTCCAATGATAAATACACATAAATATTAATCTTTAAGTTTACAAAGAGCTACTTACAACCCCTTCATTACAATAATTGACAAAGATATAGTATGCAATACTTGGGGGGGTTTACTAAACTTGTGCCGGAAATCTGGCATTTTTCACATTAAAAATAATGCATGGTTTAAAATTTATCATAGCTTTTAGACCATTTGTTGACACTTACCCTGAACAAGTGCAGGTTAAAGAGTAATTCTATGACAGACAGGGTCATGGCTAATAGTACCCCATTTTACATCCGCTCTTGTCTCTCAACGGTCATCTTGTTATCCCACTAGAAATGTGATCTAAGCTTTCTAGGAATCACACAGCTAGCCACACTTTACAGGGCTATGGATTCAAAGAGCATACAGGGACCAACATTAATACAAAGGCTTTAAAACAATAAGGAGTTCAGTGCTTATAACAAGGCATTAAACGGATACCAAATAAAACATAATACAGCAAAACAGTTACAAAATAAAAAGGGATAAAAATGACAGAACAGAAAAAGTGGTGAATTCTTGTTTCCCTGGAGGTAGGAGAAACATGGCACACTTTTAGACGTGGCTGCCTCCACCATGTGAAAATTGTTTGGCTGTATTTTACATTATTTTATATATTTTCTGTTTGGTTCAGGTTTCATAACCACCCATTGATTAACTAGTCAACACATAAAGTGGAGAGTGCTTTAGAAGTATGTGCAGACCTGTCTTTAGGTCAGAGGTTATAATATAATACAGTCATATAAAAATTGCCTGAACAATTTAAAAGATGTTAATTGCCCATTAAACAGGCTTAACAAGGGCTGTTTAAAATAGTTTGAGGGGAGCAAGTAAAATATGTGACTCTTTGTGGGTAGTTTCTATAAACAGAACTTTTAAAACCCCTAAAAATATGAACAGGCCTTAACACAAAGCGGTAAACCAATTTGTGCACACTTTAGTTTAATATTTCATCTGAATTCCCAATAGAGAAATAAAAATGTCATGGAAAAAGATCTTATAATACCATCATGACGTTTAAATATCTCTTTTTAGGTTAAAGTTTTTATAATTTTTGGTTATACTGAAAGTCATCTCTATAGAAGTCATTTCTGTAGATAAGTAGTATTGAGCAGACCCAGACCAAACCAGACAGAAGTGTGGGTTCGGCATGCTGTGCCATGTATTGGGAAGCTGGAAAAAAAATTGAAATGTGGTGGAATTAGAAAAAAACACAACTGTGTCATAATCTGATGGGGCTCATTTTTACATCTTTTAATATGCATTCAAAATTACACCTCTCCTATATTCTATGGATCATTATGATCACGGAGATTCCAAATTTATATAGTTTGTTTTTGTCTTAATAACTTATCCTGAACACACACACACACACACATATATATATATATATATATATATATATATATATATATATATATATATACGTATATATATATACATATATATTTACCATGTATACTCGAGTACACAAAAAAATTTGTGCTGAAAAAGCCTAACTCTACTTATACTCCAGTCTATAAAACAAATTAACACTGTACTCACCTTTCAGACGCACCCGTAGGTCCTCTTCTTGCTTACAATGCTTCGGTGCCTCTCAGGGTCCTTCAGGTTGTTCTGCTCCACTTTTTCTCCTCTTCGGGTCACCTCATGATGCCGGCAGATCACAAACAATAACATCAGTAAGCAGCTGACATCATTGTGTGTGCCAGCTGACTGAAAAGACCCAAAGAGAGCCGAATATCCCAAAGAGAAGCCGAAGAAGACCAAAGGATCCAAAGAGGGTGTGCTGGCAGGCTATATATTGGGGGAGCTGGCAGGCTATATACTACAGGGGCTGGCATGCTATATACTACAGGGGCTGGCAGGCTATTTATTAGAGGGGCTGACTAGCTATATACTAGAGGGGCTGACATGCTATGTACTACAGGGGCTGGCAGGCTATATACTGGGGGACTGGCAGGCTATATCATACAGGGCAGGTTATATACTACAGAGGCTCGAAGACTATATACTAGAAGGGCTGGCAGAATATATACTACAGGGGGGTGGCTGCATACTGCAGGGGCTGGTAGGCTATATACTAGGGGATCAGGGGCTGAGAGGCTATATACTGGGGGTGCTGGAAGTCTATATAGTGCAGGGGCTGGCAGGCTATATACTGGGGAGGGCTGGCCATATACTATGGGGCTGGCAGGCTATATACTACAGGGGGCTGGCAGGCTATATAGTAGGGGTCTGGCAGGCTGTATACTACATGGGGCTTTCAGGCTATATACTGGGGGAGCTGTCAGGCTATATAGTACAGGGTCTGGCATGCTATATGCTACAAGGGCTGGCAGGCTATATACTAGAGGGGCTGGCTGGCTAAATACTACAGTGTATGACAGGATATATAGTACAGGGGCTGGCAGGCTATAGCATACAGGAGCTGGCAGGTTATATACTACAGAGGCTTGAAGACTATATACTAGAAGGGATGGCAAGATATATATTGGGGGGGCTGGCTATATACCGGGGGGCTGGCTATATACTGCAGTGGCTGGTCGGCTATATACTAGGGGGGCAAGGGCTGGGATGTTATATACTGGGGGGGGGGGCTGGCAGTCTTTATACTGCAGGGCCTTACAGGCTATATCCTGGGGAGAGTTGGCCATATACTATGGAGCTGGCATCTTATATACTAAAGGAGGCTGGCAGGATATATAGTAGGGGCCAGATAGGCTTTATACTAAAGGGGGCTTGGAGACTATATACTGGGGAGCTGGTAGGCTATATAGTACAGGTGCGGGCAGGCTATATACTAGAGGGGCTGGCTATATACTACTGGGGCTGACAGGCTATATACTACAGGGGCTGATAGTCTATATACTGGGGGCTGGCAGGCTATATCATACAGGGGCTGACAGGCTATATACTACAGAGGCTCGAAGACTATATACTAGAATGGATGGTAGGCTAAATACTACGGGGTAGGGCTTGGAAGGCTATATACTGGGGGGCTGGCAGTCTATATACTGAAAGGGCTGGCAGGCTATATACTGGAGGGCAGGAGCTCGCTATATACTGCAGGGGCTAGGAGCTGGGGACCCCCTAGACTTTGTTCAGCAATATTGTGGGGGTTTAGCATGTGGAAGGTTTTCAACCCTGACCAAACAGAATATATACAATAAATAGAACAAATCCAGTCAAATAAGTCAACCTAGTCAAACCAGTTAAATAAAAGTATTTGCAGATTCTAATTCATTTATATCCCGTTGATAAGACAATAACAGTCTGTTACACTTAACAAACACACAAACTGGGGATTATAATTAAAAGTTTGAATGGAATAAAGAGTTTAAATATAAAAAATAAAACAAATCAATTTTATTTTTACTTTTTTAAACTTTATGTTGTCCCAGAAGAGAACAATAAGGTCACATCGTTGTGTTCTAAAGCAAGCTTCACCACAATGTACTGTAAAGCAATAAATGGGTTAGGTTGCCTATCCTTAACATGGCCACTATTTTTTAAATTAGATGGGCAATTTTTATAATGAGAAGGTAGTCATGTAGCATTTAAAAGCAGATCATAATTATCTTGTTATATTGTTTACTGCGATTTGATAAGCAATATCTCTACTGTTATTATAAAGTTATTGTAAGGTATAATTATTTCCTTTGTACCCCCTTCAACTTCAGGGCATATTTTTTATGGTGCACAGAACTGAACCATATACCTGGAATCTGGCAGAGCCACTGCTTTGTGAAGGTAATGTTATTTCATAGAGTTCATACCCCTTTAAAACCATAATGACCCTATTAGTTTTGTAAACAGCTGAATGACATTGTATGTTGTTGCTTAAGCTATGACCTACAAGAACACCTCGGGCATTTTGAACAAGGGGCTCCCCCAGTTTTACCAACTATTTCAGCAGGACCTATGTTGCATTTTTAGTCCAAATTGTGTAACCTTTTGTTTATCCACATAGAGCCCCATTTTCCATGTAATTGTGTAAAGACTTTCCTTTCCAAATCAAATTGAAACTTTTGAGCATACCCCATAATCTACACTATACTGCACAGCTTGGAGTCTTATGCAAATATAGAAGTAGCTCTATCAGTCTATCAGTCCCTTCTTCTTTGTAATAAATGAAGATTATATATACCATATTTTTCGGACTATAAGACGCTTCTTACTATAGGACGCCCCCAGATTTAGGCTTCCAAAAAAAGGTAAAATATATTTTACACAAGTTAAAATATCCCTGTTTGTCGCACTAAAGCACAGCACACACAGACATACATTTACACATACAGCTCCGCATCATCCATAGTTACACACACAGAGCTCTGCATCATCCATAGTTACACACACAGCTCTGCATCATCCATGGTTACACGCACACAGCTCTGCATCATCCATAGTTACACACTCAGCTCTGCATCATCCATAGTTACACACTCAGCTCTGCATCATCAATAGTTACTCACTCAGCCCTGCATCATCCGTACAGTTACACACACAGCTCAGCTATACACACAGAATTCCCCCCCCCCCCCCCGCACACACACATACTTCCCCCATTCCTCTTCTTACCCTGTCTCAGCGCAGCATGGCAGCATCAAACCTGTGGTGATGTAAGAAGCATGTGATCAGTCACATGATGCTGACATCACCGCAGGTCTTGTACCTGTAGGACACCAGGGAGAGGGAGAGAGCAGTACGGAGGCTCCTCTCTGGGAGATCGGCTGCAGCTCTATATGAGGGCATCACCCGATCTCCATTACAGCG
Source organism: Engystomops pustulosus (assembly GCF_040894005.1). Lineage (NCBI taxonomy): Eukaryota > Metazoa > Chordata > Amphibia > Anura > Leptodactylidae > Engystomops > Engystomops pustulosus. The sequence continues at coordinate 99,243,024 of NC_092415.1, read as the reverse complement.
GTCAGGAAGGTCTTGCAGTGCTGGATCCTCCTGATCTTTGGTCTATAAGACGCAGACACTTTTTAGTGAATTTTTTCTTGCTAAAAAGTGCATCTTATAGTCCAAAATATACGGTAATAGCGAGTCCAACAATGAACCTTGGGGTAAATCACGTAAATGGCGAACATTCTGAGTGTCTTTTTCAATTTAATTTTTATTGGTTGCTACTTGGCAGCATTCTTAAATGTAAAATTTTTCCTAAAAGCTTGGCTTATTTAAAATGCAGTTTCCCTTTGAATTAACTAATTGTAAGTAATTCTATCCTGAATAGAGATTTAGGGGGGCATTTATCAGTGCTTCTATGCCATTTTCTGCTATGGAAGTACTAAAATAATAGCATATTCTTGTGCACTGTTTGAAATTGCTATTATTTTTGTGGCTATGCAACCTCCATACCTGCCCATATCCGCTCACATGGGTCTTCTTGGTTTCTAAGATCCCTACTTGGTGACCACTTGCTGCCATGCAAAAGGAAGCATCATCATTTACTTCCTGTAGATAAACACTGGTCCATGGTCATGTGAAGTCACACAGGTGCATGGCTCCTTATAATACACAGTGTAATCATAGCTGTATGATATAACAAGCCATGTGTAACCATGTGTTTATCTACAGGAAGTAAATAATTAAGCTTCCTGTTGCATGACAGCAAGAAGACAGCAAGTAAGAAACGATAAAGAATTGATGCAGAATTGTATTGTAAAATTGTATAACCTTTCATTACACAAACAATATCAATTTATTTGCTGGGATGTCATAAAAGTCTACAACCCCACTAAGTAACATAACTTGAAAGACTTAAAGTCTCCCTCCCTAAAAAAAAAATAGGTAGCTGTGATTAGATGAATTTGAAAATTTACCATTACAAAACATGATCTTGAGAAGTTGATGATTATGCAACATATTTTGACATATTCAGCAAATAGTAGAGGTTTAAAAGGACACATCCACATTAACTGTCCATCAACAAGTAATGCAGAATCAATATAGCTGCTAGGATAATTAACCATTTTTAACACAGATGGAGAGACTGGTAGTATTTATAATGACTTATGTTGTTCTCTATAAACTATACTGTGTTGGAATTTGTCTCATGCTATTTTTTATTAAATCATGTTCATCTCTGTACTGAAGGTACACCTACAAATTTGCCCAAAACATACATTTTAATCATGTACAGGCAGGAGGTTTGTTCTTAAGTTGAATTTGTATGTAAGTCAAAACTGTATTTTATAATTGTAGATCCAGAAAAAAAAATTTGGCCCCAGTGACAATTGAAGTTTAAACATTTTTTGCTGTAATGGGACCAAGGATTATCAATAAAGCTTCATTACAGACACCTTGCAGCTGATTATTGCAATCTGGGACAATAGTAAAGCATTCAGAGATCTTCACCAGAGGTCAGAGGGGTCTGTCTGTAACTATGGGTTGTCTGTAAGTCGGGTGTCCTTAAGTAGGGGACCATCTGTAGTGAAAAACATTACTCTCTACAGGAGTGATGCTGTTTTAATATTTTAAACAAAATAATATGGAAAAATAATATGGAAAAATAAAGAGAAACTACTAATTTTCCAATTCATTGATTCTGACAGTGTACAGGGTTGAAAAATTTCCCTGACTGTGTTGTTGTCTGGTAATTTACTTTTTAGCAGCTATTTCAATAGCAATGACAAAAAATAAGACGCTGCTGTTCTATCATTGCTGAAATACTGAAGATGGGAAGGTAATGTAGCAGAGATGCTGCTTATCTACAGCAGGATACAAGTGAGATAATGCTAATAGAAAAAAGGTCAATGTGCAAAGCCACTCGAAATAAAAACTGGAGACCGGTTTACAAAATGTGTGTTTGCATAAGGCAGAAATAAACAGTTCTTTTGCTATGCAATTCTTCTGCAAACCCTTATGTCAATAATAGGTCTCTTTCTTAGTGAATATTTCAAGCTAATGCCATATTCAGTTCTGTGCCAGCCTTGCACGTGCCACCACCAATAGAGGGTAGTAACTCAAAGAAGGAGATGAGGAGAAATGAGACAGCTATTGATATTAAGATAAGTAGAGGAACACACTAGGAAGTCTAGAGAGAGCAATAGTGAATGTGTGCAGAATGTAAATGGCCATAAAGAAAAGACACGCTGGGGAAGATGCATAAGACAAATTACATTCTGACTGTAAAGCCTTGCCGGATCAGAGACAGAGCCACTAAGACTTTATATGAAAAACCGTGTTGGAAGAAAACTCAATGTCCTCTAACTTATGAATTATGAATTACCAAATATGAAAATATTCAATGGATTTCTAGGGGTTTACAATTGAACTAAATTGCATTCACTGAAATGTTATTGTTGGAAACACTATATAAAAAAATTATGTTTCAAAGCTGTTCTAGTAGGCCTAATGTAAAAATTGAGTATGTCACTAAAATATGAGTAAAAAAAGGATCAGGCTATTTTTCACTATACAAGAGTATATGTTTTTTTTTAATTGGACAGCAAGGCATAAAAACAGCAGTATGTCATGATAGTCTCTACCGGTGACTGACAGCTTTTCCTGTATTAGCTTACATATAGAGATTTCTATAGCTCTCTGAATATGATCACCCACCGGATTCCTAGGGTTCAAGTGAGCAGAGGGTTAGGCTTCATTCACATATATCAGCTGCAGCCATTTTTTTTAATACTCAAATCAGCATTATTGTACAGTTTTATTTTCAGGCATGGTGGTGGAGTGAGTAGCATGTCTGCCTTGCAGCACTGGGCTCCTGGGTTCGAATCCCACCCAGGTCAACATCTGCAAAGAGTTTGTATGTTTTCTCCGTGTTTGCGTGGGTTTCCTCCGGGTACTCCGGTTTCCTCCCACAAAACCCAAAAACATAATGTTAGGTTGTTTAGATTGTGAGCCCCATGGGGATAGGGACCAATTTGCAATACTTTGTGCAGCACTGCGTAATCTGTGTGCACTATATAAATAAAGAATTATTATTTAGGATAACAAAAAATGTGATGAAACTAATGAGAACGCACCCTGAGATAAAGTTATAATTGTAAGTTATGCTGGAAAACAGGTATTGTGGCTGAGGTTAAATTGGAACTTGGAATAAATTTTCATAATTTACTACGGTCATTCCAAGTCTTATATAATTTAACATGCTCTGTATAGTAAGAATCCATTATCCAAAATGGCATCCTCTACTCCGGCATTCTTTTCTGCATGAAAGTGAAACTGTATGGATTGGCTAAAAGTTCTGCCCTTGCAAAAAATACTGTTATAGTTTTTTGACCAGTGAGCCATCAACACGCCCCCTAGGGGCAGTCCCCACTGTAGCGAACTGGCTCTTCAGTGGGCACACTCTTTGCGAGTGATGCATTTAGTGTCGTAAAATAGTCATACTGACACGCTGCTCCTATGCCGAACCCACAGAAAGGAACCAGTGGAAACTGTGGATGTGAAAGAAATGTTGGAATGTATACCTTTATTTAAGTGACCACTGCATCCCTACCAAAGTGTGGTGCCAAGCTATGATTGATTTTTAGCTGTCAGATATTGGTACAGCTTGTTTGTGTTTCTTTAGTCTGAAAACCAGTAGTGGATTATATAGGTGTTTTGGGCAGTCTAGAGGGCCCCTGACCCCTAAACCGCCCACCAAATTTTATACTCAGAAGGAACTTCACCCAAGAAATCCTAATACATCTGTTCCTGCTCTTAATACACATGTAGACATGAGCCATTTACATTTCCCAAGAAGTTTAATTCTAGTACCACATGCAAGAGTGAATTCCGGGCCCAAGGCCCATATGACAGTCTTAATGCCCCCAATGGTAACATTAAAAGCTAAGTTTTATTCAGTTACTTAGCAAAATTGCAATTGGTTTGAACTAAGCCAACTGACAGCGGATGCAAAGTATGAATAGACAGTATTATATTTGTCAGACTCATCATTCAGCAGTTTGTTAAATCTACAGTTTTAACTTAAAGCGTAACTGTAAAGTTACTGACAAAAAAACAGTTTTAGTTGGAGTTGGGGAGTTGGAGAGAGCCTTTGACAACAATTCCAACAAGTGGGCAGCACTTCTTGGTTGTGACATTAGATAAGGGCACTGAGGTCAGAGCATTTATATGAATCAGGACAGAATGGGGCTCATTTACTAAGGGTCCAAATTGCGCACTTTAGTCGAGATTCCCACCGATTTCCGATTTGCCCTGAATTGCCCCGACGGATTTAGAAAAGCCGCAGAATTTTTTTTAAAATTGTGTCGCAAGATCAGAACTTACATGCACCGGGACGAAGCAGGTGAACTCTGGCGGACCTCGGCGCAGCAGCGACAACTGGTGGATATCAGGCGCACGGAACTTAGTGAATCCGGGCAGACCCAATCAGCGTCGGAGAACGCGCCGCTGGATCCGACTGGACCGGGTAAGTAAATTAGCCCCAATGTTTGTAATTGACCAACCTGATGCAAGTGATGAGTCAAATGCTTGTGACATCACTCAATGTCCTTTGCCAGAATACTAAAGCCTTTGACATGAATCAGCACAACATGTTTTTAATTGGATGACCTGAAAAATGTAATGAGTCACATGCTTGTGACACATATGAAGATCCAATTTATTGGACTCCTCTCCTACAACCCCACACAACTAGCCTCCTCTCATCTCTAGCTGTCCTGTACAATTTCTTATGGTTACCAGAAAGAATGGAAAAATAAGATTAGCCTGGGAAGGGACAAGGTAAAACCTCTGCTAGCAGCTAAACACCTGCCAATAGTGATAAATTAGATAATTGCTTATTTTTGCTTAGTGAAGATTTAGGCAAACGTTTTTATGCTTTACAGTTCTATAATACACTTTTGGTATTGACTGTTCATTAATAAAGTTATAGAAACTGTAAATGAAATTTTTTTTCTGTCCTGTAGGTTATGAGATCTACATGTGCTGGCTAGTTGAAGGAGCTGATGGGTCCTTTAAGACACAGATTTGGTCATTAGTGAAGCTTAGTATGGCTATAGCTACCGTATTTTCCGGACTATAAGGCGCACTTAAAAGCCTTGGATTTCCTTGGAAATCCAAAGTGCGCCTTATAGTCCGGTGCGCCCTATGTATGGCACAGGGCAGCGGACCATACTTACATAGGTCCCCGCTACCGGAGACCGGAGACAGCAGATCTCCAGCGGGAACTGCAGACCACGCGGCACGAACAACTTCTGCCGCGTGGTCTGCAGTTCCCGCTGGAGATCTGCTGTCTCCGGTAGCGGGGACCTATGTAAGTATGGTCCGCTGCCATCCTCCACCTCCCCCTCACCTTCCCCGCGTTCCGCGTCGCGCCTCGACGTCGCGTCGCGTCTCGTCCCGTCGGCTCTCCGCTCCGCCCTCGGACCTCTGCCACGCCCCGACCCTGCGCCTTATAGTCCGATGCGCCTTATATATGGAATTATTACATATATAAGGCGCATCGGACTAATGCGCCTTATATTCCGGTGCGCCTAATGGCCCGGAAAATACGGTATATCAAAATGAAATAAAGAGGGGTGTGCATAAACAAGTTAAAGACCCCAGTTTCTTATGAAAGCAATTAAATGTGTGTGTGTCCCATCTGCAGAGTGACAGAACACTCAGAAGATGATCAAAAGTCATCAAATGCATTAGAGTCGGTGGACTTTTTTCCATAAAATGGTATATCAATTATACAACTGTACTTATAAATGTCATCATTATATCACTTTGCCCTTTAACATAACTTTCTGCTCTTTGAAAAATTCTTGGGGGGTGATATTTTGTCTCAGAAGAGAATATGTATAGATATGTCCTCAACCTGCATTTGATGCAGCAATCTCTTTTGGCATTGCCATAGCCGGTGTCGGACTGGGCCAGCGGAGGACCGGAGAATCCTCTGGTGGGCCCTGATACTGGTGGGGGCCCCCCTGATAAGGGGAGAGAAACTTTTTTTAATTAAAAAAAAAAAAAAAATTGTCAACGAAGCCACCCCCCCCCCCCCGCGGGGTGTGGGGGGGCGGGGTTCCGGGCGGTGGCTGGGTGATAGGGGTGAGCTGCGTGAACCAGGCGCAGGGCGCATCTTCACTTTCCCCACTGGCTCCTGTACATCACTGTACAATTGTAAAGGACCTTTGTTGAGGTCATTACCATGTGACGGGGAGGAGCTACTCAGCATGTTCTTGGATAGAGCTGCCCTGGGGTATGTAAAGTTATGCTGCACCTGTATTTAATGTAGGAGTTCAAGGGGGAATTTGGGGGTGCAGTGTAATATGCATGTAATGGAGGGGTGCAAGGGGTAACGTGGGGGTGCAGTGTAATCTGCATGTAATTTAGAGGTGCAAGGGGGAATATGGGAGTTCAGTGTAATATGCATGTAATGTAGGGGTGCAAGGGGGAATGTGGGGGTGCAGTGTAATATGCATGTAATGTAGGGTGCAGGGTGTCATGGATGTAATATGGGGTGCAGGGTGATATGGATGTAATATGGGGTGCAGGGTGACATGGCTGTAATGTAGGGGGTGCAGGGTGACATGGATGTAATGTGGGGTGCAGGGTGACATGTATGTAATGTGGGGGTGCAGGGTGACATGAATGTAATGTGGGGGTGCAGGGTGAAATGGATGTAATTTGGGGTGCAGGGTGACATGGATGTAATGTGGGGGTGTAGTGTGACATGGGTGTAATGTGGGGGTGCAGGGTGACATGGATGTAATGTAGGGGTGCAGGGTGACATGCACTTTCACTACTTGGGGGGTGGGGGAAGAATTGTGGCTATGTGGGGTCAAGACTATATCCACTACAGGAGAATAATTGTGATCTCTAGGGGAACAACAGAACACTATTACATTTGTCATAAGAAGGTGGAGGAGATGATGATAAAGTGAGGAACTTAACTTTTTGTGTTTCTTAACCTTTAGAGCAGAGATCTGGCTGCTAGAAGCTGATGTGTCCTCCCGATAGAAGGATAGAGAAGAGAATTCCTTCAACTATAGACGTCATGTGTGTGAGTTGTTGGATTTACAGTAATTGCTGGTGTTACACAGTATCTCCCCATCTGATTGTACCCCCAACCCCCCCGGTCTGTATGTATACAAAGATACAGCCGTGACGTCACCACCACAGCGCCCCCTGTGCAGTCTCTACCTGCAGCCTGTAAGTGTTACACTGACCACAGCCAGGACCTGCCGCGGCAGCTGGTTGTGATGTCACTCCTGCGCCTCTGGATACATACAGCCCGCTGTTAATGGGGGACACAGCGCCAGAGGGGGATAAATACAACTTCTTTTTTGTTCTTACACTTTCAAACCCCTTGAATTATGGAGGGCACTGTATATGTTAGTGGGTCAGTAGCTTATGGTTAGTGGGGCTGGGTATAGTTGGCTTAGGGGTAGTGGCCACATTTAGATTCCTGATGGTTGTGTTCACACACTGCATTTAGGAACACCACACTGCACTGGAATTGCCTTCCTAAATGTAATTCAAGTGCAGAGTGTGAACGCAGTCAGAGGCCGCTTTCTGATAATATGTTTGCCATTGAAATTATTTGGGCAAAATGCATCAAACGCATCCGTGCTCTGCAAGTAGTAACATGTGCTTTGTCTTTTAATGTGACTCATGGCAACCAATCAGAGCTCAGATTTCGTTTCATAAACTGCTATGGGAAAATGAATGTTGAACTCTGATTGGTTGCCTTGAGCCACTAGAACAGTTCTGCTCTCAGATAAATCTTCCCCATTGTGTTTCAGGCTACATTCACACAGCCGTATGGGGGACGAATATACGGCCGATGTTTATATGCCGTATAAACATCCCCCATAGACAGCAATGGGTGCTATGGAGAGGGGCGGGGTTGTGCAGCGCTCTCCCCCTCCTCCTCTCCTGGGCGCCGCCGTGTGCCCGCCATGCTACAGTACGGAGATCATATTGTCCTGTGAATGTAGCCTAAAACTGTACACCTTTATCTGCTGTTTTTTATACTTCCATTAGTAGTCTGGTAGTCTTTCTAGCAAAAAGACAGGGTGGGCCTCAAAAATTATTTCCTCTGGTGGGCCCCAGGTACTCCAGTCCGACCCGGGCCATACCCTTAGCTACTCCTGCACAGATTGCCTGAGCAGTTCGAATCTCTATCTGTACAAAGTGAATAGTGCTGTTGCCTCATGGAAGAGATGATTTAGACTCGAACTGCAAAATCTAGGTTCACACCGAACTTTGCAGGTTCGCTTTCCCCAGACCAGGCCCTGAACTTTATTATACGTTTAGGGCTAGGTTCAGCTCAACTTCTCCCCTTGTAAACAGCCACGATCAGTGCTGGCATTGATTGCAAGAGTTAAGCATGATCAACAATGTTACTGGTTGGTCAAATTATGCCCAAATTGTATTTAAATAGGTCCACTCATCATAATTCATGGGGCATCAAGTGCTTTTTGACCTTATAAGGTTGTTTTCACCTGGAGATGGGACTCCAATAACACTGGAAAATGTGGGAAAAAATTATATTATTATTAAAGGAGTCATTATTGACATTAATGATTTCACATTGACACATTTAGAAAAAAACATACATAAACTGAATTAAAAAATAGAAATGTCCTGAAATATTAAATATAAAAATATAAAAAGTTACATAACTGGGAATCCATCTTATTCCAGATGACATTTGGAGGATTACAAACAAATACTAAGCCATTAACTGTACATACAAATGCTTTTCAAAATGTTGGCATCAAATAAAACTAAATATTAAAGAAAATATGAATAAAACTTTTTTTCAAATAGCTCCATGAAAAAACATTACAAATAATGTTATGGTTTTTAAAGAGCATCCACATAAAAACTAAAAAGTATTTAGGCAATAAAGCCTTTTCATACCTAGGCATTAAAGGGGATAATATTACTCGTTACATCATTTTCCAAGCATAAATTATACTGTAATAGACAAATGCGTACTCTAAGTTAAATCTTCTCTTTTGTGTTTCTCAATTTAGATCCTGCTCCTGTTTAGCTATTTTGTGCCCAGAAAGGCTACATTTTAAATGCCACAATACTCCTGATATCATGCTGGAAGGTAGGAGAGCTTGTTTTAGCATGCTTACAAAAGACCAGCTGATCCAGCAAACACAATAGGTGAATTATTTATAGTATGCATGGTACTGTATTCTGCTAGATCAAGCATATTTAAGTTATTGTAAAACTGTTACAAGGCAGATTGTTGTTTTTCTAAAGAAAGTAAGCATATGTCATATTTCTAGTCAATTTATAGGCCACTCACAATTGTTACATTATGTCAATGTCAGAGCTAAAAACTATGGAAAATTTAGACGTCAGTTATTTCATTAGTTTTGCAGGTTTACTGTGACAAAATTCCATTAAGATAAAATATAGTAGAAAGATAAGCATCTATTCTATGTGTCCAATCACTGGTTTAGTTGATGCCAAACACCTGATAATATAATCTTGACCTGGTCATTAGCTGACACAATATAATATAAGCTATAATATCTATATAGTGCTGTATTTTTTTCTTACCATAGTTAGCTCACCCAATGGGTGCCAAGTGCAGGTCTATGGTTGCTTGTAGTTTTCACATTACCTGGCCCTAGCCTTAGAATAAGCTAAATGGGTGTTAAATTCAACCCTACCTTATGAAGGAATATAGCAAATTGGGAAACAATTATTTACTTACCCACTTACAATCACCTTGGCTCTTATGCTCCCTTCTAATGTTGTCCACAGTAAAGACATTTCATCTAAAGCCTGGGACAACTGCAGTCAATCAATGGCTTCAGTAGTGCATTTGAGGCCTTTGCATGACTTCACAAGTTATGTGGAGTAAAGGGGTTTCTAATGCTTCATTCAGGAAAACTAGAAGGAAGCCAAGGAGTCATGGCAATAGAGTAACCACTTTCATCTGCAAGCTATTGTGAGCATGGCCAAGGCATGGCTGATTTAGCCAAGTATAGAGAAAATGACTGCCAAAAATAATACACCAAACACATTAAATTGTTGGAATGGTGATGCTAAGAGATAAAACAATTAGCAAAATAACAATAAATAAAACAACTTTCTTGGGGCCGAGTCCTTGGCTACAAAAACTCATCTGTGGCATCTTCTAAGTTTTACATTGTTTTAAGTGTGTATGTCTCCCATATACTGCACAAATGTTTACACACTCAATCCACCAGCCACAAACCAAGCCAAACCAGAGTGGTGTAAACCATGCATTGCCAAAATCAACCCATCATAAATTATGTAATTTGATTCCAAGGGTCAGCCCCTGTTGCTATTATTCTGTTGCCAGGAATCCACCATACACAAACTGGCAAAAAAACACATCCCTGTACAGAACAAAATAATTCTACTTGCGTCCCTCCTTCCTTACATAAAAGGTCAATAACATAAGTAAAAGTTAATACAATTAACTCCTTAGCGCTCTGCGTCCGATTATCGCTGAGTCAGTAACAAACTGTAGAATAATAGTAAATAATTTTTGAACCTGCAAGAAAAAACACTGAAAAAAAATGTTAAAAACCCGCCAAAAATTATGATTTTTTACCTAATTAATCCTACAAAAAATGCAATAAAAAGTGTTAAAAAACATGTCTACTCTGGAATGACACTGATGCAAAGTACTACATGTCCCGCAAAAAACAAACCATGAATCAGCCCAGTAGACAAAATATTAAAAAGTGATTTATTTTTAGAATTTTAGTAAAAATTAAGAAAAAATGTTTATCAGGCTGCACGGTGAACACCAAAAATAAGGTCAAGAAACAATTATATAATTGCTACTTTTCTACTCCTCCACAACCCAAAAAAGTTAATATGTTTTCAACAATAAGTGCTACCAACCGCAAAATGATATCACTAGAAAAAACATCTCTACCACTAATGGAAAAACTAAAAATTTATAGCGTTCGAAAGGGTGACAATGTCTATAGTACAAAACTGTCACCTACAGGGCGCTCCTTCCCTTTTGTGCCTTGCTGTGCACCCATACAACAAGTAATGTGCACATGTGGGGGGTTTCCGTACTCAGAAGAAATTGCATAACGAATTTAAAGATGGGTTTTCTCTTTTTATCTTTTGGAAATGTGAACATTTTAGGGCTTGATGAATGTATTACTAAAAAAATTCAAAATTTTATCTTCTTTTTGATTTATTTATTTTGAAAATCTCAAGGGGTTAACCATCTTCTTAAAAGCTGTTTCTGATGGATTGAGGATTGATATATAAGGGGTTTCTAATATTATATATTTCAAATTTCATTAAAAACAATAATGATAACCAAAAAAGTCAAAACTCAAATGTCCTTGAAAAAAGGAAAACCGATGTTTGATTTGTTAGTCGCGTGACATCAAAATAAATTATCCAGACATTTAAAAAAACATGAAAATCTAAAGCAGACATTTGGGAAATGTTATTCAGCAAATAATTTAGGTAGTAAAACTATCTGCCTGAAAACCAGATAATTTTGATATTTGAAAAAGCCACATTTTTTCAAAAATTCATCCATTGTAAGTTTTTTAAATAAATAAATGCAAAACTTATCAACCTAAATGTACCACTAAAATTAAATACAATATGTGATGAAAAAATAATATTAAAATCACTTTGATAAGTAAAAGTGTTCAAAGGTTATAATCATATAAAGCGACTCAAGTCAGAATACAAAAAAAACGGGGCTGCGCGTTAAGCTACAAATTGGCTATATCCTTGAGGGGTTAAAAAAAAATATTTAGGATGAAGGGATAACTTTTTCTGCCCAAAGATGACTTTCTCTCCTGAAATCTGTTAGCTATCCCTATCCCAAAATTAGAATCCCCCTAGCACCTTAAGTTAAAGGGGTATTTTCATCTGGGCATTTACATTTAATTGAATTCATTTGCCATAAATAAACATTTCTTCAATTGGATGTTATTAAAAAAAAAGGTTCCTGTGTGAAGATAATTTCTCATATATGTAGTCATTCTGTCCCTTAGAAATGAGATAGCTTCCTCGGATATGACCACCTCACATTTAGGCAGCGGTGGCCAGACATGCACTATTGAGCCCTGCCTGACCCCCTGGCTTCAGCAATCATTAACACAGGAAAGCTGTGGGACATGTAGTAACTCCCGGACATTTCATATACAAAAACTATCTGTTTCTTTATGCAATTCCATCCAGCAGAGGTGGCCGTATCCGAGGAAGCTATCTCGTTTCTAAGGAACAACATGGCTACATTTATGAGAAATTATCTTCACACAGGAACATTTTTTTGAATAACATCTAATTGAAAAAATGTTTATATAGGGCAAATGAATTAAATGTAAATTTCCAGATGGCAATACCCCTTTACGGTCCTTAACTGCCAAGTACAACCACATCCATTTTCTTTTTTTTTTAATAACTTTGTTTTTATTTTTTTTTGTTCAATATAGACAAGTAAAGTATACATACACGTGTTACCTACATGTCAGTGAATGTTATACATTGTTTATTGCTTTATAAATGTAGTATACATGTTGCATTTATTTGTTTTGATCGTGACAAGTAACAGAATAAACCAGGTAAAGAGGCTTGCAGGTTGGATTATAGAAAATGAGAAGTTGGACTCAATGACTCAATATATCAGTACTTATAACTTTTACATATTATGCAATGGAGGCATATTCTGACCAGTTGTCCCAGTTTTTTGAGAAGTTTGGCTTGGTGCCCTTATGATTTAATAGTAAGGATTCCATAAGATAGTTGTTGTGCACAACAGCGAGAATTTGGTGGATAGAAGGAAGTGATGTGGAGTTTCAGTTCTTAGCTATTAAGTTTCATGAGGCATTTAATATATGAGATAGTGTGGTTATATGATTGAGAGGTATATTTTCTAGTTCCAAAGATATTAGAGCTACTTATGGTCCCCAGGAGATGTAATACGGGATAATTTCTGCAATTTTTACTTGGATTTGATCCCTCAGGGGTTGTATTTGCTTGCAGTTCCATCATACATGTAATAACGAGCCTATCTCCTCGTTGCATCTCCAACAGATGTTTGACCTTGTTGGATACATGAAGGGTAATGGTGTAAGGTACCATCTGTATGTCAGTTTTCTCTTGGTCTCTTGTCTCTTGGTGGTTTGTACAACTAGAGATTTGAGAGGTGACAGACAGAGCATGCCTCCATGCACTTTCATCAAATACGTTTCCCAGTTCTTTTTCCCATTTTAGTTGAAATGGGAGTTGTGTACTGTTTGAGAGTAATAAGATTTCTTTATAACCTCTACTAATACCTTTGTTACCTATATTTTTGTTGGAGACAAAAACATACAGGGTATTTGTTGTGTTCGTGTTTATGTTCAATTTCTGCAAGGTTTCTCTTAGTCTGAGAAAAAATCCTGTTTGGTATTCATTATATTTCTAAAGGTATTTAGGGTATTATTTGTGCGGAGTTGGCCTAAAGTCCACCCCCATTTTTCTTAACCCATCAAGCCCCATCCTGCTGTGCCCTTACTGCTTCTAGCTTTCAGCATGTTCCATCCTCATTGCTATTGTCTCTTTAATAACTCTTAACGTCTTGCTTATTTATTTTTTTGCATCTGTAGCTTGTGATTTGTGGAATATGATGGCACTAAATGAACAAAGATTTATTTTTTCTGATTATTTGATGTTTTGGTATATTACATCTTTTAGGAAGGGTTTAAATTATCAGTGTACACAACATACTATTCATATAACTATCAGTGCTGCATAACACATGGGGGCAGATTTATCAAGTGTCTGAAAGTCAGAATATTTCCAGTTGCCCATGGCAACCAATCACGGCTCAGCTTTCATTTAACCAGAGCTCATGAACATTTTAAAGGGGAGCTGTGATTGGTTGCTATGGGCAACTGGAAATATTCTGACTTTCAGACACTTGATAAATCTACCCCATGGTGTTTTTTAGCTATGTGTAAAGTGAATTCACAACAGAATGCACAGCAAAGTGTGATAGAATATTAGCCGATTTTTTGGAAAAATTTGATTCGACCCAAATCGAATCATGATGAATCACATTATAAAACAGGAATTTCCTGGGTGCAGAGAGCCTCTAGAGCAGTGGTTCTCAACCTGTGGGTCGTGACCCCAGCAGGGGTCGAACGACCAAAACACAGGGGTCGCCTAAAGCCTTAGGAGCCACGATTTTATTGTGTTTTTACTGCAAATCGCATGGTTTGGGGTCACCGCCATATGAGTAACTGTATTGCGGGGTCACAGCATTACAAAGGTTGAGAGCCACTGCTCTAGAGTGTTTTAGAACCTTGTGCCATGCTCAATTATGCATAGGGAGAGTGGATTAGTCTTCAAACAATGCTGTTTTTTAGTATGACACGCACATGACAGCCGCCGTTCTTAGAATCACTTCACTCTTCAATTCCATGGGCACTTACAGAGGCCAACTTCACCAAATAAGTGAAGCAGGAACACAGACTGACAAGGTAACGTCTGTGCCACCTCAAGGACGGAGCTGAGGGCCAAGATCCCACTATAACATCAAAGAGTGCACTCTTTTTACAGTGACATCAGATGATTCCATAAATTACGACAGAACCTGTTCTGTTAAACGTGGATACATGTAGAAACCCCCCAAAAGAGTGGAGAGGGTGTCGGCAGTATTTTTGCATTGGCGTCACTGATCATTTTGCCCTTTATTTTATCCTTCAGTGTCTGCTTTCAATCGGTCAATAATCCATCAGTATTGCTAAAGGCAAAAACAAACAGGAGTGGATTCAAAACAGAGATGACCAGTAAATGGGATCTTTGCATGTCCTCTGTGTTCTGTATCCACTCCTGCTTTTGGCTATCAACCCTTAGGGCTTTTCATTCCTTCTGACTTTGAAGTTTGAAATTTTTAATTTAAATTGGAATTTGAAAATTACAGATGTATTATGTCTTATGTCTTTGCCAAAAAAAGGATAGAAATTTGTGTATACAGCTCCCCCAAAATGGACACCCTGGACTTGGAGCAAGAATCACTCCAGCAACTATGTGGATTCTACACCGATTTCTTGCTATCAACCTTAGCAACAAAAAAATATTGAAATATGCGGTATAAAGGTACCCCAAAAAAGACACCCTGGATTTGGAACACAAATCACTACAGAAAGTATCTGGATTTTACACAGAATTCTTCCTATTCACTTCAGCAACAAAGAAGAACTGCTATTTGTGGTATACAGATTCCCCAAAATGAACACCCTGGGATACAAGCAGAAATTACTACAGAAAGTAAGTGGATTTTACACTGATTTCTTCCTTTTCACTTCAGCAACAAAAAAGAACTGCTATTTGGGGTATACAGATCCCCCAAAACAGACACCCTGGGATACGTGCAGAAATCCCTATAGCAAGTATGTAGATTTTACTGTGGATCGAGGCAGAAGGTAAATAAAAGCAAGAGGTAACGAGCTGTTTTATTCCGCTCTATTGCAGGAAAAAGTTATTAAATTCAGATCATTATGCTATATTTACCATACAAATGAACCCATTGGAAAATACAAATCTTACCGCAAAAAAAAAATGAAAAAGTTAGGGCTTTTGAAATTTGAGCAGGTTAAAATGAAAAAAAAAAAAAGGTTGTGTCCTTAAGGTGTTAAAATGGATATGCATATTTATGTCCCCTAGTTGTTAGTGTATTGTGGTGTTTTTAGGGGATTGTCTTGCATACTGATCTTGTGCCCACTATTACAGTTTCAATGACTGTGTTACTTATTGACCTACTAGTGTGTGAATGCCAGAAAGCTGGTGGTACCTTGTTGAGATGTTATCAATATTTAGTAATGGTGTCAGCATATTTTAACTTAGCTTATATATGTTTTTATATGATTTGTCAGGCTAGCATAATGCTAGAATTGCACCTGACTAGAATGCTCACTTTAAAGCATTTTATTCACCAGAATTCAATACAATAATTGTGAAAACAGAAACTCATTTATCATTTCATACGTTAAAAGTATATAAATCAATATTAATTCACACTACCGTTCAATTCCTATATGGAAATCAGGTCCAGTGTTGTCAATGCAAGTATCAAATGGATTTGTGTTGCAAAGCTTCTGTAAAGGAAATTAATATGAATTGGAGGAAATATCAGGGCAATTTTCATGCAAATTGGATACGAAAATGGGTGATTTTTTTCAGCTTATTTTTAATTAATGTACACTCATTTTATTTGGACCCTTGAAGGTTACATTTTTTTGCTTTAGTTTTGTCAATTCATTAAGTTTAAATTCTGCCTAATAGCCCCTTACCAAGGCGCCTGCACCAGTTTTGTCCGCATATGCACTATGTCAAACAAGACAGAAAAAATGTGCACCACAATTGTGTCCGACTTGTGCCACATTTGTGTCTGTGCCACAATTCAAAAGCATGAACAAAGTGCCCCAAAAAAATGGTGCATTCTGCCTGAGCAGTGCAAGGTGCACCAGATTGATGAATCATGAATCTGTCACAAACTGCACCATCTACAGGCTAACTGCACATTGTGGGCCATAGTATTTTAGTAATGGTATTTATTTTTCCCTGTGACTGCTTGTACCTGGTTGACAATACGCTCACAAAATAAGCAAATCTCTCCACTGGCTGAGGTAGTTTGTTGTCATAGAGTTTGTAGTTTTATACAAAGGTTACGAACAACCTGGATAGTAAAAGATGGAGTCATTTCTAAGTTATCTAGGATTAGAACAGAAGTATGCTCTGTTTAAAATTTATAAATATTAACTCTGAAGATTAGTAGCAGACAGTGGAAGATTAATATACAAGTCACTAGATCCTATAATGTGAAAGTTCATCTTGTGACCTTTAAAGTTCTTTATGTAAAAGTTGTCCTACTGCGACAGCATAACATTGTAAGTAACCTTGTTATTTACTAAATGGTAAGCCATTTTCTGTTTTTATGTCATTTTTAGCTGCAAAGTGTTCCCTGGAGATTTCTTCAATAGATTTACTTACCGAATATCCAGCCATCTACTGCTGCATGCAGTAAACCACAGGGTGTTAGCTTACTTTTGATTAATGCTTATGGTAAGACCACCAGCTGTTTAGGAAACTACCCCTGTGATGAGGGGAAATCAACTGTTGGTACTTACTGCTTTTTAGTAACTGTGAAACTGCAATATGCTAGGCTTAACGCATTAGAATTGAATGGAACATTATGTTTAGCTTTCTTTAAATATGCATGGTAAAATGATCAGTGTTTAAGAGAGAACATTACTATTCATATTGTACTTTATGGTGCAAATGAAGCTACAATGGCAACTGGCCTCCTCAAATGAATACAAAATATATCAAATAAAATTAAATTAGATATTTTAAGCTTATTGCAATAGCAACATAAAGCCAAATGGCGGTCTACCTGAATGCTATAAACATTTAGAAGGAATAAATAAAGCCCCTGCCATTACACATTCATCCGTCAGCCTTCTCTGAAATTAGCTCCTTTACTTAGTAAGCCTGATTACTATTGTTGTCATACAATCAAGTGGTAATTTTCCCAGTTGTCCTTGTTGTGTTGTATAATTAAAAACCTGTTAGTAGATATTTATCTTGGTTATATTTAAGGGATAAATATAACTTTCTTATCAGACTTCCGGAAATAGAATGAGTAGGCTATGTATTAGATAATACCTGGATCAATACTTACAGAGGATGTGTGAGCTGCTTGTGGTCATGGATGACAAGATTAACACTTTTCTATTTGCTGATTCATAAAGTTCATGAGCTGGTTTAGAACCAGAAAATTAGAAATCATTTAGCTATATCCTCATCTTATGGAAAATGCTTACTTTAAGCAAACACAATAAACACAATATTGTTATTGTTAATTTTTGTTAATAGAAAAACAATTATCAGTCATTCCACTTTTGCGATGTACAGCGTTGCCAAATGTTTATCGTTATAAAAGATGCTGCACTCAACTTTATTCAGACAACCTATATAACCTATGACATAGCTGTAGTTAATAGGAATAAAAATATAACTTTTGTACTGAATAGATTGAACAATGTAGTAGGTTATAATTTTCATATTTTCAAGAAGCAATATCCAGATAAAATGGAAGGGTACAAGAATATTCGGTTTTCTTATTTTAATACAAACCACATCATACTAAAATAAGTGACATTCTGTAGGCAGCTTTCCATCTGACAAAGTAACATATTCCATGAATATCTTTATATTTATTGTACAGTCATGCATTCTCATTTTGACTGGGCAATATATTAAGGCATAATATGAATTTACAAGCATGAAATTTGTGTTCATGAGAAAAAAATGCATCTGGTTGACAGAGAATCAGCTCAATCGAAATGGGTAAAAATGATCCATTCTTAATGTCAGAGCGGTGTAAAATCATACTAACCTCACTGATCCTTTCTGCTTCTGTTCTATTGCTACCCACGTCTCAGCCAACAGGTCACCTAGGAAGTACTGGAATAGAAATGGAGGGGAATTACTGAGGGGATAATGATTTTGATCTGAACTTTTTATACATATGTCATTATTTACAGTCAAATATAAATCATTATGAAAACATGATTGTTTGTTTACATGCCTTTCAAACTATTTAAGTAATGATTATGATGGATTAATAAAAAAACTGTTTATTATAAGATCAATAATAATACAGTATTTGCTGAAGAGCCCACAAGCTGTCGGCTTATGCTTTTGGCAGAATTGCCAAAGGCATTTATTGGGTTGAAACCCATGATCAATGCCAGCAGTGATCACAGATGCTTGATAGCCACTGGTGTTTGTTGCAGGTTGCAGCAAACACCCATGCTGAATGAAGAGGGCTAAGCCCATGAATGCTCTCCAAAGTCCCCTTGTCACTTGCTGACATACTAGTATGGTGGTTTGCAGGAAAGTTACAGGAATTCTACCATCCAAATAAGGAATGATTAACTAAGTTCAGCTACTCATAGATCCAGACACTGTGACTGGGATAATGCATGGCTTCTATTCTTCTAAAATCAACTTTTACAATTATGCTAACGATCAGTGTTTAACTGAACATTACTATTCATATTGTACTTTATGGTGCAAATTAAACTACAATGGTACTGGCCTCCTCAAATCAATACAAAATATATCAAATAAAATGAAATTAGATATTTTAAGCTTTTTCTTGTGATGCCCCGTTAAGCACTTGTCCTTTATAAAATAAAAATAAATTACTTTTCTAATGAAACTACAGACACAGATCTCTTAATAAACTTACAAGGGGAGATTAATTAGAAGTGTCTTAGAGCAGAACTGTTCTAGTTTCCCATGGCAACCTACCAGAGCTCAGCTTTCATTTACTTACAGCTATTTATAAAATTAAAGCTGAGCTCTGATTGGTTGCCATAGACTTCTGATTAGAGATGAGCGAGCACTAAAATGCTCGGGTGCTCGTTATTCGATACAAGCTTTTCCCGATGCTCGGGTGCTCGTATCGAATAACGAACCCCATTAAAGTCAATGGGAGACCCGAGCATTTTTTTTAGTAAAAGAGAACATTAAAAGAATAGTGCATAATAAAATATCCCAGATGTTTACTGATGTTTTGCTTGTAAGAACACATTGAAAGAACACTATTCTTCACATTCCAGATGTTCTGAACATCTCCGAACTTAGCGGGAGACACGCACGAACACCTGGAATGTGAAGAATAGTGTTCTTTCAATGAGTTATGCACTTAAATGGTCCTGTGTTCACTGTTTTTAAGGTTTTAATTCTATTCTTCACTTTGCAGATGTTAGCGCGTGTCTTCCGATAATGTCGGAGATGTGAGCGCACATCAGCAATGTGAAGAATAGTGTTATTTAAATGTTTTCTGCACTTTAAATGTTCGTGTTTTCACTGTTTTTAATGTTTTAATTCTATTCTTCACATTGCGGGTGTGCGTGCGCGTCTCCCGATAGGTTCGGAGATACGCGCGCACAGCTGCAAAGTGAAGAATAGAATTAAAACATTAAAAACAGTGAATACAGGACCATTTAAGGGCAGGACACATGAAAGAACACTATTCTTCACATTCCAGATGTTCCGAACATCTCCTAACTTAGCGGGAGACACGCGCGAACACCTGGAAAGTGAAGAATAGTGTTATTTCAATGTGTTCTTACAAGCAAAACATCAGTAAACATCTGGGATATTTTATTATGTAATAAAAATACTGTTCTTCACTTAATTTAATGCGAGATACTCGTCCGAGTAACGAGCCAGTCCGAATATGCTAATACTCGACCGAGCAGTATACTCGGACGAGTATACTCGCTCATCTCTACTTCTGATAAATCTCCCCCATAGTTCTAATCACATTCCTGGGCTCACTTAATGGTTAATAAAGAGGATATCACTCACATGTAGTAGATTCTTATTCCCTTAAATGGAGCTAGAATAAATCCCATGTACTTACCTTAGAAATAACGATTACAGCGATAAAATATATTGTTTGCTACAATTTTGGTAAGAGCCCACAAGCTGAAAGTAATAGATATGGGACTTTTATGTATTGCCATTTGACTAATTACAAAGTTAATTACAGATGACTATTGAATTTTAACTGTGACTATTTTCAGTATCTGGTTAAAGTTTATCAGCAGTGGAAGATATTTGTATAAATTACATGTTATTAAAGAGTATAAACAATATTGTAAGCTGTCAACAGTGTTTGAGTACTTATATCCCCAGTAACATTGCTGGTTGTGACAGAGCATTGCAGTGCATTGCAGTGCAGCTTACTCTATCATGGCTCTATTACTGACACAGATGGTGTGATGACACCACCGTGCCACTCGTTTCAGCAGAAGAGTGGCTCTGGCACCAGCTGTTAAATCCACATTACTGTTTTCTGAGAAGAGTTATTTTTTTTTTAAACTCTGGAAGATGGTCAATTAATTGAGGAACTTCATAATCATTTTTAGGGGACTGTTATTAATTGTGGCAGTATATACAGTAATTATTCAGTTGGGACACTATAATAAAAGATAATAGGAATTCAGAAGGGTGCTGCATATATTGTAAATAAGCCAGGAGGCTATCTATATTATTCTGAATTTGGAGTGGCCACATTGGGGGTCATTTACTAAGGGCCCAATTCGCGTTTTACGTCGGGTTACCCGAATGTTTCCGATTTGCACCGATTTTCCCTGAATTGCCCCGGGTTTTCGGTGCACCCGATCGGATTGTTGCGCATCAGCGCAGGCATGCACGCGACGTAAATCGGGGGAGGGGGGGGCGTGGTCGTAAAAAATCTGACGGATTTGGAAAAAACACCGTATTTTTTTAAAAAACGTGTCGCTTGACACGCTCTTACCTGCACCCGGCATAGGACAGTGAACTTCAGTGAACTCTAAAGGAATTCAGCGCGGCAGCGACATCTGGTGGACATCGGGCGCACTACCTTAGTGAATCGCCGGAAGTCCCGAATCCTCCACTGATAACGCGCCGCTGGATCGCGACAGGACTGGGTAAGTAAATCTGCTTTATCTACTTTATGCAGTGGAACATTGTTATTATATATTATTGGACATATTTGTTATTCAGGGAGATTAAATGACTGCATTACTGACTGTGGAGTTTTTCAAGAGTCAAAGACATCTAAAGAGAGAAATATGCTGCAACAAGTCAAGGCTGCAACAAGTCATCAAAAAGTTCTGGACCCGATGGAGAATAGACATCACCTATGACTTACTACATGCTATATCTACCTGTATTAGGTCAGTCACTGAAAAACCTTATGATTTGTAACACAGCTCTCGTACCATTCACAGATTCTGTCTTTTAAATGCTTGGCTGGAGTTGGGTGTCATCAGCTATTATCATTGTTGTCAACATGTTTTGATCTGGGTGCAAAATCTTTTTTTCCCTGGTCATGTAATGGATATAACATAAAGTGTCATGGGATGAATATGTTTCCTGGACCGGTCATAGGAAATGTTAAAAATGTTGTATGTGATATGATGTAGTCTGGAAAATGTAGGGATAACATTTGCCCATATGGTGAAAGCCTTTGAGTACTAGAGACTATGATCTAGCTCTACTTAGGTCACATAGCCTCATTATGTTGGCTTTGTTGAGGTCAAAATATGAATGTAACATGTTTCTGTCTATAGTCTATCTGTCACTTACAGTTTTACTGTATTAGGCAGAAACTGGTGAATATTTAGATGAAAGTAGTTATATGAGGTACATTAAAATGAACCTCTTAGACAGTTGTATATAGTTTTTTTCTATGAGATATAGTTTCTTGGTGTTTGTGCAGGGAGTCATGGTTCCCATGATGATATAAATAATTACAGAATTATTTACCTTTTTCCCCAATCAAATCTGTATACTTCTACTTATTACAGGGTACAGTGTTTGTACATATATACTTAAATATAATTTTGTGTGCTTGAAAATATACTTTAAAGAACATCTACCACCAGGATGAATGATTGTAAACCAAGCACACAGACATACTAGCGTGCTTTTACATTTATGCAGATGAGCCTGAGGGGCTCCAGGCTGCTTGGATGTTAATGGATTCTGGAGCCAGTCAGTCTGATTTGTATAATTGTGAAAGCCTTTTTTTCTTAAAAACAAGGACATAAGAAGCTTAAAGAAGAGTAGATCCAGCCACATGGGACACACCAGTAAATCCTTTAAGATTTGCTGTATATTTCTTAAAAGTTATCTCTAAGCATTGGTTTAATTTAGTGTACAATATCCTATAACTATATAGTTCTGCGAAATGCAATGTAATTTATGTTTGTTATTCAATGTTCTGTTTCTTTTTGATTCATATCAATTTATAACATATGTTGCAACATGCACCAACATGTCTGATATCTGCTTCTGAATTCTGGAAATGCTGTATATTTGCTTTTAAGTAATAAGGGCAGCCATGTATTAGACATACTGTAACTGCCAAAGAAGACTTATTTTAATATGAACATCTTTTCATTGTATCAGTGCTTCTCAGCATGTTTCAACATAGTGTTACCTAGTATCTGCCTCTCTGTAAAGCTCTTTTATGCGGCTAAGCTGTTATTTGGAAGCATGCTTCTTACTATGCTTATATAGCCAACAACTTCATTTTTATCTGCTGCTGAACCTAAATAATAGTTTGCCATGCTCCACACTGATATGCTTTGCACTGTGAATCACTGGAGGGCTTGGGAGCTTGTCTAACAGGAATGTAACAGGAATTTCTAATATAACTGGTCTGGTCAAAAACAAATTTTCACTCCAAATGTGTTTGATTCCAAAGCTTCTTATGCTTATAAATGTGCTTAGTCACTACAGACTTCTGCAGGCTGACCACTTTTTTCCTCAGTAGAGGTGAGCAGAGTATGTACATGAATTATACTTACGTCAAAGGGCAAATGAAGGATGGAATAGAAAGGCCGCTGTGGAAATGAAGATAATTCATATGTATATAGTGGAGGCTTGTGTTAAACATTGGCAAGAGGTAAGGGTTATTTCACACTAGTGTTTCTCCCCTTTAATGTAGGATTAACGGAGGTTGAACGTATCAGTTAAAAATCCCATTGACATCAATGTAAATTTTATGTAATCCATTATGTTCCATTTAGGCAGGTATCCGTTATCCATGCATTTTTGGACAGAAAAAAATACAGAGGCTGCAGTACTTTTCCACCGTTTGAAAAAAACACATGGATAATGGATTTATGCCAAACTGACCATAACTGATGATGTAAAATTTACATTGATGTCATGGGATTTTTAACTAATACGTTCAACCTCCATTAAAGCTCCATTCTTCGCTTTTTAATGGAGGGAAGGAACGGTAATCCGAATTTAGCCTAAATTTTTAACATATCATCCAGCTAAAATTTAGATGCTGATACCTATCAAGTCCAATTGGTTGTTTGTTGCTATTTGCATTCCGGCTAGCCAATGATATGAAGCGAGTGTTTCTGATAGCTCATCCTAATTTACTGCTCATGTTTTATTGCCAATATCAGAAAAATTATAATAAATCATAAATTGATAATACTTAATATTTTATTGCTTATATTTAAAACAAGCTTATAAACAAAAAAATTATATTTTTCAATGCAAATAAAACTCACATATTCACAAGAAATGAAACCTGGGTGGATTTTACCAAAGTATTGGAGTTATATTGCTTCAGTGAGTTCAATGGCCAAGATTTATCAATAGCGAGACAAACTGCACTATGTGAATACTGACGCAAGGTCTTCAATTATCTGGTGCCCCCTGCACTGCTCTGAAAGTGTGAACTATCATTTTTTGAAACACCTTTGATTTACAGTGTCTAATACAATTCTGTTAAGTTAATGTAATAAATGTGTCACAAACTCCAAATGAGCAGTAACATGCCCCTTTTGGTGTACTTTTTTTTTGTCTTGTTGAACACAATGCAGCCGTGACACAAAACTGGTGAAGACACTTTATAAATACATATGCTAGTAGTTTTCACATTGTTTCTAGTTAAAAGTCAAACAGAAAACTGGTGCAGCAAGAATAACAGATTTGGGCCAATGGGGCACATTTACTAAGGCCCTTGCACCAGTTTTCTGTCAAATTTTGTACATTATTTTAGGTACAAACTGCTTGAACAGGTATTTAAGAAGTGTCTGCACCACAATTGTGTTACATGTGAACCTTTTGTTGGTGCAGCTGCACTAGTTTTCATGTGACACAAATTAGGGTGCTCAGTCGGATCGTGCACCAGATATAACAAGCAAATCCGGCAGAATTGTGTTGCAAGCCCTATGGTGCACTCTGTTCAAGGGGCGCCAGATTCATGAAAAACATGTGCCAGAAGTCCTGAATCTGGCACACCCTGCACACTACAAAGGCAAGCTGCACATAGTATGGAGTTAACTGTTCTTAGTAAATGTGCCCCAATGTGTTTGGTTCACACATGCACCAGTGCATGTCATCAAAAGACTATCCTTTTACAGCCTACAGCTGACATTATCATTCATGATAGAACCTCATTCCTTGCAAGGGCAGTACAATCAAGTTAACCTATCTGTGCTCAGACTTTTCTTTTCTGAAGTATAGTAATGCTGTCCTACATGGTTCATCTGGTTATATGAACAGACTCCTCATGGGTGGAAACAGATAGATGTTGTTGGTGTAGTGGAGACATGGCTCGATACATCGCATGATTAAGGTGTTAATATTCAATGTTTTACACTCTTTCAGAAAGACAGGGCAAATAGGGTGGGAGGGGGTGTATGCCTGTATGTCAGAAGAGACTTAAAAGCTGTTGTGAATGAGACACTGGTCTCAGAAGAGTGTGAGGAGGCTGAAGCTTTGTGGGTTGAAATTAAAAACCAGGAGAGCTTTGAGGAAATTATTTTTGGTGTAATTTATAGACCCCCCTAACATCTCTGAGGAAATAGAGGGTCACCTATATAAACAGATGGAACGGGCTGCACAGGAGAGGACAGTGGTGATAATGGGAGACTTTAACTTTCCAAATATAAATTGGGGTCTGGGCTCTTCCTCATCTGTGAAGGGGAGACATTTTATCAACTTTCTGCAGGATAATTTTATGGTGCAGCTTGTAGAAGATCCCACAAGAGGTGATGCTTTGTTGGACCTCGTGATTTCTAACAATGCAAAGATTGTCCAAAATGTCAGTGTCCGGGAAACCCTTGGGAACAGCGATCATAACATTATTTTCCTCTTAAACTGTAAAAAGCAAAAACAGGTGGGAAAATTGAAAACTTTGATTTTTTAGGGCTAATTTCCAGAAATTCAGGGCTGCACCAGATCTAACTTGACAAAAGTCACCATGACCAAAACGTTGTATTTAATTTGATCTGTTATACTTATCTCTTTATATGTATGCATCATGGTGAAGGCTAATACTACATGAAATGCTTTGAACTTAATAAAAAGGAAAAAATGACTTCTATGTGTGTACCATGCTCTTCTAAAGAGAGTGTTTGGTCATCCATTTGGCAAATGGATAATTCTAAGGTTATGCATCTGGGGGATAATAATACAAAGGCAAAATATGTCCTTGGGGGAGTAAATATAGGAGAGTCCCTTGTTCAGAAGGTCCTGGGGATACTAGTAGATCATAAATTGAATAACAGCATGCAATGTCAATAAGCTGCCTTAAAAGCCAGTAGGATCTTTTCATGTATCAAAAGTGGTATGGACTCTCGTGATAGGGATGTAATATTACCACTATAAAAGGCATTGGTTCGCCCTCACCTGGAATATGATGTCCAGTTCTGGGCACCGGTCCATAAAAAGGATGCCCTGGAGCTGGACAGGGTTCAATGTAAAGCCACATGATAAAGATTATGGAGGGTTTCAGTTATGAGCAAAGATTAAAGCAACTAGGTTCTGGAAAAGAGACGTCTATGGCTATTATATAAATATATGAGTGGTCCATATAAAAAATATGGTGGTAAATTGTTTCAGATAAAATCAAATCAAAAGACGAGGGAGCACTGTCACCTTCTGGAAAAATCAAGGTTTAATCATCGGAGGTGACAGGGCTTCTTTACTATAAGAACTGTCAATCTGTGGAATAGCCTGCCTCAGGCGCTGGTCACAGCAGGGACAACGGAGAGCTTCAAGAAGGGTCTGGATGCCTTTTAACATTGATGCCTAAATTACATTGATGGTTATGTTATCTAGAAATGTTTCCCCTAAATCCCTTCCTCATCCAATCCCTTCCCTTCCTTGGTTGAACTTGATGGACATGTGTCTTTTTCAACCGTATAAACTATGATAAACTATGAAACATATATAAATGGTGGTCTCACAGGAGCCTGATGTCCTGCAAATTATGTGTCAGGAATAAACAGGATTAACTATCCAGCTGCCTTCGTGAGCAGGGGCACTCTAGCTTGTGCAGTGGCACAATAACTGTAGTGTATAATGTGGACTACTCATGTGTTTTGCTACTCATTTTAAAAACATTTTGTCTGAATTGTTGTCCACATGCACTGCATAGCACTTTCTCGCTCCCATGGTATGTATCTATTACAAGAATAAGGAAAGAATTTTAACTGAGAATTTTAACTGGAACGGGCGAGTGTCTCTTTTATTTACTTTTTAGACATAGAAGGTCTCTTTCACTTGGCATGAGAATCAGACACCGCCTACCAGACACAGGTAGAGTATCAACTGAAAAACTATATCTTATGTAAAGTTTTCTATGGTAAACTTTTTTTATGCTTTGTTCCTTATCTTCATTATTCTAAAATAACGTTTTCCTGAATATATTCTTAGGCTTTATGACTTTAAAGATGTACCTAAATCATAATATACAGAAGTAACAAAGAAAATGGTGTAGTCTTTTGAGAACAGAACATTCAGTAATAACAATTCCTAGCCCAGCGGGAAATCATAATGCCTTTTGAAACACTTGGTCTATCACATATATGTTTTTTTATGTTCATAACTCTTCAGATTCTCTCCAGTAGAAATATCAAGATACAGAGTGAATGATTAAAAAAAATTACATTTTGCAATATTTCACTGTAAAATTAAAGATTGTATTTTATGGTAATATATTTTGCCTAATGAGAAAATGGGCCAGATTTACAAACAGTGCCTAATTGTTAGAATACAATCTTAAATTGTCATATATTAGATTTTAAACCTTGCTATGCTACTTTTTACTCTACTTTTAAACTTCCTATTGACTGGCAAATCAGAATTGTTATACCTTTTTGTAATGGATTTTTTACATTAGATGGGGCATTCGGGGACTTTTATTCTTTTTTTAATGATTCTTTTTATTTGTACTTTTTAGATTGTTTACAGTTTTATTTTGCTCCAGTGTGGGATGTAACAAGGGATCATTTGATCACTTTTTCAGAGCAATATATTGCAATAGTCATGTATTGTGGCATATTACGATAGTCCTTAACAGACCCCAGTGCTACCATGGAAGTGATTGTCAACCCTGGTACCAGATGCACAGGGGAGGTGGGGGTTGTAAGGGAGAAGGCCAGGTAAAGCTCAATTGATGTCTGCATCACAATCCCAGTTGTTTTTGCAGGATTATGTGGTGATCGCACAAGTTTAGAAGCAGAGCCTACAATTCAGGGTGTGCAAAATACCTGCACACCATGACGAAAAGTCATATCAGGGTGCTGGAAAGGGTTAAATCTGTTATGGGATATCACACAGGTGCACGACTTATAAGTATTACAGATAGTAATCAGAGCTGTGCAATATAAGAAGCCATGCACCAGTGTGACCATGGACAGCGTAACCTAATAACTGATAATATCCTTATATTATTCCTCTATACAACTGTAAACTGATGATTGTTTTTATTTTGGGTTTGTGTAAAATTTACTTTCTCAATCAAATATACATTAGAGGTTTTTTCAGATCTATGATTTTATTCTCTCTTTGTAGTGTTGTATTTTTTTCATGCAGATGAATAAAGAAACGGCATGAAATTTAATACTTGGAATACCGTAGGAACCAGTATACTGTATATTTATAGTTTACAAGAAAAGGAGAAATCAAACAGTGTGAAGAGTTGTTGCCTAGAAAATTAATTATTAACATTTTAGTGTTTGTGCCAAAATATCAACCCGAGTTAAGGTTACTAAATTATTTTGTTAGTAGACAGACCTGGAAATGTCACTTTTACCCATTTTTAGCACCAACAGCTTACTAAAAACAGAGGAAATTGTTATGGGGGTTATTTTTTTAGTAGTCTAGCTCCTGAGGACAGTTCTATACCTGTCTTTGGAGCTCCAGTGCCCCTGAAATTCCATTAAGTGGCCCTTTAATAAATGTTGTTATGCACTACTTGTTTTCTGGGATTTTTTTTTAAGTTGCAAATGTGCAAAAATTTCCAGCATAAACAACAATCATAAATCTGGCTCTGCACAGTGTTGCACTAGTAGTAGTTTTATGTTTACACCAGAATAGTGAAGCGGATGAAATAGTTCTTTTGCGCAGTGGAAAGTTGCAAAAATAACCTCAATGCTAATTCTTTAAGACTTTTTATTTATACCAAAAAAAGCCAAGCAAAAACAATGATCGGTAACCCCCTATGAGTCCATTTTTATATGCATGTTATATGTCCTTTAAACCATTAAGCACTTGTCAATGCCTGCTGAAGACATTGCTATATCCATAGTTGCTTAGCCCTCTCAATCTCCTAAAATCATACACAGAAATGTAACTCTCTTCCAGGATATATCTAATGATAGGGGAGAAATGTTTGGCTCATCTAAATGATTTCTGCTCAGCTAACCTAATTCCATTATCCGTTAGTCATGTTTACTGCGTACTGACAGCTAATAACTCAGGCGGAACTCTGTAACCATTTTTAATCTTCGTCTTCATCCAAGTCAGTGCTCAAAGTGCTTTGCTTCTTTGATTATTAAGGATCATGTGCACGTATCCTGTCAGCTTTCAGTTCATGGAATCTGAATAAGCCACAAGGTCAAATTTTTCAAACCAACTTTGCGGATTGACATATGATAATTACAAGTACCTATCAAAAACAATTTGAATTATCTGAGACACAACACCTTAGACATTAACATTTGCTCTTCAAGCTTATGAAGGAAAAACTCTAAATGACAGAATCTTTACTGTTAATGTTAGGACAATGTCTGAATGACAAACTGTTTCTTTCTGTCTTGGTTCAGACTGATAAACAGTGAAAATGCCTTGTGATGCATTTGTTCTCATGTTTAATGGCAAATGCCAGTGAGATAAGAGAAAAAAAGATATTAAATGGATGTGTTACATTTTTGTCTTGCAAATATTAAGCTAAACTCTTCAAAGGTCCTTAAGGTTTAGAGAAATAAAACTTAAATAAAGCCACATCAGATCTGGCTTGTTTTGGCCATTTGGTCCACACTATTATCCACATACTAAGAGCCATAACTCTTTAACTTTTGGAGCAATGAGGGGTGATGCACATCATTCATCCCTCTGCTCAACAAAGGTCAGTCCAAATGGCCCAGTACATATGTATTGATTTTTTATGCTATTAATTTTTTGCAACATAAAACAGGTATTTAAAAATAAAACCATTTGTGTACATTATACTCTGACACCCAGTTTTGTTTTCATTTTCCATTGCCTAATAGGCATATACTGAGGGAAGAGTTAATGGCATGCCCCTCAAGGGCCATGATTATCCAACAGTATCCCCAATCATGTTGCATGGAAGGAGGGGGTGTGTGGTAAAAGATCTCCCCCCCCCCCCCCGGGAACAGATTCAATGGTTGGTCCAGTGAACTCTACAAGTTTTATATGTCACTCCTTGTTGTGTATCACATGAGATTCTTTATATGAGGCAAGTCATGATGTACAGCAACATCATGGTGCACTAATGAGTTAAATTAGTCAATGTACACCTTTTAACTAATTGCTGGATCCTATAGAAGGGATGTTATTTGTTATTGTAAATCTCAGTAGGCATTTTAAAATACTGTAGCCATAAAAATTATATAAATAGGTAATTTGATGACATTAAACAAAACAATACAAATCTTACTTAATCATTAATAACTAAATACATGTGTGATAACATTTCCAGAATAAATTGCCTGAATGTCACAGATACAATAATTATCATTTTTGAAGTAGAATTACATAGTTTGGGTACCTGCAATGCATATTGTAATTAAGACAAATTGATTATTCTGTACAAAAAGACAAAGTAATTTTGTCACACCCAGGAGAAATTCTTATGCCATGCACATATAGCAATCTGATGACATGCTCCACTGTGGTATTAAACAACCAAAGCCACAAAATTATGTCAAAAAAAGTCATGTTATGGTTGGCTGCAAGCATTAATTTAACTTATTAAGTTCATGTTTAGCTGAGCTACATCTGTAATGTGTTTTTTCATGGAGGTTATTTTAATTTAAGATTTATTAACACATGCTGCCTTAATCATCATTCCTGTAATTATATATCCAAATCTTGATACATTAGATTTGTGAATCTATGAAATTAATTCTGCTTCATGTTTGTAGTTATGATATATTTTTCAATGTGACCACTTGACACTTTTAAAACATATAACTGAAGAAGCTTTCAAGGCAACACTTGTCAGATACTTATTTTCTACATTTAATGATGCTTTTGTTAAAAGTCAAGTGGCAAACAATCAGAAGATCATATGAAGTGCTCAACCAATCAGAATTCTGAATCTAATCAAAGTGGCTTAAGCTCATGCTATCAAGACCACTTTAGCATCTGACAGTATCAGTATAAGAGGTAAACAAATTCATTCAACAAATTTGCTATTTGACCCCAATTTGCACTGTGTAAATCAATGAAAGCTCAATCTATTATCACATTAAAACTTCAAGAAGGTAAGAAAATCTTGCACAAATAGGAGGTAAAGATAAAGAGATTGAATGATATTAAGCTAGAAAAGTGAAAAGTCGCCAGCCAATCAATAAGTTAGATTTCAATTTTATCTCCCAGAATCTTTTACACTGTGGAACAATTCACAACAGTAATGATATGTAAACACTCAACAAGGACAGCTATAAGATCCCCAACAAGCTGTAAAATAAAATATCTTGATACCAACAGTAGATAAAAAGCACATTAGGAAGAACATACCATATATACTCGAGTATAAGCCGACCCGAGTATAAGCCGAGACCCCTAATTTTACCACCAAAAACGGGGAAAACCTATTGACTCGAGTATAAGCCGAGGGTGTAGTATACAGCCAGTCCCATGTAGCATACAGCCAGCCAGTCCCCCAATGTAGTATACAGCCAGGCAGCCCCCCCAATGTAGTATACAGCCAGGCAGCCCCCTTTAATGTAGTATACAGCCAGGCAGCCCCCCCAATGTAGTATACAGCCAGACAGCCCCCTTTAACGTAGTATACAGCCAGGCAGCCCCCCCCAATGTAGTATACAGCCAGGCAGCCCCCCAATATAGTATACAGCCAGGCAGCCCCCCAATATAGTATACAGCCAGGCAGCCCCCCCCCCAATATAGTATACAGCCAGGCAGCCCCCCAATGTAGTATACAGCCAGGCACCCCCCCAATATAGTATACAGCCAGGCAGCCCTCCCAATATAGTATAAAGCCAGGCAGCCCCCCCCCCAATGTAGTATATAGCCAGGCAACCCCCCCAATATAGTATACAGCCAGGCAACCCCCCCAATATAGTATACAGCCAGGCAGCCCCCCCAATGTAGTATACAGCCAGGCAGCCCCCTGCCAAAAAAATTAAAAACGTAATACTCACCCTCCGGTGTCCGGATCGTTGGCGCGGGTCCCGATGTTCAGCGCGCGGCTCCCGATAGAGAAGACGGATTGCCTCAAGAAGGTCTCCATAAGATGCATATTCCTGTTCGGTATCTGCTTCAATTTTAATGGTACTTTGAGAATGGGGAAAAGACCTGATGAACTTGTGCCTTTCTGCCCCAGAATCTATTATTTCTTGGCTGCAGATCACACACTTTGCAAATCTACCTATATCTCACTTGCTTTGGGTCACACTGCGGGTTCTATGGATTTAATACACTTTGATTTCTTTCATAAGTCTTGTTGCTCTATGTTTGTTTGTTCCACAGGTTAGATGGTGTATGTTATTGGTTAAGATAACATTTAGAGATGAGCGAACATGCTCGTCCGAGCTTGATGCTCGGTCGAGCATTAGGGTACTCGAAACTGCTCGTTACTCGGACGAATACTTCGCCCGCTCGAGAAAATGGCAGCTCCCGCCGTTTTGCTTTTTGGCGGCCAGAAACAGAGCCAATCACAAGCCAGGAGACTCTGCACTCCACCCAGCATGACGTGGTACCCTTACACGTCGATAGCAGTGGTTGGCTGGCCAGATCAGGTGACCCTGGGATAGACTAGCCGCTGGCCGCGCTGCTCGGATCATTCTGTCTCTGGATGCCGCTAGGGAGAGAGCTGCTGCTGCTCAGGGAAAGCGTTAGGGTGTTCTATTAGCTTACTGTTAGGCAGGAGTGATTCTCAAAGAACCCAACAGCCCTTCTTAGGGCTACAATAACGTTCTACTTTTTTTATTTTAATTTGCATCTTTTACCATTTTGTGAGGAATTAGCAGGGGGACTTGCTACCGTTGTGTTTAGCTCTTAGTGGCACACATATCCATAGCAAAGACCGAAGTGGGAAAATTCAGTAGGGGTTGGATTTCTATTAGGCAATAACTCAGTGTCATCTCATCTGGCATAGTAGTGTGCTTCCTTTGATACTTGGCTAGAAAATAGCCATAGGAGAATACAAACAGCTTCTTGAAGCCTACAGTAGCGTTCTATATATTTGATTTCTGGTTGATCTGCTGGTGGCTGTAGTTTCTGCAGTGCATGTACTTGCCAATTCTGAGCAATTTGTAGTGAGACTTGCGACCGCTGTGTTCTGCGCTTAGTGGCGCACATATCCATAGCAAAGGCCGAAGTGGCAAAATTCAGTAGGGGTTGGATTTCTATTAGGCAATAACTCAGTGTCATCTCATCTGGCATAGTAGTGTGCTTCCTTTGATACTTGGCTAGAAAATAGCCATAGGAGAATACAAACAGCTTCTTGAAGCCTACAGTAGCGTTCTATATATTTGATTTCTGGTTGATCTGCTGGTGGCTGTAGTTTCTGCAGTGCATGTACTTGCCAATTCTGAGCAATTTGTAGTGAGACTTGCGACCGCTGTGTTCTGCGCTTAGTGGCGCACATATCCATAGCAAAGGCCGAAGTGGCAAAATTCAGTAGGGGTTGGATTTCTATTAGGCAATAACTCAGTGTCATCTCATCTGGCATAGTAGTGTGCTTCCTTTGATTCTTGGCTAGAAAATAGCCAGAGGAGAATACAAACAGCTTCTTGAAGCCTACAGTAGCGTTCTATATATTTGATTTCTGGTTGATCTGCTGGTGGCTGTAGTTTCTGCAGTGCATGTACTTGCCAATTCTGAGCAATTTGTAGTGAGACTTGCGACCGCTGTGTTCTGCGCTTAGTGGCGCACATATCCATAGCAAAGGCCGAAGTGGCAAAATTCAGTAGGGGTTGGATTTCTATTAGGCAATAACTCAGTGTCATCTCATCTGGCATAGTAGTGTGCTTCCTTTGATACTTGGCTAGAAAATAGCCAGAGGAGAATACAAACAGCTTCTTGAAGCCTACAGTAGCGTTCTATATATTTGATTTCTGGTTGATCTGCTGGTGGCTGTAGTTTCTGCAGTGCATGTACTTGCCAATTCTGAGCAATTTGTAGTGAGACTTGTGACCGCTGTGTTCTGCGCTTAGTGGCGCACATATCCATAGCAAAGGCCGAAGTGGCAAAATTCAGTAGGGGTTGGATTTCTATTAGGCAATAACTCAGTGTCATCTCATCTGGCATAGTAGTGTGCTTCCTTTGATACTTGGCTAGAAAATAGCCAGAGGAGAATACAAACAGCTTCTTGAAGCCTACAGTAGCGTTCTATATATTTGATTTCTGGTTGATCTGCTGGTGGCTGTAGTTTCTGCAGTGCATGTACTTGCCAATTCTGAGCAATTTGTAGTGAGACTTGCGACCGCTGTGTTCTGCGCTTAGTGGCGCACATATCCATAGCAAAGGCCGAAGTGGCAAAATTCAGTAGGGGTTGGATTTCTATTAGGCAATAACTCAGTGTCATCTCATCTGGCATAGTAGTGTGCTTCCTTTGATACTTGGCTAGAAAATAGCCATAGGAGAATACAAACAGCTTCTTGAAGCCTACAGTAGCGTTCTATATATTTGATTTCTGGTTGATCTGCTGGTGGCTGTAGTTTCTGCAGTGCATGTACTTGCCAATTCTGAGCAATTTGTAGTGAGACTTGCGACCGCTGTGTTCTGCGCTTAGTGGCGCACATATCCATAGCAAAGGCCGAAGTGGCAAAATTCAGTAGGGGTTGGATTTCTATTAGGCAATAACTCAGTGTCATCTCATCTGGCATAGTAGTGTGCTTCCTTTGATACTTGGCTAGAAAATAGCCATAGCAATAGGATAGGATTGTTTGGTTTTAAAAACTCAAAAAAAAACAAAAAACACAAAAAAAAAAAAAAACACAAAAAAACACCAAAAAAAACAAAAAGAAGTAAAAAAAAAAAAAAAGTTATAACTCTCATTTTAAAAATGTTTAACCCGAGGGCTAGGGGTAGAGGACGAGGGCGGGGACGTGGGCGTCCAACTACTGCAGGGGTCAGAGGCCGTGGTCCTGGGCGGGGTGAGACACCACCTGCTGATGAGGGAGCAGGGGAACGCCGCAGAGCTACACTCCCTAGGTTCATGTCTGAAGTTACTGGGACTCGTGGTAGAGCACTGTTGAGGCCAGAACAGTGCGAACAGGTGATGTCGTGGATTGCTGACAATGCTTCGAGCAATTTGTCCACCACCAGTCAGTCTTCCACGCAGTCCACCCATGTCACCGAAATCCCCACTCCTCCAGCTCCTGCACCTCAGCCTCCTCCCCCCCAGTCTGCCCCCTCCCAGGAAAATTTGGCATTTGAACCGGCATACTCTGAGGAACTGTTTTCTGGACCCTTCCCACAGTCACAAACCACTTGTCCGGTTGCTGCTGAGCAATTTTCCGATGCCCAGGTTTTCCACCAGTCACAGTCTGTGGGTGATGATGACCTTCTTGACGTAGTGGAAGTGTGTAAAGAGGTGTCCGACGATGAGGAGACACGGTTGTCAGACAGTGGGGAAGTTGTTGTCAGGGCAGGAAGTCCGAGGGGGGAGCAGACTGAGGGATCGGAGGATGATGAGGTGACAGACCCAAGCTGGGTTGAGAGGCCGGGTGAACACAGTGCTTCTGAGAGGAGAGTCCTCGACCTGAACAGGTTGGAAGAGGCAGTGGTGGGGCCAGACGGAGAGGCAGGGCCAGAGCTGGTGCATCAGCGCCACTGTCAACTAGTGAAGCTCCCGTGGTGAGGGCTCTTGCGGCGAGGGCTAGATCTTCAGAAGTGTGGAGGTTCTTTAAGGAAACACCGGATGACCGACGGACTGTGGTGTGCAACATTTGCCAAACCAGGCTCAGCAGGGGTTCCACCACTACTAGCTTAACTACCACCAGTATGCGCAGGCATATGAATGCTAAGCACCCCACTCAGTGGCAACAAGCCCGTTCACCTCCGGCCGTGCACACCACTGCTCCTTCCCCTGTGTCAGCTGCTAGTCAGCCCCCTGCCCAGGACCCTGGCACAAAAACCCCATCGTCGCCTCCACGATCCTCCACAGCATCCACCAGCGTTCAGCTCTCCATACCCCAGACGCTGGAGCGGAAACGCAAATATAGTGCAACCCACCCGCACGCCCAAGCCCTTAATGTGCACATCTCCAGATTGCTTAGCCTGGAGATGCTGCCCTATAGGCTAGTAGAGACCGAGGCCTTTCGCAACCTCATGGCGGCGGCCGCCCCTCGGTATTCGGTCCCCAGCCGCCACTACTTTTCCCGATGTGCCGTCCCAGCCCTGCACCAGCACGTGTCAGACAACATCATCCGTGCCCTGACCAACGCCGTTTCTGACAAGGTCCACCTGACCACGGACACGTGGACGAGTGCTGCCGGGCAGGGCCACTATATATCGCTGACGGCACATTGGGTTAACTTGGTGGAGGCTGGGACCGAGTCTGACCCTGGGGCTGCTCATATACTGCCGACGCCGAGGATTGCGGGGCCTACCTCGGTCCAGGTGTTTCAGGCCTACTATGCCTCCTCCTCCTCCCACCCCTCCTCCACCTCCTCCTCCGAACTACCATCCGTGGGCACGGCGCCATCAGTCGGTAGCTCTAGGCACAGCAGCAGTGCCGTCGCTAAGCGACAGCAGGCGGTGCTCAAACTGCTGAGCCTAGGCGACAAAAGGCACACCGCCCAAGAGCTATTACAGGGCATCACGGCGCAGACTGATCTGTGGCTGGCACCGCTGAACCTCAAGCCGGGAATGGTTGTGTGTGACAACGGCCGTAACCTGGTGGCGGCTCTGCAACTCGGCAGACTGACACATGTGCCATGCCTGGCCCATGTGTTAAATCTGATAGTGCAGCGTTTCCTCAAGACATACCCCAATCTGTCTGATTTGCTCACGAAGGTGCGCCGCATCTGTGCGCATTTCAGGAAGTCCAGCCCAGATGCTGCCACTCTCAGGGCAGCGCAGCGCCGCCTCCAACTGCCCGCTCACCGACTGTTGTGCGACGTGCCCACGAGGTGGAATTCAACACTGACCATGTTATCCAGAGTTTACCAGCAGCGCAGAGCGATTGTAGACTGCCAGATGTCAACTTCCACCAGAACTGGTAGTCAGGTCAGTCAGCTTCCTCAAGTCTACAATGAGGAGTGGACGTGGATGTCTGATATCTGTCAGGTGCTGAGTAACTTTGAGGAGTCAACACAGATGGTCAGTGGCGATGCCGCCATCATCAGCCTCACCATCCCGCTGCTTGGCCTGTTGAAAAACTCTCTGGTCAGCATGAAGTCGGAAGCTTTGCGCTCGTCACAAGAGACGGGGGAAGAATATTCCCTTGTTGATAGCCAAAGCACCCTGAGGTCTGTTTCTCAGCGCATATCGGAGGAGGTGGAGGTGGAGGAGGATGAGGAGGAAGAGGAGGAGAATGTTGGCGAGACACAAGAGGGGACCATTGTTGAGTCCTTCACTGTTCAGCGTGTATGGGCAGAAGAAGAGGAGTTGGAGGAGGAGGAAATGGACAGTCAGGCCAGTGAGGGGAGTGAATTCTTACGCGTTGGTACTCTGGCGCATATGGCAGATTTCATGCTAGGCTGCCTATCCCGTGACCCTCGCGTTCAAAGAATTTATTCCAGCACCGATTACTGGGTGTTCACTCTCCTGGACCCACGGTACAAGCAAAATCTTCCCACTCTCATCCCTGGAGAGGAAAGGAGTGTGAGAATGCATGAATACCAGCAGGCCCTGGTGCACAAGCTGAAACAGTATTTCCCTTCTGACAGCGCTAGCGGCAGAGTGCGTAGTTCTGCGGGACAAGTAGCGAGGGAGAGTAGGCGAGCAGGCAGCTTGTCCAGCACTGGCAAGGGTACGCTTTACAAGGCTTTTGCCAGCTTTATGTCACCCCAGCAAGACACTGTCACCTGTCCCCAGTCTCGGCAGAGTAGGGCTGATCTTTACAGAAAGATGGTGAGGGAGTACGTAGCTGACCATACCATCGTCCTAAATGATCACACAGCTCCCTACAACTACTGGGTTTCAAAGCTGGACATGTGGCACGAACTGGCGCTGTACGCCTTGGAGGTTCTTGCCTGCCCTGCCGCTAGCGTCTTGTCCGAGCGGGTTTTTAGTGCAGCTGGTGGCATCATCACCGATAAGCGTACACGCCTGTCGACTGACAGCGCTGACAGGCTGACGCTTATTAAAATGAATAAAGGCTGGATTTCTCAGAATTTCCAATCTCCACCAGGTGAAGGAAGCTCAACCTGAATAATTGATCCACTCCTCCTCCTCCTCCTCATTTTCCTCCTTCTCCTCCTCTTTGTACAGTAAAGCAGAGGAAAATGGCTATTTTTTGACAGGGCCCACTGGCTCTTGCTATAGTACTTCATGCATTTAATTTTTCTGGAGGGCCACCTACCCGGTCCTCTGTTTGAAACAATTTTTGTGAGTGCCACATACAGGCACTCAATCTATTCCATTTTTCTGGAGGGCCACCTACCCGGTCCTCTGTTTTAAAAAATTTTTGGGACTGCCACATACAGGCACTCAATCTATTCCATTTTACTGCAGGGCCACCTACCTGCTCCTCTGGTTTGAACAATTTTTGGGACTGCCACATACAGGCACTCAATCTATTCCATTTTACTGGAGGGCCACCTACCTGCTCCTCTGGTTTGAAACATTTTTGGGACTGCCACATACAGGCACTCAATCTATTCCATTTTACTGCAGGGCCACCTACCTGCTCCTCTGGTTTGAACAATTTTTGGGACTGCCACATACAGGCACTCAATCTATTCCATTTTACTGCAGGGCCACCTACCTGCTCCTCTGGTTTGAACAATTTTTGGGACTGCCACATACAGGCACTCAATCTATTCCATTTTACTGGAGGGCCACCTACCTGCTCCTCTGGTTTGAAACATTTTTGGGACTGCCACATACAGGCACTCAATCTATCCCATTTTACTGGAGGGCCACCTACCTGCTCCTCTGGTTTGAAAAATGTTTGGGACTGCCACATACAGGCACTATCCAAATTAAATTGTCTCCATAGCAGCCTCCACACGTTGTCTCCATTGCTACCTCCAAAAGTCGTCCATATAGCTGCCTCCATACATCGTCCCTTTATCAAACGAGGTGTGTCAGGCAGAAATTTGGGTTGTTTTCATGGATTCCACATCAAAGTTGTTAACTTTGTCGCCACCCTGCTGTGTTATCCACAAAATATACTGGCAAACTTTTACCATTTAGGGATATTATTTCAGCGCTTCTTGCGCATCTGTTTACATTCCCCTCACCCGGCATATCCTAAACTTATAAGAACGCTACTACACTTGATCTTATACAAAAGGTTCTTAGAAGTGCTGTTTGGGGAGTAGCCTAGAGACAGGGGCTTGGATTGGCGAAAGCTCGCCTGGCAGCGGAACGCCAGCTCCATGCGCATCATGCGCTTCTTGCGCATCTGTTTACATTCCCCTCACCCGCCATATCCCAAACTTATAAGAACGCTACTACACTTAACTTGGTGCAGGCTGGGACCGAGTCTGACCCTGGGGCTGGTCATATACTGCCGACGCAGAGAATTGCGGGGCCTACCTCGGTCCAGGTCTCAAAGGCCTACTATACCTCCTCCCACCCCTCCTCCACCTCCTCCTCCTCCGAATTACCATCCGTGGGCATGGCGCCATCAGTCGGTAGCTCTAGGCACAGCAGCAGTGCCGTCGCTAAGCGACAGCAGGCGGTGCTGAAACTGCTGAGCCTAGGCGATAAAAGGCACACCGCCCAAGAGCTATTACAGGGCATTCCACATCAAAGTTGTTAACTTTGTCGCCACCCTGCTGTGTAATCCCCAAAATATACTTGCAAACTTTTACCATTTAGGGATATTATTTCAGCGCTTCTTGCGCATCTGTTTACATTCCCCTCACCCGCCATATCCTAAACTTATAAGAACGCTACTACACTTGATCTTATACAAAAGGTTCTTAGAAGTGCTGTTTGGGGAGTAGCCTATAGACAGGGGCTTGGATTGGCGAAAGCTCGCCTGGCAGCGGAGCGCCAGCTCCATGCCAAGATCCAACTAACATAGTTTTAACTGCAGCACCTTTAATCTACTACTAGTTCACTGCCTCCATACATGGTCCCCTTATCAAACGAGCTGTGTCAGGCAGAATTTTGGGTTGTTTTCATGGCTTCCATGTTAACTTTGTCGCCACCCTGCTGTGTAATCCACAAAATATACTGGCAAACTTTTATCATGTACCGATATTATTTGAGCGCTTCTTGCTCACCTCCTTTGGTTCCTCTCTGCCACCCATTGGTTTGAAGCCTGAGTCCATTTAGGGTATGTCGCCATGACACTCTCTAGCCTGCTGCCGCTGCCTCTGCATGCCGTCCCCTATAGTGTCAGGGTCAATTATTGGATGTTTTAGATGCTATCTAGCTTCATTCTGTCACTCTGTCATGGCCATGCTGTTGCCCATAATTTTGGCATAATGGTGCGATTATGCAGCCTCAGAGGCATCCATGCATGCTGCCCCTGCTGTTTCCTGTCCATTTCCGTGGTGTTTCCATCCTTTTCTGAGGTTCCCAGGTGTTTGGCCAAGCTTCCCTGTGCAGAGCCTTGGTCCCCTTGAAAAATGCTCGAGTCTCCCATTGACTTCAATGGGGTTCGTTATTCGAGACGAGCACTCGAGCATCGGGAAAAGTTCGTCTCGAATAACGAGTACCCGAGCATTTTAGTGTTCGCTCATCTCTAATAACATTCCTTTAAAATTCCTCATTAATAATCTGTGATGTGATTGTTTCAATCAATGCTCTGTTACCATTGTATCTGGTTATTTTTAATAATGTAAGTATGTGTTAAAAAAAAACTTGGTTGCTGGGCCTATACTCTATGCCACTTCTTCCTCATCTGTACACTATCTACAACATACTCATTCCTTACACGCATTCATGCATCATAGTGTAATACTTTTAATATAACTATTATGTAAATCTCCTTCTACACAACTGCCTCAATATGTCCAACATTACCATTTCCTCTTGGAATGTGAAGGGTCTAAACTACCCACTCCAACGTTCTCATATTTTTCAACTCCTAAAGATAGAATACATAGACATAGCTATACTCCAAGAGACACATTTCTCAAAATAGCTCAGTTGATAACCTTATATTTCTCCCAGTGGTTCCACTACTCTCACCCTACAACCAAGAAAAGAGGTGCAATTATAGCAATTAAAAATATTCTTCTTCTTATTGTTTCTACCCAATTGATAGACCCAGAAATTCTTATTCTTGAAAGGTCACATACTAAGCCCATACGAAGATTACCATGGCTGCCTTTTATGTGCCTAATAAATACTAGACAGAATGGTTTAAAGATGTACTTAAATAGCCACAATACGTCAGAGAAGGAATATGTATTATGAGAGGTGCTATAATTTACTGTCTCGG
The DNA here is from genome assembly GCF_040894005.1 of Engystomops pustulosus. NCBI lineage: Eukaryota > Metazoa > Chordata > Amphibia > Anura > Leptodactylidae > Engystomops > Engystomops pustulosus. The sequence continues at coordinate 99,201,413 of NC_092415.1, read as the reverse complement.
TCCCACCTTAGATGCCTCTTATGCCAGATCCCTTTTATGCCATATATCTAAACTAAGTTCCTTACACTTGGTGTACTCTACATGACTGGACTACTTGATATTATCTAACCCACACCTTACATTAGTTTCTCAGGCCTCTATAGACATTATTGCTGTTTTAGATCAAGCCCCATTCCAAATGCAGCTTTACATAACCACCCTCCTCCACAATCAATCTACATGGAGGTTCAACAAAACACTACTAGCTTCTGAGTCTTAAAGGAAAAGAATTGAAGTGATGGATATTGTTAGGATAATCACCATCACACTGACACCACTTCAACATAGACTAACCTAATCAGCCTAAATACTTTCCATACATGTGAATGTCTAAAACAACTCCTTAATCATAAGGCAGCCAAATCATACCTACAGTATACGTGCAGAACAGAATGTATTTACATAGTAGCAAAGTTTCAAAAATCATGGCAGTTCTGGTGAAGCATAGATAAGCCTAAACCTTTATTAAAGAAATTGGTTCTCTGAACCAACATAACTTACACAACTGGGATAGCCCAACAATTCCTCACCCTACATAACCTTTGCTTGAGTGAAACACATGATGAGCAGAAATCTAGAAAACTAGAAATATCCAAGTTTCTGAAAAATCAAAATTTTCCACCTTTATAACAAGTGGGAACGGAAGTGAAAATATAGAGAATTACATTACCAAAAAATATAGGTCCGGGGCTGGAGGAACCGGGATATCACATGTGCCCCACGCGTATTGCCAGTCAAGCGGGCTGATCCCCTTTGTTTTGCTCTCCCTGGTAAGGGACTTTTAATTGCTTTTAATTCTTAGTTTTGACACTTAATAAAATAGGAAAAAAATAGGTGAAAAATTTTGTAAGTTACTATGAACATATTTGGAATGCATATTTTGTATAATAAAAAGATTTACAGGAAAAAAGAGAAAAGAGATGGAGCTTTGTCCAAACTGTGGAAGCTGCAGCTCTGGATTAGAGTCTCCTCACACAGTTCCTGGGATTGGTTTCTGTGACAGCACTAAAGGACTCTCTCTTCACTCAGACCATGAGGTCAGACTGGACTAAGACTCTGAAGGACCATGTGCTCCCCCTGAACAGGGGTTTCATAGCCACAGCCACATAATTGGATAACATCTTACAGCCATTTAACTATTGCCTTTCCAGACAGAGGCTATAGCTGCTGATTACCTGAGTTCTCCCTGCATTATCCCTTGAGTGAATTGCGCAGTCAAATAGAGGGCACTATTTGCAACTATCCCCTTGCCTACACATTGGCATGCAGTATATATGTAAAGATACATACAAAAGGTACATGTCTATATTGTACTCACCTCACTGCTGATCTCATTAACCCTGAAGCCACTTTTCACCTTCCTGACACGGTCCATTTTTTCAAATCTGCCCTGTGTGACTATAAATGGTTATAACTTCAGAACGCTTTAACGTATCCAAGTGATTCTGAAATTGTTTTCTCACAACACTTTGTACTTCATGTTGGTTTAAAATATTTGGTGATTTGGTGTTTTGCATTTATTTATTTAAAAAAAACAGATATTTGGTGAAAATTTGGAAAAAGTCTCGATTTTTGAAATTGAAAATTTCCTACTTTTACGTCATAACAGCAAAAAAAACTTGATAACCACCATTTAAGTGGTTCATTAGCTCATTGATGAGATTTTATTAACTCTTAAATGTAAGTAGGAAAAAAAATTGTAAATTTTGGTTTCCTTTTTTCTTGTATTTTTAGGGGGTCATTCACCATACCATAAAAATAACATATTATGTTTATTCTATGGATCACTATGGTTATGGTGATACCTCATTTCTATAGTTTTTTAATATATTGTTACAATTTTACTGAATTAAAACTAATACAGAGAAAATCTCATTTATTTTTGTATCGCCATCTTTACGGAGATATAACGCTAATATTTTTCGGTTGACAGAGCTGGTTTAGGGCTTATTTTTTGCTTGTTGAGTTGTTCTTTTCAGTGAAATTATTTTGGCATACATAACTTTTTTTGATCACTTTTTAGAACAGCTTTGTGAAGCGATTTAATGAAAAATTTACATTTTTTGGCAAATTTTTCGGGTTTTGCTTTTACAGCGCTCACCAAGCAGGTCCAGTAATGTTACTGAGTTATTATACAGATTGTTATGGACCCGGTGATACCAAATATGTGTTTTTTTTTCTGGTGATTTTTGTGTTTTTTTTTACTTTATTAGATATGTATAGGGAATGATTGTGTTTAGGGGACTTTAACTTCATTTAATTATTCTTTTTATTAATAAATGGTGTTTATAACTTTTTTTTACTTTAGCAGGTTGAACAAGTGATCCTCTGATCACTTGTTCAAGCTCTTCTTCACCTAATACAGTGTAATACAGATGCTCAGTGTGTCACAGCTGGGTCCTGCCAGAAGGCAGGACCCGGCTCCCAGAAGAAGCTGCATATCCCTGGTACACTAGCAGACCCCGGGGATGACAGCGGAGTATCGCCCCCCCCCCCCAGTAACCGCCGCGAGGGATCCGATTTAGCGCACCAGACCCTTGCACGCAGCAATCACACAAGACCACGTCGTGAAAGTGGTTAAAGCCCGCAATCGGAGGAAACTCTGATCTCGGGTACTAGAGATGGGTGCCAGCTGTAACATACAACTGGCACCCCATGCTTCTTGTACCGGCTCCGTTCTGGAACCGGTACCAGAAGCATGACGTAATAATACTGTAAATTGCGGGAACGCACCTCCCGCCATGTAGTATTATTACGTCAAATGTCGGGAAGGGGTTAAAGAGCACAAGAATACCTGCTGTCTACAGGGAAAAAGGTGGCTGAAGACTTACCAAGAGTAGGAATTTAGATCCTCTATGCTTTGAGATGGAAAATGGCTATGAGCACTTCCACTAGCCAGAAGTTGTTGTGTCAGGTTAGGACGTGGGTCATGTGACATCACATAACTAAAGTCAGGGAGAAGAGGAGAAGATAAACCAAAAAAAGAGGTGGGTGGGCCAGTAGCAAATGAGAAAGCAGCAGGGCATCAGGGACATAGAAGTATGGGCCCGCGGTAATGGCTGAGTCATAATTTATTCATGCCATGCCCACGGACCTGTCGCTGATGCCCCATTTGCTATGCCCATGCCCACAACCCCGCAATGATAAGGGACTATGCTCAGCAGGGACACAGCAGCTGCAATGGCGGTAGATAAGCCACTGCCTAATTGCATGTGTAGGCAAAAACTTGTCCCTGCAATGTTGCATACCATAAAATGAAATGTGATTATACCAGTGAAAGATATTTAGAGCAAATGCAGAGAACAGTGACAACCCTAATGTCACAATAAGAAAGTGCAGCAATACGTAAAGAATAAATAAATGAAATAGTATCACCAGTTTTCAGGGGGAGTAGGGACTGGCTGCAAAATGGGTTCTAGCACTTTTCCTTGATGGAAGTGTGCAAATTAGTTAGTACTATGGTCTTATTTGCACCAAGTGGGTGAAATATGTATAAATGACTTCCGCAATGCAGTTTGCTTTCAGTGAGCATACAGTGACTGGCTCACTATAATCATTCCCTGTGTAACCATAGTCTTACAGTTTTACTCAAAATGGATCACTGAAATGGCCTTTATAGCTGATCACAACAAAATGTTCAGAATTAGGAGTTAAGGGACTCATTCAAACTGCAGTGCAAAGGTTAAGAGATTTGGCACATGGAAGCTGTACAGAGGTTAGTAGAATTAATCATACCCCAGCTGTGTGGAGAATGTGCTACCCTAGACAACAGTGTCACAACCACCAAGTTGACAGAGGTCATTTGAGGCTACAGAGTGAAAAAGGCTATAGACCACATGAGAATTATTTGAAATAGATGAAATTTTATATTGTGAATAACTGTAAGCATTCATCTGTTCAATAAACCATTTTATCATAGTATAGATGGCAATAAGCAAATGCATAGGTATACAACTATTTTGGTTTTGCACATAACATAATTAGTAATAGTGGATCTCAGGTTTTCCTATTGTTGCACCCAGTTTGTTCCTTTGCAATTTATGTTACCTGTTCTTTAGCCTTTTTAAATGTGTTTTGAATTGTCCATGGACGATTAATTTGTGCCTAATTTGTCACTAATTATTCCACTACAAAGTGCGACCAATAAGGAAGCTAGATTGAGAAAAGGTGTAACAGAATACTCCTAGCTTCATTTTCAAACAAAACATTAACTGCAGGTACAATGTCCAGATTACATTTAGCTGTAGTTAAAATGTTAAAGATATCTTAAAAAAAAAATTCTTGCTCAAATGAGTCTTCCTTTTCTATTATAAAGTATAGGAAATGGAGTCTGATAAAATTTTAAGATGTGCACATTAAGATTGACAATAATCTCACTGAAAATATAACATCCAATAGGGAAAGATAAGGAGGTTACGTGAGCCCATTTTAATGGAAAGATGCTGAGATTTTACGTTTAAAAACTGTGCTGAAGTATTTTTTTTCATTTGGGAAGCACAGACTTTTTTTTTCCAATAATGAAGCAGTGCACTGCTCAGAGCAAGAGATCTTTTGTATTTTTTTTGACTTTTTATGCAGTGCAAACATCAGCAGAACAGCCATTCAATATGTCAGATAAGGCGCAGACACTCAAAAGACCACTAAGTGCAAGAAAAAGACCCAAAAAAGTTGCTAATTAAAGACAAATTTACACCAAAAAAATTGTGAAAAAGACGACAAAAAAAAAAAAAATGATGATCAATGTCCCCCATTCAGTGGAACATGTTAAACAGCAGACAGGCTGTGTGGAGAATGTGTTACCCTAGGCAATAGAGTCACAACCACCAAGTTGACAGAGATCATTTAAGACTACAGAATGAGAAAGGCTACAGAAAAAAAACACAACACAAATGTGTCTAAAACTTTGTGCACCATATTCATTAAATCAATTTAGTCAGTTTTTAGACACTTCTCCCTCTGATGTGCAAAACGTGATGTGTCCTTGTTTTAAAGAGTGTGAGGATTAGGTTGTTTTTTTTGCAGCAACTAATAGGAGGAATAAATTTAGTCTAGAAAGTCTACTACAATTTCTCTCAATGACTGTCTAAATGTACACTGAATAACATTGAGACAATTTTGATAAATCTGCTCTACAGTGTAAACCTATTTTGAGGCTTTTATTGGACATTTTTATTTAAATATGGTATGATAAGAAAAAAAGCTACTTATAGTTTGACTACTTTACCATTTTAAATCATTTTTTTTTATGTCAAGTTGCAAGCTGCTGGCACCAATGACAGGTGTTAGTAATTCTGAATGGGTCACATTTGTTTTGGTTACACTCTACCCTAGTCTTAGTTTTCCCAATGGACTTTTATTTATCAGTTGTGGGATTATGAAGTTAAAACATGTATACTGTATACACGGCTGTGCCACAAATGCTGTGCAGCTGCTCCATCTTATCCTGTTGCGCTATCTTGGGCACTTTTAATCTGCTGCTGTCATCGGATCAAACTGTCAGCCCCTGGATCCTGGGATACCTGTGTGTCACCTCCTGAAGTTTAAAGATCGTATGTCTCTAGTTAATCTGTACAGACATTATGATGAAAAAAGCCACTCTCTAACAATTAGATGAACCTGGGTTTTGTGGTTCAGCAAAGTTGTACTGATACTTCGACTTTCTGAACTTCTGCATAGTGACCCCTGCCCCTTCATTTAACTTTGATTCTGGTTTTATATTCTGTCCATTGACAACCCTGCCTTGACCCAACTCCGATCCATAACGGCCTACCCCAGCTCAGGCTTGTACCCTGGCCTGTTTGCTTCTTGCCTCTGACTTATGGCTTATTATTTGGATTCCGCTGAATTTCTGCCTGCCCATAAACTGAATTGTTAATGACTTTTTGATAAATACTTAGTTATTGTCAAAGACCGATCATGTGCATTAATGGTGGGGAATGTGTAGCCAAACCTAGGTCAAAACATATAATGAATAAAGCCAAATGAGAAAACTGCAACACACATAAATCAATATAATGAATACATGTAAATAAGTACTCCTATGTAGAACTAAGGTAATACAAAGAAAAAAATTGGTAAACCCATTTGGACAAAAAGAAGGTATAAAACATATATCTTTATTAATTCATATTAATACAAGGGAAAAAAAATAAAGCCTTCAGGACAGGGCCAAAAGTGTTGGCACAACGTTATGGGACCCCACAACAAAATAGTAATAAACAAATCTAATCTGTTTTAATAAATATCTCAATAACATATATACAAATACCCCAAATGATATAAAGACTGGAACTCACAAAATTGGTAAAGATATATGCACCATAGACAATCCTGGTAAAAGTTAAAATGTAAAACTTACATTTTAACCAGATAGGGATGAAGAGGCATCGGCGGAGGACCCAAATCCACCGAGTCCCAATAAAGATATAGCTATTATACTTTCCTTTTTTGTACTAGTGTGTTGCCCTCTTTTTTGTATTGGTTTAACCAAACTTCTAATAGAATTTGGTTTCGGGTCCAGGGGAACCACTCAGCTTTTTGTAGTTTCGGACCACTTAACAGTAGTTTCAAGGATTCTTGAAAAGCAGGCATCAATATACAGACAGTTTCCTTCTTTAAGGTAGAACTTGTCGTACTGCTGTTCTGTAGTGTGAACACGGCCTAAAATAGATTATTATTTCAGAAACAAAATAATTAGAAAGCTAAAACATTAATACTTTTTTTTTGACAACCATTAAGGATTTACCTACATTTACATACATGTATTTTTGTGGCAAGGGATTCAAAATATCTGTGATACAGCTCTTTCTGCTCACTCTGGGACATATGGTCATAAAATACTAATAGTTAGCTCTAGATACCACATATCTAAATAGCAATAATACAATATAGTCACAGTTAAAAAGACTTTAGCCTGTTACTGCCTCTTGCAAAATAAACAGAGCATTCTTCTTATTTTATTTCCTGCTATGCTTACTAATGTTGTAATGCACTGTACATTAATTTCACTGACTTCATTAACTGTTCCTTAGTGCAACTTTCAATATTATAATACAGTAATAAAACTTATTAAGTATGTCCTCTTTATAAATTATAAGTATTCTACTTTAATGGGAATCAAGTTTAAGAACTTAGTTGACATACTGCATACATTCCGTATATGCATATTTTCAATTGGAATATTCTCATTAACAAGGATCGTTTGAATCTTTTTAGTGTTTTGATGTGGTTATATACCTGGGGTATTGTAGAACTAAAGTACCAATGCACCAGAAGGCCACTGTGTCATCATACGTTATGCATGATTATCAGAAGCAGATAGAAAATCACAGTAAGACTTTTATGTCAGGGAGAAAAGGTGCCCTATAAATCATGTAAGAATGGGTGTCTATTTCTCAGAGTTTATAGTTTCTGTTATAAATTTCTACACTCATTAAAACTGTTTCTTTTTCTAAATTAGTGCTGTATAGTTTAATGTTGATGTGGGCTGTTGGGGTACAGATGAAATTTAGATCTTCATGTCTACATAGGGCATGACTACTAGGTACAGGAGTTTTAACTAGAGGGTTAAAATACAGGCTCAGATGAAATTAATCTGCTTTAAATTTAGCATTTATATGCTACATTCACACTTTATCAAACATGTCTAGACTAAACAAATAAACTAGTAATATGGCATTTTAGACTCTCCTAACATAAAAACAATGGTGATTATTTATCATATGCCTGTGCTCATGCGCTGAGTATGATAATGTTAGAGCCCCTTCTTGACAGGGAGCTGGTGTAAAGAAGGAAATAATCACAAGTGCTGACGGATAACCAAGTATTTGCAATTATTTCAGAGCTTCTACGCCAGTTTTCTGTTCCATATTCCCCAATGGAACAATCTTATGATGTACCAGGTTTATCAATCTGTCTAATGTTAGATGATCAATCTGGTGTTATATAAGACTGTCTAGTTATACGTTGTACCTCCTATTAGTTGGCTTAGTTTACGCCAGAAAGATGTTTTAGAATTAAAACGCATTATCATAATTTTTGACATACTTACCTTTTTTGGCACAAAGCCATGACCTGTGTCATAGATGACATCCTCTTTGTCGTACTAGTTGTAAAAGTGTCTGAAAACTGACTAAAACTCTTGAAAAATGTGCCACAGACAGTTTGGTGTAAATTATAATAGAATTCTTTCTTAAACTGATTTTTGAATATCCAATTAATTTTTTTGCCAACTTTTAAGCAAAAAAGTCAAGAAAATGCTATCATAAATATCCCTCAATACGTCACCAAGGAACATGGAAAAAAAAATTACATAAATATATAAAAGGATGGCCATAGGGCTCAGTATAAGCTCACTATAATCTCTATGGTAATTATCTGTGGTAATCTGTTTGCCACTTGGCTGCCTATCTCTTTCTGCGTGTGATTCCATATGCATCACCAGTGCCTCCCCCCCTCATCTGGGTTTGACATGTCTATAAGGGGCTACACTGTAGCCAATCACATGCAGTGATGTGCCTGTGATTATCTGACAGTGGAAGGAGAAAACAGCTCCCTTCTTGTCTTGTGGTTACAAAATGTTGCAACAGTATGTCATAGCAAGTGGATTAGTGATGCTACTTTAGTAAAGAAACCTGCATGCAGGTAAACTGAACATACATTTATAAAATGTATGTAGCAGATTTTCCATATTATTGGTCATCTACAATCTAATTATTAGGTTTCAGAAACACAGACCCTCACCAATCTGCTGATTCCTGCACGTAGAAAACAGAAAAGATGTCCGGCTCCATTTTCTGTATAGCAACCGCCACCAGGAACTGAAGCTCTAACGATCTGACCATTTTCATTGGAAAAGCCAATGGAAATTGCCATCAGTGTGATTTTAACTTTGAGCTCTAAGGAAGACAATTCAAACAGTATATATCCTGAATTCTGGCACCTGGAAACAAAATCTGTGTATCATATTAAACATGAGAATCTTCCGTTTAAGATGGTTTCACCTCTTAAAAGTGTAGTAAAAAAATTTGATTTTTATGCACAGCATTCTATTTCCTTGATTTCTGACTGTTACTTTAACAGTGGTTATCTCCATTTCTGAGAAATATCCAAACACAATCAGGCAGGGTTCAGGAGATATAGGTGTTTGCAGTTGGCCTCCGTGCAGCCTATCAGCTGGAGGCAGAATGTAGAAGAAGCCTCAGGAAAGAATAAGCTTAAAGTTTGCAGAAGTTTATGTACCCTCTGCATCTAAAGCTGAACCTGGGAAAGGGGGTTGTGATGACACTGTACATATTTATGACATCTTTTAGTAAAGGTTTATTCAATTTTACTACTTTATTCCAAAAAATGTCAAAAAAGTTTAGTTTTTCACATTTGTATCACGCCATGATGAAGGAATTCTCCGAAATGTGTAGTCAATAACCTTGTGTGTGTATGTGTACTCCACATGTTCATCGTTTGGATTTTAAAAAGATTAAATACATTTTCCAAATTTTATGGATTACACTGGACTGTTGTATGAAGCTGGACCTAACGTGTACTTCCATGTTGTGGACTCGAAACTAAGTTGTCCGTGCTCCAACATGTTAGACATCACTGCACAGCCTTCAGGTCAGCTGACTCTCCCTCTTTGTAGCATATAAATTGTGTTTATATGTAAAGTTTTTCCAAAGATATTATTATTTAAATAACCACAAACAGAACTACAAAAATTGACCTGGACGTTCAGGCACCAATGACCCAGACCATGAAGGGGTTAAATTGTTAGAGTAAACCTTATTAAATTGGTTGGGGATGTAAAGCATAATTCTTTTCAATCTTTTATCTTCACAAAAAATGTTTAATAGTCTGGAAGTTGTTCTCAGAACATTGCTGCTTCTAATTTTATTACACAGAATACAAAGGACAGAGCAGAGAAGCAATTATAAAAGTTCAATCTGCTGTCCAGCAATCCACTACATTGGATAAATAAGTTTATTTTAATCCTCAAATGAATGGCTTCCGATATCACTCTTTAGAGCGTATATATAGTTATAATTCTATTTTGCACAAATCAATTAATCTTATTACAAATATGCTATTTTCTTTCTTTACAAGCTTTCACAAATTTTTCCTCCTCACTGAAGCAGAGCAGCAATCTGTAACTGCCGGCGGCGCCCTCGTGATGTCATTGAGAAGCGATGAACCATTGCCATAACAGCCTACTGCCATACTGTAAGGCTGGGTTCAGAACACTTTATGTGTATATGCTAAGCTTATACATCAGAAATGCACTGGCCGTATACCTTCAGCGTATACATTAATCCCTTAGTGACAACCCATACAGGTTTCTACATCGGTCAATAAGGGGCCTTAGGCTAGGCCAATGGGTTCTCCGGGTTCTCCGTCGACCTAAACTCTGTACCGATTCAACTGTAAACCCTTCGATCCTGCGATCAATGCTGTGACTGCAAGATTTATGAACTTGCAGGGGGCTCCCTCTCTCTCCACCTTGCAAACAGCAATGCGATCGTGGGGTGCCATTTTCTTAGCCGGGCAGCCGGGTTCCTAATGAAGGTCTGACATCCGCATCTGCCTGCTGCATACACTGACACTTCTAATGCTCTGCAATACATGGTTATTGCAGTGCATTAGTATGAACTGGTGAAAGTTCATATGAAAGTAGTGTGAAAAAAAAAAAATAATAAAAATGTAAAATAAAATTCATTTAAATGTCCCAAAAGCCCCATGTAAAACAACACATGTAAAACAATAAATAATAAAAAAAAATAGAAAACAAGTAAAAAAACACAGCATATTAGGTATGACCGAGTCCCAAAATTCCCAATTTCTAAAGATATAAAAACAGTTATTCCCGGCAGTGAACTCCATTACGGAAAAATGCTCTCAAATGTCCAAATCGAGACTTTGCCATTTCACAACACATAATAAACATAATAAAAAGTGATCTAAAGGTTGTACATGTGAGGGATAGAATCCATTTTCTATTGTGTTCTCTCTCTATGTGTCTTTTCCTTTGGCTATATTGATAGTAAAGACCCCTATGAATAGTACCACCCCCCCCTGTGTACACAGATCATCTTTCAGTTACATCCTGTTGATGGCTATTGGAATGTGAGCATGCTCAGTAGGTTCCTTTGTCTCAAGAACCTATAAAAACTCTCTCTTGACTGCAACTGTAATTGTAATGTTTTAACCAGGAGTAAAACCTCCCCATGATCCCATACTATTAGTCCTATTCAGCAGCTATGACAGAGATTATTATTAGGAGCTTTTTAGGCAGAAGTTATAACACCCCTAGAAGCCTCCTATGTCACTGGCTCTAGTATGTGCCCCCAGTATGTGCCACCAGTATGACTCTATAGTTTTATAATAATACAGCATTGATACATCGGCATTGGTCCCAAAACTGTGTTTTTCTGGAATATATTGTTCACTTTCTATTGTTCTCATTTAAGTTTAAGCCAAGCACCTCAGAGGAGAGGAAACAGGCCGAAAGTTGTGCTGATCGTGTGTAACATGACAACCTGGACCCTTCTTGGTTTTGTATCCTACTGCTGCCTGTGCATAAAAAGCTTCTGTACTAGTTTTGGATTATACTGTTACTATTTCACCTCTTCATGACTAGAAACCCTGGTTATAATGTGCCCTCTTTATGATGTATTACATTGAATCCCGCTCCACTACTTTCGCTAGATTCAAAGGGGGGAGACATGAGGTAGACGGGTTGTATTTAAAATTTTCTATTAACTTGATGATTAATGAACCAGTTACCTTTTAATATGTCAAAACTGAATATCTCATTAATCTGCATTTTGAGTTTTTTGTAGATGGCTTTAGAAACCAGGAATTAGGTAAATTCTACATCAGATGTGCAGTGGTCACACAACATGAGGTAACAGCAGCAGAACCACTCCTAACCTACCTGTCTGTACAGGGGCGGAGGTGAAGGCACTGATGGGGGGATGTAAAGTGGCAGAGGGTAAGAATATGACTCTTTTGAAATTCCTTATGATTCCTGACCTGTTATAGTAAGTTCATCAACAACTATGAGACTTTGAAATAGCTGATAGAGGCCTTAGTGTTACAATAAAGGTCTGCAGTAGAAGGTAAAACCTATAAAGCTATAACACATGAAGTGACCATACTGGTTACCAGAAAGCCTAGGGGAAAGGAGCCTGGATCAGTACAGTCCGTAACCCTCGCTGGCCCAGTAGGTTTATACTCCTATCTTTATAGAAACCGGCTTCACAGGTGAGGAAGCAAGACTGGAGTAAAACTGGGACCCCATGGATGGAGGGTGGACTATGGCAAAGAGGTGACAAGCAATGTCTGCCAAGGGCCCTTTACCCTATGATCGTTCAGTGCACCCACAGGGTGAGACACCAGTCTAAGACTCTATATGCTCCATGGTGGATAAGTATTGAGTATCACTTAGATTCACTTTTTCTACTGTCCATTTACACAAATATGTTTATATGTGCTTAGTACAATGTAGGGAGAGTAGTGAAAACCCTCATATATACACTCCGAAGCCGCTTTACCCCTTCCAGAGGTTGCAGATTGGCTAAGTACAGCTTCCAAAGGTAAGTAGCTATAATGTGTGTGTGTGCCTCTTTTCTGGGTAATCTGAACCCTATCCTCTAACTAAAGCAACTGTAAAGACCACAGCCAGGGATCGAGGAATATGTTAGCCCATTTATTCTAGAGACTAGGGATTAAATAGTCTTTTCACCTACTGAGGTTGTATTTAGAATTGCCCCATGGATGAACATATATTTCCCTAAGGTTGTCCAGAGGTGTCATAGAGAATTGGTGGGATATCCAAAACTTGTAGATACATTTTTTTCTTAGGTGCATAACCAGGTATCTGTTTTAGTTCCAGAACCTAATGTAGCTAGAGCAGAGGACCTGCACCCAGGTGATGAGATGGTCCTGATATGACATCTGAAAAGTCTTTTGAAGGGTCATCCCAAGTACCTGTGACACATCAACGTGTAGAAACTACAACGAGACTGCGACAGCTGAAGAAGAATGGTGCTGGACAGAGACTGTTGAACATGAATCTGTGTAGCTTGATGCTGCTATGGACATTGTCACTGCTACCAATTGCAGCATCACTAAGAAAGATTGTGATCATAATGCCTTTCATGGGCTATGCAAAAGAAAGCTGTGACAGTGTGTGCGCTGTACTATGTCTAGTAGTACTCAGGGGTTGGTAGGGTGACATGTATAAGGATATAGGATGTAGAGATTCTGCCCTTTACAATGGATTTACATGAATTGTGTTGTGATGTAATGTTCAGGATGCTCAGGAGGGAAGCAGGTGAAGAGGTTAGAAAAGTCCTGGATGTGTGAATAGCATATTTCAATGTACCACCTGAGCAGTACCTGAAATTATTCACAAAAGGGAGGAATTGTGAGGAAATAGAATTCCTTTTCTATTGTGTTCTCCCTCTATGTGTCTTTTTCTTTGGCTATATTGATAGAAAGGACCCCTATGAATAGTACCATCCCCCCGTGTACACAGATCATCTTACAGTTACATCCTGTTGATGGCTATTGGAATGCTAGCATGCTCAGTAGGTTCCTTTGTCTCAAGAACCTATAAAAACTCCCTCTTGACTAAATAAAATTGGAATTCTCTCAAACATGTGAAGCTCTGAGTGATTCACCGAGCAGCTCGTACTATACAATGATTTGGACCAACATCACATCTGAGTAAAGTAGCAATGAAAAGTCAGCTTGTCACAGAAAAAAGTAGTCAGCTTCGTACTTGTATGAAGTTATTGTAGTCAGAAAAGGGTAAAAGTAATAATTGTTTGGGGGTACATAAGTTTTGAATTTTTAGTAAAATCTATTAACACCTAATAAAACCTTTATAAATTTGGTATCCCTGTGATCATACAAGTCCAAAGAATATATTAGTGATGCCATTTGGAATTTACAATGAAAGACGTAAAAACAGAGCCCATAAGAAAATGGTGAAAATGAGGTTTTTTGTCAATTTTACAGCATTTTGAATTGTATTTAAACTTCCCAGTACAAGGGATGGAATATAAAATACTGTCACTAGGGAAAACAATTTGTTACACAGAAAATAAGCCTTAATACAGCTCTGTACATGGAAAAATAAAAAAAAGTTATTGATTTTTGTATGTAGGGAGCAATAAACAGCAAGTAAAAGTCAGTGACTAGGGGTTAATATGCCCCCTACAACACATGATAAAAAGTTTCCAAATTCTCTGGGATAAAACATGGCATGTTGGGTATGCTTGGAATCGCAATCCAAAGGCTCCACTCATGATTACATATTTTGGTAACATTGTGTTTCCAACACGTTAATTAAACGGACAGTAAATGCAGTCTTACCTCAACATGCGATTACTGTTGGGGCCTTTGGATTTTTTTCAAGATGCAACCAAAATGCCACATGTGAACATGGCCGAGATGCCCTACTAACATGTCATGGCACCTGAAAATGATTCTGCTCTACAAATTCTCAATGGCGCTTCTTCCCTTCGGGGCCTGTCGTGTGCCCTGACGGTGGGTTATATATTCTTAGATGAATTTTCTACTTTTATTCAGTTCATGTGGGTAAATTTTGCAGCTGAATGAATGTATTAATGATAAATATTAGTGAATTACAAATCAAATCTTAATTTCTTTATTTCTTTAAAATACATAAAGGGTTAACAAGCAGCCTTCCTGCTGTTTTGAATAGTTTGAAGGTTGAAATTAATAGAACAGGGTGATATGTGGTGGGTTTCTAACAGAACTTGAACTTGAAAACCAGTAAATTTTGAAGTTGGAAAATAGCAATTTTTTTGAAAATGTTTACCAAATTCACCTTTTTTCATAAATAAATGTTAAATATATCAACCAAAATTTCGCACTATTTCGAAGTATAACATGTAATGGAAAAACAAACTCAAAAACACTTGGGTAAATTAAAGTCTTCTAAAGTTATAACCAGATAAAGTGAAACATGCTGGTTTTGAAAAATAGACCTTGGTGATCAAGGCACACATGAGCTTGGTCACTAAGGAGTTAACGTGTAAATATACCTTTGACAAAATCTTATAAATCAATGTTGCAGATGATAATAATAAAGTTCAATTTATAAACTTTATTTAATACACACTGGCAGGAATTCATCATTACAAATTGTCTTTGACTTAGTTGTCTATGTTTAATTAAATTTTTATTTTATCTGAATTCATCAAGTAAGTCTATGTATCTTGTTAATTTTTTTTTTTTTTGTTTTGGCTTGTCTCTTAATATTGGTGTTTTTTGCGTTTGTGGCAAAAAGTTTCTCTAAGGAGCAATTGGTCTTGATAAATTTGGTAGTGATTTTTGTCCTATATCTACGCCGGGGAAGGAGGGGGGGTTGACTGGAGTCATTTTGAAATATTACAAAATGCTTCTAATGTAACTGTAGATCAGCTCTGCAATCACATAACAAAATCACACATATTTTAGTTCAATAATATACATTTTAAACTTTCCTCTTTCAAGAGAAAGTTCAGAGTATGTAAATAAGACTATACAGTATATCTGTAGCTGATAGGTGTGTGTATTTCATCATTTCTTGAAGCACTGCAGTATTGGTAATTCTTTTTTCTTTGCTGTTGAGTGAAGGAGACCAGAAATATTGCACATTATTCAATAATGAAAGGCTATTACAACTGAATCATGAGTGCAGATGTTTTTGATATATATTTGCTGTTTTCAAGCATTAGAGCTCCATTATTCTGTTTGTGTCCATGCTGAGTCCATTGCTTTCAACTGTCTTTCATGTAAACAACTTTGAAAAAGAATGCATTGGTCTGGGAGCATAAAAAAGAAAAGTGACTCTTGTATGCTCTGGCCGCATTACAATTTAGACTTATTACAAAATATTTAGATATAATGGAATGAGTTTATAACATTACAGATGGAAACAATTGGTGCCCAATATTTAAAAGTTCACTTTAGTTTAAACAGATCATTAGGAGGATTGCTTGATTCACTAAAGCGTCTGTTTTACTTTTTGTTTGGACAACCAAAGGTCTTTGGCCTCAGTATTTAAATGCAAAGCAATTTATGCAAGGCATTGTATCTGAATAACTGGAATGTGAAATTGGAAAGGAAATGGAGTCAAGCAACATATTACATATTTAGTGTTTAGTAATATGGACATCAACAGGTAGTCAGAACTAATGATGGCAATACCAGATACCACGGTATGTAATAATCAAACAGAGACCTGGATATCTAGGCAAACCTGCAGAGCAGATGAGTAGGAAAAGTAATTAACATGGTGTTAAAACATGCACATGCATTTTTTTAAAATTATTTTTTTTATTTTTACAAAGAAACAAAAAATAGAAACACTTATAAAAAGAAAAAGGAAAGAAAAAGGCAAAATGTCCATATTTCATACAGTCAATCGGTATCCTTGGATTGCAATACAAGAAGAGAAAAAAAAAGTATGTAAAGTGTTCCTCCAGTATTAAAGCTATTACTTCAGTTCGCAATCCCTTAATTTATTCATCCCCAAAATAACATCTACAATCACGAGTATGGAATCACTTTTCCACTTTCTTAAAATTTCCATCCGGGCTGTTGAGCACAGCCTCAAAAAGACAAAGCTGAATTTTTTATTCTAAAAACTTTTTTATGCAAAGCTGAACTAATTCAGATTTATGAAGATGTATTGTTTTTTTACTTTTAATGTACTTATGAGTAAACATATTAGAAAGTAATGAGAAAGGTGGTAAAACATTTTCTTCATGTAATATAACACTTGGTAGGACTACCTTTAATTATGGTGCTACCCAAAAAAGGCTTGGTGGAAAATCAATTCCATTCATCTCAGTATGCTTATTTATATGCATATGGTTTTCTGTGAGGTTTCTATTTCAGGCAAATGGGACTGTTGCATAAATTCCTGCCTATTTATCCTTTCAGGACCAGGGTTTTGGGGTTTTTTTGAGTGATTTTTACCTGCTGGACAAACAGTACTTCCTGGTTGCACCCTTTTACATTTCATGCCATGTACTATGAAGCTAAAGAAAAAATTTAAAGTGGTGAAATGGGCTTTGTTTTAATGGCTTTCATGGTACAGTGCAGTTCAATTGCCCACATTCTTTATTATTTTGGTCAGTACAATCACAGATATGCAAAATCTGTAAAGGGAACCCTTATTTCAGATTAAAATTGTTCCCCATACCACTAAAATCAACTTTCTTTTCTTACCTGACATACAGCAAAATCTAGCAGGAGTCAGAAAGGGCATGTCCTACTCACCAACTGCTCCCCATACTACATGTCTCCTTCTCATCATTCATCACTTCATGTCATTTACCCACTAAAATTTTCAAAATCTACCCCATGTATGTATCTGATCACATGAAATCACAATATGCATCCACGAAGGCATGCTATTATTTAATGTGAGCAGATACATACATGGGGTAGATTTTGAAAATGTTAGTAGATAAGAGGGGGGCATGTGACATACACCATGAGGGAAGACTCATTGATTTTTTATATGAACAGCAGGTTCTCTAATGCATTACATTTTTAAAATGATTTATTATATATTTATTGATATACAGTTATTCATGACAATTTCTGCAATGAGAAATACTGCTGCATTTATGCATGTGCTCTGTATTAATGTTTCCTGTACTATGTGAACTACTCTGTTTTAATGATTGAAATTGCAATATCAACTTTGTTTTCTTTTTTAAGATATACTACACAGAACGGGTTAATTTAATTTCTTCCTGGAAAAAAAAGACTCCATACAACTATAGTGACAGAAAATAATAAAATATTATAACTTGTAGAAGGCATTGGCATAAAAAAACTGAAAATGGCCTGGTGATGAATGTGAATATCAAGTGCAAAGATGAGAGGGTCAAATTCTGTTTAGATTGTAAAGAAAAAAGTTATGATAAGGAAATCCTATAATAAGCCTGTATAGTGTGTGTCTGGGCATTTTACATGCTGTATAGAGATATTGTTTGTTTACAAAGTTCTGACCAGTGAGTTTTAACCCTTTCTGGACATGTCGTTAACACCCATGATCGGAACTGGCACCAAACGCAGATGTTTACCTTTTAAGTGCCACAGCCTCAATCATTGCTTCCTATGACGTCATCAGGGGGTGCCAGTCCAATCATGGTCCATTGCACTGGGTCTCTGCTGTGTAGAGCAAAGGAGCCCAAAGCATCTGCTAAGTTCCTAATTGTACAACCCAGGCTGTACAGAGTGTGCTAGGAAGGCCTTTGACACATATTGGGGCACATTTACTCTACAGTCACTAGAGTTCACTAAAAGTTCATTGTCCACCTATAATGCTGCATGACGAGATTCACTAAGATTGTGCTCCAGAATTAATGAATGTGTCGCTTCCCCACACTGGAGCGCCCGAGTTTACCATCTTTTTTGTGGTGCATCTTTAACAAAGGACGTGCAACACAATTTGAAAGTTAAATGCGGTGCTCGGTCTGAATCAGTCATATCATCCGACGACACGCCCCCTAATTTGTGTCAGATGGTGCCAGCGCAGCTGTGCCACAAAAGGGTCACGTGCAACATAATCTCAGCGCAAACATGGATTTATATTGGAATAGCAAAGATGAAATCAATAGCTCATACAATACAATTGAAACCCATTTTTAGAAAACTAACACTTATACCTTTATGATAACCAGCTTTTATCACTATACTAGCAGAACCCTAAGGTAGGTTATTAAAAACCTCATTTTAACTTCCTTTCTTTTATTTTAAAAATCCCTATGAAAATGAAATAGTCTGATATGCAAATAAGTAGGAAAGTGTCACATGGTGCCTGGGCTAAAAGGGTGTAGGAGGAGTATGGCATGAGCCGGTGGTTTGGTGAGACATGTTCTGCTCATTGTAACAGCTTATGAATTTGCAACATTGAAGGGCTCTGGTAATGCCCCCAGAGGCCTTCTGTCTCACAAGTATAATATTAAAGTTGATGTTAGAAGGAGGGAGGCCATGGATAACAAATATAAGATTACCACAGTCACACAGTCACCTGGATCTATGTGTGAGTGCCCCTCGTTATGATGCTTGATTTTGATAGTAGATTTTCTTCAAATCCAAGAATTATGCATTGTGGTTTGAAGCAATATTAAAACACATAGACCATATAGAATATATTGCTTTGAATTGAAATCAGATAATGTAACATTTCAATTGTAAATGTTCAATTTATTTATATTAAAAATGTATAAAAAGTACTTTAAGTCACAGTACTGCAGCAAAAAAGCTAAAATTAAACATTTATGTGAATTTTTGTGCTTACCTTTATTTATATATGCAGTCTTTTTTGCACAGCTCATGTTGGTGTTAGATTATGTGTTTTCTCAGATATCTTTTTATGATTTTGAATATGCATGGCAAAATGGGATCAAGTGGGATAGTCAGCAAAAATATATGAGAAAATCAATGTTAAGTTACTTGAACTAATCAATAAAACTCTTTAGTTCACTTATGAATGTTGCTATAGAGATTAGAACTGATACAACAGAGACTTTGCATTATGATTGCCCTGCCCTGATGTCAGAGGCATATATAGCTTCATTACATATGTTACACACATGTACAATAGGGATATCTTCATATCGCTTCTTGGACGGGGCCATACTCCACCTCTTTCTGGTGATTTTCATAGTGTATAAAATGTATTTTTAATTGACTCTCTTTAATTTTAACTCTCATTAAATCTTTAAATTCTGCAATAAATATATGTATCAAAGTTCCACATTCTATGTTTCCAATGCTCATCTGAGAAGAGGAAACCTTGAGTGATTTTTTTCTGTTGCTTCTTTGGGCTAGGCTCCTTTGTCAGTGATTTTGGCTATTTATGCTAGACTTTTATTTCTGCCTAACCTGGATTTGAGTGTTCTTCTGCATTGTTACACATAGCCACTGACTCTTATACTACCTGTACCCTCTCTCCTTTACTGTACATATTTATTATTGTTTGTATAATGACAAGGTATATGATTTTCAAATATACTTTCTATAGCAATTCCTTGTGGTTTTTCAAAATTATACATGATTGTACAGAAATGCAGTTAGTGTATGCTTTTACTTTACATCTGTGAAGTATACAAAGCCTTGAAGTGACCTTAAATTAAAAAATAATAAGTGATTGGCGAAAAAGGTCTACCTTTCATATACAGTGTGGACGGAAAGTATTCAGACCCCTTCCAATTTTTCCCTCTTTGTTTCATTGCAGTCAATGAGTAAGATCAAAAAATTTCTTTTTTTGCTCATGAATGTACACTCTGCACCCCATCTTGACAGAAAAATTATGTTTTGCAAATTTATTAAACAAAAAATACTGTAATATCACATGGTCAAAAGTATTCATAGCCTTTGCTCAGTATTGAGTAGAAGCACCTTTTGTACAGCCATGAGCCTTCTTGAGAAGGATGCAACAAGTTTATCACTTCTGGATTTGGGGATCCTCTGCCACTCTTCCTTGCAGACCATTTGCAGTTCATGGTGAATGTTGGTGGAAGCCATTTCCAAGTCTCTCCAGAGATGCTCAATAGCGCCCTGGCTGGGCCAGTTATTTTATCTGATATTGTTATTTTAGCTGTGTGCTTTGGTTCATTGTTTTGCTGAAAGGTAAAGCTTTGTCCCAGTCTAAGGTCCAGAGCATTTGGAGTGACATTTCCATCCAGGATACCTCTGTACTTGGCAGCATTCATATTTCCTTCAATTGCAAACAGTGGTCCTGCCTCTGCAGCTAAAAAACATCACCATAGTATGATGCTGCCACCACCACCTTCCACTGTTGGGATTGTATGTAGCAGGTGATGAGCAGTGCCTAGTTTTCTAGTTTTCCATACATACCCCTTAGAATTAACCCTAGTTCAATCTTCATCTCAGCAGACTGGAGAACATTATTTCTCATAGTCTGGGAGCCCTTCATGTCTTTTTTTTCAAACAGTATGCCAGCTTTCATGTGGCTTTCACTGAGGAGAGGCACAATCTGCCATAAAGCCCCGACTGGTGAAGAGTTGCAGTGATAGTTGACTATGTGACACTTTCTCACATCTCCTTACTGCATCTCTGGAGCTCAGCCACACTGGTCTTGGGGTTCTTCTTTACCTTTCTCACCAAGGCTCGTCTACCACAATTGCTTAGTTTGGTTGGATGGCCAGGTCGAAGAAGAATTGTGGTCTTTCCAAACTTCTTCTATTTAAGGATTCTGAAAGCCACTGTGCTCTCAGGCACCTTGAGTGCAGCAGAAATTATTTTGTAACATTGTCCAGGTCTGTGCCTTGCCACGATTTTGTCTCTGAGCTCCCTGGACATGATTAACGTGTGCTCTGACATGCACTATGAGCTGTGAGGTCTTATATAGACATGTGTGTGACTTTCCTAATTGAAGTCCAATTAGTTTAAATAAACACAGCTGGACTCCAATGAAGCAGTAGAACCATCTCAAGGAAGATCAGAAGGAAAAGGACAGTATGCAAATTAAATATGAGTGTCACAGCAAAGTGTCTGAATACTTATGTCAATGTAATATTTCAGTTTTTTTGTTTAATACATTTGCGAATATATCTTCATTTTTTTTGGGGGGGGGTGTACGTTTTTGATTTTACCAATTGACTGCAATTAAACACTGCAGTGAGTGAAAAATCTAAAGGTGTCAGAATACTTTCGGTATGCACTGTAGTGATAGTGCCTACTCCTAGAGTTCCCCAGGTAAATATAAACCTGTTTATCGATGTATACAGAAAATTGTCTTTAAATTTTAGAAGCCATAATTGGTATGACATGTTTTCATTATCTGAAAATTCTCAGATCAAGTATTTACAATAAGTACCACGGTGGGGATAATTTACTAAGGGACGTGCTGCACACTTTTATCAGACTATGCACCTTTTTCAGGGCTAAAACGGCTTGCTCTGGTATTTAATAAGTGTGTGCATGGGGATTGTGGCACACGTGACCCTTTTTGTGGCACAGCATGGTTTCCATGCGACACAAATTAGGGGGCGTGCCATCAGGGGTCCCACTGATTTGGACTGAGTGTGGTGTTAAGCTTTTAAACTGTGTCGCAAGCACTACGTTTAAAATGCACCATAAAAAAAGATGGTGAACTCTGTCGAACCTGAGCGAGATAGCGACACATTCATGATTTCAGGTATGAAATATGTGAACTTCTACTGGCTAAAAAAAGAGGCATGTGAAATGATATAGAGGAATATCTGCTATGGGAAGCATAACTAGTGGTGCCATATGAACAATAGGTCCTAGAGATCTGACAGTGTAAAACCTTATTGTGTGATGTAATATTCTTTGTAACAACTCTACAGTATTAGCAACTTTAGGGTTTTTGCCAAAGTATCAGAAGATGCTTTTCTTTTTAATCTTGGTTTAAGCAGCAATATCAATATATATATATATATATATATATATATATATATATATATATATATATATATATATGACATTTTCCAATATCTCTCAATATACTACAAATATATGACAACATTTCTCCATTTCTCCTTATCTCCAGTCGTTATCTGAATCTCAGTATCACATACATTCTAATTACAGCTAATTTCAGAAGTTGCTAGTTGGGAGTATTTTATTTGTGGGAGGAAGAATAGAATACATAGAAAATACCCACAATGCTAATCTCCAAATTTTTTGCCCTTTTGCTACACTTCTATAATGTGAAGGACAAATAGCTTTTATTTCTTAAAGCAATGTGTGTATTTTGAAAGTTCATCATTATGTTGTAGATCAACAACATCCATGCTAAAACAAGTACAGTTACAGTGTACAATATAGGTTCCATAGGTTTGTTCTTAAATTGATTTTGTATGTAAGTCGGAACTGCATATTTTATAATTTTAACTCCAGGAAGAATATTTTTTGGTCTCTGTGACAATTGGATTTTAAAAATCCTGGATTGTGATAAGAAAAAGGATTAACAATAAAGCTTATTTGCAGACACCTGCGATAACTGCAGGAGCTAATCATTATAACCTAGGGCTAAAGTACAGTAAATTACCAACATCCAGAGGTCCATATGTAACTATAGGTTGACTGTAAGTCAGGTGTCCTTAAGTAGGGGACCGCCTATATAGTATAGTTAAATGGCTCAGATATAAATGGAGGACACAATCTGAACACAACCTCATCCTTATTTGTTATACTTAGATTGTTTTAAGTATTTGTGAATTAATATATTTTTTTTTATAGACCATAGTACAGAATTTCTGTAGGAACTTCTAAGGTACAATCTATAATTTCATTGGAAGATCATTAAAAATTCCACAGCAGTGTGTTATGTAGTACATTTTTTGATTTGCCTTTGTCTTTACGTCAAATTTTATTTCATTTGATTACTGTACTGACACTGTGAGTGCTGTGGATTTAATGTAGTGTTTTTTTAACATATTGTAATAAAATTGTAGTTAAAGGGGCACATTTACTAAGAACAATTCAAACTGCACTATGTGCAGTTTGCCTGCTTAGTGTGCTGAAAGTACCAGATTCAGGATTTCTGGCGCTCTTCCTTCATAAATCTGGCGCACTCTGCACAACTCCTTTTGTTTTGGTTGAAGAACAGGGCTGCCCCAAAATGGTTGCGTGCGACACAGTTGTGGTGCAGTCACTTCTTGAATACCTGTGCAAGCAGTTTGCACCTAAAAGAATGTAAAAAATCTGAAAGAAAATGTATTAACCCCTTACTGACATGTGATGTGAGCCCTCTTCCTAGCCGGTAAGTCTTTGCTGCATAGTGCAGCAAAGGCTTACCGGTAACATCCGCGATCGGTGCCAGATCGTCGCTCCCCGTGACGTCATCAGGGAGCGGCGATCAGTCACTATGGTAGCCTTGGGTCTCACGAAGACCCAAAGCTACTTCGGGTTAACCCATTCATTACATTGTAATGTATGAGTAGTAAAATCCACATATACTGCCATACTGTAGTATAGCAGTATATGATAGGATCGTACAGACACCCTAGGGTAAAATTACCCTAGGGAGTCTGAAAAATATTAAAAATAAAAATTAAAAAAAAAGTTTTTAAAAAAAAATTATAATAAAAAAACCTAAAAATTCGAATCACCCCCTTTCCCTAGAACTGATATAAATATAAATAAACAGTAAAAATCATAAACACATTAGGTATCGCTGCATCCGAAAATGCTCGATCTGTCAAAATATGATAAAATTTTTTCACTGCGTTTAACCCTGTAACGGAAAATCGCGCCCAAATTTGAAAATGGAACTTTTTTGCCATTTAAAAAAAATTAAAAATTCTATAAAAAGTGATCAAAAGGTCGTACAGTCCTAAAAATTATAACATTGTAAATGTCATCAAAATCCACAAAAATGGCACCACCCACAGCTCCATTCACACCAAAGTATGAAAAAGTTAGTAATGCCAGAAGATGGCAAAATCCCCCAATACATTTTTGTACAGGAGGTTTGAAAATGTATGAAAACATTATAAAACCTATATAAATTTGTTATCCCTGTAATCGTACTGACCCAAAGAATAAAGTTGACGTGTCATTTGGGGCATACAGTGAAATCCGTAAAATCCAAGCCCACAAGAATATGGCACGTTTTTTTACCAATTTCACTGCATTTGTCATTTTTTTACCACTTCCCAGTGCACGGCATGGAATATATATTACCACCATTTTGAAGTGTAATTTGTTACGCAGAAAATAAGCCATCACACAGCTCTGTACAAAAATAAAAAAGTTACAGATTTTGAATGTGAGTGAAAAATGAAAACGCAAAAAAGAAAAAGGGCTGCGGCGGGAAGGGGTTAAATGTGCCCCAATATGTATAAAGAAAACAACAAAAAGAACTAACATCTTAATTTAATAATACCATTTTGTTATTGAAACTTTTGTTTGGAGAAGACCATAAAAGTAAGAACGATTCAGAAAAATTAAAAGGTTATTAAAATGCACATCCAAATTTTAACAAAAATGAATGATTTTGTAGTAAGTGGCTCCCATTGAGTTTTGTCCATCTCACTGACATTTATTGCTTATTAAACATTTTCTTCTATCTTTTTTTACTGTATTCATTTTATTTTCAATTTCTAAACATAATATTAGGGGCAGCCATCTCGCTTCAGATACTTATCAGAGAACTAATCTATAGCATTCACATGCACATAGAAACCTGTAGCAGTAGTTTATTTTGTTTTTTTGGGTAGGAGAGGAAGAGATGAGCTGCGACCATCATTTACTGTCAATGGTAATTCCCATTTACCCCTACAAGACTGGAAATGGTCCACACTGGGTCCTTGAGCCAGGTTTGCCCTCAGCCCCTGTATGAGTAGTGCAGGCAGTGCATGCACAGTACTTACTACAGATATTCAGGATTCAACATTGGATAATAATATTATTTAACAAACTCCCTAATGTATTGTTACATACTATAGATATGTTGGATGACAAAAAAAAAAAATGTTATGTACAAGACAGCGCATGGAAGGAAATTACTGGTGAGCTATAGGCACTCCAGTCCGACACAGAGCCTAAATTAAAAAATAGGTCATATTTGTCACTACATTCACATTATCGCTTTATAATTTTTTTATTATGCCATTTTTAAAATCAATTTAACCCCATAAGAGATACGTTATCTTTATAAATTTAACCAATCTACTTAAAGAATTTTAATTTTGATTTATTAAAAGCCTTTAGGAATTAAAGCCATGCATTATTAAAGCTTCCTTGTGCAGTATATGGAACCATCAATGATTTAGTGCTGTTTAAAATTGGACCAAGCAACTTAAATTAAATCTTAACTAGTACAGACATCAATGCTAAAGCTGGAGACTTCTTTGTGATAATAGCCGTCTAACACAACATGATTTCTACCTAGAACAGCATAGTAGTAATCTTCATTAGAGATGAGCGAACATGCTCGTCCGAGCTTGATGCTCGGTCGAGCATTAGGGTACTCGAAACTGCTCGTTACTCGGACGAATACTTCGCCCGCTCGAGAAAATGGCAGCTCCCGCCGTTTTGCTTTTTGGCGGCCAGAAACAGAGCCAATCACAAGCCAGGAGACTCTGCACTCCACCCAGCATGACGTGGTACCCTTACACGTCGATAGCAGTGGTTGGCTGGCCAGATCAGGTGACCCTGGGATAGACTAGCCGCTGGCCGCGCTGCTCGGATCATTCTGTCTCTGGATGCCGCTAGGGAGAGAGCTGCTGCTGCTCAGGGAAAGCGTTAGGGTGTTCTATTAGCTTACTGTTAGGCAGGAGTGATTCTCAAAGAACCCAACAGCCCTTCTTAGGGCTACAATAACGTTCTACTTTTTTTATTTTAATTTGCATCTTTTACCATTTTGTGAGGAATTAGCAGGGGGACTTGCTACCGTTGTGTTTAGCTCTTAGTGGCACACATATCCATAGCAAAGACCGAAGTGGGAAAATTCAGTAGGGGTTGGATTTCTATTAGGCAATAACTCAGTGTCATCTCATCTGGCATAGTACTGTGCTTCCTTTGATACTTGGCTAGAAAATAGCCATAGGAGAATACAAACAGCTTCTTGAAGCCTACAGTAGCGTTCTATATATTTGATTTCTGGTTGATCTGCTGGTGGCTGTAGTTTCTGCAGTGCATGTACTTGCCAATTCTGAGCAATTTGTAGTGAGACTTGCGACCGCTGTGTTCTGCGCTTAGTGGCGCACATATCCATAGCAAAGGCTGAAGTGGCAAAATTCAGTAGGGGTTGGATTTCTATTAGGCAATAACTCAGTGTCATCTCATCTGGCATAGTACTGTGCTTCCTTTGATACTTGGCTAGAAAATAGCCATAGGAGAATACAAACAGCTTCTTGAAGCCTACAGTAGCGTTCTATATATTTGATTTCTGGTTGATCTGCTGGTGGCTGTAGTTTCTGCAGTGCATGTACTTGCCAATTCTGAGCAATTTGTAGTGAGACTTGCGACCGCTGTGTTCTGCGCTTAGTGGCGCACATATCCATAGCAAAGGCTGAAGTGGCAAAATTCAGTAGGGGTTGGATTTCTATTAGGCAATAACTCAGTGTCATCTCATCTGGCATAGTACTGTGCTTCCTTTGATACTTGGCTAGAAAATAGCCATAGGAGAATACAAACAGCTTCTTGAAGCCTACAGTAGCGTTCTATATATTTGATTTCTGGTTGATCTGCTGGTGGCTGTAGTTTCTGCAGTGCATGTACTTGCCAATTCTGAGCAATTTGTAGTGAGACTTGCGACCGCTGTGTTCTGCGCTTAGTGGCGCACATATCCATAGCAAAGGCTGAAGTGGCAAAATTCAGTAGGGGTTGGATTTCTATTAGGCAATAACTCAGTGTCATCTCATCTGGCATAGTACTGTGCTTCCTTTGATACTTGGCTAGAAAATAGCCATAGGAGAATACAAACAGCTTCTTGAAGCCTACAGTAGCGTTCTATATATTTGATTTCTGGTTGATCTGCTGGTGGCTGTAGTTTCTGCAGTGCATGTACTTGCCAATTCTGAGCAATTTGTAGTGAGACTTGCGACCGCTGTGTTCTGCGCTTAGTGGCGCACATATCCATAGCAAAGGCTGAAGTGGCAAAATTCAGTAGGGGTTGGATTTCTATTAGGCAATAACTCAGTGTCATCTCATCTGGCATAGTACTGTGCTTCCTTTGATACTTGGCTAGAAAATAGCCATAGGAGAATACAAACAGCTTCTTGAAGCCTACAGTAGCGTTCTATATATTTGATTTCTGGTTGATCTGCTGGTGGCTGTAGTTTCTGCAGTGCATGTACTTGCCAATTCTGAGCAATTTGTAGTGAGACTTGCGACCGCTGTGTTCTGCGCTTAGTGGCGCACATATCCATAGCAAAGGCCGAAGTGGCAAAATTCAGTAGGGGTTGGATTTCTATTAGGCAATAACTCAGTGTCATCTCATCTGGCATAGTACTGTGCTTCCTTTGATACTTGGCTAGAAAATAGCCATAGGAGAATACAAACAGCTTCTTGAAGCCTACAGTAGCGTTCTATATATTTGATTTCTGGTTGATCTGCTGGTGGCTGTAGTTTCTGCAGTGCATGTACTTGCCAATTCTGAGCAATTTGTAGTGAGACTTGCGACCGCTGTGTTCTGCGCTTAGTGGCGCACATATCCATAGCAAAGGCTGAAGTGGCAAAATTCAGTAGGGATTGGATTTCTATTAGGCAATAACTCAGTGTCATCTCATCTGGCATAGTACTGTGCTTCCTTTGATACTTGGCTAGAAAATAGCCATAGGAGAATACAAACAGCTTCTTGAAGCCTACAGTAGCGTTCTATATATTTGATTTCTGGTTGATCTGCTGGTGGCTGTAGTTTCTGCAGTGCATGTACTTGCCAATTCTGAGCAATTTGTAGTGAGACTTGCGACCGCTGTGTTCTGCGCTTAGTGGCGCACATATCCATAGCAAAGGCTGAAGTGGCAAAATTCAGTAGGGGTTGGATTTCTATTAGGCAATAACTCAGTGTCATCTCATCTGGCATAGTACTGTGCTTCCTTTGATACTTGGCTAGAAAATAGCCATAGGAGAATACAAACAGCTTCTTGAAGCCTACAGTAGCGTTCTATATATTTGATTTCTGGTTGATCTGCTGGTGGCTGTAGTTTCTGCAGTGCATGTACTTGCCAATTCTGAGCAATTTGTAGTGAGACTTGCGACCGCTGTGTTCTGCGCTTAGTGGCGCACATATCCATAGCAAAGGCTGAAGTGGCAAAATTCAGTAGGGGTTGGATTTCTATTAGGCAATAACTCAGTGTCATCTCATCTGGCATAGTACTGTGCTTCCTTTGATACTTGGCTAGAAAATAGCCATAGGAGAATACAAACAGCTTCTTGAAGCCTACAGTAGCGTTCTATATATTTGATTTCTGGTTGATCTGCTGGTGGCTGTAGTTTCTGCAGTGCATGTACTTGCCAATTCTGAGCAATTTGTAGTGAGACTTGCGACCGCTGTGTTCTGCGCTTAGTGGCGCACATATCCATAGCAAAGGCCGAAGTGGCAAAATTCAGTAGGGGTTGGATTTCTATTAGGCAATAACTCAGTGTCATCTCATCTGGCATAGTACTGTGCTTCCTTTGATACTTGGCTAGAAAATAGCCATAGGAGAATACAAACAGCTTCTTGAAGCCTACAGTAGCGTTCTATATATTTGATTTCTGGTTGATCTGCTGGTGGCTGTAGTTTCTGCAGTGCATGTACTTGCCAATTCTGAGCAATTTGTAGTGGGACTTGCGACCGCTGTGTTCTGCGCTTAGTGGCGCACATATCCATAGCAAAGGCCGAAGTGGCAAAATTCAGTAGGGGTTGGATTTCTATTAGGCAATAACTCAGTGTCATCTCATCTGGCATAGTACTGTGCTTCCTTTGATACTTGGCTAGAAAATAGCCATAGGAGAATACAAACAGCTTCTTGAAGCCTACAGTAGCGTTCTATATATTTGATTTCTGGTTGATCTGCTGGTGGCTGTAGTTTCTGCAGTGCATGTACTTGCCAATTCTGAGCAATTTGTAGTGAGACTTGCGACCGCTGTGTTCTGCGCTTAGTGGCGCACATATCCATAGCAAAGGCTGAAGTGGCAAAATTCAGTAGGGGTTGGATTTCTATTAGGCAATAACTCAGTGTCATCTCATCTGGCATAGTACTGTGCTTCCTTTGATACTTGGCTAGAAAATAGCCATAGGAGAATACAAACAGCTTCTTGAAGCCTACAGTAGCGTTCTATATATTTGATTTCTGGTTGATCTGCTGGTGGCTGTAGTTTCTGCAGTGCATGTACTTGCCAATTCTGAGCAATTTGTAGTGAGACTTGCGACCGCTGTGTTCTGCGCTTAGTGGCGCACATATCCATAGCAAAGGCTGAAGTGGCAAAATTCAGTAGGGGTTGGATTTCTATTAGGCAATAACTCAGTGTCATCTCATCTGGCATAGTACTGTGCTTCCTTTGATACTTGGCTAGAAAATAGCCATAGGAGAATACAAACAGCTTCTTGAAGCCTACAGTAGCGTTCTATATATTTGATTTCTGGTTGATCTGCTGGTGGCTGTAGTTTCTGCAGTGCATGTACTTGCCAATTCTGAGCAATTTGTAGTGAGACTTGCGACCGCTGTGTTCTGCGCTTAGTGGCGCACATATCCATAGCAAAGGCCGAAGTGGCAAAATTCAGTAGGGGTTGGATTTCTATTAGGCAATAACTCAGTGTCATCTCATCTGGCATAGTACTGTGCTTCCTTTGATACTTGGCTAGAAAATAGCCATAGGAGAATACAAACAGCTTCTTGAAGCCTACAGTAGCGTTCTATATATTTGATTTCTGGTTGATCTGCTGGTGGCTGTAGTTTCTGCAGTGCATGTACTTGCCAATTCTGAGCAATTTGTAGTGAGACTTGCGACCGCTGTGTTCTGCGCTTAGTGGCGCACATATCCATAGCAAAGGCCGAAGTGGCAAAATTCAGTAGGGGTTGGATTTCTATTAGGCAATAACTCAGTGTCATCTCATCTGGCATAGTACTGTGCTTCCTTTGATACTTGGCTAGAAAATAGCCATAGGAGAATACAAACAGCTTCTTGAAGCCTACAGTAGCGTTCTATATATTTGATTTCTGGTTGATCTGCTGGTGGCTGTAGTTTCTGCAGTGCATGTACTTGCCAATTCTGAGCAATTTGTAGTGGGACTTGCGACCGCTGTGTTCTGCGCTTAGTGGCGCACATATCCATAGCAAAGGCCGAAGTGGCAAAATTCAGTAGGGGTTGGATTTCTATTAGGCAATAACTCAGTGTCATCTCATCTGGCATAGTACTGTGCTTCCTTTGATACTTGGCTAGAAAATAGCCATAGGAGAATACAAACAGCTTCTTGAAGCCTACAGTAGCGTTCTATATATTTGATTTCTGGTTGATCTGCTGGTGGCTGTAGTTTCTGCAGTGCATGTACTTGCCAATTCTGAGCAATTTGTAGTGGGACTTGCGACCGCTGTGTTCTGCGCTTAGTGGCGCACATATCCATAGCAAAGGCCGAAGTGGCAAAATTCAGTAGGGGTTGGATTTCTATTAGGCAATAACTCAGTGTCATCTCATCTGGCATAGTACTGTGCTTCCTTTGATACTTGGCTAGAAAATAGCCATAGGAGAATACAAACAGCTTCTTGAAGCCTACAGTAGCGTTCTATATATTTGATTTCTGGTTGATCTGCTGGTGGCTGTAGTTTCTGCAGTGCATGTACTTGCCAATTCTGAGCAATTTGTAGTGGGACTTGCGACCGCTGTGTTCTGCGCTTAGTGGCGCACATATCCATAGCAAAGGCCGAAGTGGCAAAATTCAGTAGGGGTTGGATTTCTATTAGGCAATAACTCAGTGTCATCTCATCCGGCATAGTACTGTGCTTCCTTTGATACTTGGCTAGAAAATAGCCATAGGAGAATACAAACAGCTTCTTGATCTTGAAGCCTACAGTAGCGTTCTATATATTTGATTTCTGGTTGATCTGCTGGTGGCTGTAGTTTCTGCAGTGCATGTACTTGCCAATTCTGAGCAATTTGTAGTGAGACTTGCGACCGCTGTGTTCTGCGCTTAGTGGCGCACATATCCATAGCAAAGGCCGAAGTGGCAAAATTCAGTAGGGGTTGGATTTCTATTAGGCAATAACTCTGTGTCATCTCATCTGGCATAGTACTGTGCTTCCTTTGATACTTGGCTAGAAAATAGCCATAGGAGAATACAAACAGCTTCTTGAAGCCTACAGTAGCGTTCTATATATTTGATTTCTGGTTGATCTGCTGGTGGCTGTAGTTTCTGCAGTGCATGTACTTGCCAATTCTGAGCAATTTGTAGTGGGACTTGCGACCGCTGTGTTCTGCGCTTAGTGGCGCACATATCCATAGCAAAGGCCGAAGTGGCAAAATTCAGTAGGGGTTGGATTTCTATTAGGCAATAACTCAGTGTCATCTCATCTGGCATAGTACTGTGCTTCCTTTGATACTTGGCTAGAAAATAGCCATAGCAATAGGATAGCATTGTTTGGTTTTAAAAACTCAAAAAAAAACAAAAAACACAAAAAAAAAAAAAAAAACACAAAAAAAAACAAAAAAAAGTAAAAAAAAAAATAAAGTTATAACTCTCATTTTAAAAATGTTTAACCCGAGGGCTAGGGGTAGAGGACGAGGGCGGGGACGTGGGCGTCCAACTACTGCAGGGGTCAGAGGCCGTGGTCCTGGGCGGGGTGAGACACCACCTGCTGATGAGGGAGCAGGGGAACGCCGCAGAGCTACACTCCCTAGGTTCATGTCTGAAGTTACTGGGACTCGTGGTAGAGCACTGTTGAGGCCAGAACAGTGCGAACAGGTGATGTCGTGGATTGCTGACAATGCTTCGAGCAATTTGTCCACCACCAGTCAGTCTTCCACGCAGTCCACCCATGTCACCGAAATCGCCACTCCTCCAGCTCCTGCACCTCAGCCTCCTCCCCCCCAGTCTGCCCCCTCCCAGGAAAATTTGGCATTTGAACCGGCATACTCTGAGGAACTGTTTTCTGGACCCTTCCCACAGTCACAAACCACTTGTCCGGTTGCTGCTGAGCAATTTTCCGATGCCCAGGTTTTCCACCAGTCACAGTCTGTGGGTGATGATGACCTTCTTGACGTAGTGGAAGTGTGTAAAGAGGTGTCCGACGATGAGGAGACACGGTTGTCAGACAGTGGGGAAGTTGTTGTCAGGGCAGGAAGTCCGAGGGGGGAGCAGACTGAGGGATCGGAGGATGATGAGGTGACAGACCCAAGCTGGGTTGAGAGGCCGGGTGAACACAGTGCTTCTGAGACGGAGGAGAGTCCTCGACCTGAACAGGTTGGAAGAGGCAGTGGTGGGGCCAGACGGAGAGGCAGGGCCAGAGCTGGTGCATCAGCGCCACTGTCAACTAGTGAAGCTCCCGTGGTGAGGGCTCTTGCGGCGAGGGCTAGATCTTCAGAAGTGTGGAGGTTCTTTAAGGAAACACCGGATGACCGACGGACTGTGGTGTGCAACATTTGCCAAACCAGGCTCAGCAGGGGTTCCACCACTACTAGCTTAACTACCACCAGTATGCGCAGGCATATGAATGCTAAGCACCCCACTCAGTGGCAACAAGCCCGTTCACCTCCGGCCGTGCACACCACTGCTCCTTCCCCTGTGTCAGCTGCTAGTCAGCCCCCTGCCCAGGACCCTGCCACAAAAACCCCATCGTCGCCTCCACGATCCTCCACAGCATCCACCAGCGTTCAGCTCTCCATACCCCAGACGCTGGAGCGGAAACGCAAATATAGTGCAACCCACCCGCACGCCCAAGCCCTTAATGTGCACATCTCCAGATTGCTTAGCCTGGAGATGCTGCCCTATAGGCTAGTAGAGACCGAGGCCTTTCGCAACCTCATGGCGGCGGCCGCCCCTCGGTATTCGGTCCCCAGCCGCCACTACTTTTCCCGATGTGCCGTCCCAGCCCTGCACCAGCACGTGTCAGACAACATCATCCGTGCCCTGACCAACGCCGTTTCTGACAAGGTCCACCTGACCACGGACACGTGGACGAGTGCTGCCGGGCAGGGCCACTATATATCGCTGACGGCACATTGGGTTAACTTGGTGGAGGCTGGGACCGAGTCTGACCCTGGGGCTGCTCATATACTGCCGACGCCGAGGATTGCGGGGCCTACCTCGGTCCAGGTGTTTCAGGCCTACTATGCCTCCTCCTCCTCCCACCCCTCCTCCACCTCCTCCTCCGAACTACCATCCGTGGGCACGGCGCCATCAGTCGGTAGCTCTAGGCACAGCAGCAGTGCCGTCGCTAAGCGACAGCAGGCGGTGCTCAAACTGCTGAGCCTAGGCGACAAAAGGCACACCGCCCAAGAGCTATTACAGGGCATCACGGCGCAGACTGATCTGTGGCTGGCATCGCTGAACCTCAAGCCGGGAATGGTTGTGTGTGACAACGGCCGTAACCTGGTGGCGGCTCTGCAACTCGGCAGACTGACACATGTGCCATGCCTGGCCCATGTGTTAAATCTGATAGTGCAGCGTTTCCTCAAGACATACCCCAATCTGTCTGATTTGCTCACGAAGGTGCGCCGCATCTGTGCGCATTTCAGGAAGTCCAGCCCAGATGCTGCCACTCTCAGGGCAGCGCAGCGCCGCCTCCAACTGCCCGCTCACCGACTGTTGTGCGACGTGCCCACGAGGAGGAATTCAACACTGACCATGTTATCCAGAGTTTACCAGCAGCGCAGAGCGATTGTAGACTGCCAGATGTCAACTTCCACCAGAACTGGTAGTCAGGTCAGTCAGCTTCCTCAAGTCTACAATGAGGAGTGGACGTGGATGTCTGATATCTGTCAGGTGCTGAGTAACTTTGAGGAGTCAACACAGATGGTCAGTGGCGATGCCGCCATCATCAGCCTCACCATCCCGCTGCTTGGCCTGTTGAAAAACTCTCTGGTCAGCATGAAGTCGGAAGCTTTGCGCTCGTCACAAGAGACGGGGGAAGAATATTCCCTTGTTGATAGCCAAAGCACCCTGAGGTCTGTTTCTCAGCGCATATCGGAGGAGGTGGAGGTGGAGGAGGATGAGGAGGAAGAGGAGGAGAATGTTGGCGAGACACAAGAGGGGACCATTGTTGAGTCCTTCACTGTTCAGCGTGTATGGGCAGAAGAAGAGGAGTTGGAGGAGGAGGAAATGGACAGTCAGGCCAGTGAGGGGAGTGAATTCTTACGCGTTGGTACTCTGGCGCATATGGCAGATTTCATGCTAGGCTGCCTATCCCGTGACCCTCGCGTTCAAAGAATTTATTCCAGCACCGATTACTGGGTGTTCACTCTCCTGGACCCACGGTACAAGCAAAATCTTCCCACTCTCATCCCTGGAGAGGAAAGGAGTGTGAGAATGCATGAATACCAGCAGGCCCTGGTGCACAAGCTGAAACAGTATTTCCCTTCTGACAGCGCTAGCGGCAGAGTGCGTAGTTCTGCGGGACAAGTAGCGAGGGAGAGTAGGCGAGCAGGCAGCTTGTCCAGCACTGGCAAGGGTACGCTTTACAAGGCTTTTGCCAGCTTTATGTCACCCCAGCAAGACACTGTCACCTGTCCCCAGTCTCGGCAGAGTAGGGCTGATCTTTACAGAAAGATGGTGAGGGAGTACGTAGCTGACCATACCATCGTCCTAAATGATCACACAGCTCCCTACAACTACTGGGTTTCAAAGCTGGACATGTGGCACGAACTGGCGCTCTACGCCTTGGAGGTTCTTGCCTGCCCTGCCGCTAGCGTCTTGTCCGAGCGGGTTTTCAGTGCAGCTGGTGGCATCATCACCGATAAGCGTACACGCCTGTCGACTGACAGCGCTGACAGGCTGACGCTTATCAAGATGAATAAAGCATGGATTTCTCCTAATTTCCAATCTCCAGCAGGTGAAGGAAGCTCAACCTGAATAATTTATCCACTCCTCCTCCTCCTCCTCATTTTCCTCCTTCTCCTGCTCTTTGTACAGTAAAGCAGAGGAAACTGGCTATTTTTTGACAGGGCCCACTGGCTCTACCTATAGTACTTTATGCATTTAATTTTTCTGGAGGGCCACCTACCCGGTCCTCTGTTTGAAACAATTTTTGTGAGTGCCACATACAGGCACTCAATCTATTCCATTTTTCTGGAGGGCCACCTACCCGGTCCTCTGTTTTAAAAAATTTTTGGGACTGCCACATACAGGCACTCAATCTATTCCATTTTACTGCAGGGCCACCTACCTGCTCCTCTGGTTTGAACAATTTTTGGGACTGCCACATACAGGCACTCAATCTATTCCATTTTACTGGAGGGCCACCTACCTGCTCCTCTGGTTTGAAACATTTTTGGGACTGCCACATACAGGCACTCAATCTATTCCATTTTACTGCAGGGCCACCTACCTGCTCCTCTGGTTTGAACAATTTTTGGGACTGCCACATACAGGCACTCAATCTATTCCATTTTACTGCAGGGCCACCTACCTGCTCCTCTGGTTTGAACAATTTTTGGGACTGCCACATACAGGCACTCAATCTATTCCATTTTACTGGAGGGCCACCTACCTGCTCCTCTGGTTTGAAACATTTTTGGGACTGCCACATACAGGCACTCAATCTATTCCATTTTACTGCAGGGCCACCTACCTGCTCCTCTGGTTTGAACAATTTTTGGGACTGCCACATACAGGCACTCAATCTATTCCATTTTACTGGAGGGCCACCTACCTGCTCCTCTGGTTTGAAACATTTTTGGGACTGCCACATACAGGCACTCAATCTATTCCATTTTACTGCAGGGCCACCTACCTGCTCCTCTGGTTTGAACAATTTTTGGGACTGCCACATACAGGCACTCAATCTATTCCATTTTACTGCAGGGCCACCTACCTGCTCCTCTGGTTTGAACAATTTTTGGGACTGCCACATACAGGCACTCAATCTATTCCATTTTACTGCAGGGCCACCTACCTGCTCCTCTGGTTTGAACAATTTTTGGGACTGCCACATACAGGCACTCAATCTATTCCATTTTACTGGAGGGCCACCTACCTGCTCCTCTGGTTTGAAACATTTTTGGGACTGCCACATACAGGCACTCAATCTATCCCATTTTACTGGAGGGCCACCTACCTGCTCCTCTGGTTTGAAAAATGTTTGGGACTGCCACATACAGGCACTATCCAAATTAAATTGTCTCCATAGCAGCCTCCACACGTTGTCTCCATTGCTACCTCCAAAAGTCGTCCATATAGCTGCCTCCATACATCGTCCCTTTATCAAACGAGGTGTGTCAGGCAGAAATTTGGGTTGTTTTCATGGATTCCACATCAAAGTTGTTAACTTTGTCACCACCCTGCTGTGTAATCCCCAAAATATACTGGCAAACTTTTACCATTTAGGGATATTATTTCAGCGCTTCTTGCGCATCTGTTTACATTCCCCTCACCCGGCATATCCTAAACTTATAAGAACGCTACTACACTTGATCTTATACAAAAGGTTCTTAGAAGTGCTGTTTGGGGAGTAGCCTAGAGACAGGGGCTTGGATTGGCGAAAGCTCGCCTGGCAGCGGAACGCCAGCTCCATGCGCATCATGCGCTTCTTGCGCATCTGTTTACATTCCCCTCACCCGCCATATCTCAAACTTATAAGAACGCTACTACACTTAACTTGGTGCAGGTTGGGACCGAGTCTGACCCTGGGGCTGGTCATATACTGCCGACGCAGAGAATTGCGGGGCCTACCTCGGTCCAGGTCTCAAAGGCCTACTATACCTCCTCCCACCCCTCCTCCACCTCCTCCTCCTCCGAATTACCATCCGTGGGCATGGCGCCATCAGTCGGTAGCTCTAGGCACAGCAGCAGTGCCGTCGCTAAGCGACAGCAGGCGGTGCTGAAACTGCTGAGCCTAGGCGATAAAAGGCACACCGCCCAAGAGCTATTACAGGGCATTCCACATCAAAGTTGTTAACTTTGTCGCCACCCTGCTGTGTAATCCCCAAAATATACTTGCAAACTTTTACCATTTAGGGATATTATTTCAGCGCTTCTTGCGCATCTGTTTACATTCCCCTCACCCGGCATATCCTAAACTTATAAGAACGCTACTACACTTGATCTTATACAAAAGGTTCTTAGAAGTGCTGTTTGGGGAGTAGCCTAGAGACAGGGGCTTGGATTGGCGAAAGCTCGCCTGGCAGCGGAGCGCCAGCTCCATGCCAAGATCCAACTAACATAGTTTTAACTGCAGCACCTTTAATCTACTACTAGTTCACTGCCTCCATACATCGTCCCCTTATCAAACGAGCTGTGTCAGGCAGAATTTTGGGTTGTTTTCATGGCTTCCATGTTAACTTTGTCGCCACCCTGCTGTGTAATCCACAAAATATACTGGCAAACTTTTATCATGTACCGATATTATTTGAGCGCTTCTTGCTCACCTCCTTTGGTTCCTCTCTGCCACCCATTGGTTTGAAGCCTGAGTCCATTTAGGGTATGTCGCCATGACACTCTCTAGCCTGCTGCCGCTGCCTCTGCATGCCGTCCCCTATAGTGTCAGGGTCAATTATTGGATGTTTTAGATGCTATCTAGCTTCATTCTGTCACTCTGTCATGGCCATGCTGTTGCCCATAATTTTGGCATAATGGTGCGATTATGCAGCCTCAGAGGCATCCATGCATGCTGCCCCTGCTGTTTCCTGTCCATTTCCGTGGTGTTTCCATCCTTTTCTGAGGTTCCCAGGTGTTTGGCCAAGCTTCCCTGTGCAGAGCCTTGGTCCCCTTGAAAAATGCTCGAGTCTCCCATTGACTTCAATGGGGTTCGTTATTCGAGACGAGCACTCGAGCATCGGGAAAAGTTCGTCTCGAATAACGAGTACCCGAGCATTTTAGTGTTCGCTCATCTCTAATCTTCATCCATAGCAAGAAAAAGCACCAGTGAAACCCTGTAAAGTACAACAAAACTCTATAAGAATTTCTAGTGTAAATAATCGCAAATGCTAGCTTATAGGTAGCATTCGCGATTATTTCCCCTTTTTACCACCTCCACGCCAGGGAACATGAAGAGGTGTGAAGGGGCGGGGCCTCCTTTATGCCTCTCCATATCCCCGTGGCGTTAAGGGGGGCAGGGTCCACTGTGGTAGGCATGGCAGTCTTTTCATGAATCAGGCTGCGGCAGTGCAGTGGTGGGGCTATCATATGATAAATGACCCCTAATCTGTCTATTAGGTATTTATTATATGTCTAATTTTACTAACATTGTAATTCATGGTAGATAATAGAGATGCTTTA
Source organism: Engystomops pustulosus (assembly GCF_040894005.1). Taxonomy (NCBI): domain Eukaryota; kingdom Metazoa; phylum Chordata; class Amphibia; order Anura; family Leptodactylidae; genus Engystomops; species Engystomops pustulosus. Next base: position 99,162,496 of record NC_092415.1, on the reverse strand, counting down.
CTTTATGCTTGTTAAAACATGAAACAAGGGGGATAGGTAGAACTATGCTGAGGAACAAAGATTATAAAAGCACCATTGCCTTTTAGTTTTAAATGTGGAACCCAGAACTTTTTTACTATTGGATTAACAGTTAATTAGGGGCTTCCCAATCCAAAGAATAGATCATTGGTAGTTGATTAGTGGGGGAGTGAATTTTGACAATGCCAGTGCTATCCCATGAATACTGATCAACTACTTATGACCTATGATCTATCATAAGGATAGGAATTTAGCAATTAAGGGGCTAGGAATGGATCCAATAGTAAACAAACTCTGGTTTCTCAAAAAAAAAAAACAGAAATACATATTTTCTTGAAATAACCCTCAAGTATTTAGCAGGCTTTGGCAGATTTAGTATGTCATCGGCCCCAAGTTGTTTATAAACTTGGAGGTCTAAAGCCCCTTTCTTTTCCACTATTCTTATATAAAGGTGTTTGTAGTGAAGATTACCATTCTGTGCATTCAAGGCATATAAAAGTTTTGCCAAGAAATACTGGCAAAATTTGTAACTGAAATTTCTGCCATAGATTTCATTAAAACATAAAGCTGCATTGGAATTACTATCCTGAAAATTCTGATATATAGCCACCAAGATTGGTATTATTAATACTGGCAAACAATGCACCAGCCATCGTAAATGTCTCCAAACGTGTCAGGGACATTTGTGGGGAGGTTTTGTTTGAAGGGGCAGTTGAAGCTGGATTTGAATTGTAGTACTGGTATACTTTGGGGACTTGGGGTTCTTCCTTCTGCCTATAGCATTGGGTCTCAGCAGTTGAACCTCAGGACATGTATCCCCTATTCTGTGGTTAGAGGATACATGTTTATTTTATTAAAACTTAATTTAGCATATTGCATGTGGGTATGGTAAGGTAATAGATCCAGAAGTAGCAGAAGCAATAAAGGGTTTGTTTGGTGGTTTGGCTTCTGTGGAGGATGGAAAGGATGTGTAAAGTAAAATTACTATATTTTAGCTGTTGCCTGTGTGAAAAACTACCTACCTACCTCCAGGCAAAGGACGAATTTACAATGTGACTAGATCTGGTTACACTCCTTCAACCGTTGGATGTTGTGGACTTTTTCACTTAGTCCCCACTTTTTAGTTAATTATTTTCTAAGTTTAAAATATCCACTAAATTTTGTTCCACTTCATGATTGTGTCCTTCTTGTTATTGATACTTCACCATAAAAATAACAATGTTATATCTTTATGTTTGAAGCCTGAAATGTGGCAAAAGGTAGAAAAGTTCCAGGGGGCTGAATATTTTCGCAAGTACTGTACGTAACAGCCTTACAAACTAGTAAAAGAAAAATAATTAAAACTGTAATTTTACCTTGTCTATACATGTTCGTCCACCATGGTATACTTTATTATTTTTAGCTCCTATCAGACAGCTTCCTACAGTACTCCCCTCCCAAGTTCCTCTATGGAGCAGAATTGATTCTGATCTTATTCCATCTGCAGCAAGTTTTCAGCTCCTGTAATCCTAAAGTTCTAAGCTCTTCATTATAAGTTTAAATAAAAAAAAAACAATAGTGTGTAAAATGTGTATTAATAAGGTCAAAACATAGATTCACAAACATTCAATTTCTCATCTCTGCATACTTTTCTTTTGAAGAGTCTATAATTCAGGGAAAAAATATGCAGCATTAAGAGTTTTGTAATGATTTATTATCTCTTTAATAAATGTTGTCCATTTGACAAAAATGTTCGTTTTATAAGATAACAAAATACCGTAAGGAAAATACCTTGATGAATTCATCAATTAGCAGACATATCCATGAACAAAGGACAGATTACTATTTCAATACTAATTGCTCTCATATTTATCACATCAGCAAGTGGTCAATTAGGAATCACACATTAGCAATTATCTAATTGAACAACATCTGCAGTGCAGCTAAATAAATAAATAATATGTGATATAGTATCGTATGTTTGGCTTTGTTTGCCATATAACAGAAAAATTTATAGTGTTTCTATTTTTTATTTGCATTCTAAATAGAATTAAAATGTTATTTTCATCTTATACATTTGATGTACCCCTCTTCCAGCATAGCTAGGTAAGTTGACTTCTGCATCCCAGCAAAGATAAAATGTAATAGGGAGAAAAGTCAGTTACATTTCTATTATATAGTGGTCTATAAGATGCCATTCATTATTGGTGACAGGGTTTGAAGCAGGTAGAAAAATGATAACCCCAAAACATAACGGCCCAAGGGATTTCAGGAGAACAAATAAAGAGTTCAGTTCCTGACCATCTAGAGATGTACTGGATCACAGGGAAACAGGTAGAATTTGGTTGATATAAATTGCAGGACAACTCACTTCATATGCTATATGACCACCTTCTCATCGGAAAAACGTATCCTTGATCAAATATGCAGACTTTCAAGATCGGTAGGTATACCTCCACAAAAAATAAAATCAATGTCTCAATAACCTGTAATCTGGCCTTAAGCACTAATAATAGCTTAACACAGACGATCTTATGATGTACTGTGCAGAGTGTGCCACATTCATGATTTTTGGCGCCCCGTTTTTCATGAATCTGGTGCCCTGTGCTCTGCCCACTTCTTTTTGGTGCACTTTTAACAATGGGCAGCAACACACTTCTGTCAGACTTTGCAATCTGGCCCCATTCTGTGCAAAAATTTGTGTTGGGTAAAGAGTAGTGCAATTGCGCCACAAATGTAGCACAATCAGCGTATTGTTCTGAGCTCCACGAGTGGAGCGGGATGAAGTGGCACTGAACACGGAATCAATCTCCAAGGAACAGTATTAGTGATCCAATACTGGTTTATTACTGCTACGCGTTGCGGTCCGGTACCCAGTCTACCCATGGGCGGATAAAGGTAGAAAGAAGAACAGCGCCGGGAATCTCTCATCTTACTCTATATGCACAATCCCTTGTGCTACAAGGAGAGCACCTTTAAACTGGTCTCTCAGATCACTTTTATTCAGTTTTTACGTTATCACACGAGGAGAGCACTCCTGTCTCTTTTTTTGTCTCCCCCTCCAATTGGAGACTCAGGGTCGGCACACTCGTTGACTGCCCAACCCTGGTCCCCTTCTCAGGTTTATCCTCACAAATGTAGCACAGGCACTTCTTCTGTTTAATGTGTTTTATTAAAGTGTATAATATGCAAAGTTGCTGGGCACAGGAATTAAATTTTCAATGTGCATAAGCTTACATCCGAGTCATGGAAATAAGGAAATATCACCAATAATAAACATGAGAAAGCAAGCATCACATTACAAACTCTCATTACAACGATTAAAACAAAATTGAACTAGCAGGCTTAGCCTACTCAGAATGACATTCATTGATCAAGCCGGGGTGATACAGACGAGAATCAGTATTGGCATGGTCAGTGGAGTTTGAGGACTTAAACCTATCAATAGTGTTCTTGCAGGACAATGCTAAACAGTCCAGAGCAAGAATCAAGGAGAACCATTCAGTGCTGAGCTCTTCGGCCACTTGGGCTTCCTCAGTTGTTTTGGAGGGACCTTATGCCACAACTCCTTTGGAGGAGCCACCAGGAGAGAGAGCGGACATGGCCAGTCAGGCGAGTCCCCCAGGCATCAGAAGGATGCTCTTCTACTGTTCTTATTAGCAATGAGTTGGAATGGGTAGCAAAATCTACATATCCTTGTCTGGCAGCAACTGGAGGAGGGGCCTGAGGGCCTTTCGCAAGAGTAGGGTACATCTCATTAGTTCTGGGAGTATAATAATAGGTGTGTAAATAAAAGCCATGGCATTCTTATTCTTAGTGATTCGTAGTATAAAATTCATACTTTATTCAAAGTGAAGCAAACAGGGAGGGTGCAAGCCCAGGTAATGGAACCATTTTTCTTGAGTCAGACTGTGCATCAAATTTAACATTTCGGACAGTAGCATGTTGCACGCCCTATGTTCACGGTTGGTGCACTCTGTCGGGGCAGTACGGGGAGCACCAGATTAATGAATAACGGGCGCCACAATTCATGAATCTCGCACCCTTAACACAATCAAACTAAACCTAGCGCAGTTTGCACTGTTTTTAGTTAATGTGTCCCAATGTCTTTCTTTTAAGCCCTACTCCCTGTATTGTACTGTGTTTCTGACTGTTGGGATTTCATTGTATCTGTGTTTTAGGCAGCATGAAGTTTCTGACAAGTTCCTTTTAGGAACTTCCTTAGTAATACCTACTTCAATTTGTTGACATTATGACTGGCAATTTTAACTTGTCATAATATTAGTATTAATTCTGAACCATTGAATGTAAAAACGCTCTCCTGAAGTATTTAACTGTAGTGACCTTGGGGTGTTACTATTTCTAAACTAGTTAGAAACCTTATATCCTCCTCATCTTTACATCAGAATAACAGAAACTACTTCTCCTCCTCAGCATTACTAATGTATCGATGGCAACACTTATTTCTCAGAAATACAGTGAAACTAGTGGGCTTCTCTGATCGCCAACTCTTGGCAATGCACAGACAGCTGCTATGTATCTAATTGTGGTTGTGGAACAAAAAACACAAAAATAATGAGGAAGAAATAGATAATAGTTGAGTTCCTTAGCAATAAACTGCCAAATTGTGTTATTGTTTGTGCTGTTAGATACAAAACTTACTTAGAAATCTCTGACCCTTGCTGTCAAATGCAGTTTTATTTTTATTATTTTAAGTGATATGTAAACAATCTCCCTATTTCTTTCCATTCGTTACTGTTGGCACTAACAGTTTTGGAGAGTTCAAGTTCTTTTTAGATAAACAACATCTACATTGAGTTATTTAAATACAAGAAAAGCAATAATACTGAAATTAAAGCTTAAAATGTAAAGGTCTAAAATTTTAGACTCCAACCAAAACATACTGCAAAAATGTTAACCCTCTAACAATCACAAAATGTAAAGAGACCCTTTCACTAGTTTCCCCAAATCTAGTCCTTTGCATTGACTGAATTTTGTGCATTTGGAATTTTTTCCTAGCCCCTACACTGGTCACTAGCAATAAGGCAATAAGGCTATTTGGCCACACTAACCATCCTCTCTACTTGGTCTTGGACCTGGTAGTGAATTGTCTAAGGGTCCATTCACACGTGGTATGCCCGCCATAATCTGAATTTTGAGGTTTAACAACTTGCGATTTCATTTCTACAACAGTTCTACCAAGTTTATGTTACTGTGCCTTTTTTTCAGGTAAGTATGTGCAACACCAATAATAAATATTTGTTTTCCATGGTGTGATTTCTAAAGAGCCAGAAGGGCTTGGGGGGAAGGTGGTACCAGATCCCCTCCATGTTGCAGCTTCCCAGGATGTTACATTGTGCAGGAACACTTCCTCCTCCCACTGTATGATATTACTTTAGGGTGGAGTGCTGAGCGAGCAAGGGGCAGAGGCAGACAGTGTAAAAGTCTATAGTTAGAGCACAGAAAGGCTCCTGTAACCAGAACCCTTCAGACTCATTAGCATAATTGTAAAAGAGTTTAGAAGGAAGGAGACCCTGGATATTGGTATCTGGATCTATGTGTAAGTGTCCTTGGCTTATCCTGCTTAATTTTCAAAAGGAATATTTCCTTTAAAAACACAAATGGTTCTAAACAAAAGTTAGTGACATCCATGCCTTACACACAATTATTCGAATACTTGCCATTAAATTCTTTTTACACTGTTTTAATTAATTGACAGGATGATTACTATGAATTACATAGCTTTAGTTTATGAGAGTATATTGTTGACATAACCCCACAAACTGACGCAAGCACTTTACAGAACACTATACAATAAGAAATAAGAAACTCTGGGTGAGTTTGAGCTAATAAAGTTCTTAAAAACCCTGCCAAGGCCCTGGTTACAGTACAGAACTCGGACCAGGACCATGCTCTCACTGATTGTAGGTGTAAGTTTAAATCAATGCAGCACATACGCATCGGTACCAATTACTGGCAAGCTGTGCACTGCCATTTGGAGAAGATTTGCGCTCCCCATCATGTGCAGCATTGCTGACATATAAATTCTGTCATGCCAGATCTGAGTGCTGCCACTGACTTTGACAGTAGCATTTAAATAGGTTATGCCCACAATTGGTGCCAGCACTGATCGCAGACATCGCAGACATCTAGTGATATCGGTGGTCGCTTCCAGAATGAACCCGTTTTGGACCACTCAGTGCTACTTTGTAGTCTTCAAAACTAGCAATTTGTATCATCATTTTAAAGTTACTTTCATTTTTCCCAATTGCCAAAATGCTTAAAAAAAGGAAAGAATGTGGCTATTATTTAGGAAACTGGTGGATTTCATGGGTAAGGAAAGTACACATAATTGGGTGAAATAATGGCTGAGGTAAATGTCTAATACGTTTTGTAGGCTCTCATAATTAAAATTATCAACTATGTGCAATACTCACTGGGTAATCACAGGTAAACCTACAAGAAATGTGTGTTTCCAGCTTTAGAGAAACAAGATGTATCTGAGTTAAAAATCTTTACATCCTGTAGTTTTCATGAATAACAGCTTTCTGAATAATTTTTGTGTCTACGGCTGCAGATTTGTGGACCTGTGATGACAGTGTTCCCAATGTATAGATTACATGTGATGGTAATGTGACGGATGAGACACTATATTTCAGAATATGAGCTTATGCAGTTCATAATACAATTGGTACTACTGTCTAGTAGAAACACAGACATATGGTGTTTGTGTTACAAGTATAAATTGTTAGGTACAAACTGGATTTTATTTGTACGGGATGTTTCTGTTACAAGATAGGTTGTGGATAGCATATAAAACATCTTCTCCCCTTGCTTCTGGGGAGTTGTACAGCAGGTAACACAACATTCAGTCTGCTTCCCGCTTACTGGTCTCTGTTGCGAAAATATAATGTAGCCTGTCACAACATGCGTGTATATACAGGATACGTGTATGAGTCCTAAGGCAGATTGCTTTGAGGGTGATTACGTAAATTTATCCCCCCAATGTTTACCGAAACCATATTATTACACTTCAGCTAGAGGAAACATTAAACACTTTTCTATCTTTCTCTATACCGTAACATAGAGCTGGTAGCATAATACAGAACTAATGACTGTGTCTGTGAATATTTCATTTTAATGTAAAGCAAAATCAAGTGCTTAAAATGCAAACATTATATTGTGTGGAATTTCCATATTTTATAATGCTTTTCTAGCCGAAATTCAATTCTATAGCTTCATTTCCCAATTGACTTAATGTGCTATTATCCAGCAACTGCTTATTGTGTTTTTTTTTTCTTGCATTGTCTTTAGGGAAATAGTGCGATCTTCCGAACAAATGTGTCTTACTAATCTCTGTACCCTGTGCTACTGAGCCATTAAACATTCTCATTCATAATGATCCATTACATAGTGAATACTTGTGAATAGAGATGAGTGGACCAGCACTTCCCATTAGGGGTTTTGGTGCAGACCCAACGATCCAGATATATTGTCAGATTGACTGCCGAACAGCCAATCCGTTACATTAACACCCCTAGATACTAGCCATGATTGGTCAGGGTTCTCCACATGATCAATCACATAAATGGCTAGGAGCTAGGGGCATAAATTCGCCTAATTGACTGTTCGGCAACCAATCCATTAATATATCCGGGTTGGGCAGGGCACACTATATACTGGATAATCAATATTAAAGAACAACACACATTTTCCAAAATATCAAGGTCAATGTATTGTCCTATGTGAGTATATTCTGATATGAGGATATAAGGATTGTAAAAGAACATTGATCAGAACACTTTCAGATACCTGCAAGTTATTGGCGCTAATCTGCCACCTGGTGCTAATTTATTTAATTATCTGACAAACTCTATTTAACCAGTTTTCACCTTCCTGACCAGGCCTTATTTTCAGAATCTGATATTTGTCACTAAAAGGGGTTACAACTGTGAAATGCTTTAACATACGCAGGTGATTTTGAGAATGTTTTCTCATTACACATGATACTTAATATTAGTTGAAAACTTTGGGTTATAGGTTTTTGTGTTTAGTTTCCAATCTTTTCCAAATGATATTGACATTAATTTTTAGGCTTCTGGGGAAAGGATTTAATTTTAGCCCCAAAAATTACACATTCACAATCAATTAAATTACAAAATGTACTATAGCATTTGATACCTTTTTCTTCTGGTGTATGCCCATGCCCCATATGTGGGGGTAAAATGCTGTAGGGAATATGAAGTACAGGGTATTGAAGTTTGAGGAGTACCATTTAGAACAGAACTGCATTGTCACTGGCTATAACATTTTACATTATTGGTGAATGTAAATGATGAGATGCCCTTTACGAGTAAAATAGAAATTACTAGAAATAGAAAATGTTGGAATATAAGGGCAGGATGCAAATAAAAGTGGTCATATAGTGTGCGAAAGATATTTCTTGTTGGAAAAGGAAGGGAATATTCTGCTAATATCAAAGATTTTTTTCTAATTTGCTTAGCACCATGTTACACAATAATTTTACTATAAGTTAAGTCATCACAAAATGTTTCTGTCGCTCAACTGTTCTTTCTCAGTCAGCCTGCCTGTGAGCAAGTTAAATTCCCTACCTGAATTCCTAAAAGTAATTTAAGGGTTTGTGCTGACTGTTATAAATTGGTTTTCCTTGTCAACTCTCAATGTGCCAATCATCCTGACAGAACAGCAATTTTACATACGGAATGAACATTTAAACTGTTTCTCCCTTTTTGTACTTACATAATCTTTCTTTCCCAACCTCTGTCATTATTTCATATGATTATGTGACACATTTCTTCTATGCAGGTATACTATTAAAATGCATAAAATGATGGACTGAACTGTTGTAATTGTATGCTTTGCATAAGTGACAGTCATTCAGTTGCTTTCAGATGACAGATAAGTAACTTAGATTTTAAAGGGCTGCCACTAAAAACCAGCAGCAGTTATTTTAATGTTAGAGATTATTCATTACATTGGAAATTAAATTGAGTGGAGAAAATGCCAATGACTATCAATAGTCATCCACTATTAAATATAACCATTAAGGGCCTTGAGTATATATATTTGTTATATTTATAATTCTGTATGTATTTACCTGTGTATTATGCCAAATAGTACATTTTATGCAAGAAAGTACTTTGCATCTATTAGAGTTTAGCAAGGCATTGTGGGGCGTGATGAGTGAGCCCATTAAAATTTGGCTTCAGCTGAACTTTTCATCTTTAATTTTAAAAATCTGTGCAGGTCCAGGTACCGAACCCAGACCCCGGCCAGTAAAACCAGCAATCAATGATGACATTGAGTGCAGGATACAAATGTTTAAATGCTGCTGGAAAAGTTGCTAGTGGCATTTAAGTTATTGTGGCAGCACACATGCTAGCAGTAACATGACTTGATCGGAGAGTGACAATCCTTCCCAAAATGGTGGCACCCTGTTCACCCCACTGTCCTTTTTTAAAAAAAAGTAAACTGGGATTTCATAATCATTTTTTTAGCAAGTGGTTGGTAGAATATATTGACTGCTATTCTTTTTGACCAGAGGGTTGACAAAAACAAGCACACAATGGTCTATTATTTTAGTTTTTCCATTTTTTTACGTTACTTTTATCTTAAAGGGGTATTCCCATGTGGGCATTCACATTTAATTTAATTAATTTACCATATGTAAACATTTCTTAAATTGGATGTTATTAAAAAATTGTGTAAATCTACAAAATAATTATTCTCCAAATTTTCAAAATCCAAACTTTCAGATGTGAGGACTTCATAAAGTATGTACTGAACAAGCTGAAATTTGAAGGAGTATGTGGTAAAGGAAACATCAATTCCATAGAGTGTGCCAAACAATTTTTGCAACTAGAATGCATTAAAAATTATATTGTTTACAATGTTTAATCCACCTATACACACTGTGACACTTATCAATAACTACAATGTCTTAAACCTAGCTAATGTGGTATCTAATGTCTCTTTCAGATGGTATAATATTATTGCTCTTGTATTATGCTATTTTATTGTACAGCTTAAAAATAGCATTGTACATCCTGCAGTTTATTAGAACTGGAGCTATTTCTAATGAACTGCGGGAAGACCAGGTGTCGCATCATGGATATGGGTACAAAAATCATTCATATTACAATCTGAAAGCAGACAAATACTGATGAACAAATTAATTTTAATTTTTGGAATTTTTAGAATTTTTTCATCAGAAAAGTCTTCTACATTTTTGTAGTAAACATAATGTATAAGCCATCAGAATATTTTAAACCTTATAGACAATTTTTTTGAGACTCAATTGATGCCAATCATAAAAACTGGTTAAAGGGAACCCACCACCACGAATCTACGTATAAAAGTAGATTGTGTGGTAGGTGGATCAATAGGACGTGAAGATAGCCCTTTTAAGGGCTAATTCTCATGTCCCCGCACTTTTTTGGTAACTTTTATTATCCCTATATGTCAGTTTTGTTATGCGGCTATGGGGCATAGCTGCGCACCCTTGTCCGATGAACCTGCCCTCTGCGCACACACAGAACAGCAGGCCTGCGCCTGTGCAGCTCCGGCTTTGGAGCAGAGACCGCACAGGTGTGGTCCTGCTGTTCTGCGCATGTGCAGACGGCAGGTTCATCAGATGAGGGCTCAGCTACAAGGAGCTGCGCACTGAAGATTGTGAGTAGAAAGGGTAAAGCGGTTACTGGGGCGTGGAGAGGGAGCACTATAAAACGGGACACTATATATCGGGGCACAATGGATAGGTCTGCGCCTGCCACATAGATTTATTTCCCTTGAAGAGGTTGGGTGGCAAATGTTTCATATGTCCCTTTGTTGGTGCTGTGCTGAGAGCTGGAACCCAATGGGAAAATACCTCAGCTGCACCTCCATGGCCAAATGTTTTGATGGTGCCTCGGGGGAGCAATCACTGCCTAAACTGATTGCTTAGGCAGTGATTGAGCACTTACTGTGTCTGCCCAAACACATCCTTTTATTTCCTGAGAGATTTGAAAAATGCTCAGCATGATCCAGCAATCATTCGGGAATGGAGATAAAACAATGTTTCTTTATTGAGGTATAAGTCCATCCATTAAATGCAGTTAGCAGCACCAGTGTAGTCTATGCATTTCGACGCGATGTGACTCGATTTGTCTTAATCAGGTGTGTTCTTTTTTATGGTCATGATTAAGACACATCTCGTTGAAACACATAGACCGTACTGGTACTGCTAACTGCATTGACACTTGGTGCTGCTTTTATGGATGGACTTACACCTTATTCCCAAGTGATTGCTGGATCATGCTGGTTGTTTTTCAAATCTTTTGTGCTTTACCCGTGGGCTGGGACTATGAGCGCATCAGAGGTTGGTGATCTGAAATAATATATATTTCCTGATGGTCCATGTCAGAGCAATGAAGCTGCATGGGAGAACCTTCTGGCGGATATTACAGCTACAACTGCACTCTCGTTGCCTGCCAATGCACAACTGCACATCCACAGACTCCTAGGGCAGGCAAAGGCCACGTGAAGGAGCAAACCCACCAGATAGTGAAACAGGATACCACAAAATACCTCCTGGTGCTTGTGTTTCTCACATGGGAAATGATCCTGGTGGTAAACTGGAGTAGTGATCCCACCAGGTCCTGGCAAAGGAAAACAGCACATAGAAGCTTCCTGGTGAGAGTCATGCTGAAGTTAGATCTCTCCTCTGCCACTGATCCACACCATTAGATACAGGATTTTTGATCAGGTTGGTGTGGAGCCAGATAAGTTGTAAAACTAGTGAAAACTGGGGAATGATGGCAAAAAATGAATGCACATCTACTTGGCAGTAAAAGGTCTTTATCTCCTGGTGAATCTGTAAAGTTCTATAGAATATGAAAGTGCTATGTAAATTAGTATTATTAAAAAAACCTAATTAGAAATGTGTGACAAAAGATTAATATTCATTGTTAATAACAAAGCATCATAGCTTGGCAACAATTATTCTCTGTTTAAAATCTTCTTTTTGAAATCCCCACCTCTCTTTGGTCTATTAACCTTCTCTTTTCCAATCTATGTAAATGTTTCTACATTCTGAAATGCTTTGAATTGGCCGATATGCCTACAGCTTCATTAGAGACATCCGACATATTCTTGTTACACAAGATTTGCATGTAGTTTTGGTGTGTAGCCATGTAGACTATATGCTGTGAATTGCAGTTGACATATGTCAGAATGTTTGTCTTTGTCTATGAAGCTACAGCACAATGTGTAATGCCAAGAAGGGCCTTTGCACTCATTTGCATAATTTTGAAAGTTGATTTTTAGATGGAAGGAGGCCATCAATAACAAATATAAGAATATTACCACAGTAAGAGTATTTGCCCTGGGTTTATCATGCATGATTGTGATGGCAGTTTTCCTTTAACAAGTGATTATAATAGTTAAACTTTTATATGTGGGTAACTGGCACTTTGGTTTATACTGTCCAAAAATGCTCTATACAGCCAAAAATGCTTTGGTATATAGTCAGCTACAAATGTTGAATCCCACTTCAGGAACCATCATAGCAACAAACTCCTTTAAACAAAGTAAATATAAAATCTCAGTCATAGACTTTTACTGTATATTGTGATAGGACTCAAATGACCAATAAACCCAGTTGGAAACCCGCCACCTTTCACTGTCTGTCTTTCATTTTTTCAGAGTTACTTTATTTGATTTCAACATCTGGTTGAGCTTTTTGCAGTCCCTTTAAAATGAGTTTCTAGTCATTCTATCCTATATTACGAAAGTTGAAAAGATTAATGGCCAATTAAGTTTGTTTAGCAGTTATTTACAGCACTAATCATGCGTGCAGTATATTGTTTAACCGCGTCCCAGCATTTGGTGGAACAAGGATGTATTTGCATAAGTGGTGCATTATTTTGAAAGCTGAACCATCTGAAAATCTAAAAAGTAATCATTGTTTTCTTCACAACATTATGTTCACTTATTAGCATTATTTAATGTAACATACTTACACTCTGCTTTCAGTGACAGATTTCTTTTCGCCTGTTGTAGAGCAAGTGCAAACAATGACACGTATTGAGGAGAATTTAGCAGTTATGTTTGAAAAAGAGGGCTGACCAATGTAATGAAATCATTTGCCCTAGATAGCTCTAATTTCCACACAATCATATATTTTTCCCATTGTATTTATAGAGTGTTATAGGTAGGGACAACTGTCCTCTTGTCATTTTATCAGTTACTCCAGAATAAAGTGCAAACCTTAGAATACCTGCAGACAAAATGTGTGTGACTTGAGGATATAGACTTGTTGTCCCATGCAAAACAGGAGCTAGCACATGGCCTAAAAAAGTTTGTGTGGATGTAGCCGTAGAGTGACTGAGGGACATGTATCAAGGCTGGCATTTTACACTTCGGGCTTGATGTCCCTCCTATTCATGACTGGTCCATTTGAAGTGGACCATTTATCTCTCCTGGCATCTCCATTTTACTAAATGTTAATTTCCTCAAGAGAACAATTCTAGAACATTTTTCTAAGATCTCTTTTGTTATTTCTACTAGATATTTGCATAACTTATTCAATATTTCCATAGATATATGCATAAAATGATATCTAGTTTTTACCATTTGGGGTGTCAACCTACATATTCTACTGCTTTTCAATCAGTGATACCAGTGTTAAAGTGTGGCGAGGACCTTTTTGACAAGAATAAGGGTTTGATCTAGCGGTCAAGGTATTCAGAAATTTCTGAGAGTGGTAACTAGAGAACAATTGACCGAGCCCTTAAAATTCAGCAAGAAGTTCAGGTTTGGGCATGGCGATCAGGCTCAAGTGTAAATACTAGAGGCGCTGCAATTTTTCCTAGTTTTGTCACTACCTAATGATGTTGCCATTTAAAGGGTAACACCCGCAATCGGTGCCAGTGCCAGCGGTACCCAAAGTTTAACAAGAAGTAAAGATAATAATAGTTTTACCGGAATAATGGTAAAGAATTCCTACAGAACTCAAGTGTGTAAGACAATTGTGAGGTTATAAGACTATAAGACTATGGGCGATGTGGTTATAAAGTGGGCTGCTTAAGGGGCATTTCCATCCAGGCATATACACTTAACTTAATTCATCTACCGAATGCATGACATTTTTTAATTGGATGTTACTTTAAAAAATGTACCTGTGTGAAGATAATTTTTTTCTAAATTTAGCAGTGTTGTCTTTTAGAAACAAGATTGCTGTCATTGGATATAACCACCTCTTCTGAAAGTTCACGAGTTACTGCATGTCAAACAGCATGTGAGCGCTGAATTCAGATGGTCGGGAAGGTTTCAAAAGCACATATGTGGCAACTACTGCCAGTGTGTGGGGTGGTTGTATCCAAGGATGGCTATGTCCTTTCTTAGGGACAACATGGTAACATTTGTGGGGAATAATCTTCACACAGGTACATTTTTTTATGCAATTGAGTAAAAGTATATATATGGCAGATAAATTAAATTAAATTAAAATGCCCATATGAGAACAAGTACTGTATTGTTTAAATTAGCACAAGAGTAATATTTTTATATGTTTTACAAAACAAAAAGCTTTTTTAGTAGATTAAACATAATAAACTAGAAATAAGTAAACAGTTATATCATGTAAAATAAACATAAGGTGCATTAAAAAGGTGCATGTGGGTACTCCAGTGTATGATAAGATGCACTCACACTAAGCAAGAATAATAGTTCTCATACATAGCTGTAAACATAATTAAAAAAATAAAATAAAGATAATTTCAGATATTTTGCATGGCCGTGTCGGGTGTCCACATTAGCTTACCTAATTAGGATGAAGTATAGCCACACTAGATTCTGTCTGAGCATGAAAAGGTGGCAATCAAAGGGCGAGCACTGCTTGATCGTGGGTGTTACCCGTGGGTGGTTACTGTAATATGCAGCAAACACCTAGCTTTTATGAAGAGAGCTAAGTCTACTATCAAAATTAAGCATAATAAACTAGGGACACTTACTCATAGATCCTGGCACTGTCACTGTTACATTTGTTATCCATGGCCTCCTTCCTTCTAAAATTAATTTGTTAATGAACTAATCAGAAAATGCTAAAGCTAATGAGCCAGAAGTGGAATAAGGGTGTCATCTGAGCCTCTCCATGCTGTGGTTTCAAACTGTGTAGAGGAACATTCTCCTTTCTGCTCCTTTGACATTTCTCCTATTGCTTTACCTCCTCTAGTCACAAGGCAGAAGTGACTTGTAGCTCAGTGTGGTAGGGGGAAAGTGCTCCTGCACAGTGTAATAGCCTGTAAAGTTACATAAAAAACCACAAGTAATCCTCTATTTCCCCTTTTTCCTACTTTTCCTTCAGGTTTGGTCAGCAAATATTTATGCAATACAATGTATTGCTACTATTAGAAAGTAATGTTTTCTTTTTATAATTACTGTGACGACCAATATGTGACCTGATATTCTTTCTATTTCTTACTAAATAACTTTTTTCTTTACAGACAACAGGTTTTAACATTTACACACTTTTTATGGTAAAATTCTTACTGTGACCTGGTATTTACAGTACTTCTTGATTTTTCCATATCATCTTTGTGACCTGTGGTTGATATTAAAGTTCATGCCCATTCCCTTACGTCACAATTTGACTAGGGATTAACGGCAAAACTGACTGACAGATACAGAAAACAAAATTCTACTTTTTTGTCCAAATCCCTCACATGTTTAGAAACTTTTAACCCCTTAGCTCTCTGCACCATACTAGTACTGCGCGAACTCCTGGTATTAGTGCTCAGTGCAGTTCTAGTATAGCACTGAGCCGATGCCAGTTCGGATCTGCACCCAAGCCGACCAGTATCGGGAGTCGCGGGATGTCAGTGGTAATCTACCACTGACATCTCCAAATAACAGCCGCGGCGGAATGGGCGCTGATCGCGGGTGTTTACCCCTGAAATGTTGTGGTCAGCCCGAACGTGGTATTTAGCTTGCCTTTGGGGGGGGGGTCTTTCCCCCATGACCGCCCGCAAGGCTGTCTGAAGGCAGTGTCATTAAGATGATGTCATCTTAAAGGCAGTGTCAACTTATGCATGTGCATAAGCTGACACAGCTAATAACCAGCAATGCGTATTATCATGAACAAGCAATCAGATGATTGCTTGTACATGTCCCATGGTGGAACTAATAAAAATGTTTAAAAAAAAGTTATTCAATAAAAAATAAATTAATACATCAATAAAAATGCCCATAAGCCCCAAAACATATGAAGAGACATATAATGTACAAAAAATTCAAAATCATAACATAAACCCCACATATGTAGTATCACCACGTCTGTAACAACCCATAGAATAAAAGTAAATAATTGTTGAACCTGTACAATGAACGCCGTAAAAAAGTGCCAACATTTATGATTTTTACCTATTTAATCCCACAAAAAAATGCAATCTAAAGTGATCAAAAAACATCTGATTAATGAACATATAACCGTCAAAACCTGACCATTTTAAATTTTACCTCAATTACTGTGAAGATCTCAAGGGGTTAACAATCTTCCTAAAAGCTGTTTCTGATAGTTTGAGGGTTGCAGATTTGAAAATCGGTTGATGATGTAAGGGGGTTTTAATGCTAAAGATTTAACATTTCATTCAAAATAGTATATATCCCCAAAGTAGTCAGTTCTGAAAATATGGAAAATCGATATTCGATTTGTAAGACGCACAACATCAAAATAAATTATCCAGATGAAATGATGAAAATGTAAAGCAGATATATGGGATATGTTATTCATCAACTTATTTAGGTGGTAAATCTATCTGCCTGAAAACGCGATGAATTACGAAAATGGCAAATTTTGAAAAAAATGTAATTTTTTTTTCGGAAATAAATGCAAAACTTATCAGACAACATTTAACACTAAAATGAAGTACAACATGTGAGGAAAAAAACAAACTCAGAATCACTCAAGAATGTCTGGCTAATGAGGTAAAAGACAATAGGCATCACTTTACATATCAAGAAAATGAAGCACAACTTTTAACAATAAACCATTATACTGAGTTATAATGGTTTATTTTATTATTAGAATCCTCTTCAAAGTTTTTTCTGCCTCTTTTTTGTCCTTTACTAGTTATGGTCTCTGTATTTGTGTGATTTCCATTTTGGTGTTAATTAATGGAGTATATTTGTATCCCTTATCTTTAATTTTTTTTTTGTAACTCTTTTACAGTTTCTTCAAATATTTAAAGGTCATTACAGTTTCTCTGATGGCGTAGATATTGGGGCACATTTACTAAGGGTCCTAACACCGCATTTTCATTGGGTTTCCTGTCTTTTTACCGTTTGGCCCTGAATTGCTCAGGGTTTTTGGAGCACACGATTGGATGGTGGCGCATCAGCGCGGGCTTGCATGTGACGCAAAGCGGGGGGCATGGACGTCGGACAACCCAACTGATTAGGACAAACCGCTGAATTTAAAAACCATATTGTGTCGCAAAATCAGCACTCACATGCACCAGGAAGAAGATGGCGGACCTTTGCAGGGGAAGCGACACATGTAGGAAATTGGACACACAATCTTGGTGAATCGCGGCAGCTCAGAATCCTCATCGGACACTCCGGATAGGCGGCGTCAACGGGACAGGTAAGTAATTGTGCCCCATTGACTCTTGGGGATTGCATCAAGCCATATTGGTAAATGGCAGCTCGCTTTTAAGATGAAGCTATTTTTATCTGTCAGTTTGTTGAATGTTTTAGTTTTAATGGCCTGATTTTCAATATAAATGGTCAGATCTAAGAAGTTAATAGATTTTTGGCTAAATGTGGGCATAAGAATTACAACAAAAAATTTTAGGATAATTAATACAAAGATACTCCATTAATTAACACAAACAATTGTCTATCACACAAATACAGAGATCAGAACTGCTAAAGGACAAAAAAGTGGCAGAAAAAAACTTTCAAGAGGAATCTAATAAGACAATAGAAATTCCCATTGTAACCCAGTAAACACAGGATCAGGATATTTTAAAACATATTGGGGCACATTTACTTACCCGTCCCTTGAGCGATCCCTGCTGTGCGTTGTCCGATGATCATGGACTCCATCACGATTGACTAAGATCGTGTGCCCGATTTTCTGCTTGTCTCGCTTTTCCACTCAGGTCCACCCGAGTTCACCATCTTCTTTCCGGTGGCGTGCAACACAAATTCAAATGTTAAATCCTGCCCTAATTACGAATCCATCGGATCGTCCGACTGCCTGCCCCCGGATTTGTGTTGCAAGAAAGCCGGCGCCAAAATCTGATTGCGTGGGCCACAATTCCCCTTTATATGCAGCGCAAAATGGAAGATGTCAAGTGGATTGGGCCTAATAATGAAATAGAATATTTGCATTTGTATAAAAGATTCAAAGGCATATATAAAATAAAAATAAAAGAAATAATAAAAGGATGAATAAGAATAAATTTACATCCTTGGAGACGAAATATGAAATATCTAGCTTCCAGCACTCAGTACAGTATACACAAGTCTATAATAATAATAGTTTGTTTTGTCTACATTTTTATGATTACATTTTAGTTTTTTTGTATTGTTTGCCCCTTACTATTTATGCACATGTTTTAATTGTAATAATAATAAAGCTTCATTAGTTTTTATATGACAGACATACATTTTGATATATACAAGACTTAGGTACACTAATGTCAGTACAGCTGAAACAAATCCACTCAATAAGCTCATTATCGTTATATGGCACATCACATTCACAGAGGCATGATTTCCTGACAAAGAAGACAGCATTGGTCTTTGAAACACCTTTGAAGTTTGTCCCTCTGGACTTACTGTAGTTTGGAGACGTCACCGTACGGAACTTAGCAGGATTGTGTACCGAGCCATGTGCAAAAACGGCCTATAGCTTGTATATACATCCCAAATTATTTGTTTTAAGATGGAATTTTAAAGATTTTACTGTGAATCTACAGAGAACTATATATACTCTGATTCTGGGCATCTGATTATGGTCTGCATCGAATGAAGAGCTCACTACAGCTATTATACAGGTGTATAATAAGTATTCTGTATGCTATATATTTCATTGTTTATCTCGCAATATACTGGTTTTCACAGGTATACTTTGTTTATTTTATCAGTTTAAGTGGCAAACCCATTTAAGTATTTTTTATACTCTGAAAGTGTTGAGGCAAACCCTAAGATGGCAGACATAAAGACCAAACACTATTTTTGAAGATGGGGCAAATTACTAACTTAGCATTACATTGAAACATAGATTACACATCTTATCTGAAAATACTAGTTGATATTTGATGAAGGACTTGAAAGGGACACTGGGGAAACTGATAGACATCATATCACACTGGGAGACATCACATCTTTAAAAATGGCAGTATTATAAGAGTTGGAGGCTGCTATATTGCCAGGTGCTATAATGCTACTTTAACTTTTATTAGTAAGTTGGGTCAGCAGCCCCATTTGTCCTTTTGTGATAGTGTTTAATCTTATAACGGTATCTAGACGGGGGATACTGGTACCCATAATTTCTATGAGACAGGACCAGCGAGAAAAAAAAAAGGTTCAGGCAGTATATATGTTATAAATGTTATATATAAAAACTGTTTTAGATGAAGGAGTTTTGTTTTGTCCATGTTAAGATTTAGAATGTTTTAGAAAGTGGGAGGAGAAGAAGTGGCATATTCAACTTCCCACTAACTGACAATGATTTCGCATTGCAGACTAATATCTCTTCTCTGAAAGTGTGAACGTTGTGTAACACATTAGAGGACATTTGTCTTATCTCTGTTTGTTTTGGCTAGTTTTTGCATTTTGTGATTTTTCCATCTTCTACTTTGGTAATTTATCAATCTCTACGTGTTAAATGATTTTTTTTTTAAGATCTCTTTTTGAGACACTTCTCACAAATGTTTCAAAAATGTCACACAAATGTCACTTCTTTCCATTTTCTAAATTTGCCTTAAGTATGGTTTCGTCTAGAAAAATGTTGCAAATATTAGACAATTTGCAATGCACCAAAAAATGTCTCAAAAAAGACAAAAACAGGAAGAAAAATAAAGATAAATGGCCCCCATTGAGGCTACAATAAAAAGAGGATTTATGTGCCAGTCTTAATATACAGCATAGCCAAAGCATGACATATCAGAATTATTCAGAGGTACTCGCATGCCGAAATTGAAAACTTCACCAGTTCCTGGCAAATGTAAATTGCAGCTATAGCCTGCACCAATTTTAACAAAATGGTTGAAAAGTCTGGATTGATTAAGTAGAATTTGAGTGAGTAGAATTTCTTTGTTTTAAGCATATGCCACATTCCTATTTTGTATGGCTTTTGGGATTTTTTAAAATTTGATTCTATTTCTTAATTTCCCATGTTAAAGTACAGAAATAAAGAACCAAACAAACAGCCTTTTCCATACAGAATACTTTCTCTGTGATTTTTTTTAAATAAATACATTAATTAGATTCATAATTATAAATCATTCCTCTGCTCCAAGGCAATCAATATAAATTAACTCATATTAAAATTGCCAGTAGTCCCTAACCATAACTAAATTATTCACTATAACTATATTTTGTAACCATTCAGAATTCACAAAGAAGAGCGATTTTTTTTTTTTTTTTTTTTGGGGGGGGGGTGGTGGTTTGCAGCTATTGAGAATTCTCTTTACATGGGTAATTAATCACCCAGAAATTCCAGTTCGGATTAGCATATGAAAAAAATATATTCCCAGGGCGAAGGTCAGTAAAAGATACTGCAGATAAATAAATGTTATGTCATTTATTAGTTTCCCGAAATATTTCCTTTTCTACAGTATATTATTTTCATTAAAAAGTGAATAGCTAAAATGTAGTTTATGTAGTTTATATGAACACGTGGACAAAAATGTATATAAATGTATATTATATTTAGAAAAATGTTGGAAAGTTAGCCAGTGAGGGCCGTTCCACACTTGCGACTGTGATGCGATGAACTCGCATCATACTTGCAACGCATGCTGCTTGGAACGCACGGCCCGAACGCTGCACAGAAGGACTGAACTGACATCCAGAGTTCACTCCCGGTGTGCAGCATTCGGGCCGAGTGTTCCGAGCAGCATGTATTGCTAGTGTGATGCGAGTTCATCGCATCACACTCCCAAGTGTGGAACCGGCCTTAGAAAGAACTTTCAACATATTCTACCTACTCATCTTAATTACCTTCATTGTTCCCACAAGTTTTGGCTATTTTATTCACAGTGTCCAATAACAAAACAATGGGGGAGATTTATGAAAGCATGTATTTTCTGTCCTTAAAATAATTTCAATTCCTTGTGTACTAACAGGTATTACAATTATTATCCCCCTTATACCATCTCCATGCCAAGTGGGCATGAAACAGGCCCTGCTGGGTGCTGGAGCGAGGTAGTCCAGGGAATTCCTGCCATTAGTTCTAGCCTGCACAGGTTCTGACGTAAATTATAGCACAATTCTACGCCAATTCTAGGACCTGATATGGAATTGATCATCAGTGCAGCCAGCTGTCAGTTTGTTGCATTAATTATAATTTATGCACACATCCTGAGTGTTGTCACAGGGCTCTCCATCAGGGGAAGAAGGTAGGCATGGCTGCTAGAGTCGTGCATAATTATTAACACAGCGTGCTTGAGTCTAATTCGCATATTTTTCCACAGGAATGCCAAAGCTTAATGTTTGTCACGACTTAAGAAGATGTATTCTGGAGTTGCAGAGAAGTTGCCGACAGATAAGTATTGATAGCTTAACTCACTACCATGCAAGTGTACAGATATTTTTAGAGCGTCTGTACGACAGTAATGGAGGATTACTGAATTCGGGAACACAGGACGGTTCACTGGCTAGAATACGCCAGTGTTTTCATATAATTTTTGAAATATTGTCACTATTGTCGTTAAACGTTGTGACAAAGGGGATCCTGGCAGTGGGTTCTGTCTTTCTGGTAGAGGACAGCAGTTCATACCGATTTTTGCTGTGTGCAGTACTGTATTCAGATTTTTATTAATTACTCTTTCAGGGTATCCCCTGTGGCGAAATGTAGAAGCCATTTGTTGAATATACTTGTGATATTTAGCATCGTCCGAATATATTCTTTTAACTCTTAGGAATTGACTTAAAGGCAAAGACTTTACCAAAGAGCGAGAGTGGTTACTCTCGTATTGCAGAATGGCGTTTCTGTTGGTCGGTTTAGTGTATAAATCCGTGCAGATGCCCTGATCAGTACGTATGACCTGAACATCCAGAAATTGTACCATATCTGTGGAATGAACAACCGTGAATTTGATGTCAGAATCAATTGTATTAAGGTACTCATGGAATTCAAGAAGTTCCTGGGTAGAGGCGGTCCAAAGGAGGAACACATCTTCTAAGTACCTCCACCACTTCAGAACGTGTCGGAAGTGGTGGGATACATAGATCGAGTCCTCCTCCAGAGCGGTCATAACCATATTGGCGTAACTAGGGGCCATACTGGCGCCCATTGCAACCCCTTTAAGTTGTATAAAAAAATCCTTACCAAAAAGGAAATAGTTGTTGTATAGTACTACTTCAAGTAATTTCAAAATGAAGTCTATCTCTTATTCCTTGTAACTGGATTGTCGCAGGAATCTTTCTACAACTCGTAGCCCTAATTGGTGACTAATTGAAGTATATAGTGATACTACATCAAAGGAGGCTAGAGTCAAAGTGGACATGTCATCAATCTGGGTGCTGTGCAGTTTACGGAGAAAATATGAGGTGTCCTGTATGTAAGAAGTGCCCTACATAGCGTACTGGCGAAGTACAAGATCTAGAAAAATGGTGATGTTAAAAAAAATTGAGTCATTACCAGAAACAATTGGTCGCCCTGGAGGGTGTTGGAGGTTCTTGTGGATTTTTGGTAAAATATATATGACCGGTGTCACCGGGTCTTCAATCGTGAGGTATTTGTGCATATCCTCACTAATTGTGCCAGATTGTAGTGCCATATCAAGAATAAATTTTATTCTGCGCCCCAATTCGAATTTGGGGTCCTGGTCAACACGTTTATATGTAGTGTCATCACCAAGTTGGCGACGAATCTCAGAAACATAATACGTCCATGACGACGACAGCACCACCCTTATCAGCGGGTTTGATGATGATGTCATCGTCATGGGCAAGCTGATCCAAGGCCGCTATTTCATCTCTAGTCTGGTGGGACAGAATATTACCCTGTGTTTCCCGTAAACATTGGACATCATGTCTAACAGCAGTGGCGAATGCCTCAATGGTGGGTACCTCTGTGGGTGGAGTGAAATTACTTTTGAGGTATAAACCAAATTGTTTGGGGTCTAGGATATCTTTAGTGGAAGGACCAACCTGAGTTTACATATATCGACATCCAATTCAAACCAGTTAGTATGAGTACAAGGACTGAATGACAAACCCTTCTGTAATACATTAATTTCATGCACAGACAAAGTTTTAGAGGAGATATTTACCACTGCTAATTCTTTTATTTCCTCTTGTTGGACATGGTTCTCTGTGGAAGAATGCGGCCTTTCATTGGTCTGTCTCTTTCGGAATCTAAAGTGGTGCTTGCCCCCCCCCCCCTGTCTGGTTCTCCTACGGGGGTGGGACATAGTCCTAAAAAATAATTCTCTTGTGATTCAGATGAGGAATCCTGGCTTCCAGAGTTGATTGCAGATTTTTTACTGGGAACCTGTTTGTTTTTCCTGCCGTTGTCTTTACCGAAAGTATTTGAAGAGTGACTGTACGTGCCTTGCCATGGGTAGATTCTCCCTATACGATAATCTTCCTGGTGACGAGCCCATTTGATCCGTTTGGTTTGTTCCTGTTCAGACTTAGTCTGAGATGTTTTAAGTGCAATAGAGTCCATAGTCACAAAAGAACTGAAGTGCTCCGCTAGTCCTTACACTTCACACTGACCACATACTGGTCGATAGTGTGAGCCCGACTTATAGCGTGGGTTCAGTTTTTACACTTACCTGTTCTTCCATCGCATTTTGTCTTGTCTCCAATCGGCTCCCTTATCCAATATGGCCGCCGCCATCCTCTTTTGTCTAGTGCGCATGCGCTAGTTAGTCACGCTGGCCAGCCCCCGGCCTATTATACCTGATGCACTCTGCACTTCCGGCACTCCGGACCATTATGTGCGTAACTGCTTTGTATCCCGGGAGACAGTGACAGCAAGGAACGTTACTTTGTAGCAGACTCTTTGTTTACACTTTTTTTGATTGGCTCTCTATTGACGATGGGGCGGTCCTTTCTCCAAAGGCTGTACTATTGTTTTTAATACACTGTACACTGACCAATTAACTTCTTTATTCACATTATGTATTATGAATACTTATGTAACACATTTGTTTGCCCTGTAATATACTGCATATTGACTTGTATTGCACAAATATGTTGTTACCCAATCAGAATGCGGGTTGGGCTATATATATGCAAATGCTGGCCACTTGTTTGTATGCTTGAAAAAGGTGGATACACCAAAGCGTCGCACCGTTGATATAAAGATCACTATCGGAGTGCTGCTGCTTCTCTTTAACCCCTTCACGCTCCGTGGCGGATATATCCGCCACGGAGCGCAGTGACTTAGCGCTCAGTGGGGATATATCCGCCACGGCGCTTATGCCGGCTCGGCTCTGGATCAGAGCCGAACCGGCATTGGGAAACACGGGGTGCCGGCTGTAACTAATAGCCGGCACCCCAGTGTAACACCCGCGATCAGAGTTGTCTCCGATCGCGGGTGCTTAACCCGTTAAATGCCGCGGTCAGCGCGACCGCGGCATCTAACCTGCATCTGGGGGGTCTTTCCCCCACGATCGCCCCCCCCGAACCGTTTTCGGGGGGGCGCCGATCGTTGCTATAGCAACTCTGGGGTCCGATCTGGACCCCAGAGTTACTTGCAAGAATTGCCGGTAAGATGGCGTCTGTGACGTCATCTTACTGGCACAGTGCCAGCCTATGCAAGTGTATAGGCTGACACTGATAATACTCTGCAATACATCAGTATTGCAGAATATTATCATGAACAAGCAATCAGATGATTGCTTGTTCATGTCCCATGGTATAAAAGTGAAAAAGTAAAAAAAAAAAAGTTATTCAATAAAAAAATAAAGTCATAAATCACTAAAAATGCCCCAAACCCCCAAAACATATAAAGAGACATATAACTCAAAAAAAAATCTAAATCATAACACAAACCCCACATATATAGTATCACCGCGTCTGTAACAACCCGTAGAATAAAAGTAAATCATTATTGAACCCCCACGATAAACGCCGTAAAAAAAAACTGTTATAAACCCTCCAAAAATTATGATTTTTACCTTTTCAATCCCACAAAAAATGCTATAAAATGCGATCAAAAAACCATATGTACTCAGACATGATACTGGTGCAAAGTACAACATGTCCCGCAAAAAACACGCCATCAACCAGCTCCGTAGCCAAAAAAGTAACAATGTTATGCCACTTGGAAGACGGCAATACATAAATGATAGATTTTTCCCCAAATTAGGGTTTTGTTTGACAAATTGAGTAAAACGTAAGAAAATATATTCATGTCTGGTATCCCCGTAATCGTATCAACCCATAGAATAAAGATAACATGATTATTAGTCTATACGGTGAACACCAAAAAAAAAAAAGTAAAAAATCCAGTACAGAATTGATGCTTTTCTACTCCTGCCCTCAAAAAAAGTTCCTAAATTTTCAACAATAGGTGATACCAACCCCAAAATGGTAACAATGGAAAAAGCATCTCATCCCGCAAAAAAAATGCTGTCACATGGCCCCAATAACGAAAAAGCGAAAATTTTATAGCCTTCAAAAGGGGCCAGCTGCAGCGCCCTCCTTCCCTTCTGCACCTCGCTGTGCCCCCATAAAACAAGTCACAGCCACATGTGGAGGGTCTTTGTACTCAGGAGAAATTGCAGAACAAATTTTATGGTGGGTTTTCTCTTTTTATATTTTGGAAATGTGTAAATTTTAGTGCTAAATGAACGTATAAGGGAACAATATGACCATTCTAAATTTCACCTCCATTTTGATTCAATTACTATGAAGATCTCAAGGGGTTAACAATCTTCGTAAAAGCTATTTCTGATAGCTTGAGGGGTGCAGATTTGAAAATGGGTAGATTATATAGGGGGTTTTGATGCTAAATATGTAAAATTTCATTCAAAACTGTATTTATCCCCAAAATAGTCAATTCTGAAAATCCGGAAAAGCGATATTCTATTTGTAAGCCGCGTGACATCAAAATAAATTATCCAGACATTTCAGAAATTATAAAAATGTAAAGTAGACAAATGGGAAATGTTATTCAGCAACTTATTTAGGTGGTAAATCTATCTGCCTGAAAACGCAATGATTTAGAATTTCGAAAATGGCAAATTTTTCAAAAAATTTATCATATTTTCTTTTTTTTTTTGTAAATAAACGCAAAACTTATCAGCCAAAATTTACCACTAAAATGAAGTACAACATGTGGGGAAAAAACAATCTCAGAATCGTTTTGATAAGTAACAGTGTTCAAAAGTTATAACCATATAAAGCGAAGCAAGTCAGAATCCAAAAAATCGGGCTGAGCCTTAAGCTACAAAATGGCTGCGTCCTTAAGGGGTTAAAAAAAAAAAAAAAAAAATATATATATATATATACACACTCACCGGCCACTTTATTAGGTACACCTGTCCAACTGCTCGTTAACACTTAATTTCTAATCAGCCAATCACATGGTGGCAACTCAGTGCATTTAGGCATTTAGACATGGTCAAGACAATCTCCTGCAGTTCAAACCGAGCATCAGTATGGGGAAGAAAGGTGATTTGAGTGCCTTTGAACGTGGCATTGTTGTTGATGCCAGAAGGGCTGGTCTGAGTATTTCAGAAACTGCTGATCTACTTGTTTCAGTGTTCGATAAAGTGTTCACTACCTGTGAAAATTGGCGGTAAATAAGAATACCCTAACTGTATTTTTGAGGTTCTCAGATTTCACTTACAACTAGCTTATTTCTACAGTATATTTCATTCATTATGGAAGGAACAACTGGACAATAAAAACAATGGTATGGGTGACATGTGTGGGTATAGCCTTGTATAACAAAGTAGTAAGTTTGGGTAGGTAAGTTGATTGCCTTTAAGGTAATTAAAATATAATAGGGACAAGGTATAGGTTTATGAGGTAATATTTTTAAGCCATCCATTATGCATCGTAGAGAACCGGTGGGTACATGGGAATCATACCTGTGTAAAAATGAAGATGAATTACATCTTATATCACCATCTGTTCCCAATTAACATTTAGGAAAACAAACATTGATGGCATATTTTAATCTTAATCAATACATTTATCAAACTTAAGACTTATCCAAGTGATTTTAAACCTTCTACATTTTAATTATAATTTAATAATTCTTTTAGAATAGCAATCAGTAACTTTTAATTAACTTTGTATTTGGAACAGAGGGTTCGTTTTATGCTAACATGATTAAGACTGCAAAGTAGTGTAACGTATATACCTCATGATAACCAAAGGCACATTTAAATAGTGAGTAAAGGATATATTGCAATGCACATTTTTCTTCTGAAATACAATTTAAAAAATTAAAATAATTTTGACTTTCTCTATAACTTTTTATAGAGAAGTCACTATAAATTTTGTAAATTTACTATGAACTTTTAATGTTTCCATGCTTATCCACCTTAAAAAAGAAATTTGTGGTACTCTATCACAAGATTTTTATGCTATATGAAGGGAAAACAATAGGAATTTTTGAGCCCCTTACTGACAGGATCCCCCACACACACACTTTAGTTTCCCATTTTATACTTGTATGCCACATTGCATATAAGTGCTTCATAAATCCAATCACCTATATATAGTTCTCTGGAATCAATTATAGCAAGAGCAGGACCCTTAATTTATTATATATACTGCACTGAATTGATTATACACGGCACACCTTAATTCATTAATTAAGGGTGTGTTCATAGAACATAAAGCGCAAAATGCATTAACAGTGCATATACAGTATATACGTACTGTATTTAGTCCAGCACATGCCCCCCAGTAGATAGGTAACCACCGCACATGGCCCCTATATAAAGGTAACCAATGCTTTTGCACTTCTTCAGGGTGTCGGCATATGCCGGCATCCATTCCTCTATATCAGTGGTGGCGAACCTACGGCACTGGTGCCAGAGGTGGCACTCAGAGCCCTTTCTGTGGGCACCCAGGCCATCACCCCAGCATGAAGTTCACCAGACAGGACTCAAAGAATCTTCCTACAGAATCTTCCTACAATGATAGGCGAATTTGCCCTCCTCTATTCAACTGCATTGGTGTCTTTAGGAGTCTGAACAATTGAAAGTTGTCAAAGAACAAGGAGAAATACATTACTGCTTATATTGCTGTGGTGGCACTTTGCAATAAATAAGTGGCTTTTGGTTGAAGTTTGGGCACTCAGGCTCTAAAAGGTTCACCATCACT
This sequence comes from Engystomops pustulosus, assembly GCF_040894005.1. Lineage (NCBI taxonomy): Eukaryota > Metazoa > Chordata > Amphibia > Anura > Leptodactylidae > Engystomops > Engystomops pustulosus. Next base: position 99,133,969 of record NC_092415.1, on the reverse strand, counting down.
GCTCTATATGATCCTGGCGCAGTTGCCTAAGCAATGGCTGCAGCCCGTGTGTCACACAAAGAATGCAGGCAGAGGTAGCATTGCTGTCTGCGTCCAAAGCACTGTGTGCATCTTAGACTTGGGAATCTGATTGCAAGTTGGGCCCGGGACTGCAGTTTGACAATTCCCCCCATGATAGCGGCCATAGTTATGTGTATCTATTTATTGTCACCCACTGTTATAATTTACATAGAAAAATATTTTTTTATGGATTTCAATAGTTTTTGATGTGAGTTATCACACTGCAGCATTTAATTAATTAATTCCGTTATTTATATAGCGCACACAGATTATGCAGTGCTGTACAGAGCCTGCTAGAACAGTCCCTTTCCCTATGGTGCTCACAATCTAATCAACCTATCAGTATGGTTTGGACTGTGGGAGAAAACTGGAGCCCTAGAGGAAACCCATGCAAACAATTAAGTAACAGTCTTTAATATTTTAATAAGAGGGACTCTAAAACTTTTATGATTCTGAAAAAGAAGGTATGAAAGCATTTCACTAAATGATTTGCTGCTGCATCTCTTATCATACACTGTGTTTTTCATAGATTGTACTAGATAATGGACCAATTCGTTAGACATTAGTTTTAGGAAACAAATCTGTTCACAACATACCAATCTTTGTTTTTTGGACTAAAAGACACTTTGCTACATGAACACAAAAAGCCCTGTGACATATAAGCTGCTCCATGCCCTAACACACACATTAGCTTTAAAACCATTGTAATAACTAACCCTTCATGGTCTCAGCTTCCTATGCAATACATATACAAATTCTATCCACTTCCCATCCCCTCAGTATAACCTCCCACATACCATCAGCTATAATAGTTTTAATTAATAACCCACCAAACCATCAGCTCTTTATCCAGTGCGTATAAAAATCCCCCCTGCTTCTCATTAACTCAGTATATCCTTCCCTCCTATATCCTCTAGCTCCCCAGTCTGCAGACCCACAGCTACTCACATTCTGTATGTAACTGCAGAGCACAGACAGCTCTTTTTATGTATTCAAAGTTTCTGTTTTGGAGAATCACATGGTCCGATGATGTCCTCTAGGATCCTTGAATGTTACAGTCAGGGTAGCTGGGAGACAGAGGGAGCAGTGCTGAGGGTCTACAATCTCAAAGAATGAGGGAAGAAGTCTATGTGGGATTCTCCATATCTATATTACAGGAATGTCTGAATCCTTCTTAGTTTCAGACTATTAGATACAGCCATTTTTTAGCAATATATTTTTTTAATAATCTGAAAAATGCAGTACATTCAAAATAATATCATTATCAAAAATCTGTGATAAAGACAACAGGCCATTTTCTGGTGGTAATTTTAATAGAATTTTTTTAATGGCACAGATGTCCCTCCAATATTGTACAGTTGTCATGATTTTTGCTAGTTCTCATTTATTGAAACATTTTGTTATTTTCATTTACTATCAGGTTGTTTTATACCCCCTCATTGAATTTTATGAATATGTTGAAGAGTGTTCTCTAGATCCCTAGGGTGGTTTATTGCACATTGGAATTCATAGCACAATTCTGTATTCCTACGAAGACAAGCGACACTGTCTCCTAAATTGTTAGCACCAGGTGACCTTTACAGCTTGTACAAACTGTCAGAGATACATGACTCTATAACTTCCTACAACCACTTGTGAATTGCTGTATAGCTAAGGTTTCTCACATTTCTGATTTATTAAAAATTTTCATGTAAAAAAGTGGGAGAAAAGAAAAAGTGATTTCTTATTAGAAAAATGACTCCCTGTGCAGTTGGGGACGTCCCAATAAATACTTACAGACACCATGTATAATTTTGAGATGTTCCTAAATGCAACCTCTATTTTATAGTTAAATATCTCTATCAAAACTGATGTCAAAGATGTCAGGGGCCCAGTCATTGCACTAGGTAGTTCACTATGTTAACTATTCGAGTGGTGATCAAAATAATCAATTTTACTGGTGTCTTCCACATGATTGGTGAGAGGAAGATGGCTGTTGAGAAAGGGTCGGATAATTTTAATAGTATACCTGTTCTGGCATACAGCAATAGTAGCATAGCATGTTCAGTGTTTAGAACTTCCCTCCTATACCCTTTCCCATTCAGGATGTGAAAAATAAAAATGAAATACATCCATCCTTTTTGTAGCATTTGTTCTGTTTTATGTTAATAATATACTATCATATGTGTGGTCTTAGCACTATAGGGATCAATAGCATCTTACTTGCTATTCTTGCAGTAAAGAAACGCATGGTGTCAGAATCTGGAATTACACTGGCTCAGAACAGCATACTAAAAATCAGAGATCCAATTGTAAAAATGAATGACATTTGGATGAGATCATCTCTACATCCTTAATGAGATCACCAAGAGGGAGTGACCTCTATTGGGTCACAGTTAGAAAAAACCCTCTTGCTATACACATCAAAGAAATGTGTGGCATAATTCATATTTCAGCCACCTACTTTCAATAATAATTCTATCCACCTCTCTGCTTTTACTGTATAAAAGGCAAACACATGGCTCCTCAGCAACAGGGACCAATTAAATAACTCCAAAAATATTAGTGCTGATATGCTCATGACTTGTCGTAAAAGGAAATTACCATGTTCCAAGCCTCCTTTGTGTCATCACAGGGAAGGCTGAGGGGGCTGTTTGAATCATACTTCAGTAGAACTTTACCACTAGGTATGGAGGATTCCTTTGGGGATCCCTAGCGGATAGACTTACTTCTGCTTCCCCAGGCACCAGATTTATACTGTCACAAAATATATAAAGTTCTGTGTTTATCCCTTTTATTTTATTAAACTGTTATTTTTGCATTGTATTCCATAACTCAGAAGAGATGTTACTGGAATTGACAAATTTAACTAGTATGATATTGTATTTAGGCATAATTTTTGTAAGGTGCCTCGTCGGCCAATTTCTGAAGAGTGGAGAGCTGTCAGAGGATGGTTCAGGTTCAATATGACACGATAGTCTCTCCTCCTGAAACTTAGCCCAGGATTCTGCAGCCACTCTCTCTATTTCTTGACAACTAAACCAGCAGGACTGGCACACCAACTAACAAAAAATCTGAGGCAAAGCACAAGGTTTGCTGAAAAGTATTGGAAGAAATTCATCTCCAAGGAGGATCTCTTGTCGTTCACCTCTGAAGTCTGTTGTGTACATTGCCATAAAATTCAAAACCAAAATAGACACAATCATGGAAAGTTTCAACCTTAAATATCTTAAAGCCAATCAGAATATCAAATGTCTCTCCTGATTTTTTATATCTGGAGAGACATTTATAAGATCATAGTATATATAAGGCTGGAAAAAGACGCAAGTCCATCAAGTCCAACCTTTAAGAATTAAAAAAATGTTTTATCCCCTTAACCCGTGATATTTTTTCTCTCCAGAAAGGCATCCAGGCCTCTCTTGAACAAGTACACAGAGTCCGCCATAACAACCTCCTGCAGCAGGGAGTTCCATAGTCTCACTGCTCGTACAGTAAAGAACCTTTGTCTATGTTGATGGTAAAATCACCTCTCCTCTAGGCGTAGAGGATGCCCCCTTATCCTGGTCACAGGCCTAGTTATACAAAGATCTCTGGAGAGATCCTTGTACTGTCCGTTCAGGTATTTGTACATTGTAATGAGGTCTCCCCTCAGTCGTCTTTTTTCTAAACTGAATAATCCCAAATTTTTTAATCTGTCAGTGTATTCTAGTTCCCCCATTCCCCTAATAATCCTGGTTGCTCTTCTCTGCACCCGTTCCAGCTCTACTATGTCCTTTTTATACACTGGTGCCATCTAAGACATCACACAACAAAATGTATAGAGGAGTCACTGATGAGTCAACTTCAGCCAGTTATAAGAATCTAAGTAGCACAAACAAAGAAAGTTTATACAGAAAGATATACAGGTCAAGACAAGACACAAAAAGAAAGGGGCTTGTATGGAGATTCTGATCAAAATTATGGAGCTTCATTAGTTTGCCATTATGTGTCCCAGGGGTCCCAAATAATTTAAAATTTTTCAACTTTAATAGTATCAGTGGATGTTCCAGTGACTTTTTTTCCTTTATGTAGCTGTATAGTTCATATATGGGGGGAAGATATGCTTTGCAATAAGGCACTTAGTTAATGTGAGAAGATTTAGCGCAAGAGTGAGGGTGCATTTCTGCAGCAGAAAGACGTTTAGAATGTAAGTCTTAGGGTAAAGAGGAAGATCAGAAAAGAAAGCAACTTGGATAGGCTCCTCAAAAGACCATAAAGGATACAGTGCTGGATTTCTACCGCCGCTATCTCAGGGTTAACACCCGCGATTGGTGTTAGCTATGATTGCAGTTGTTACCAATGGGTGTTTGCTACAATATGCAGGTAACTCTCACCTTGTATGGAGAGGGTTCAGCCTGTGACCTCTCTCCATACACCTGAAGGTATGGGGTTAATATTATTTTTTTATTAAAAAAATAGACAGTAATTCTTGTGGTTCTTGTACACCTGCTTAGTACTGGAATAAAACTGCAGACTTAGGCACCAACAAACATCTGCATTTTTTTTTAGATGAATGTGTTCCAGTGGCCTTTAAACTGCAAAAAAATGCAAATTCTCACCAAACTAGCTGATGAAAAAAATAAAAATCTTCTAATTGTGTTTATTTTGTGGGCATTGAAATTGGCAAGAGGCCAGGATAAACATGTCTAGACATAAGGTTAGAGAAGGGTCCTTAAAATTGAATCCATAAGATCAGCAATGCGGAATATACAAACACGGTGCCCATGAATAAGGAATGGATTAGAAGATGGAATAAGTATGGAAAGGGGTAAGATTTTTTTATCTCCATCCACTTGGAGTAGGCGGGAAGGTAGACCATATGGGGCGCCTGCTGAGGTATACAGTCCAGAAGCAGAAGGTAAAGTTAGAAAAGCATATTGGATTTAAGGACTATAAGTACCGGGATATGGAGAGTCTCAAAGAGGTAAAGCAAGTAGTCATTTGCACACCATGATTGAAGAAAGAGATAGCTTACAATAACCCTTTGGACAAGAGTGAGCCACGTTTTTCTAAAAAAAATTATGGACCAGAACAATTTTTTTACTCATTTTCAAAATTGCATTAAGGAGTTTATAGACATAAGTACCTTTATTTAATCGTGATTCAAAATGTAAAATTATATTAAAAATGCATAAAAATTTACATTTATGGTAAAAAAAGATTGTCCTGGATAAGAAAGGGTTAATTAACAAGAATATTAGTTTATGTTATTACTCTCAAAGTTGCAAATGAAGTAAATATTTAAAGTGCAGTCAGGTTTGATTTTTTATATACAGTTTAAAAACCCTGCTGTTTAGGATTTCCCACAGCACAATAGCTGTGTAACATCTGTGCCAGTGCCATCCCCTGTCCATAAAATACAACTGAGAATGACTGATTTTGTGACTGAGGTTTCACATTATTAGTGTAAACAATGGTTTATGTTTGGTTAAACTGTGTCCTTATCCTACCCAGTCAAGTTGGATTCTGCCATCACAAAGAAAGCCCTGGGATCCTTACGTCAGTGCTTGTTATAGTTCACACTTTACCAAGCTTGTGTGCATGCTGTGCTTATATATGTTATCTACTGTCCACCTTACACCTGGTATCTATTTAGTATATTGATTTGGTACTTTAATAATGAGCTCTCTTGGTTGTTACCTTGCTACAGTAACTATTTTTATCTGTTTATTCTGTCTTGTTTCTGTGTTTTGCACTGTGATACAGAGAGGGATCATCTTCTAGTTGTCTAGCTGCTGCCTTGGGCAGGCCATGTAATAGGAAGGGATAGCTGGGAATAGAATAAGTCTCATGGACCACTGTCTTTGTCTGTGTCTTCAGTAAGTTCCAGATCCTGTGTGACAAACTGTGTGTAAGGTCCCTCTCCCTGTGTCTACATTTACCCTTCCAAATAGAATGTGAGCCATCACAGGCAGGGTCCTCCTTGCACTTGTTCCAGAGCTCTGTAATTCTGTACTTTGTAATTGCATTTGTTCTCCTCTTAATGCAATGTATGTGAACTCCTAACTGAATGCAAAGCACCGAGGAATCAATTGCCCTCTATAGATAATAATAATAATAATAATAATAATAATAATAACAACTTTGTTTTCTACCATGTGCTGTATAACATACATTTTGGTCAAAAAGAGTTGATATTCTACTAAGGTAATACTTTTTTCTATTATATTCTTTTTGGTTTTCAATAACTGCTTTGGACTCCTGAGTAATGTATGTTTAGAAAAGTATTTCACGCTAAGGACAAATGTGTTCACCATACGCAAAACTATAATAAAGTTTATTGTTATTATTTTGAGTTGAATATAAAAATCATTTTTAACTATTTTCTTAATTAGTGCCAAGCATTTCAGTTATTTTGGTACATACATCTAACATGCAGGTTTAATTAAGCAGCATACTGTGCTAGTTCTTTTACAAAAAAATGCAAAGAAGTCTCAAGCTAAGCAGAAAGAAAAACTATTTCTGTGCAGCAGTATTTTATGACCGAAGTGAAATATTACTGTCAACAGATAAATGTTAAAACAGTGAGGTTTTATAGTCAACTCTTGATTATTATAGTGCCATCTGAAATTTATTTTTTTGCATAAATGTCAGAATTAAAAGACTGATATTTGTGAAACATTTTGCTGAACAATTTTAGTGAACTATATGACTACTGCCTATGTGGCAAGAGCACAAGGCTAACAGATTTTGACCATGAGAATGATTTTGGCCATTCTCATAGCTCAATTCATTCTCAGGTGCTAAACAGGTTACATAAACTTAGACTATACATTTTAAAAATTCACTATATTATCATAAAGCTTGAAGCATAACTCTAATGTTATAATGATTTTTACAAAAGTGTCATATCTGATTCCCCCCTTAAAAAGCCTAGTAGCTTTCTTCACATAGTAGAAACCAGCAGTGAAATAATTACATGAATTACATTTTTTGATTTTTTTTTTTCGGACAATGACCAAGTCCCCTAAACAACACACATACAAACGGGGAAAAAGGAAGGGTTGAAAGGGTGGTAGGGGTATTATAATGAGTAGCCCAGTAGACAGATGTCATTGATGTCATAACCAGCTTTTTAAGAAATTTGTAAACTCCAGTCACACTGTTTGTGTTGCAAATTTAGATTTTTACTATGGAATACGTTTCGGTCAAGCAATTGACCTTCATCTGACTCAGTCTGCATAGGAGTAAGGGGTTAAGGCTTGGATATAGCAAAATGGTTTGGTGTTGTAGGAATGGAGGTCACAACGCTTCTGGAGAAAGTCGCTACAATAACCAATTTTATAGTCTCAGTGCTTAACGAGTCAAACATAGAATATAACATGCAATAAGGTTGATGTCTAGAGCCTGATGTAAGTATGTCTGATCTCTGAAGTATTGCCTCTTAAATACAAAGCTAAATCTTGGATTTGGTTTGTTATTGAGAAGTCTGTGGTGTGGGAAAGTAGGAGTACAAACAAAGGAAAAAGGGAGGGAGGATACACAACTTCTGCCTCTGGTTAATTTATGGTCCACCATCCACTCACATGTGTTCAGTGAGATAACTGGATGGGTAGTTGCTGACATCCATTCCTGCATATTGCGAGCAGCTGCCAATATGTTTGGTCAAATGAAAAGGTATTTCCCATTCCGGGTCTTTCATATTGAATACTGCCCATATCGGTGTTAATTGAAAATGAGGGTCTATGTGAACCACAATAAATTTCTTTATCTTGTCCCAGAAGGTATTTATATGAGGGCATTCCCATAGGCAGTGGTAATGATTTGCTCCATTTGGTACATGCACTTAAGGAGAGGTTGTTCATTTTGTGTTTTTGTGAGGAGAAAATATATGCTTGGTGAAGTAGTTTCAATGTCATGTCCGAAAACATAGAGGTGAATACCCACTTGCAAGCTTTGGCAGCATGTTTGATAAGCTCTGAGAGTCCTAAAGCAGGAAAAATGTAGTTTCCATTTGGCCTGTAGTTAATTGTGAGTAGTCCAAGTTGGAACAGAGGAAGTTGTGAAAAAGGAAGATTTTGCTTAAAGATGTTTTTATGTGCGTACACGGCGAGATCTTCTAGTGTGTCTAGGATCATAATGTGCCTAACCGCTGTAGTGTAAATAGTTGCCTGTAGGTAAAAAATAAAATTTCCACTAGCTAAGTTGAAGGCTTATTGTGTCTCAGTGAATGTTAGGGTACAATTTGCTTGGGGAGCACTAAGGGTGTGCAGAAATTATCCAGAGAGCTGAAGGTTGGGGAAGGGACACGGATGAGACTAGGACACAGCATAAGCTGCAGAGAGTGACAGAAATTTCTGTAGAATCATGGTTTAGGATGTAGAGATTGACAGTGAAAAGTAGAGATATTTTTCTTCAGTATTCCATGTTGGTGACTTCTACATCCCCAGAGCATTTCACAATCAGCTACACACAGAGAGTGCTGTTATATGAGCGCCCCTTCTCCCTCAAAGCTGGCAGAGAGTAGCAGCCTCTCTCCACCTGTGAATATGTAGAGGGTTTCACAAGAATTATCAGCACATCCAGGGTAAGCAGCTACTGCAGGAATAGGCTAAACTTAGGAGTGTATCAAAAAAACTGCTAGTAATGGGTAATCAAGATAATAGGCAAAGTTGTTTTACATCCCAAGAGTTATTGATTGTGACAGCAGTATGTAGGAGTTGCACTTCAAGCCACACTCTGTCTGTTAGAGACTTTGCACCAAACAAGAAACAACTGCAATCACAAATGTTCAATATTCTACATGTAGGCACAAGATGTTGCCTGCAGGACCTACCACTACTGTCAAGATACTAAAAGGAACTCCCACACAAACACTGGATGAAAGGTGGTCTGAAATCAGTTGTCCTAAAATTTTATACCTCATTATTTAAATCCAGGGAAAAGGCAAGAATACCGGCACTTCAGGAAGGACGTCACAGGGTGCGGTAACAAAGTGTTTTCTTTATTGTTTAAAACGCCATGACACGAGGACTGATAGGTTGACGCGTTTCGACGGAGACCGTCTTAATCATAACCTGCCAAACGCTCTCTGAGCTTGCACCTTTTAAACTGTGCGGTTGTCACGTGGATCGAGTCGCGCCCCTGAGTCACATGACAGAAACTCCTCCCACCTTAGTCACATGACCGGGGACGCGGCTCGAGAGTGCACAGCTCAGATGAGTGAATACATACTTAAAAACCTCTATTACATAAAAACATTCACACACATCAGAATTTGCGTAAAGGCGAGAAGGAAGCCTTACAACAGCTTAAAGAGGATCCTGATGTTGTCGTTAGGTCGGCAGATAAGGGGGGGGCCATAGTAGTTATGGATGCCGCCCTATATAAACTTCTCAATGAAAATAAGCTTAAGGATGGGAACACCTATCGCATCCTTGAGTCTAACCCCACTAACCTAGTCCAGAAACGTCTATTAAACATCTTAGATAAGGGGCTAACATCGGGCATCATTTCACAGAGGGAAAGGGACTTCCTATATGTGGAGGACCCGGTCACTCCAGTCTTCCACTCACTCCCCAAGGTCCATAAAAATGTATTTCCACCACCTATGAGACCAATAGTGGCCGGGATCGGGGGAGTGGGTGAAAGGCTGGGGGAATGGCTTGACCATTTCCTTCAACCGATTACCAGAGTCACTCCGTCTTTTTTACGTGACACCAAACATTTATTACAAATTATGAAAAATTTTGAATGGCATGAAAGCTTTAGCTGGGCTACGTGCGATGTCACCGCCCTATATTCATCTATCCCTCATGAATTGGGACTGATATTCCTACGGAGACACTTGGATAGATATAGCACGTATAGTTCAGCCTTAAAGGAGCATATCATTTTGGCCACTAATTTTTTACTTCAGAATAACTTTTTTTACTTCGATGGGAGATATTATTTGCAAGTGGAGGGGGCCCCAATGGGGGCAAAATTTTCCCCCTCCCTTGCTAACATTTATATGTCACAGTGGGAGGAGGCATATGTTTTTTCATCATCCAACCCACACCAGGCGTCTATAGTATGGTTTGGCCGATACATTGACGACCTGGTGTGGGTTTGGAGGGATTCAGAAGCATCCTTTAAAGACTTTGTAGATTATCTTAATGATAACCCCATGAATTTGAAATTTACATCTATGTTTGCGGGTAGATCCATCCCATTTTTAGATGTCACTCTAATAGGGGAGAATAACAGAGTCAAAAGTATACCCTATAGGAAGGAAATGGCGAGGAACACTACTCTTTTAGCCTCATCTTGCCATCCCCCACATGTGACACAAAACATACCATACGGAGAACTAATAAGACTGAGAAGAAACTGCACAGACAATGATGACTTTGAAAAGGAGAGAATTAGTCTTAAATCCAGGCTTTACCAAAGAGGTTACAAAAAAGACAATATAGAAAAAGCAGAATGTAAGATTAAATATATTAAACAAGAAGATTTATTGAAAGACAAAGAACATAAACATAAAGATAAAAATAGCAATGCTCCAGACACAAATAAATCCGGAACTCCTATAGTGTTCACCACAACATATAGCAGACAGTATAAAGAAATAACTAGGATTGTCCAAAAATTTATTCCGATCTTGTTACAGGACTCAACTTTGTATACCATATTAAATAATGGCATTAAATGTGTGGCGAAGAGGGCCCCCACTTTGGGTGGGTCTTTGTCACCCAGTCTATTCAGAAGTCAGAACTCCAGTAGATCATGGTTAAATACCAAAGGTTGCTTTAAATGTGGACACATACAGTGCAAAGCCTGCAGTTACATTACAGTAGATACAAATATAACATCAAGTACCACTAATAAAAGTTATCCTATCCGGTCATATCTTAATTGCAACACATGCAATGTGATATATTCCATCAAATGTACTAAGTGCAATATCCAATACATAGGACACACCACAGGCCCCCTTAAGGTTAGAATACGTCGTCATTTATCAGATATTACTAATGAAGCAGTAGGAATATCAGCAGCCTCTAGGCATTTTAGAGAGTCACACAATAAATCTACAAATTTTTTTACATGGACTGGGTTTGAAAAAGTTAGTCAACCAATTAGAGGAGGCAATATGAAAAGGAAATTAATAAACAGGGAAAGTTACTGGATTTTTATAATGGAAAGTAGAACTCCACAGGGTATGTACAAGAGGCAGGACATAATTCTAACCTATTAGATAGCGTTATATCACATTCCCTGTCACACTCCCCGACTCAGCCCTTCTAAAAACCTTCAGCCCACTTTATGATTTTAAGGGACCCTAACGCTATGGTTATATATCACAGGTATTCTGAGCACATAGATATGTAAGGTATGCATATAAATAAAAAACATAACGTCTAGTGCTCATGGGATACATGAGATATATATTTGGGTTTATATGCCATTCTATGTGTATTGCATGACGTTCTAACTCTAATTCCTTTTATCCTTTTTCCTTCAAATCTTCTAGGAATGTCACTAAAGAGTAGACTATAGCACATTATTTTTATACTCTTTCTGATAACCAAAATGATATAAGTGTAAGGTTTTTTCTGAATGATATATGTGTAAAGTTTTTTCTGAACAAGAGACTTTCATTAAGAATAATTTATATTTATATTATATTCCGCTATATCGTAGGTTGTTCCCTGTGTACAAAGTTATTGATATCCATTTGGTAAACATTGTAAACAACTGACACCAATGGATTCGCCAAAATGTTTTTATGTAATAGAGGTTTTTAAGTATGTATTCACTCATCTGAGCTGTGCACTCTCGAGCTGCGTCCCCGGTCATGTGACTAAGGTGGGAGGAGTTTCTGTCATGTGACTCGGGGGCGCGACTCGATCCACGTGACAACCGCACAGTTTAAAAGGTGCAAGCTCAGAGAGCGTTTGGCAGGTTATGATTAAGACGGTCTCCGTCGAAACGCGTCAACCTATCAGTCCTCGTGTCATGGCGTTTTAAACAATAAAGAAAACACTTTGTTACCGCACCCTGTGACGTCCTTCCTGAAGTGCCGGTATTCTTGCCTTTTCCCTGGATTTTCTACTTGACTATGACTAGTTATCCGAGCACCAGAGGACCCCCACGGAGTGTGGACAACTAGGACGGTCTATTGGTTGGGTGAGCCGGCTTATTTTTCTACTTTCTTTTGAAAGAGTTATGTTTTTTCATTATTTAAATGACATTCTTTTTTATCACAGTCAGGTTACGTTAAATAGATTTTGTATATAATACTAATGGATAATAATTTTGAATACTTTTTGCTAAGTAAAAGGCTAACTGAGAGAATGCTAAGTGGATAAACATCTAATGGTGGATATATTCAGAATTCTCTTTGTAGTACTATAAATGGAAAAACATTGTATGTGACTTGTGGAAGCTCAAAGAAAAATCACTGTTTTTGATGTTATAATAAGGATAAAGATACACTGGAACAAAACATTGGCCAAGGAAAGGCCTGCAGCAGGATGAGGCATTTTATGTCAGATGAGGTTTCTATAAAAAGATAGAGCTTGATAAAAAAAATAAAGCAGTTTTATGTACAGTACAGTAGGTGTAATGCACCTTGTGTATAAAATGTACAGATTTAATACATCAGACTGCTCAAAGATTAGATTAACACAAATGAGAGAGTTATTTTACACAAGCAATAGACAGTTTAAAAAGCAAAAATATGATTGGAAAACTATTCATTTATAAAAAAAAAAATTTACATTTTGGTGAACATTTAACTATAATTTTATATGACATGCACAACTAATCAGCAAAGAGCACCCTAAGCCTTATTATTATGTATACATATATTGTGGGGATAGCACATGGAGCCTATTACACGTACAATAAAATACATTTTATATAGGGGATACATAAGTATTCGTTTCTCCATGATTCTCCTATGCCTCACCATATGCAAGCATGTTTACTGTAAATGAAATGTTGCAACTTGTTCAATAAAGATCACCTTTTTCTGAATTTGAAATCTTGGAGTGATGCCCTTTTTCTACTGTTTTGTCAATAGAGGACAATGCCGGGAGCTATGGGGGTGCTTCACCCCTCCTTTTGAGGAGTTTTACTGGGCAGACTGGGACTTTACTACTATCTACATATATATTCTGATCACCATGATATGACTAACTGTCACTTACCCATGAAAACCGCATTAATCACTTAGACACAGGTCCGTGAGTCATTTGTATGAATAAAGCAGTAGGGCACAGCAATGATTAACACATAGGGGCACATTTAATTACCCAGTCGCTGCGCAATCCCGAGGACACAATTTGAATTTTAAATGCCGCACTTAGTCCGTATCATGCCCCCCGATTTGTGACGCATGAAAGTCAGCGCAATTGCGCCAAAATCCAATCGCGTGCGCCAAAAACCCCTATTAAATGCGGCGCAAAATGGAAATAGTCGAAAAACCTGACGGAAATGCGGTCCGCGGACCTTTAGTAAATGTGCCCCGCAATGTCATTAATGGTGGGCTTAATGGTCGAATCCCCAACGAAAATACACATTCCTCCTGTATTCTGTATACATACAGATTTGATTTTTCTATTTCTTTATATTGTGTAACACAATAAAAGAAATAAGAACATACCCTACAGTAAATGGGGGTCCCATTCTCAAAAATTGACTGAGCATCAGATCATGCAAGTGTCCTGTTGCTCTATTCTATATTATGGGAGTGTCAAAAACTGCTGAGTTATTTATTACAAGGTAACCACAAAAGAATTTTACACTGTCAAATCTTAAATCTCTTTTGTGAATACATTATAATACATGAATACAATATAATAAAATACAAGCAATCTCATCATGATAAGTTTTATTTTTTTAATTTTTGATACCCTAATAAAGATATATTTTTTTGTTTTTTAACCACGGATTAAACCAAATCGCTTGATACAGTCTGTGCCGGAAGCTTCTGTTCTAATTAAGTTATAACTAGTAGATGGGATACAAACGATGAGAAAGCAGGAAGCAGCACTCCAGAAATAGTAATAACGAGATATTTATTCCACCATCAATGCAACGTTTCGCCTTATCTATAAAGGCATTCGCAAGCATTCCTTTCCTCTTCTCTAGTAGATGGGATTAATACTATATATACTCTCAGACCAACCCCTAATCTAACAATGTAGAATTAAGTAAGCAATGAAACCCTGGTGGTCTAAGCGTTAACAAGGCAGCAGTGGTATTCTCTGCCCCACTAGTCACAGGTCGCAGGTGTCAAAGGTGCCTGCTTTGTTAACTCTTAGAGCACTAGGGCTTCACTGCTCATTTGATGCTATACTGGGTCTGATACTTGCCTGAGAGCCTGGGGCCTCAGAGAGCAATATTGGGGGTGCAGATGGGCCGGATATGCTAAAATACCTGATCACTCTGATGACTTTCCCGCTGCTCTTTCTCTGCTCCTCTCTGCTCCTCTATACACTACTCCTCTTTACTGCCTCGTCACATCACTGCCTCTACCATGTTGCACAGACATACTGTTTGCCTACACTGCGATGCTCTGCACATTTCTTTCTGCAGCTGACAGGGAGTGGGGATGGGCACAGGTGATGATCTCGCATATGCTTTCACCATCAGACTGCCAGTAGCACCTCCCGGAACCTGGCAGCAGATTTGACAGTGGAAGGGACAGGGTGAACAGCGATTCACCTGTATGCCGCCCCCCTTAGGGCTCGGAAATCTGCCACCTGAGGTAAGATTCCCATCTTGCCTCATGGCAGAGGCGGCCCTTAGTCCTCTCTAACCCCTTCATCTCTGTGTTGCACTATAGACAAAGAGAGTTCTAGAGGAACGGGAAGATGAGAACTTTACAATATGCTTTGCAGAATAAAACCCATTTTGTGCATGCTCCATCCTGAATGCCCCCAGTGCCCTCTAAACACAACAGTGTCCCCCTTCTTCCCTTGTGGCATCCAGTATTCAGACTGAACCAGGGCCCCTGATTCCATAGGCCCCATGGAGGCCACTTTGGATTGGAAAGTTAAAGAAAGTTTAATCCCTAATGTTTGAACTTCTATATATGATAAATATTTGTGTATTGAGCTGACAGTACTTAAAACTTTCATGGTTCCCTATCCTTTATTGACTGTAGAACTGATGATTTTACATCAGTTTGCAAATGCCAAGGGAGACGAAAAATGAAGCCTTGCAGCTGCAGCCTCAGTCTATTTGATCATTCCAGCTCTGAAATGGAGCATATTTTACACAGCAAGTAAGAAAACTGCCAGGAATACCACATAAACTTTGCAGCAAAATGCAGAAAAAAACTCTTTTTGGTCTAATTTTAGCTGTTGTGATAAAGAATTTTATTTACATTTTAGGCTCACACCATTCTAAGAGCCATCATTTTTCGGTACCTTCGACCTATGTAAATTCTGGGATCTCATGTCGAAGTATTTTTCCTTCTGGCATTATCACTTAAACTTTGTTTTATAATCTTAAATCAGGGCTTATGTTTAAACTTACTGAGTGATGTTTGAGGGATATTATCTTACTTTTTATACAATATTTCAGAGGGAATTTAAAACATAAACCTGCAACCATTGTTTTTTTTAGTCTAGGGAAAAACACTGGAGGCATGAAAGTTACTCGATCATCTGGCCGTAGAAAGGAGAAAAGAGAGAAGAGAGAAAAAAAACACTTAGTCATTCACAGTGATGGGGCTGCTTGCCTTGAGCCACAATGGAGCGATGCTTTGTCCAAGGGGCACGATAGTTCAGAAGTAGTATCAGTACTTAAATTTTGTATATATTAAGGTGCTGCATCTGTAACTGCACTTTAAACCCTCATTTTTATTTTCACACAATGGGGACATTAAAATGTTTTAAAATACAGCCATGGATTCAGCCCCTTATTGTCCACGAGAGTTCTGTTTGTGTATTGAACTTTTTTAGGGTTTTCTTCCATTACACTCCTCATGTGAAATAAATAATATGATACATGTATGTCAGGACTTTCATTTGGCTAAAGTTTTGTTTTCCACACTAAAATGTCATCTAGCATGTTCTTCTATGGATGTGGAAACCACTGCAAGTCAGTTAGTTATTGTATGTCATAGACACTCCCAGAATGCACTAGTTAAGGAAGGCACAGTAAGTGAGATAGAGTTGTCCACACAAACCTCTGGTATAGCACAATACCCGCCTAAAACCCAGAACACTGAAATCCCCCTTTTACATGCCTCAATAAAACAGTGCCTTACCAACATGCTAATTTGTCACAAGCTCTTGTTAAATATAAGCCTGGACCATAATGGATTATATCAGGCCAGAAACCAATCCAGGTAGCATATACATAACTGAAACATGAACGTGGGGATTTGAGGAACATAGGTTAAATATATATATTTAATTGCCTTAAGGACATGCTAGACCAGTGATGGCAAACCTTTTTTACACTGGGTGCCCAAACTACAAACAAAACCCACATTTTTTTCGCAAAGTGCCAATGCAACAATTTAAGCAGTAACTTATTACTCCCTGCTGTGTCAACGGTTTGAATTGTATAGGCACCTGAGGACACCAATACGATGATAGATAGAAAGAAGGAGAAGTTGTTAGGATTATCATTGTAGTTTCTTTTTAGGGTCCTGGGCTGCCTGGGACTGCAAGAGAAGTTGAGTCCTGTCTGGCGAACCCTGCCCTGGGGTGATGGCCTGGGTGCCCATATAGTGGGCTCTGAGTGCCACCTCTGGCACCCGTGCCATAGGTTCGCCACCACTGCGCTAGACAAAACACTACTTAAAAGAGAATATATATATATGGCAGAAATGCCATATTCTGCAATACAGTTGTATTTTAGTATATGGTATGATCGAGCAGACCATCTAGGGTTAATGTACCCTAGATGGTCTAACAAATAGTGAAAAAAAAGTTAAAAAAAATGTAAAAAAATAATAAAATATTAAAAGTTCAAATATACCCTCTTTCCCTAGAACTCATATAAAACATAATAAACAGTAAAAATCACAGACACATTAGGTATCGCCGCATCCCAAAATGCCCGTTCTATCAAAATATAAAAACGGTTACGGCCGTCGGTGACCTCAGAAACGGGAAATGGCGGCCAAATGTCAGAAACACGACTTTTACAACTTTCTACATGACATAAAAAATGTAATGAAAAGTGATCAAAATGTTGCACAGTCCTCAACATGGTAGCAATGAAAACATCGGCTCATTTCGCAAAAAAAATGACATATCACACAGCTCCGTGCACCAAAGTATAAAAAAGTTATTAGCATCAGAAATGGCAATTTTTTTTTCTTTTTTGTACACATTCGTTTAATTTTTGAAAATGTATGAAAACGCCATAAAACCAGTATACATTTTGTACCACCGTGATCGTACCGAACCAAAGAATAAAGTAGATGTGTTATGTGGAGCTCAGAGTGAAAGTCGTAAAAACTGAGCCCACAAGAATGTGACGCACAGACGTTTTTTTCAATTTTTTCCTCATTTGGAATTTTTTTCTGACTTCCCACTACATGCCAGGTAATAATACATAACATCACAGGCAAGTAAAAATTTTTATGCACAAAATAAGCCCTCACACAGCTCTGTACTATACTGTGAAAAAGTTTTTTTGGATTTTTGAAGATGAAGAGCGAGAAATGAGTGAAAATACCCTGCGTCCTTAGGTGGTTAAAGATTAGAGATGAGCTAACACAATTGCAGATGTTTCCTTACATGTTTCTTTATCGTTTTTCACTGTGTTTCCGAGCAGGCGAAATACTCGTCCAAGCAACGAGCTGCTTTGAGTACGCTAATACTCGAACGAGCATCAAGCTCGGATGGGTATACTTGCTCGTCTCTATTAAAGATGTTTTCTGGCCTGGTGGGGCTGTAAAAAACTATATATCCAGCCTATATGTGCCATTGCCCATCAGAGCCGTGCTGTTTGTTTTTAGAGGCAGATTTACCCATCTGTCAACTACAATGCACCTGATTAGATCAGCATTAGATACAATGTTTAATTAGAGTAGTGGAAGTAGTCAGACGGGGCAGCCTGCAACTGTAAACAAACAGGAGCATGACACCGAATGAGGAGGCAGGGATACATTTTTTATTGTTTTTACAGCCACCCCTAAGCTGGATATATAGATTTTTTGAAAGTCTGGACAACTCCTTTAAGGTTCAAACACATGTAACAACAAAACAACTATCTTTCATTTTAAATGGTACAATAGGCCAGATGTTGTCAGTTAGAATGGGAAGAGGTAATCTAGCTGAGGCTGTATAAACAAGAAACTCCTCCACAGCACACATAAGTGTCCTATTAGGATATATACCTACAATAATCTTAGATTGCAGTGGTTTGGTTTGATCCAAAATACTGAGCATCCACATCTAGAGAATATGGATACATGGCTTAGAAGCAAAGCAGACTTCCTTGGCATGCAAGCGGGCACACGGCGGTGCGCGGGGAGAGGAGGAGGAGGTGAGCACTGAAAACCCCTGCCCCTCTCCATAGGGAAGTATGGTGCACATCGTGGTATGTCGTGAAAAGATAGGACATTAACTATCTTTTCACGGGGTACAGAGCGGTACGGTGCCGCACGTGAGCTGCACCATACCACTCCCGTAGAGCACCGTGCACGCATTGTCGTCTATGGGGGACGTATATCGGCCATATATACGTCCCCCATGCAGCAGTGTGAATGCAGCCTAAGTCAGCTTTGAACAGTATAGATACTGTAGATAATCCTTTACTGTATTTGGCTTCTTAACTGTTTAATCCAACAAAGTCCATAACAGCATCTATTTATTATTCTGAGTGACACATACAGTATGCAGTTTCCTTTTTCAGAGAATTCCAACCTTAATGATTTTACTAATCTTGAAGCTGAAGGTTGCAAACCAACAAATACCTGACCATCCAATTACAGCTGATAGATAGCCTTGGCTTGTGCAATGAATAATGTATAATTAATACATCACATCCGAAAGTTTGTGGTTTGTTTCCTGTAACATTTTACTGTGTGGTATAAAAACTTTCCCCCACTAGGAGTTAACGTTCATTGATCTACTTTACAAAATATAAAAAAAAAGAAAACATTACCTCTGCGTTCTTACATTTCCTGGAACACTGTCATATACAATCTAGACCGCATAAACCTAGAAATGTTGACCTTGAAAGGAAAAGAAAAGACAATAAACAGCAGGCCAGGCTGAGATCTGGGCTCTGTCAAAATGATTTCTTATTCCATTTTATTCAAGCATTGCCAAGCTTTATCACTTCTGTGTACAACTCTTACGGTGGTGGCAGCCCTCTTGAATTGGTAAATTGTTTAGTTAAAGCATACATTTGCTTTCTGCATTGTCAACATGATTTAGATGATGTAAGCTCTAAAATTATAATGATAAGAATCAATTGGATGAAAGCATAATATTTCCTGAAAAGCCTGCTGACATCTTTAGTAGAAAAATCTGCCTAGAATCTTTAGTATTTCAATCTCTAAGTCGGAATAGAGTCACGAGTTCAGTAAAACTGTAAATCAATCTTTCCATATTTTTTCACATGTAGGCTTGCAACAATGACTCTCATAATCCTCATAATAAACCCCATTTCATTAGTGAAAGTGGGGAGGCTATGGAACTCAATGCCATAGGACAGTGATGGCGAACCTTTTAGAGACCGAGTGCCCAAACTTCAACAAAGACCGCTTATTTATCGCAAAGTGCCAACACAGAAATTTGATTTGTGATTTATATTCCCTTCTCTGTCACAGTTTTCGTTGATACCAGCACCTGAGGCACCCATATAGCAGAAAATAGTCCCAGGTAGCGCTGTCACTTTAAAATACCTCTGTGCACAGCAAGTCCTGGGCTGTCTGGGACTGCAGGAAGATACCTGGAGTCATCCCTGGTGATGGCCTGAGTGCCCACAGAAAGGGCTCCGAGTGCCACCTCTGGCACCAGTGCCATAGGTTAGCCATCACTGCCATAGGATGTTGCAAGGGTTAATCCACTGGCTAGTTCAAGAAGGTCCGCTATGCCCCTTCTTATAGGAGTTTAATTCTTAGGGTTCGGCATTAAATTATTGGCTGCTTTATTTGGAGCCAGGGGAAATATGCAAATAACGTTTCCAGGATGGGATAAGGCAAACCACGCCTGTTTTAGCTACCTTGTAAGACAGCTCCCATGACATCATGCAAGACCTACAAGAGACCTTATGACATGATGTGGGATTATTTGGAGTCAGGAAGGCATTTTTTTCCTTCAACTATGGGCAATTTGGATGACTTTTATGGAGTTTTTTTTCTTTCCTCTAGATTAACAGTATAGGTGAATAACTTGAACTGGATCAAGCCCTTCTGGCAATCTAAAATCTTAAACATTAGTAGCTCAGTGTGCTCTATTCTCAACATTTTATAACTTTTCAAATGTACTTTATGTATTTTTTCAAAATGTATAATTCCTGAAATTTTAGCCTTTAAACATCCCATCCTATTGTTGCACTTGAACACACCCTCTAGTAGTTTTTTTTACCTAGATCATGCCTGTCGTAACACTCTATGGTCATGAAGCCAAGCTAAAGGGTATTACAAACTCTACAAAAAACAGTGTCTCTATTATGTAATCTTCATTTGTAGCTATCTTTGGCTTTAGCTCTGGGATGAAATGTTGGTCTTGCAACTTAGGCCCCATCTACACTTGCGAATGTGATAAACTCGCAACAGATGCTGCTCGGATCGCACGGCTCAAACGCTGTACAGGGAGTGAACCCAGCATTGCAGTTCAGTCCCGGTGTGCTGCGTTCAGGCCGTGCGATCCAAGCAGCATGCGTTGCGATTGTGTTGCGAGTTTATCACATCACACTCATGAGTGTAGAGGGGGCCTTACTATTACCCTTATCCTGCAGAGTTTCTATATAATCTGACATACTATCTTGTTGCTTGTGTTATAATACAGCATTTCTTTTTTGGTTTCCTGTACTTTGTGATTCTAGTTTGTTATTTGGCTTTTACATATGTCATTTTTTTTCTGAGCCATCAGCTGATGTCTGGTGGATGCAAGATATACTTTACCTGCAGCATAACTACAAAGGTAGCAGCCGTAGCAGGGTGAGGGGGCCTGGCATCTGGTGTATTGGGTGTGTATATGTGTGTGTGGTGTGTGTATAAACTGTATGTATGTAAGCAAAGAAGAAAAGTAGCAGCACTCGGTTTCCAATTCAAGGATTTTTATTCACCAAGTACTGTATACCCAGTTGGCGAATAAAAATCCTTGAATTGGAGACGGAGTGCAGCAACTTTTCTTCTTTGCTGATTTACTATTGTGGTCTTGGATCAGACTCACAATAGCATTCACCCATCGGATTAAATCCTATCATTCTGTGCCACCCGCCTTCACTGTTTGTGTACTGTATGAATGTATATGCTGTATGTCTGTATGTATGTGTGTATTTGCTGTATGTATGTGTATATGTGATGCAGATATGCTGTATGCCTATTAATATGTGTGTATTTTCTGTATGTGTGTGCATATGTAATATGTATATGCTGTATGTCTATTTAAATGATTCATGGGTGCATATGGTACTGTATATATGTCTGTATACGCTGCATGTATGTATAAATGGTGTGTATATACTGTGTATGATTGTAGATCACTTGTGTGAGTATACAAATATGTATATTTTTTTGAGGGGACCTCATTCAGATAGTTATGCCCCTGTACTTTATTCCACCAGCAGAAATCTCTCAGAGTTATGTGGTAAGTAGGTTCCCGAGGGATTTTGCCTTTATTAGCGCAATTTATAAGATGTAGACAAGACCCTTACAATATAAGGATATCTTATAAAGTTAAAAATTTCTTGGTAAACCAGCTGAACAGTGTCCAGTCTGGCTGTGGGTACGCAGTTTGTGAGACTGGATAGCTGTCCTATTTATAGTTAATAAGGGGGGGGGGATATCAATCATTGAATACATTCCCTTCCACCAAGTATTGCCATTTCATCATTTTCCAAGGCAGGACTGATTGGGATGAGATACAAATTAAGATACAATAAACTGGTGATGTTTGAGGCTGTAAATTGTAAAATCCCGATATCAAGCTGGTCTTGACATCGAATCAGAAAGCTGCTCAGTTGGTGATAAGCAGTGCACCTATTGCATTATATACCACTGTGCAAGTGACATGAGAGGTTTACAGTTACAGGTCTTTTTACCTGCAGGCAGAAGGATATACACGATGTTTCCAGGAAATCCTGTTTTGCAATCTGAAACATTACAAGAGCAGTGGGACTGTTCTGCTTGCTTGGTAAAGCAAGCTCAACCGATGAACATAATATCTGTCACTAAGACACAGCACCATGCTTGTGTAATTCTATAAACCTTCAATTGGACCAGATTTGATTAGCCTAGATCATATTGAAATATTCACAAAATATTTCATTTTTACTCCTTCTGAAAGGAAACTTCCAACTTGTGAATATTTTCTAAATGGACAAAGATGATCAAGGTAACTGGGTTTTTGGCACAAAATATGTTCATAAAAAAGGTCTTGATAAAAAAAAAAAATTGGTAGAATAATTTAAGTTTCACATTTAAGGTCACATGTTTGGGATGAGCCAATGGAATTTGATGATGTAAACATGAAAAATGTGATTCATCGTATATCTACATTTTTTTGCACTTCCTGATAAAGATGTCCAGAGACATTTGCTGTGAGTTGTAACCCCAATGTTACTAACCAGTTCGACCTAAAGAGGTATACCCATGAAGACAAGATTCTTAAATATACTGAGGATAACAAAATATCACATTCTCTAATTCACTGTTATTAACAAAAAAAACTGCAGTGCTCTCTGCCTCCTGCCCCTCCCCCTTTCATTACAAGACCAGTTGTAAAGTAAAGGGATTAATTATCTTTATTGTGTAAACATCACTAGATGATTTAAATGTGAAAACTTTCTTTCACGAACAAACCACTCTAATGAAAGAAATGAGGCAGTGGCAGGGCCCTGTGGTGAGGCAAGGAGGTCATAGAAATCCTATATGGCCTCTAGTTGTGGCAGAATTTCTATAAAGTCTGTCAAGCTCTCAAAAATTAGCCAACCTCCTGAAGCCCTAACTCTTACTTGGATCCCTAACTGGGATTTAGTCCTCACGTCCCCAGTCTTCCAGAAACGACGCTACCTCGCAGACACTATACTGTTAACACTTCACAACTGATTTATCTGAGTATAAAAAAAGTAAATAAAAATAAAAAATCTTTTAAAATGTCAGGAAAAGAAGTGCAGCAAACACAGCATATTACACTTGAATGCATAAAAACATGTACAAAGGCTGGACCTCAATGTGACCTGAGTAAGATGGTTTTAACCCCTTAATGACCGCCGTATCGGCTTTTTACATCGGTCATTAAGTGTACTTCTTCTGACGCATACGCCTTTCTACGGCGGCACGTCAGAAGAAGATTTTGGGACTACAGGTCCTGCAAGTGCCGGTGTTGGGCTGTGATCTTACAGCCCAGACCCGGCACTAACACCCGGGATCGGAAAAACTCTTACTGGGGGATCCGACCGGTCCTGCTGCTGCCCCCGGGTCTGGCGAGTGACCCGGGGCTTCCTGCTCCTCTACCCGCCGGGCTCTGCCTTCCTGGCAGGACCCAGCTGTAAGTAACTGAGCATGCGCAGCATGCTCAGTTACTTACACTATACACTGCAATACAAGTGTATTGCAGTGTAGAGGCTTGAGCAAGCGATCGTACGATCGTTTGTTCAAGCCAAGAAGTAGAAAATGTTAACAAGTAAAAAAAAAAGATGAAATCATTTTATTATATAATTAAATAAATAAATAAATAAAATAAAAGTTCCATAATCTCCCCAGTTACCCATAAAAAGCAAATAAAGTATATAAAACACAAAAACACATACATATTTGGTATCACCGCGTCCGTATCAATCTGTACAATAAATATAAATTAATATTGAACCCGCTCGGTGAACAATGTAAAAAAAAAACTCGAAAAACTTCCCATAATATACAATTTTTCATCAAACACCATCACAAAATATGATCTAAAAAGTGATCAAAAAAAGTTACGTTCCCTAATATGATACAACTGAAAAGAAAACTCTTTTCGCAAAAAATAAGTCCTCAACCAGGTCTGACAACAGAAAAATACAGAAGTTAAGGCCCTAAAAAGTTGTCAATAGTAAAAACAATGCGAAATTCTCCAATATTGGTTTTGCTCAGGAAAATTGAGCAAAGATAAGAAAAACTATATAAATGAGGTAGCACCGCAATCGCAGTGAACCAGAGAATAAAGATAAATATTATTTTTATGTTACGGTGAGCGGGGAAAAAAAATGCTAAAAATCCAAAATAAAAATTGATGATTTTGTTTGTGTCCCCCTTGAAATAGTTATTAAAATCTCATGAATAAGCTATAGACCCCCAAAATTAATTATCTATACATTGTATATCATCCCGTAAAAAATAAGCTATCATATGTTTGCATCACCAAAAAAAATAAAAAATTTATAGGTTGTACAATGTGACAATACAAATCTGCTGTGAAGGGCGCCTCCATTCATTCTATGCCCAGCCGTGCGCCCATACAGCATTTTACCACCACATATGGGGTATCAGTACACTCCGGAGGAATTGGGCATCAAACGTTGCAGTGCATTTCATCATTTAATTTATTCTGAAACTGTCAGTTTGGCCTAAATGCATGTATTTTCCAAAAAAATTCCATAGTTTCTAAATCGCAGGTCCATATTATTTTAACCCATGTGAAACACTTAAAGGGTTAATGGACTTATTAGAAGTTGCTTTACATACATTGAGGGGTGAAGTTTCTATAGTGGGGTAATTTATGGGGTTTTACTATTATTTAGGCCTTTCAAAGTCACTTGAAAGCTGAGTTGTCCCTCAAAATGTGAGTTTTGGCAATTTTCATTAAAGTGAGAAAAATCGCACCTAAAGTTCTGCCCCTTATAACATACTAGAAAAGTGAGAGGATGCATAAAATATCATCTCAACATAAA
This sequence comes from Engystomops pustulosus, assembly GCF_040894005.1. Lineage (NCBI taxonomy): Eukaryota > Metazoa > Chordata > Amphibia > Anura > Leptodactylidae > Engystomops > Engystomops pustulosus. Next base: position 99,108,883 of record NC_092415.1, on the reverse strand, counting down.
CCAGACGTTCCATAAATGTTAATTATCAAGCTTTTTGGGTAGTTTTACTTCCTGTCTGGAAAGCAGAACATTTCAAACTTGGAAAATGAAGAATTTTTACAAACTTTTGCCAAATTTTCACTTTTTTTCAGAATGAATCGCAAAACTTAGCACTTAAATTTTATAGCTAACATGAAGTACAATGTATCACGAGAAAACATTCTCAAAATCACCTGGATACGTTAAAGCGTTCCGTAGTTATAACCAATTATTGTGAGACATGTCAGATTTGAAAAATCGGGTCTGGTCATTGAGCTGAAAACTAGTGTCGGTGATAAGGGGTTAAACATCCATAATAAGACTATATGAAATGGCTACAAGACCCTAAACCCTGGTGTAAAATGTGATATCAAAATAAGATCTAACGCATGGAATCAAATACTTTAAATAATAATAATATGTAGTAATATCATAAAATAATGAAACATAATGTTTAATATGGATAAAAGAATGTGTGTGTCCTAATTGATTTGCTCTTTATTTTTATATAAACCCAATATCTTCTTTCTTCTTTTTTTGGGATTGTACTGGAAATCAGGTCTAGATATCTGAGTGTCACCATCTGGACAGAACTATTAGTGCTGACTAGATGTATTTGCATTGCTTATGTTGGGTAATTGTAGACATTCACCCATAAAATGACATTGCCCATAGCAACACTCTCCATTGATATGTCACAACAGCCTACAGCTCATTGGCATCTTATGATGAACTACATAAAATCCGTGATTTTACCAATTCAATGCTGCTAGTTTGAAGACATTTTTTTTTCAAATATCTTTAATGTGGTGAACATTAAACATTATTTAAAAATAAGTTTACTTTACATAAGAAATAATTTCACAAAGCAAATGCAGTTTGCATTTTCTCCTTCAGTATTTGAGAGGCTGGAGGTGCAATGCAAGTGAATGGGCATTTATGAATTCCTATTTACACAATTCATTAAAGTGGTTGGTCTTTGGCAAGTCGTTGTAGACTATGTTATGTTTTTATGAAACAGCATGCTCTCCTACTGTTTTCCCCATGTTGACCTCTGTGATTAAAAACCACAGTAGGGACAATTTCAAGTGATTTTCAGTCAGAAAAATATCTTTCTGCAGAAGAGCTATTCGTATGAGGATATATTCTTTTAGAGCATCTACAGCTAGGTTTACATTCCAAATTTTAGAGATGAGGTTGTATTTGGCAATATACATTCATGTGCACCATGGTTTATTACAATATTATCACATCATATTTATGGTTTTATACAAGATTGACAGCAGAACAGCAATATTTAACCTGTGGCTCTCCAGCAGTTGGGAAGATAAAGTTCCCAGCATGCTTCAGCAGCTACAAGATTGGGAAAGACTGCAATACTGTTAAAAGCAAAAATCTATTACCAAACCTTTTATTTGTATTCTGGACACAGGTGTATGCTGTAGCCCCCCTGGTGCTGTTGCTGCATATTTTCTACAATATGGACATCCCATTATTCTCTTGTAGATAATCCTAAAATCACATATAGATGTTAAGATTTTACAGCATGACAATAACACTCTAATTGTTTCTAATAGAATGACCAATATGTGTAGTATAAAAAGGGAACTCTCACGTGGATAAGAGGTGGTGTCTGTAAGTGGCTCCTTTAACCCTTGTAACCTTGAAAGCTGAGGGATTCCATGCATTGTGATACGGGTGTGTTTTGTCCTGTAAGTGCTACATATTTGTTGCACCTGTGCACCATGAAAAGACATCATTGGAAAGTAAAACAAATTAAGTAGCTTACAAGAAATATCAATACAATTATAAACAAGGCCAAAAGTGTATGCCTTAATGCTTGGTCGATACAACTCTATCCCAAACTGCAACGTGCCCTTCTTTGTTCTCTCTTGTTAATTGATTACCATTTACAGAGCTTTGTATATTGCAGCTCCACAAGAATAATGTTCAAAAGGTCAGTCAGTCACAAGGCTGCAACCATTGAGTATAAGCATAATTCACTATCACTTTTATGACGAGGGAAGTGGTTGATTCTGATTATGGAGAGTTTTACTCTTAGCAGAAGATAATTCTACTTAAAAAGGTCACAGTCCTAGGAAAAATACTAAAAACAACTTTCCATTATCCATAATTTTACATACTCAGGCGCTGGTTAAATTACTTATGATAAATGTGAACCTAAAAATAGTGCAGTGATTTGTGCATAAAAGCTGTAAAAAGGCTGGTAAAGTACTTGTATTTCTGTACTACATATGTACTCTTTGTGGGGCTGCATTACAAATACAAAAGTATTTTAACCGGTTCGCGCCCGCCCGCCGTGTATTCATATGTACTCCATATGTACTCTTTGTGGGGCTGCATTACAAATACAAAAGTAATTTAACCGGTTCGCGCCCGCCCGCCGTGTATTCACGGCGGCGGTCGCGTTCCGATGCATGGAGAGGGCTCGCGGGCCGAGCCCTGTCCATAGCCGGTAAGTCTCTGCTGCATATTGCAGCAAAGCCTTACCGGCACCGATTGCGGGTGTTTTCTTGCAGAACGCCGCCGGCATGCGCCGCCATCTTTCCGAGGATCGCCGCTCCCCGTGACGTCATCGGGGAGCGGCGATCCGTTGCCATGGTAGCTTTGGGTCTCACGAAGACCCGAAGCTACTTCGGGTTAACCCATTCATTACAATGTGCTATCAGCACATTGTAATGTATGAGGAGTAAAATCCCCATATACTGCCATACTGTAGTATGGCTGTATATGGTAGGATCGATCAGACAACCTAGGGTTAAAGTACCCTAGGGAGTCTGAAAAATAGTAAAAATAAAATTTAAAAAAAAGTTAAAAAAAAAAAATTATAATAAAAATACCTAAAAATTCAAATCACTCCTCTTTCCCTAGAACTGATATAAATATAAATAAACAGTAAAAATCATAAACACATTAGGTATTGCCGTGTCGGAAAATGCTTGATCTATCAAAATATAATAATGGTTTTTCACTGCGTTTAACCCCGTAACGGAAAATCGCGTCCAAAGTCAACACTGGCACTTTTTTGCCATTTAAAAAAAAATTCTAAATTCTATAAAAAGTGATCAAAAGGTCGTACAGTCCTAAAAATAATATCATTGAAAACATCATTAAAAGTTGCAAAAGATGACACCACCCTCAACTCCATACACCAAAGTATGAAAAAGTTATAAGCACAAGAAGACGGCAAAATAAAAAAAAATTTTGTTCATGAGGTTTTAATTTTTGTAAATGTATGAAAACATTATTAAACCTATACAAATTTGGTATCCCTGTAATCGTACTGACCCAAAGAATAAATTAGATGCATCATTTGTGGCATGAAGTGAAAGCCGTAATATCCAAGCCCACAAGAATACGACACAAATGCGGTTTTTCACCATTTTCACTGCATTTGGATATTTAATACCATCACTATGAAGTGCAATTTGTTACGCAAAAAAACGAGCCGTTTTTACGTGTAAAAATAAAAAAGTTATAGATTTTTGAAGGTGGGGAGTGAAAAATGGAAATGAAAAAACGGGAAAGGGCCCGGTCCTTAACCGGTTAAGAATCATAGCACACTTTTCTTTTGTTCTAGATACCTACTGTAGAGAATCTAGAACAGGAGTGTCAAACTTGGCCACGTGGACTAAACCAGACCTGCGGTATAATTATATTTGAGCCAAGAGAAAATACCAAATGTCTACTTTCACTGTCATCACATGCATGAACTGACATTCATGTGCAATGCCCTGTTACCAGGCACATTGCCTACCCCACCCATAACTGGCCAAACAGAAGGTGGAAAACAGAAGATTTCTAGAAAGTATCAAAGACAGACAAAGAAATGAAATGTTAAAAAGTATTAAGTATTATTTCAGTCCACATAAACTTCAAATAAAAGAAAGTATGAAGCACTCACCAATCTGTGAGTTTGACACCCCTAATCTAGAAGATTGGCATGATTATGAAAAAGTGGTGGTGAAAGGGAAATTTTATAATTTTATTGTTAATTTAAACATCCAAAATGTGTGAATAACATGTTATCTTTATTCTGCTAGGTAGTGCAGTCCCAGTGGTAGCTTATGCATGTAGTCTTTTTCAGTCTTCTTAATGTTGCAAAATAAAAACAGTTGTCAGTGCCATTGTAACATCTGTATCACTGTCATCCTCTGTCTATGGAGTGTGACTGAAGAGATGCCGATTGTGTTCTCTTGTCGTCTTGAACATGGGTTTAGATTTGTTGGCTGTTTGGATTGATTCGCACTACACCCATCGATCTCCTGCAGCTTAGCTCTGTTTCATAAATAGTTAAGCTACTGTGATTAACAGCTTCTCACTGTACCCATATTACTCCTTTGCTCTCTGATTTGTCCGGATCAAAGAGTTCTGACTAGAGATGAGCGAGCACTAAAATGCTCGGGTACTCGTTATTCGAGACGAACTTTTCCCGATGCTCGAGTGCTCGTTTCGAGTAACGAGCCCCATTGAAGTCAATGGGAGACTCGAGCATTTTTCAAGGGGACCAAGGCTCTGCACAGGGAAGCTTGGCCAAACACCTGGGAACCTCAGAAAAGGATGGAAACACCACGGAAATGGACAGGAAACAGCAGGGGCAGCATGCATGGATGCCTCTGAGGCTGCTTAAATGCACCATTATGCCAAAATTATGGCCAACAGCATGGCCATGACAGAGTGACAGAATGAAGCTAGATAGCATCTAAAACATCCAATAATTGACCCTGACACTATAGGGGACGGCATGCAGAGGCAGCGGCAGCAGCGGAAGGCTAGAGAGTGGCATGGCGACATACCCTAAATGGACTCAGGCTTCAAACCAATGGGTAGCAGAGAGGAACCAAAGGAGGTGAGCAAGAAGCGCTCAAATAATATTGGTACATGATAAAAGTTTGCCAGTATATTTTGTGGATTACACAGCAGGGTGGCGACAAAGTTAACATGGAAGCCATGAAAACAATCCAAAATTCTGCCTGACACAGCTCGTTTGATAAGGGGACGATGTATGGAGGCAGTGAACTAGTAGTAGATTAAAGGTGCTGCAGTTAAAACTATGTTAGTTGGTTCTTGGCATGGAGCTGGCGCTCCGCTGCCAGGCGAGCTTTCGCCAATCCAAGCCCCTGTCTCTAGGCTACTCCCCAAACAGCACTTCTAAGAACCTTTCGGATAAGATCAAGTGTAGTGGCGTTCTTATAAGTTTGGGATATGGCGGGTGAGGGGAATGTAAACATCTGCGCAAGAAGCGCTGAAATAATATCCGTAAATGAAAAAAGTTTGCCAGTATATTTTGTGGCTTACACAGCAGGGTGGCGACAAAGTTAACAAGTTTGATGTGGAATGCCCTGCAATAGCTCTTGGGCGGTGTGCCTTTTATCACCTAGGCTCAGCAGTTTGAGCACCGCCTGCTGTCGCTAAGCAACGGCACTGCTGCTGTGCCTAGAGCTACCGACTGATGGCGCCATGCCCACGGATGGTAATTCGGAGGAGGAGGAGGTGGAGGAGGGGTGGGAGGATTTGGAGGTATAGTAGGCCTTTGAGACCTGGACCGAGGTAGGCCCCGCAATCCTCTGCGTCGGCAGTATATGACCAGCCCCAGGGTCAGACTCGGTCCCAGCCTGCACCAAGTTAAGTGTAGTAGCGTTCTTATAAGTTTGGGATATGGCGGGTGAGGGGAATGTAAACAGATGCGCAAGAAGCGCATGATGCGCATGGAGCTGGCGCTCCGCTGCTAGGCGAGCTTTCGCCAATCCAAGCCCCTGTCTCTAGGCTACTCCCCAAACAGCACTTCTAAGAACCTTTTGTATAAGATCAAGTGTAGTAGCGTTCTTATAAGTTTAGGATATGGCGGGTGCGGGGAATGTAAACAGATGCGCAAGAAGCGCTGAAATAATATCCGTAAATGGTAAAAGTTTGCCAGTGTATTTTGTGGATAACACAGCAGGGTGGCGACAAAGTTAACAACTTTGATGTGGAATCCATGAAAACAACCCAAATTTCGGCCTGACAAACCTCGTTTGATAAAGGGACGATGTATGGAGGCAGCTATATGGACGACTTTTGGAGGTAGCAATGGAGACAACGTGTGGAGGCTGCTATGGAGACAATTCAATTTGGATAGTGCCTGTATGTGGCAGTCCAAAAAATGTTTCAAACCAGAGGAGCAGGTAGGTGGCCCTCCAGAAAAATGGAATAGATTGAGTGCCTGTATGTGGCAGTCCAAAAAATTTTTCAAACCAGAGGAGCAGGTAGGTGGCCCTCCAGAAAAATGGAATAGATTGAGTGCCTGTATGTGGCAGTCCAAAAAAGTTTTCAAACCAGAGGAGCAGGTAGGTGGCCCTCCAGAAAAATGGAATAGATTGAGTGCCTGTATGTGGCAGTCCAAAAAAGTTTTCAAACCAGAGGAGCAGGTAGGTGGCCCTCCAGAAAAATGGAATAGATTGAGTGCCTGTATGTGGCAGTCCAAAAAAGTTTTCAAACCAGAGGAGCAGGTAGGTGGCCCTCCAGAAAAATGGAATAGATTGAGTGCCTGTATGTGGCAGTCCAAAAAAGTTTTTAAACCAGAGGAGCAGGTAGGTGGCCCTCCAGAAAAATGGAATAGATTGAGTGCCTGTATGTGGCAGTCCCAAAAAATTGTTTAAAACAGAGGACCGGAAAGGTGGCCCTCCAGAAAAATTGAATAGATTGAGTGCCTGTATGTGGCACTCCCAAAAATTGTTTAAAACAGAGGACCGTGTCGGTGGCCCTCCAGAAAAATTAAATGCATAAAGTACTATACCTAGAGCCAGTGGGCCCTGTCAAAAAACAGCCAGTTTCCTCTGCTTTACTGTAGAAAGAGGAGGAGAAGGAGGAAAATGAGGAGGAGGAGGAGTGGATAAATTATTCAGGTTGAGCTTCCTTCACCTGCTGGAGATTTGAAATTAGGAGAAATCCATGCTTTATTCATCTTGATAAGCGTCAGCCTGTCAGCGCTGTCAGTCGACAGGCGTGTACGCTTATCGGTGATGATGCCACCAGCTGCACTGAAAACCCGCTCGGACAAGACGCTAGCGGCAGGGCAGGCAAGAACCTCCAAGGCGTAGAGCGCCAGTTCGTGCCACATGTCCAGCTTTGAAACCCAGTAGTTGTAGGGAGCTGTGTGATCATTTAGGATGATGGTATGGTCAGCTACGTACTCCCTCACCATCTTTCTGTAAAGATCAGCCCTACTCTGCCGAGACTGGGGACAGGTGACAGTGTCTTGCTGGGGTGACATAAAGCTGGCAAAAGCCTTGTAAAGCGTACCCTTGCCAGTGCTGGACAAGCTGCCTGCTCGCCTACTCTCCCTCGCTACTTGTCCCGCAGAACTACGCACTCTGCCGCTAGCGCTGTCAGAAGGGAAATACTGTTTCAGCTTGTGCACCAGGGCCTGCTGGTATTCATGCATTCTCACACTCCTTTCCTCTCCAGGGATGAGAGTGAAAAGATTTTGCTTGTACCGTGGGTCCAGGAGAGTGAACACCCAGTAATCGGTGCTGGAATAAATTCTTTGAACGCGAGGGTCACGGGATAGGCAGCCTAGCATGAAATCTGAAAGAATTCACTCCCCTCACTGGCCTGACTGTCCATTTCCTCCTCCTCCAACTCCTCCAACTCCTCTTCTTCTGCCCATACACGCTCAACAGTGTAGGACTCAACAATGGTCCCCTCTTGTGTCTCGCCAACATTCTCCTCCTCTTCCTCCTCATCCTCCTCCACCTCCACCTCCTCCGATATGCGCTGAGAAACAGACCTAAGGGTGCTTTGGCTATCAACAAGGGAATCTTCTTCCCCTGTCTCTTGTGAGGAGCGCAAAGCTTCCGACTTCATGCTGACCAGAGAGTTTTTCAACAGGCCAAGCAGCGGGATGGTGAGGCTGATGATGGCGGCATCGCCACTGACCATCTGTGTTGACTCCTCAAAGTTACTCAGCACCTGACAGATATCAGACATCCACGTCCACTCCTCATTGTAGACTTGAGGAAGCTGACTGACCTGACTACCAGTTCTGGTGGAAGTTGACATCTGGCAGTCTACAATCGCTCGGCGCTGCTGGTAAACTCTGGATAACATGGTCAGTGTTGAATTCCACCTCGTGGGCACGTCGCACAACAGTCGGTGAGCGGGCAGTTGGAGGCGGCGCTGCGCTGCCCTGAGAGTGGCAGCATCTGTGCTGGACTTCCTGAAATGCGCACAGATGCGGCGCACCTTCGTGAGCAAATCAGACAGATTGGGGTATGTCTTGAGGAAACGCTGAACTATCAGATTTAACACATGGGCCAGGCATGGCACATGTGTCAGTCTGCCGAGTTGCAGAGCCGCCACCAGGTTACGGCCGTTGTCACACACAACCATGCCTGGCTTCAGGTTCAGCGGTGCCAGCCACAGATCAGTCTGCGCCGTGATGCCCTGTAATAGTTCTTGGGCGGTGTGCCTTTTATCGCCTAGGCTCAGCAGTTTGAGCACCGCCTGCTGTCGCTTAGCGACGGCACTGCTGCTGTGCCTAGAGCTACCGACTGATGGCGCCATGCCCACGGATGGTCGTTCGGAGGAGGAGGTGGAGGAGGGGTGGGAGGAGGAGGAGGCATAGTAGGCCTCAAACACCTGGACTGAGGTAGGCCCCGCAATCCTCGGCGTCGGCAGTATATGACCAGCCGCAGGGTCACACTCGGTCCCAGCCTCCACCAAGTTAACCCAATGTGCCGTCAGAGATATATAGTGACCCTGCCCGGCAGCACTCGTCCACGTGTCCGTGGTCAGGTGGACCTTGTCAGAAACGGCGTTGGTCAGGGCACGGATTATGTTGTCTGACACGTGCTGGTGCAGGGCTGGGACGGCACATCGGGAAAAGTAGTGGCGGCTGGGGACCGAATACCGAGGGGCGGCCGCCGCCATGAGGCTGCGAAAGGCCTCGGTCTCTACTAGCCTATAGGGCAGCATCTCCAGGCTTAGCAATCTGGAGATGTGCACATTAAGGGCTTGGGCGTGCGGGTGGGTTGCACTATATTTGCGTTTCCGCTCCAGCGTCTGGGGTATGGAGAGCTGAACGCTGGTGGATGCTGTGGAGGATCGTGGAGGTGACGATGGGGTTTTTGTGGCAGGGTCCTGGGCAGGGGGCTGACTATCAGCTGACACAGGGGAAGGAGCAGTGGTGTGCACGGCCAGAGGTGAACGCGCTTGTTGCCACTGAGTGGGGTGTTTAGCATTCATATGCCTGCGCATACTGGTGGTAGTTAAGCTAGTAATGGTGGAACCCCTGCTGATCCTGGTTTGGCAAATGTGGCACACCACAGTCCGTCGGTCATCCGGTGTTTCCTTAAAGAACCTCCAGACTTCTGAAAATCTAGCCCTCGCCGCAGGAGCCCTCGCCACGGGAGCTTCACTAGTTGACACATTTGGCGCTGATGCACCAGCTCTGGCCCTGCCTCTCCGTCTGGCCCCACCACTGCCTCTTCCAACCTGTTCTGGTCGAGGACTCTCCTCCGTCTCAGAAGCACTGTGTTCACCCGGCCTCTCAACCCAGCTTGGGTCTGTCACCTCATCATCCTCCGATCCCTCAGTCTGCTCCCCCCTCGGACTTCCTGCCCTGACAACAACTTCCCCACTGTCTGACAACCGTGTCTCCTCATCGTCGGACACCTCTTTACACACTTCTTCCACTACGTCAACAAGGTCATCATCACCCACAGACTGCGACTGGTGGAAAACCTGGGCATCGGAAAATTGCTCATCAGCAACCGGACAAGTGGTTTGTGACTGTGGGAAGGGTCCAGAAAACAGTTCCTCAGAGTATGCCGGTTCAAATGGCAAATTTTGCTGGGAGGGGGCAGACTGGGGGGGAGGAGGCTGAGGTGCAGGAGCTGGAGGAGTGCCGATTTCGGTGACATGGGTGGACTGCGTGGAAGACTGACTGGTGGACAAATTGCTCGAAGCATTGTCGGCAATCCACGACATCACCTGTTCGCACTGTTCTGGCCTCAACAGTGCTCTACCACGATTCCCAGTAACTTCAGACATGAACCTAGGGAGTGTAGCTCTGCGGCGTTCCCCTGCTCCCTCATAAGCAGGTGGTGTCTCACCCCGCCCAGGACCACGGCCTCTGACCCCTGCAGTAGTTGGACGCCCACGTCCCCGCCCTCGTCCTCTACCCCTAGCCCTCGGGTTAAACACTTTGAAAATGAGAGTTATAACTTGTATTTTTTTTTTACCTTTTTTTTTTTTTTTTTTTTTTTTTGTGTTTTTTAGTTTTTAAAACCAACCGATGCTATCCTATTGCTATGGCTATTTTCTAGCCAAGTATTACAGCACACTACTATGCCAGATGAGATGACGCTGAGTTATGAAAAAAATAAACGTAAAATAAAAAGAAACTGGCAGACTGTGCCTAATTGAAATACAACCCCGGGCCCTAATAAATTTTCCCACTTCGGTCTTTGCGATGGATATGTGCGTCACTAAAACACAGTGGTCGCAAGTCTGACTCCAAATTGCTCCCAACTTGATAGTAGATGCACTGCAGCAAGTACAGCCACCAGCAGATCAACCAGAAATCAAATATATATAACGCTACTGTAGGCGTAATTAAGACGTTTGTATTCTCCTATGGCTATTTTCTAGCCAAGTATTACAGCACACTACTATGCCAGATGAGATGACGCTGAGTTATGAAAAAAATAAACGTAAAATAAAAAGAAACTGGCAGACTGTGCCTAATTGAAATACAACCCCGGGCCCTAATAAATTTTCCCACTTCGGTCTTTGCGATGGATATGTGCGTCACTAAAACACAGTGGTCGCAAGTCTGACTCCAAATTGCTCCCAATTTGATAGTAGATGCACTGCAGCAAGTACAGCCACCAGCAGATCAACCAGAAATCAAATATATATAACGCTACTGTAGGCATAATTAAGACGTTTGTATTCTCCTATGGCTATTTTCTAGCCAAGTATTACAGCACACTACTATGCCAGATGAGATGACGCTGAGTTATGAAAAAAATAAACGTAAAATAAAAAGAAACTGGCAGACTGTGCCTAATTGAAATACAACCCCGGGCCCTAATAAATTTTCCCACTTCGGTCTTTGCGATGGATATGTGCGTCACTAAAACACAGTGGTCGCAAGTCTGACTCCAAATTGCTCCCAATTTGATAGTAGATGCACTGCAGCAAGTACAGCCACCAGCAGATCAACCAGAAATCAAATATATATAACGCTACTGTAGGCGTAATTAAGACGTTTGTATTCTCCTATGGCTATTTTCTAGCCAAGTATTACAGCACACTACTATGCCAGATGAGATGACGCTGAGTTATGAAAAAAATAAACGTAAAATAAAAAGAAACTGGCAGACTGTGCCTAATTGAAATACAACCCCGGGCCCTAATAAATTTTCCCACTTCGGTCTTTGCGATGGATATGTGCGTCACTAAAACACAGTGGTCGCAAGTCTGACTCCAAATTGCTCCCAATTTGATAGTAGATGCACTGCAGCAAGTACAGCCACCAGCAGATCAACCAGAAATCAAATATATATAACGCTACTGTAGGCGTAATTAAGACGTTTGTATTCTCCTATGGCTATTTTCTAGCCAAGTATTACAGCACACTACTATGCCAGATGAGATGACGCTGAGTTATGAAAAAAATAAACGTAAAATAAAAAGAAACTGGCAGACTGTGCCTAATTGAAATACAACCCCGGGCCCTAATAAATTTTCCCACTTCGGTCTTTGCGATGGATATGTGCGTCACTAAAACACAGTGGTCGCAAGTCTGACTCCAAATTGCTCCCAATTTGATAGTAGATGCACTGCAGCAAGTACAGCCACCAGCAGATCAACCAGAAATCAAATATATATAACGCTACTGTAGGCGTAATTAAGACATTTGTATTCTCCTATGGCTATTTTCTAGCCAAGTATTACAGCACACTACTATGCCAGATGAGATGACGCTGAGTTATGAAAAAAATAAACGTAAAATAAAAAGAAACTGGCAGACTGTGCCTAATTCTACTCAAACCCCTAATAAATTTTCCCACTTTGGTGTTTGAGGTGGATATGTGTGTCACTAAGAGCTAAACACAATGGTAGCAAGTCCCCCTGCTAATTCCTCACAATATGGTACTAGCTGCAAATAAAAAAAAAAAAAAATTATAACGTTATTGTAGCCCTAAGAAGGGCTGTTGGGTTCTTTTAGAATCACTCCTGCCTAACAGTAAGCTAATAGAACACCCTAACGCTTTCCCTGAGCAGCAGCAGCTCTCTCCCTAGCAGCATCCAGACAGAGAATGATCCGAGCAGCGCGGGCAGCGGCTAGTCTATCCCAGGGTCACCTGATCTGGCCAGCCAACCACTGCTATCTACGTGTAAGGGTACCACGTCATGCTGGGTGGAGTGCAGAGTCTCCTGGCTTGTGATTGGCTCTGTTTCTGGCCGCCAAAAAGCAAAACGGCGGGAGCTGCCATTTTCTCGAGCGGGCGAAATACTCGTCCGAGCAACGAGCAGTTACGAGTACGCTAATGCTCGATCGAGCATCAAGCTCGGACGAGTATGTTCGCTCATCTCTAGTTCTGACCCAAGAAGAATTCTGATATCACAAAAGAGTCCTGCTCATTCATGTTAGGATGCTGGGTATAGTAATTTCTCGGTTGGTTCTTTATTATTCTAGTAATTTTGATCTCGTTCTCCTAGTATCCTGACATTTGGCTGGTGTTCTAACCATTCTCTGCCCTTGTAATTTTGTACTGCGTTTTTCTTCTTAGTTAAATCCTGGCTCTGCTGACTTCTCTTATTTGTTTGTATTGGCTTGTCCTGTCTTTGTATTTTGCATTTTGCCTTAGGGTGGAAATATCTCTAGGTTGTCTATTCACCAACTAGGGTAGGCAGGCAATAGGTAGTGACAGCTAGGAAGGGGGTTTAGGACCAACTGTCTCTGTGTCTCAGTCTCCCAGACCCTACATAACCGCCAGACTTCTGAAGTGCATGCATGTTCTTAGCCAGCACCAACACCACATGATACCATAAGTCACATTGCCTTTAGGTACACCATGACATGTATATCTGAACCTACTCCGTTTAAAGAGTAGGACTGAGGGGTGGTTCTATTCAGACCAATTGATGAAAAATTATTTTTATCGCTGATCACCCAAATGCTTATATTGTAAAGTGTGAATTCATTAAACCATTCCAAATACAGATTATTAGTATCAGAGCAACTTGATGTTTGCTAAGGACTGAGCAACAAATGTTGAATGTACTTCTCTCAAAAAAAGTATAAAAATGAAACTGGAGTATAAGATATACAACGAAAACTATCAAGGTTATGGAAATTCCAATCATCATATTTTGCCACAATGAACAGACAACTTTTTGTAAAATTAGAATTGATATGCAGGTTTTAATTGACTGGTCTGCCTTTCAAAGAGCCAATAAACAGTGCTTTTATTATGTTATAATAAAAGGACAAAATTATTATTTGATATGGTTTGCACTGACTTAGTAGAGATTGTAACATATATGTATCAAGCTGACAGGTTTTGTTTTCTGGGACTGTTTTTCCTATTGTGCTATTTTCAAAGTCCTTGTCAGGGATGGACATAAATTCTATACAACCTGTATAACTATGCAACCACAAGTTCTAGCCACCAACTATTGAAGGGTTTATAAAGAATACATTTTCTTTTAGCCAACACATTAGGTCTATACAGAAAATGTTTACAATTTACAGGCTTTTATTTCTTCAATCAAGAGATTCTAAAAAATAATGCACATATATTTATTTACACACAGTGCCCTGTGATCCAAGAAACGTAGTTACATTAGGTCCAATGGCATGGGTAAATATCACGGCATCTGCTATGAGGCCCATTAATAAAGGGGCCTATCACAACCCAGAAATAGGATACAGTTAGTTAGGACATATTGGGGGTCATTTACTAAGGGCCCGATTCGCGTTTTCCCGACGTGTTACCCGAATATTTCCGATTTGCGCCGCTTGTACATGAATTGCCCCGGGTTTTTGGCGCACGCGATCGGATTGTGGCGCATCGGGGCCGGCATGCGCGCGACAGAAATGGGGGGGGTGTGGCCGAACGAAAACCCGACGTATTCGGAAAAACCGCCGCATTTAAAAACCGAAAATGTGTCGCTTGGGAAGCGCTCACCTTCACCTTCTATGGGATGGTGCATTCCGGGGCGTTAAGATTATTTTCGGCGCTGCAGCGCCACCTGGTGGACGGCGGAGGAACTACCATCTTAAATCCCAGCCGGACCCGAATCCTGTGCAGAGAACGCGCCGCTGGATCGCGAATGGGCCGGGTAAGTAAATGTGCCCCATTGTATATAATTTCTCTACTGTGACATCACTTATCAATTTATTCCTATTCTGTGACATTTTGTACTGTGAATTGCTATGTGTTTTTTAAAGTTGTATTGTGACATTACTGTGTGCATTATTCTGACATTATTGTCATTATTATATATGTATTGGAACAACAGGGTAAATGGATTACGTAATCCTTTTGAAATTCACGGCCAACTATGTCATGTTGTAGTGGGGGTCCATTATATGTTTTGTTTTGTGATTACTACCAGTTATTCCCCTCCTCAGTGGTGTACACAAATGAACAGAGCTCAAATATTAAAGTTATCCCCCCATTATTGTCCTCAGTCTTGCACCCAGGCCAGATGGATGTGGTGCTAATTTTCTCATGACCCATTTCAAAATACCTCTTGTCCCTGTCTACATGCACAATTATTCACACACAAAATCCATGACATGACACTGCCCAGGACAAAGTTCTTTCCATGGGTCCTATGGAAACCCCAAGAGTAGCATCTATTTGTTCACTAAAACATAATCTCAACCAACCTTGGCAATTATTCTTTGCTCTGTTTTATGTAGTTGAACAGTAGAGTAGTTAAATTCCAAGTGCATGGTCTTGAGCTTAATTGTTTCCTATTATGAGATATAATTTATCAAAGCACTAGAGGTTTATATACACACACCTGTTAGCACTGCAATACATGCGTGCATTGTCATGTTGTTACTTAAGTGAAGTTATGAGTTTACAGCTGGGATTTTGACATTTCTCATTGCTCTCTTACTTGGCAACAGATGTCTGGAAGTTTTGCGCAGATGCTTCACAAAATACTGGTATAGTGATGTCAACTAATTGGTCAGAGTTGAATATAATTAAATGTATGAGTAATTGCTGTGTTAAAAAAAACATTTGATTTTCAAAGGTTTTAGCATGTATGAGCATGTTTTACTGTTTACAAACATATAGCTTGGGTATTGAAATTAACAATAATATACTTTATTCTGAAAAAGGCTGGGAAGGTTTCTAAAGACATTAATCCACACGAATACAGACAGGTAAAGTTTTATACCAAATAACCCCACTATGCTAAATGTGAAGATATTGCACCACATTGTACTCTTTAAAATGCCTTTGCTAGTCTGCACTGTATGTGAACTGTCATTATAGAGTGCATGTTGCAGTTACACATATGGCATGCCCCCAGAGAAATCTTTCTAAAGGCTTGATAAAAAAAATGGCATATCATTAAGAATAAAGACTACCTACAGATATACAGGTCAGCCAGGCTGTGGGACTGCTACAGGCTGCCGGATATATCATTTTTATATAAATAGAAAGTCTTAAAATTCTCACTGCAGCATATAATGTTTCCACGTGTCGTTTTCTTATGGGAGATGCCCTTTGGTCAACCAATGACTATTTGTCAGTGTTGCCAGCTGATTTTATATGGTGTACAAGCCTTGCTTGATTACCAATTACACCTAGCTGCCCTCCATGCACTGTAATCTGTGCTATTGTGTTAACCTTACCTTTTCCTCTTTGATTTTGTGTACAGTACTTAGGATTTCCTTTTTTGCCTCTTCTTTCCAACTCATAGAGAATAGTAAAACTGGTTTACAATGAGCAAAACTAAATGAGTCTTTCCCTCTGTGAACCGATAGTAATTTAGAATAGAAAAAAATTCTTAACTAGCATGTAAGCAAAGTAACTGCCAACTTAAAATACTACCATCCCAACTGCTAAAATTTGTAACAGATAAGGTTATGCTCACATTAGCAGTGGGGGTTATGTTTGCAGCCTCTGACAAATAATGCATGCAATCTTCAACTCACAGTGCAATTGTGTTGTGAGAGGGACTGAAGATAAATTGACAGCAGACACTAGCTGTAGTGTCCGGCACTCTATGGGAGAGTAAATAGCTGCTCGTAGCTAGAACAAAATAGAATGGGCATTCCTTTATTTAATTGCCTTTATAGAAGACAGAATTAGTATACACTTAAAGGGAACCCACCAGTAAAGTCAGACACAGCTAGTAACTCTTTTAACTCTCTTATTCTCTCCTTGCTCAGGAATTCTCTTCGGTCAGCCACAAACAGGCGACATCTTTCTCAATTTCCTCATTCGCTCCATCTGCAGGAATTCTATTTGAGTCATATTTTCATGTAGGAAATCTTTTCTTCAATAACAGTGATGTTAATTTACTGCTTCCCTATCTGGCAGAGTGCATTAGGGTAGCCAATAGCTGCTGCCACCTTCCCTATAATGGCATGAAGAATGATGGTTGGCACTGATATGCCACCATTAATTTTGGGTTGCTGTCACATTTGACCACCACAATAAATAGATTGATACTCGTGATAAGTGCCAGGAGGAATCGCAGTTCCCCAATCGGGGGCATCTTCCAAAATTAGATAGGGCTCAGCCTATGGTCTCAACTTACTTTTACCCACTGACGCCCTTTCTAGCATTGGCTCTTTTTGTGAAATCTCATCTTTCTAACAATAAAATATCTCAAAAAATGAGTAGAAATGAGCCAAGATCAATGGCTGCAGAGGGACCATTTGTTTAGATACCTTTTATCTTGGTTTCTACAGTAGTAATAATAATAATTCTTTATTTATATAGCGCACAGATTACGCAGCACTGCACAAAGCATGTCAAATTGGTCCCTGTCCCCAGTGGAGCTCACAATCTAAACAACCTAACAGTATGTTTTTGAAGTGTGGGAGGAAACCCATGCAAACATGGAGAGAACATACAAACTCTTTGCAGATGTTGACCTGGGTGGGATTCGAACCCAGGACTCCAGTGCTGCAAGGAAGAGGTGCTACTCACTCAGCCACCGTGCCACCCTGCAAGTAGCTGTAACTATGTTTCTGGTGTTGTAATAAAGAAGATAGTTTCAGTTCTAAACTGCATCAGAATAGTGCAAATGCAAGCTGCAGAAAAATATCCTATTCTAAGTCTTTAACTTACTGTAACTCAGGTTGTGTAGTTCATATACCCTCAGGTCTGTTAAGATTCTGTTCTTCCATGTGATACCATACCACATGCCATCTCCAGCATCTCAGGCAAAGATGAGGAAAATCTCATATTTCAAATTGCATTGGGGTTGTGGTTCTCTAAGCTACAGAACCAGATATACTGGCAGTTAAAGAGAAAAAATTATAAAAACACAGTGCAGCACACTTCCATACCACAGGAGTTAAAGAGAAAGGTGGTAATTGGATCTTTATCTGCAGTTTGGATTTCCAACTCTGAATTTACCTGCCCATATGTTTGGTTCTGTAGATCACAGAACCACAAGTCTTGTGTTTTTGAAAGATAAAATTATCTAATTATCTTCTATAATGGTTCTAACTACTATAGAATCTAAGGAATAGGTGTCTAAAATGATGTTCCCCCTCCAGCTTTGGAGCAGATTATTTAAAGGTAAGTGGGCAAGAGGTAATTCTAGAAAGGATATTTTACCCCCAACCTGGGGGTGCTAATTTAGTGATGTAAGGTGACAAAAAATAACTAAAATGCTAAACAGAAAGATCTAGTTGTAACCCTGTCACCATCCTGGACATCACCTACATCATCAGAGCAGATTTGCTTTAAACAACATTTTCTATTATTCCATCTATAAGAAACAAATTTGCAGTCACCAATTGAAAATAGAAACATAAAAAGGATGCTGAACGTGAACAACACAGGAAGCAAGCGCAACTACTTGCCTTTTACCATTAACCTCTGCTAACTGGAATCACATTAAACCTCTTTATTGCTTATCAACCACAGCACAATGTCCGATGACTGAAAACATTTAGCTTGATTGAAAAAAAAAAGTGTAGAACATTAAAGTAACATAGCAAATCAGACTGAAAAGCTACAGTATATCCAACCTACAGCATATTAACAATTAATAAGATAGGATCCTTATTCTCTATATACAGCAATATAATTGCTTCCTGGAAAAGTCAATCCAAAACCTCAGCTAAATGTTTGCCAGTTATACTGTCTAAGGTTAAGATGCTAAGAATCGCTCCCTATCATTGTAACATTTTCAATAAATTACCAAAATGAGAAAAACATGTACACTCATGCCATTATTTTAGAATAAACAGAATAACAATATATAACATTATATAACAACAATTTGTATATACTGTAGAACAGGATATGGGAACTATTGTCAGTGGAATTGTTTTCAACACACTGCAGAACATATAATCCAGAATAAGCATTAGTATTAGGAAAAGATGAATGTATATGGGAATACAATATGGCTGAGGCAACGGAAAAGCATTGCATACATGCCAAATGTATATCAATAAAGAACTTTTTCACATTTGGTAATCATCACCTTTAAAAATGTTTCCAGAGTTGAAACTAATTGCACCACAAAGCATTGTTATAAAAAAAAGTAGTAACATATGCATTGTATATTTTTTATTCTTTTTATTCATAGTCACTAAGTAAAATAATTTCAGGGGAAGTATAACTGTACTAATGCGTAATAATAGACTTCATTGACATATAATGAGGTCTGTTAGGTTCTGTCAGCCAAAAAATATACCTAGTTTATCAGATGTCATTGATTTCCCCTGTGTGACAATTGACCACAGTAATAATAATTACAATAATCCTCATTCATATAGTGCTTCTGAGATGCATGAAGCAGAAGCGAGCAAGAGATTGAACCTGGGGTGCAAAGGACAGGTCATAGACCAGCACAACCCAAAGACAGCGGGCCTGCTGCTTTGGTGCTATAGAGAGACCGTGATGGACAGGTCAGGGATCAGTAGTAGATCGCTTTTCTATTGTTATGTTTTTAAGATTAAGATTTAATAGATAAATCTTAACTTTGTTGCAGCCTAACTCTAGATAATAATGTTTTATGTTGAATATTTCATTTTTGCTGGTTTTATGCAATTGTGAAGTGCACTTTTCCTATCCTTGATTATTGTTACAAATTAAGTACATAGCCATATAATAGGGTTGGCATCCGGGAAGCAATTCCTGGAATCTTCAGCATTGAGAAGGACGAGGGGGCCCCAACTTCTTGCCTGTCAAGGCTCCAGCATTATGATCATCCAGCATTATGATCATCAATATTGTGTCCTATTCATACCAATTCTTCTGAGTGCTATGGATGGAGCTGCACTGGTGAGTGGGCAGATCCTCACTGGTAAGGTCTGAGTATTCCATTGTGCATTCCAAGGTCTGCAAATAACTGTGAAAATAGTAGTCAGGGCCCTCAGGTACTATTTTTTTTTTACCTAAGTTTGACAGAATCATTGATATTTTGTATACAGAACTGTGTTTTGAAGGAGCCTGTATAATTTTAAATGGGATTTTATGGGATTTGTTTAACCCCTTAACGACTTGGCCTTTTTTAGTTTTTTCACTTCAATTTTTCACTCACCAACTTCAAAAATCTATAACTTTTTAATTTTTCCACATAAAGAGCTGTGTTATGGCTTATTTTCTGCGTAACAAATTGCACTTCATAGTGACGGTATTTAATATTCTATGGCGCGTACTGGGAAGCGGGAAAAAAATTCCAAATGCAGTGAAAATGGTGAAAAACCACATTTGTGACGTTTTCTTGTGGGCTTGGATTTTACAGCTTTCACTCTGCGTCCCAAATGACACGTCTACTTTATTCTTTGAGTCGGTACGATCACGTGGATACCAAATTTGTATAGATTTTATAATGTTTTCATACATTTAAAAAAATTAAAACCTCCTGTACAAAATATTTTTTTTTATTTTGCCATCTTCTGGGGCCAATAACTTTTTCATACTTTGATGTACGGAGCTGTGGATAGTGTCATTTTTTGCGAATTTTGATGCCGTTTTCATTAATATAATGTTTGGGACTGTGCGACCTTTTGATAACTTTTTATAAATTTTTTTATATTTTTCAAAATGGCAAAAAAATGCCATTTTCGACTTTGGACGCTATTTTCCGTTAGGGGGTTAAACATAGTGAAAAAACATTATCATATTTTGATAAATCGGGCATTTTTGGACGCGGCGATACCTAATGTGTTTATGATTTCTACTGTTTATTTATTTTTATATCAGTTTTAGGGAAAGGGGGGTGATTAGAATTTTTAGGTTTTTTTATAATATTTTTTTTTTTTTAAACTTTTTTTTATTTTTACTTTTACTATTTTTCAGACTCCCTAGGGTACTATAACCCTAGGTAGTCTGATCGATCCTATCATATACTGCCATACTACAGTATGGCAGTATATGTGGATTACAATGTGCAATTAGCACATTGTAAGGCATGGGTTAAAACGAGGTAGCCTCGGGTGTTCGGATCAGCCGAGGTTACCATGGAGATGGATCGCCGCTCCCCGTGACGTCATCGGGGAGCAGCGATCCACGACAAGATGGCGGCGCCCATGCTAGCACCGATCGCGGGCGTTACCGGTAAGCCTTTGCTGCAATATGCAGCAAAGACTTACCGGCTATGGAGAGGGCTCGGCCCGCGAGCCCTCTCCATGCACCGGGACCCGGCGCGCGCCGTACTAGTACGGCACGCGTCGGGAAGGGGTTAAATGGGTAGACATTTCATTAAAAAGGGGCATCAGAAGGTGGACATTTCATTAAACAAGGGCATCTGCTGTGGACATTTCATTAAAGGGGAAATCGGCTGTGGACATTTGATTAAAGGGGGGCATCTTGGGTGGACATTTCATTAAAAGGTAGCATCTGATAGACATTTCATTAAAGGTGGGCATCTGCTGTGGACATTTCATTAAAGGGGCATCTGCTGTGGACATTTCATTAAAGGGACATTAGCTGTGGACATTTCATTAAAAGGGGGCATCTGCTGTGGACATTTCATTAAAGGGGACATCGGCTGAGCACAGTTCATTAAAGGGGACCATCTGGGGTGGACATTTCATTAAAGGTAGCATCTGGTAGACATTTCATTAAAGGTGGGCATCTGTGGAGGACATTTCATTAAAGGGGCATCTATTGTCTACATGTCATAAAAGGGGGCATCTGCTGTGGACATTTGATTCAGGAGGCGTTGGCTGTGGACATTTAATTAAAGTGGGGGCTCTCCTATGAATTTTTCAGTAAAGGGGGGCAGCTGTGGTGGATATTTAATTAAAGGGGGCTCTGTTGTGGATATTTAATTATAGGGGGTTTCAGCAGCAGACATTTCTGTAAAGGAGGGCCTCTCCAATGGACTTTTTAATAATGAGGTACGGCCACTGCTAGACATCGTAGCAGAGTAGCGGATGCATTTCCTATCCTAGGGCTTATACTCTAGTTTTTGTGGTAAAATTAGGAGCCTCAGCTTATATGTGAGTATTCACACTATGAGGTGAAGTGCAGTTGCAGAGCGCACAGAGGCCAGGCCAGCCAGGGGTAGCATCCTCATCTTCTACACTATCTGGGGGGGATCTTGTCTGGATGGTAGTTAGGAAGGGGGGGGGGGTTTCATGCAGTTAGGTAATGTCATCGGCTTTCATACATTTTCATCGGCTATATACATTTGCTATAAGAGCATGATTGAAGGTGAAACCATATAAGATTAAGGATATAGAGGATGTAGAGTATATAGAGCAGTAATTAAGTCCTAACATCCGGGCACATGTTGGTTTGGACGCTGGGGGGGGGGCCTAGTCATGTGTACAAGCCGGGGCCCATGGGACACTTAATCCGCCACTGAGCTGAGGTGTGCAAGAAAGGTTCTGAGGCAGTTGAGGTCTATATAATGAGGTTGAAAAGCAATGGTGTCTTATGATCTTCAGCAACTGAGGTGAGTATTTAGAGGTTCTGCGGCAACTGATGTGTATAATGAGGTTTTGCAACAGCTGAGGTGTGAATTTTGAAGTTCTACAGCAGCTGAGGTATGTATTATAGGTTCTACACTAGCTGAGCTCTATATTATGAATAATATGATGTTCTGCATTATCAGAGGTGTGCTCTCAGCAAGCTTAGTAAAATCGAGAAATCAGAGTCAAGAAAATGGTCCACATCAAAATCACAATCAGAAAACAGCTTCCTGCAAAAGCCGGAGGTAAGGTGTGGCCAGAAAACAAATCAGAAATACGGCTACTAGAATCCATATCAGGCAGAATTAATACACATGTACTGTAGGTGAATTAATTAAGGTTATACCCCCCAAACAGATGTGTCACATATTTATCATTGCAGAGACCTGTGCCTGTGATAAGATGCTGATCACTGTACAGAGTGAGGGAATCATATGCAGTGTAGTAGCCGCCTGAGTGAGGTATCTGAAGAAATCATGCTTGTGAAGGGGCATTGTGTATAATGTAACTGTCATAAGTGCCCTTGGTTTATCATGCTTGATTTTGATGGTAGATTTACTTCAAGCAAAGCAGTTAGATTGTCAGTGGGTCTTCAATCCACTAACAATAACTTCTATATCATACAGTATCTATGGCAATTGTTTTCTTGAACAACACATGGTACAGTGTTTTGAATAGATATGTCTTGTCTTTTCTTATGGATGGATTATTCAAGGATTATTCAAGGATGTATTGGTTTGCAACAATACAAAATAGTTCAATTCAACCACTTCATTACCGAAAGTATTTAGCCTCCACCCCCTTCCTTACAAGGCCATTTTTTCAGTTTTAGCAATAAACCTATATAACTGCAAATAACTATTACATTTCTAACTCAACATTCTTTTTTTCAGGACACATGAGACTATTGGTATATGCAATTAGATGATGCATATAATTTGAAAAAAATTAAAATGATGTAAAAAAAAAACATTTTTATATGTTATATAAAGATTCTATGTAAATAAGGAATCTGAGACAAAATTGTTTAGGAGACAAAAACTTTCCAAAACATAAAACTTAATTGATTTTGTTTTACTGTTACAGTTTTTTTTAGCACAACACAGCCATTACACACATTATAGTGACCCAAAACATTAAAAACACCCTCAAAGTAACTGCTTTTTAAAATGTGGACACCCAAGGCAATGAAAGAATGATTATAGATTTTGGAGGCTTTTCCTATTGCTGGTTTTCTGGCACTACACAGCCATTACACATGTTCTATTGCCCCAAAATATTAGAAAACCATTTCAGATGACTAATTTAGAAATGGTTCACACCCAAAAGGGTTAGGGAATTATGTTATCCAACTTGTAGTCCAATTGTAGTCCGAATGTTATCAAGGTGTGTTTGATATTCACATCCATTCTCCTGAATGTGTTTTTATACAACCACTGAATTAAAAAAAATAAAAAACTTTTCAGGTGTCTGTCGGATTCACTCCAGTGGTAATCCCACAGATATTCGCAAGCATCAGAAACCAAATGGAATTGGCTAGTGTCTGTATAAAATGTTATTTTGCCATAATGGAATATATCACATGGCAGTTATCTGCTGCAGATCAAAAATCTGCAATAGCAAAGTGTTTCTGCCGCTGATTTTAATGTCTGCCAATAAAATCATACTCTATGCTCTGTGGATGTCAATATCCGCACACATTTTCCAAAGTTTGCCGATTAGTTGCGTATGTTGTTTTGCAAGACATTTCACAACACAACTTTTTACACCAATTAAAATTAATATTTTTGTTTGTATTTTTTGCATTAATTATAGGCTTTGTAAAAAGAAACAAAATGTAGGGACATACAGAGAGATCTCTTAGAAGATGCATCTCTATATTTGAGCATATTTGGGTTTGTAATACAGCACAACTGTAATAAAGCTCTTAGTAAATTCTGGAGGTTTTAAACCCTGTCTAGGACAAATTCAATTAATCATTTAGTAAATAACCTTTTGTCTTGGGCAATCTCCCTGAAATGGAGAATTACTATATATGGAAAGATGATGGATTCGTCTCTGGCTAGGGAACCCTCAGCTGCTGATATCCCTAGAGCAGTCCTAGGGATTCCCTGTTCCCTAAGCCTTTGGGGAACCCTAGCTGGGACTCTATCAGCACTAAGTCAGAATGGAGGACCTAGAGCCCTGCAGCACTGGGGACTTGGGTTCAAGTCCCAGGTCACCATCTGCAAAGAGTTTGTATATTTTCTCCATGTTTGGGTGGGTTTCCTCCGGGTCTTCCGGTTTCCCCCCACACTTCAAAACATACTGGTAGATTGATTAGATTGTGAGCTCCATTGGGGACAAACTGATTTGGCAAGCTCTATTCAGAGCTGCGTAATCTGTGTGCACTATATAAATAAAGGAATTAATTAATGGAGATCCCCTATAACATTGTAGTTAAGTGCCTACCCCTGTGATGTATAAAGTTGTACAGGGGTATGCTAGTGGTTAAATTCTACAGGCCATATGTTTTCACATAATACTGCTAGTTACGGCACACTGCAGAAATTAACATCATGCGTCAAGTTATATCTTTGTTACTATTTCTAGCATGATAGCTTGCATTTTCTCCCAATGAGTTCCATTGAAGAGTTGTTTACCATTTTGACATCCATGAAATACTTCCCTGTTGAATTGAGATAAGGCATGACCCTGAAGCATATACGTTTAGCAAAAACTGGAAAGGGAGAGATAATGGCTCACACAGTAAACTATGAAAACCGGCCCTCAAGACCTACAACATTACTTAGAAAGATAAGTGTAATCTGCTTGTAACCTCTGAATGAGGTTGGTATAAGTTGGAAAAAGTAGACTGACAAAACAATATGCCTTTAAGCTTTAAATGCACTATATTTTTCAGAATTTGAAATGCCCTGAACTATTAGGAACACCCATTTATTGATCGTAAAGTCAAGAAGAAAAGGAAAAAAATATCCTGGAGATGCTTTAAAGTTTTGCAACTAAAGAAGTTTTCATGAAATAAAAAACAATGATAGCTGTGTACTTAAAGGGGTATTCCTACGAAGACAAGTTTCTTAAATGTACTCAGGATAGCAAAATAACACATTCTCTAAATCACTGTTATCAATAAAAATACAGCATTTCACAGATATAATTCCAACCTGTCTCTATCAATCCTGCTGTACACAATTTCAGACACGACCCTGTAAGTTCTGACCTAGAGTCGGGGAAGCCATCTTGGATTTCTGTGTGATGGCCATGGAGCTGAGTTTCTCTCTCTGCTCCCTGTACTCTAGCCCCGCCCCCTACAGTGCAGGGTGGAGCTCACTCACCTATGCACACTGATACACAGAATCTGAGTTCCTGCCAGCAGCAGCATGAAAAAAACTACAAGCTACAGACTGATAAGTTCTTTATCTGAGGAGGCACAGCAGGAATGCACAGCAGATCTAGCATGTTGTGGAATAGCAGGGATGTAGGAGAGCTGACTGTCGTTGTGTGCAATAGGAATCTAATGGATCTCATCATCTCTGATCTGTATCATCTCTCTATGTGTCAGATACTAGTACAATGTTCAGACTCCAGATGAAAGTGTATATAAACCTTGCACCCTGATAATCTTACCACATTGTCAGCTCACAGAACTAGATGGATCATAATGTGTCTGCTCAGAGAGTCCCCGTCCACACCCTGGTATCTTACACTGACCATCACTGAGTAATAGGATCTAAAACAGCAATAAAACTGAGTAAAATTGTGAAGTAAAGGGTTAAAAATCATCTTTTAACATAACTAAGGGATACAAATTTGAGAGTATTCTTTCTTGGGCAAACCCCTTTAAATATGTTGCTACAAATAATCAGTTTAATTCTTGTTATGATCCTTTTTAAGGTAGTGGAACACCAAAAAAAACAATAGGGCATATTTATCAGGCCCTTTGCGCTGCGCCACGCCATGTTTATTGCCAGCACTTGCGATTATTTGCCATGGCCCGCTACCTTCACGCCACAGGGGGGGGGGGGTGAAGGGGCGTGAAGGGGGGCGCCGCCGGATGAGAGGAGCACATTTGCTGAGCCGGCGACTTTTCTTGATGTATGCCACTGCGGCGGGGCTGTCATACGCTGGCGCTCGTGCGGTATGATAAATATGCCCCAATGTATCTATCTCATTATGACAAATCCATCCATATATACAAATCCAGTATATAAAAAAATTTAGGTTGGGTTGATGAAAATATAGAAATATACAGTAAGTGAGAGGGATGCATGTCAGATATTTTCATGTCCTTTAGTGCATTACATTAAACTGAACTATGCCTCACCTCTACCAGTGTTATTCTGAAGACAAGCTGGGTGCAGGGGGGAAGGGGTGCAAGCCATTTCACACCTCAGCAGACCCAATGGCACCAACGTTTTTCATAGAATTCCAACCTTAATACAACAATGTAAATATTCCCAATAACTTTATGGTCCAACCCAGCCAGACACCAGGTACATTTTTGGGATGAGGGAAGCAGGGAGAATGCTCATCTGGGTCTCAATCTGTTCTGGAGTCCTTGGATGAGGAGATACACAGAACTCTCAATGGAAGCATGGTAAGTAGAGTCATGTTTGGTCTCAAAAGATATTTGAGATCAAGACATATCTGATGATGCCCAAACCGTAATCCTATGACCTACCATTGAGAAGTTTAATTTATCCAAGGTCCTGGGTCTGGTCCAGGTAGGTATCTGTTGTTTTTCTAGTGTGCCCTCAAGGCAAGTAAATATATAAATTTAATCTACATTGTTCTATTATCTCAATCCACAAATTCCCACATCTGTGTTATATATGCAGATTGGGTTGTTTCCTGGCCTGATGTAATCCCGTTATGGACTGGTGTTATTTCAAACGAGAACTCGTTCAAGTCTACTATATGGATAAAGCTCAGTTCCACGTGTAATTCCATGTGTTGGACTCCCCTGATCTAATATTGATAATGGTCAATCCTAACATGAGCAAAAGTCTGCACAAATGACCATACACAGTAGCCAAATAATAGGTAAAGGTAGCCACTTATGAGAATAAAATAGGTCAAAATAAGAAACGTTGACCCATGATCAGCCAAAACAACTGCGCATGCATGAATGGAAAATCTGGTCTGTAAGTTTGCATATTTTTATTCTAGGCAAAACGAATCCACCTTTAACTAATTTTCAGCCTACATTCAAGGACAGATAGCTATTGAGAACGTTTGATGTGCATAAAACAATGATATTAGATTTTATTGAATCAAATGATAAATTACAAGTGCAGAATCTATGTTATACTGTGCCTTGGATGCCAGATTACAAAATACAGAAACATTTTTAAATTACTATTGTAAATAAATGTGTGTATGCTGAAAACAAATTTATAAGACATTTAGAATTACCTTGTGGGCATGTATTGTACTTTATCCGTATCTTAAGTACAACTACAGGATTCATTTGCCATATTTAACTTACAGACCTGTTATCTGTTATCACTAGATATTCACACATGACATGACATCTTATTCATACTACACCACAGGCACTATCAATTAAATCTAACATAGTTCATTAAATTTTATGTTACTTTATAGTAATACATTTTATCGAATCATATTCAAGAGGCAATGTTGTAATTTGCAAAATCTTGGTTCTATGTCTTATTCCCGGTAAAATGTAGTCCTATGTAACCTGTAAAACTATTAAACCCACTAAACCATATCTCATGGCTGAATATTTTATCATGCTCCATTACCTTCCTGGATGGTTTTCTTTTTAGTACGTCTGATTTAGTACATGTTTTTTAGTATAGAGTGTTTTTCTTCACTTTCCTATTGTAATTAGGAAAAAGATCCTTCAAACTTATTGTAAACATTGCTTCGATGATAAAAATTGATCTGTTTATATGAGAGGCTTAAATCATTTTCTGAGCCTGACACACTACATGATTTATGTACTGCATCAGGATGATTTACTAAATCACTGTGTCTTCTACTCTCATATTTTTTCTTTATGTCTTGAAGGTGTACTCAAATTTTACATACTTTTCTCTCAAAATAGACAAAAATTAACCCTACTACTAATTTTACTACTACAACTGATAATAGTAATCATTATTGTGTCTATACTGGAATTTGAAAAATTATAAAAAAATTATCAAGGTCCCCCAGACTGTTAGGTAAACTATTTAAACTTGCCTTATGGTTATGTAGTTGTGTTATTTTGGAACATTAATGGTCAATAACTAGTTAATTGTAAAAAAAAACACTCGTAGAAGTGTTCATTCACATTCTTCTTCTTTTTTTTTTTTTTACGGTGAGGACAGTAAGGTTTATCATTCACTATTGTGATAATAATTTAGTAACAGGGTACATACACATTTCTACATAGGTTTAGCTATGCAAAGCTTATGAATAACATGTGACATTTTCATGAAGGGTTACATAAGATATCACATCTGATAATTGTATAGAGAGGATTAATGACATGTCTATCTTTAACTACGACATATAGCTATAAACATAACAATTAGAAACAAAGGAGGAAAGAGGGCATGGGGTCCAGAGTAGGAGAGGTTTAAGTTTGAAGGGGAGTGGGTTATCCAGGTCTAACTATAGTGCTTATTTTGGTAAGCATGGTCTGGGGCTAAGTTTGATTAGTCTGGGTGTGTTAGGAATG
The DNA here is from genome assembly GCF_040894005.1 of Engystomops pustulosus. Lineage (NCBI taxonomy): Eukaryota > Metazoa > Chordata > Amphibia > Anura > Leptodactylidae > Engystomops > Engystomops pustulosus. The sequence goes on along the minus strand of NC_092415.1, from coordinate 99,080,021 downwards.
ATGTTGACTTTTGAAAAGCTATCCGCAGGGACCAAATTTTAAGGTACTTTTCATATGGTTTTTTTTGCTCTCTGCCGTGAGTTCTTCCATTTTTTGTAGGAGAAGAATTTCTTGGAACCACTCTGTAATTGATGGGGATCTGGTTGATTTCCAAAGTCTTGGAATCAAAGAGCGTGCAGCCGTTAACAAGAAGGAAAGTGTCTTGCTTTTTTTGCTGTCAATTTGTGTGGGGAAAAATGGAAAAAAGTAGTATGGAGAGGTCAGTAAGGATTTTGTAATCCAGGATATTTTATGTTAGGTCACAAACTCAAGTCCAAAATGATTGAATGGCTGTACATTGCTATCAAATGTGTGTCATTGTGCCTTGTGTGAGTTTACATCTCCAACACTCTAGGACACACTAGGACAGGAAGGGTAAATTTTATGGAGCTTGGTCGGGACCCAATACCACCTTGAGTTGATTTTGAAATAGTTTCTTGGGATTTAACACAGAGTGATGATTTGTGCGTACGAAGTAGAGCTTTGGACCAATCATCAGTAGGAGTTATTGAGCTCCTCTTCCCAAGATTTAAAATGAAGTGGATAGGGGGGGGGGGCATTTGTCCAGTAGAAGATTATAGATTGTCAATATGGTGTGAGTGATTGGTATGGGTGAGATGCAAACTTCTTCTAAGGCAGTTAAGTTTCTATGAAGATTAAGTTTATTTTTATATTTTGTGTAGAAGTTGTCTGCATATGTGAGTTTTGTGTGGAAAACTATAATCTCTTTAGAAAAATAAGTTATGTATAATGTCAAAAAGCTCAATGGATCTGTGTATTTTCAATTAAGAATATGAGTGACTTACAAGCATATGAATAAAACCTAATAAATGTGCAGCATTCCATGGAACACCGATTGTTATTGTTAGTTAGTTCCTGAATTGCCACGGGTTTTTGGTGCACACGATCGAATTGTGGCACATCGGCACCAGCATGCACACGACGGAAACCGGGGGCATGGCTGTACGAAAACCCGGCGGATTCGGAAAAAACGCTGCATTTAAAAAAAAAAGTGTTGCTTGACACGTGCTTACCTGCACCCAGCGGAGGACGGTGAACTTCAGTGCATTCCGATGAACTTCAGCACAGCAGCGACACCTGTTGGATGTCGGAGGAACTACCTTAGTGAATCCCGGCAGAACCCGAATCCTCCGCAGAGAACGCGCCGCTGGATCGCGAATGGACCGGGTAAGTAAATCTGCCCCATTATGTTAAATGCCATAGATTTACCAGGCAATTTACTGCAAGTAGAACGTCTCATGTTTCTGCCCGGTTTTCTAATTTACTGCAAGTAGCCTGTTAGCCAATACCTAAGCAATTCATTTTACATCAGAGAAAAATAGCAAGTTCAACCTATAGGAATCAGTACTAGTGGGGTCTAATTCCAACTTCTAACCAGGACTCAGGCTGGGAAGAGCAATACCATCGACACAGGCATAAATGTCTAAGTCTGGACTGTGTACCAGTGAGTTACAAGCATCCATAGTATTGTTTCTTATAGTTTCATATATACACACATGTTGAGACACTGTCGTACATTCATATGCTAGAGAGACTGAAAAAGGCTCTGGACCTGGCTGCTAAAATGTGGGTGTGGTCGATGAGAAATGAAATTAACTGTAGACTATATTCAAATCTAGCATATGGTATTTGCACCTAATTACTTAGTCAGTTCTGCTTTGTTTGCGTAATATATTTAGCTATCTATTTATCTAACATGCAACCACATAACATTTAACCAAAGGACAATAAAATACGTTTTACCTTGAAGTAGATGCAATATAAGTGCCACTATCATATTAATGTATGCAAAATGCCTCATTTCACAGAACTTTATCTGTTACACCCACTCAAATACACTAGACCTTATTTTTCTCACAGCTAAGAACATGACTCCAACTTTATCTATGACTTATATTTATGCTTTTCTCTGTATAACACTTCCCAGAAGTTCAGCCATTTTTACTGTAAAATTGTAATGCATGGCAGCAATAATTTATGTCCCATGTATTAGAAGTTTTTCAAAATTGTTTATCACTAAATGTCCAAAGTGCTCCCATTCACAAAGTGCATATTTCAGCAATAGGAACCTTAACTAGAACAGAATCCTAAACATAATAAAAAAAGAAATAACAACAAGTTTTACTTCTCTCTTCACACCCACCCCTGATTTTTACCAAATCTGCAATGTATAATTAATTACATTTCAAGCATAATGAAGTTCACAGATATTTCTCTGAAGCTCAGTTTTCTAAATTGGCTTGTTTTAGGTCACATGACTCCTCATATGAATAGGACATTGGCAAATGCCACATATGTATATAAGGAAAGATAAGGATAGAATTTTCTGTTCTAGCAGTAACGCTACATTAGAGGTAAAGGTAAAAAAGAACCAATAACACTGTTTATGGATATAAGCATGTACTATAGGTTTGTAGAACACACAACATTCTCATCTCTTTGCTCTTCTGACATTTTATCACCTTACATAACAAGAACTTATTGGCGTTTTTGTGATTCCAGTGACATTCAGCTACAGTACTGGTTTCACTGCACTTTAAATAATAAGTGACTTCCATATTATATAATATGATCCTGTCTTTAGTACATCTCATGTCTGTTCACTTTTTTCTCTTAGGACTGTTTGCAGAGACTGTAAACTAGTACAGGGGACACATGCAATGTTTCCTGCTAAATAAACCTTCTCCTAAAGAAAAATGTCTTTTAGTGCAAACTGACGGTCCTCCAGACATGGTCATTCAGCTGAGTACCATTCAAGTGAATGGAATTAATCTACCATACCAGGCACTCCTACTATGACATGTATGGTATTGTGCCCAGTCAACTGCAAAACAGGCACTTTGCAGTATTGTAGCATCTTCAAGCAACTCATCAAAAAGAAGAGGAAAATATATAAGATTAACATGAATCAGATGCAATGCTCATCAACATGAGGGAAATTCCAATGAAGATTATGTGGAGTCAAAGTGTAGAGAGACCAGCAACAGGTCTCTGGATCCGCAGAAATAATGCCAACTAAGGTTGGGTCAGCAGAAACTCACAGGGAATGAAACTAATCTAGAGGTCTCTGGGATATGGGAAAACCACAGCAGATGCTGAATTTTCTCATGTGAAAGAAATACAGCAACAAGGATTTACGTCAATGAAGTTTTATTATAGTGCCAATAGAACTAACAATGTATGATTAATTTTAACTCTATGGTCGACATTAAAACTTTGCTTTATATCAAACCTTTTACATGTGAGAGACTATACAGCTCTATACGAATATCAGAGGCCTCCAACTCTGATCCTCTTTCTGTGACCATAAGCTGATTGGTAATGGTGGGGCCACCATTACAATATTCCCTGAATGCCTTCCTAATATAAACACACATTAAGTATCTGCCAGCCAGCAGTGCAGCATACAATTCTTCAGCAGACCCTGCCTAGTGTAGATTTGCGCTGCTAACCAGTGACCATTCAGCTTAAAGGGGTATTCTCGTCTGGGCACTCATATTCAGTTTCATTAATCTGCCATATATAAACATTTCTTCAATTAGATGCTATTATAAAATTTTTTCCTGTGTGAAGATAATTTCTCATAAATGTAGTCATATAGTCCCTTAGAAACGAGATAGCTTCCTCGGATACGGCCACCTCTGCTGCAGTGATTGCACAAAGAAACAAATTGTTATTGTATATGAAATGTCCGGGAGTTACTGCATATCCCCCAGCTGCCCTGTGGTAATGTATACTAAATCCAGGAGGTCAGGCAGTAATCAATAGCGCATGTCTGGCCACCGCAGCCACAGTGTGACGTGGTCGTATCCGAGGAAGCTATCTCGTTTCTAAGGGACAACATGACTACATTTATGAGAAATTATCTTCACACAAGAACATTTTTTTTAATAACATCCAATTGAAGAAATGTTTCCATATGGCAAATGAATTTAATTAAATGTAAATACCCTGATGGGAATACCACTTTAAGTGGTCCAGTCCACTCTGCCATCGGCCATTACCTCCTTTACACCCCTCCATGCCAAGTACTGTAAAGGGAAAAGTAACTGCAATGCACTAGAAGTTTGCAAGGTATTGCAATTATTCTGGGGCTTGTATACCCGAAAGCTGGCATACAAGCTCTTATAAATATCATAGTGCTACCAACATAAAAAAAATCTAACCATCCATCCATCTTCTAAACTATCGATACGTTCTATGATTGAATAAACAATATATGGCTGTAATATAGAATATAAATCTGTATCTTCACTTGATACCTGAGCAATATGTCATAGTTTCTTATTTGCTATTCCAGCTGCAGCCAAAATGATTAACAAATTCATGAAAATAACAAACTCTTTCTGCATAGCAATTTCAATCAAACATATTTTAGCATTTTTAATACAGTCATCTTTTTTTGATGTGTATGTATGAGTTAAATATTTTGCAATAAATAAAAGTAATACAGGCAGTCCCCGGGTTACGTACAATATAGGTTCCTTGGTTGAATTTGTATGGAAGTTGGAACTGTGTATTTTATAATTGTAGCTCCAGACAAAATTTTTTTTGTCCCAGTGACAATTCAATTTTCAAAATGTTGTCACTACAAAGTGGTGATTTCTGATTTAGGTAGTGTATGTATTATATATGGAATTTGCCTCTGAAGGAACTGTGGACCACTAAAAAGAATGAATCTACTGCACTTCTCTATATAGTACAGTGAAGTGAAGAAAGGAATATATTACTAGTACTTGGTAGTAGCACTTCTCAGCATGAATGGAAAAGGCGTGCAAATCACTGGATGTGAGTGAACACTTGTGACTTGGCCTTCACCTGAGCTACCTTGTTTTGGCAAAAATAATAATTCCTAGTATGATTTTGCAGCCTTTACAAGTGCTAGCCCTGCTTCCAATTGGGGGGACATTTCAAACAGCTATATCTTTTGAAACATGGCCTTTAGAAATACAGTTCTTGTGTGTGAATCTCCCCTTAATCTCTCTGTAATACCACAGAGGGGATTTTTCCAGGTGTTATGAAAGTGGAGATATCCACTGTTAAAGTTACGCTTGTAAGTGTGATATACAATTCACAATCCTGACTTTAACTGTGCAGATCTCTGTGTCTGTGGGATCTAGAAACACACCCTGGTGCAATATTAAAGAGGGCAAGACAGAGTACAAACATTGAAGTGCTGGGAATAAGACTGATGTAGGGATATAGAAATGAACTAATGATATTGCCCACAAATGCTCATCATTCATGTTCATAACTAATAGATTGTAATGAAGACCAAAAGATGTACAGATAGTCCAATCTGCAGAACTGTAATGCAGTGATCTTATCCTTACTTGTTAATGCAGCTCCGTCTGGATTAGCAATGTTCTATTTGGCTGTATCCCGATGTATAGTAAAAAATTTGCATATACTGTTGCAGGAGACTCAGCCGACTGTTCTACTCCGTGAGGTCTACTCCATGGATATGAGTCCTGCCCACTTTGACATCGCAGGTGCTACAGGTAGCCTTTAGAGAACCCTTTACAATCTGACTAGTTTCAGAAGATGATGGCTTCTTGTGGACCAGTTATGGAAGGAGAACCTGCGGAAAAAGAACATTATAAATCTCAGGCCCTGTTTACACTACTGCTGTTATTTCAGTTATGCACATCCATTTTAGAAGACCATAAGGGAAACTAAATACAGAAGATTAGCAGAAAGTCTACCGCTGAGTGGATGAGTGCCCCCATGTATGTCAAAAATGTGTGTTTAAGCACCCTAATGTATGTATGAATGTGTGTTTGAGTGTCCTCATGTATGTGTGAATGAGTGTTTGAGCATTCTATGTATATGATGAATGTGTATATGAGTGTAAGCATGTATGTAACGTGTGTATAATTTCCCCTATTTATTTGGTTAATGTGTGTATGAGTGTAGGTGGTAAATATGTGTATAATGTGCCCACTTTTGTGAGGAATGTTTTTTTTTGACACCTCCATATACACTCACCGGCCACTTTATTAGGTACACCTGTCCAACTGCTCGTTAACACTTAATTTCTAATCAGCCAATCACATGGCGGCAACTCAGTGCATTTAGACATGTAGACATGGTCAAGACAATCTCCTGCAGTTCAAACCGAGCATCAGTATGGGGAAGAAAGGGGATTTGAGTGCAGCAGCAGAAGACCACACTGGGTGCCACTCCTTTCAGCTAAGAACAGGAAACTGAAGCTACAATTTGGACAAGTTCATCGAAATTGGACAGTAGAAGATTGCCTGGTCTGATGAGTCTCGATTTCTGCTGCGACATTCGGATGGTAGGGTGAGAATTTGGCGTCAACAACATGAAAGCATGGATCCAACCTGCCTTGTATCAGCGGTTCAGGCTGGTGGTGGTGGTGTCATGGTGTGGGGAATATTTTCTTGGCACTCTTTAGGCACCTTGGTACCAATTGAGCATCGTTGCAACGCCACAGCCTACCTAAGTATTGTTACTGACCATGTTCATCCCTTTATGACCACAATGTACCCAACATCTGATGGCTACTTTCAGCAGGATAATGAGCCATGTCATAAAGCTGGAATCATCTCAGACTGGTTTCTTGAACATGACAATGAGTTCACTGTACTCAAATGGCCTCCACAGTCACCAGATCTCAATCCAATAGAACATCTTTGGGATGTGGTGGAACGGGAGATTCGCATCATGGATGTGCAGCCGACAAATTTGTGGCAACTGTGTGATGCCATCATGTCAATATGGACCAAAATCTCTGAGGAATGCTTCCAGCACCTTGTTGTATCTATGCCATGAATAATTGAGGCAGTTCTGAAGGCAAAAGGAGGTCCAACCCGTTACTAGCATGGTGTACCTAATAAAGTGGCCGGTGAGTGTATGTGATTGCGTGGATTAGTTATTAACCATGTTGACCAAGACCATTCCTGTTCGTGCAAGGAGCCGAAGAAAAAGACCTTGCTGCAGAGTTAAGACATGCATTTTTGCCCTCAAGAGACAGCCACCATCACACTAAACAACACTCCAGGGATCAATACCTCCGTGCCCAAAGACACAGAATCACTAACTTAGAAGCCTTACATATTTAGAGCAGCCATTCTTTGTTCTTTACCAGCTGCTGTAAGATAAATGTACAGGAGCCAGAAGTCTTTTTAATAATTATTGTTCATAATTATTGTTGTCAAGGTGATTTTTTGGTAAGATAAGCATTAAAAACCATTATTTTTCTTCCTTGGTCAATGTATGTATATGAAATCTTGTTTTTTGCATGACAAATTGTTGAATGCAATGATCATGGTGTACATCTAACTTTACTTATTTTACAAAACGTTAATTATTACACTTTAAATTCTGCACTATTCATCCAAAGGCTTCAATAACAATAAGTATTTTTAGGTTCACTATTTTGCACTTTTTTGATTACTTTTTATAAAATATTTTAGTGACATAAAGTAGAGGCAGAAATCAGCAATATTGTCTCGGTTTTTTAAATCTTTTTTATGGTGATCACCAAATGGGATGTTATATCCCATGTTATATAATGATGTCTATACAGCTTAGGACATGATGGACAGAGTAATACCCAAATATGTTTTATTTTATCTTGATAAACATTTTGAAAGTGTGGTGGAACATATAATTTAATAACATTGGCATATTTGGTGTCCAGTACTTTACAGAGGGAGCTTTCCCTTCCATAACACTTTGGATGTGGTTACGTGTAATGGGACGTATCTCCCTTGGATCAGAGTTTCAAGATCATGGGTTTTCTGGAAGAGCATATTCCCTTTGCCAGAACACAGTATGCTCCTTCCCCTCTTTGACAGACTAAGAGGGGAGGTAGAACAGTAAAAAAGCAATAATGTTTGTCACTGTATTGTATGTAGGAAACTTTATTGAGATTGGTATTTATTGAGACAGCTTGTGCAAATTGCACCTCTAGGTGTTGCAGCATGTTTCCACTCTTTGTAGACTGTGCTACCATAGAGCTCCATGCACTGCACCAAGCTTAACCTCCCTATATCTGATATACCGCTGCAGCCTTTCAGAGTTAGGAGCAGACCACATTGACATAATTGGAGGAGGTTAAATACAAATGTTTACCCTTTTCTGCAAAATAATTTAAAATAATTTTCAACACGGGGTTGTAGTTAACAATGGAATTTCCTGGTTTAAGGATCTCTGCTTTGTATATTTACATTTTAATAATTATTCTATGAACATTTTTTAATAGGCAGAAATAGAATAATTCATCTGTTAACCCCTTCATACATACAAACATACCTGTACTACCAAATGCACAAAAGGTTAAGACATTAATGGGTTTGCACTATGTTCTGAATAATAGAAACTGTAGTCCCTATGTACTGTGCCCTAAAGGCTAAAACATCATAAACAGCATATGACCAATGAATAAGGCTCAGGGCTATAACACAAGGCCATGGTCAGTCATTGAATGACAGACTGTGCCGTTTCTGGTTCCATGGACTAATCTCATGGGCATGTATGATGCTTGGAGTCCTTTGTTCCCTACTAAAGAGCAGCACCATAATGTAATCATGATAAAAGTTTGGGCAGCTGTTTAGTGGAGTAGAATGAATTATGTGGAGTTATCATACATTACTTTGCTGTATAGAATCCAGTCTCCAGCAGTCTGGTTGGACCGTAAAATCGGACTGACGTGGAGCAGACGCCCTGATATATATCCCACCAAAGGGTTACCTTTATTTTGAAGGGGTAACCTACTCAACAAATGTCATTCACCTGTTCAGTTAATGTCTTTCGACTGTTAAAATAAGAAACCTCACCAAAAACCACCTCAAAATTAGGTATGATTTTATATACAAGTCTCTGCTTCTCATTAAGGGGAATGCCCCATTGCTAAATGTCATAATAAAGTACATAAAAAGTACCAATAGTCTCTGCATACCTGCTTTTTATTTTGTGTATAATGTGTTTTCACTAGACTACCTTTTATCTCAGATCCATCAGAACAGAGCTGTGATCTTTGACTACAGTGTCTACAGGGGATCTAAGTAGGTCTGAAGCACATCTCTTGCCTTATTGTTGAATCAAACTGTTGATCTCTCCTTTATACTGCAGTCCTGTCTCATGAGCTTTGGTATCCATGTTTTTTTTAAATAACATTAAAGGCAAAATATAAAAATATAAAGTGTACTAACATATGTGTTTTATTTTGTACAGACCAATTATTCAAGCATGTTTAGTAGCTTGTCCTATTGCATAAGAAAATAATGGTTCCAAATGGTATACCTTTATTCAGGAGACACTGATGCAACTCTTCAGCTCCTGTAATCTGGAACTTATCTCAGGTTTTCATGTATTCCTAGAAAACCTATTTTAAGTGTTTGCAACTTCTAATAAAGTCAATCTACTAATGTGATAAAATGTGGCCAGTATCCTAATGACATTTTCTGCTTGATAGCTTTGCTAAAATGGGTGGATGGAAGGACATTAATTGAGAGGTCCAGCAGGTACTGCTAAACAGCAATCCAGAACCCCATACTGATTAGTAATAATTGGATTAGTCAAGAATTAAACCAATAAATCATCAACGGAGTCTGTTCAATCTCATGAAAAGTGCAGGGCAGGGAAAGGTAGCTGAACAAGAGCATATGTGTACAACATGGTAGTGGTAAGCTCATTCACTGAGCTCTACTCTACTGTCTGGAGAACTTGTCAATGTATGCTGCCTCTTATAATCTAATATATAATGCTCAGTGTATGTGTGTATGAATGTATGACTGACAAATACGTTTTTTGGGGGGATTTAGTGTTTTTTGTACTTCATTAGTTTTGGGTAGAGAATTGTGGTGTTTGGGGGACTTTAACTTTCTTATATTTAATTTTATTTTTAAAAAAAAACCTTTATTGTTTTAATTTTTTTTTATTTTAACTGACATGTTGGTTTGATCACTTGTTCAAGCTCAAATAGGGCTCACACAGTGCAATTGACACCTGCTCTGACAACTGACACCTGCTCTGTATGGTGCCAGCTCCAAATGTGTGCGGTACCTACTGCGTGATGTAATAGTACGGAGTGTGGCAATAAGTATCTTTCTGCCATTGGGCACTATTACGGTGCGCGTTGGAAAGGGGTTAACATAAGTGAACCAGATCAGATTTAGTTAAATTTTAAATACGCTGTTAAAGGCCTTAACGCAAAATTGAAGAAAGCTTCACACCTTCTAGATTATTTCAATTTCATGACCCAGTGTGGTGGTATCATCCAAAAAACTTTGAAGTGACATGTAATTTTGTTGTTTAAAGTCAAGGAGGTGGAGAGTTTAACACTGAAGTCAAACTTCCCTCACTTCAGAATGTCCTCTTCATTGTAACTGATGCTGCTGCATCCAGACACATCACTAATCAGATCTCCTTCATTCTGAGCCGAGGAGAGCTTGACTTCAATGCTGGGCTCTCCACCTGACTTTATATAACCAATTTACATCTCACTTCAAAGTGGATTATCTGAATGATGGCATCACACTGAGCTTTGAAAGAAACATGATCTGGAAGGTGTTAATCTGCTTCACAACATACTGGTAATAGTTTATTAGGTCAATTTCTGATGCCAGGTTCCCTTTAAGTTGAAAGACTCTAATTCCTGTCATACCGCATAGTTTTTTAGCGTAGGAACTTTAATTACAATCGTGATAATTTAATTCTAAACTTTTTTCTGTGTTTTCTTCACACATAGGATTTTGCATTATATTTTTCTGCTTGACTTTATATATTCTCAAGTAAAAAGAAAATGAAAAAATGTAATATCACTATTAAAGCAATGGAAAATACATGTTTGATAGAAAAGGTCTTTCTGTGTAATTAAAAGGAGAGGGCTTTTGTCATAGATTTTACAAATACTTTATTTTTGCATCATTCAGGGTTAGGATTGGATTAAGGATCAAAAATTGCATTGGTGTACATTGGAAAAGCAGTGGTTGTTAAGTATCAGGTAACCAATGCATGCATGGCTCAGCCTCAAAGTATATTTTTACCGACAAAACAATGCTGGTCGAACATCGCAAGTTGTACAGCAGGTATTCATTAAAGCCAATTCTTTTCCATCTCCATACTAGAATGATGGAACTCTTCCTATAACAAATCAAGCCTATAGATGCAAACAATACCAGTGACTAACAACCTATATTGCATAACAATAAACATAACCTAGGTTCTCACTATTGAAGTTATATCCCCCCCCCCTGACTCCGAGTCAGAGGATTATGCCTATGCTTCATCAAGAAGGAACAGTAGCCACCTCAGAGATTTTACTCTGAAAATGAACACTAACGCCATTATATTTATATGAGAAGCAGCAGTCATGGTATAATATATATGACATTTATTTTACATCTTTTACGGTATAATGTCATCATATAAGATGCTGCTAAAAACAGGATGTAGGTCCAATTACACAGTAGCTTTTGCACTGGAATCCAAATGACTAACTCTAAACATTTGACACTTACATCATAAACTATGTATTGCTCGGGGGAGATTTACCAAGAAAAATGCATGCAATATGGAATTGGTGACAGATAGCAAATTTATTATGAGGCTTTGATGCTTTTTATATCTACCACACTAGTTTTAAAATGTGTATAGACAGGGATCATGGTGAAAAAGGAGACATTGAATGGATTTGATTCATATCATAAATGATTTTGCTATTCTTATCTTATAAATTGACTAATAGAAGCAGGTCAGACCTCTTTATCACCCTAAACTCTCATTTAAAAAGCTACTGCTATAAAATTCAGAAGGGGCCAAATAACTCTTTGAGATGATCATCATGAGAGATGAATTTAAATAAAGTTGCAGGTTAATATAGTGCAACCTATTTCAAGATTCCAACCTGATCAAGAGCGTTGTCCCTGTTCTTACTATTAATGGAGATTAGTGCAAGAAACTCCCTCTCTACTTTACTCTATAGACTGAATTAGCCATGAAATCCTCCTCTTCTGAATTGACCCTAAAGAGAAAAATGATAATCAAAAAAATCGTTATGTGATAAATTTGACCAGGGGGAGGGGAGGCCTGCTAGTACGAGCTGAGTTGTTTACGTTCACAGCATGTGACCATGCTTTAAAGACCTATGCAGACAAACCGACTCCAGGCACCCCCCACTCTATACAGACAAAGGACCATAAACTCCAAACAGCACTAAGTTGAGTAGGGCCAGTTATGAAGTTATGGTCCGTCTCACCAGAAGACCAAATACATTTTTGGAAGTTAATTTCAGGGAATCATAATAATCCATTTTTGGTGCTCTAGAATACTCAGTTCCAGAGATATCAATATAGGGACCATAGCAAATGGGTCAGGTTTGGTATCAATGAGATCCAGGGATTCACCCGGATCCAATGATACCAGAACCATGACCCGACGACTTCCCCTTGAGAAGCTATGGCTTCTCCAGGGCTCTGGTTGTAGTACCAGGTAGGAGGGACCCATGACTCCTCCTTGGGCTGGACAGAGGTGTGTCCACACCTGATATAATCAGGCACCACTGAATGGGACTTGTCTTTCACCTGGGGAAAATCTTATCATCAACAAGTGCAGGGAGGATCTTAAAGTGTGGACTATCCATCCCCATTAGGGCCACACACACACAGGTAACTAACTTACGAAACTGCTCTTTTATCTCGATCACGAATTTCCATGTCCGGGTTTCTTTGCTTATATAATCCTGTTACATACCGGGCTTATATTAAAGGATAACTGGTGGCAGCATAAGGCTCTTCTGGGAGTGTCTATAAAAGGATAACTGAGTCACTTTGCATACCCTTCAGGGGTCCAGAACGCTGCGGTTTCCTTCACACGGTACACCTTCTTTTCTGTGTTTAGAATTAATTTTGATTTAAACTTTCATATACTTTTGTAAAATACTAACCAAGATATTGACATTTAAAACTGGCCTTAGGGCTTAGGCTGAAAATGGATGTAATTTTTGGTATCTTAAAACAGATGTTTTATGAATGTTTTGTCTATTTTACTATTTCATTCATGTTAGTATGAATGAATTTTTTTCCCAAGAAAACATGCTTGCTTCATTTATTTTCTCACTGACATATGTACATCTGAATGATCCCAAAGTAAATAATGGATCAGATCATATTTGTCAATAGTTTCCTTATATATTGTATATTATTAACAAAATTTACTTCGGACTGAACAAATATCTAATATAGTACAATAAAGTATATATATATATATATATATATATATATATATATATATATATACTTGAAGAAAGTCCAGAGAAGCACAAAGGAAATACAAGGCAGGTGCAAGCCTCCTTGGGCCAGGCAGCAGGTCCTCAGTAATAAGTGTGTAGAGAAAAGGCAGCACTCCAAGATTCCAGTAGAATGTGAAAGTCCTCTTTCCCTTGGTGGCTGTGGGCTTTTCCTGAGCCCCGTTGCCTCTCGATATGGTGATATATCAATAAACTTATACAAGAAAAAGTGTACGTGCGGCTCACCCTTTCGTAGGTCTTTGATGAAGATCCAGGCACAATGGGGTATATCAGGCGTGTGTATCCACCACACGAGGAGTGCAAAGCGATGTCTGCTGGGATGCAGTCGTAACATGGGAAGAAGGAGGATAGATCGCAGCACTTCCGATAAAACAAATTTCTTTATTCCAATGAAGTTAAGAACATAATGTGGAAGGTAGAAGAACGCCGACGCGTTTCGGGCAGCTCGTGCCCTTAGTCATGGCATGCAAACAATACATCTTTTTACAAATTTAAAAGAAAAAACCACCAATCACAGAACGGGGGTGTGTACGAGTCATATGATGCAACACGTCAGCAGGTGGGCGTGTGCAGCATGTGACGCGTCATGTGATGCATCACGTCATCAAATGTAGGCTGTCCAGCACAAGGCAGGATCTCTTCTACACTTTACAGAAAACCCTCTGCAGGGAACACTATTCTTAATGCATCAAGCAATCATCCTGCCCATACAATCAAAGCTATCCCCGTAGGAGAGTTCACTAGATTGAGAAGAGCCTGTTCAGATGACAAGGATTTTATACACCAAGCTGATGCATTAGGTGCTAGACTAGCTACCCGGAATTACCCTAGATGGATGATAAGAAGAGGTTTCGAGATAGGGAAACGTAAAAATCGTTCAACTATGCTATCTCGCACCAGAAATGATAGGACGTCTAAGAATAAACCTATTAATTCCAATAAATCTACAATCACTTTTTCCACCCAATACAGTTCCAATTTTAACCAAATAGTTAATGTCCTCAAAAAAAATCTTCCCATATTATACCAGGATGACAAACTTAATGCCATCCTTAAGAATGGATGTAATTTTGTGTCCAGGAGGGGTCAATCTTTAGGCTCTATACTCTCACCGAGTTTATTTGCTAGTACAAATCCGGATACGAGAACATGGTTGGATACCAAGGGGTTTTTTCGTTGTGGTACATCCCGTTGCAATGTGTGCACCTATTCTAAACGTTCCGACCATTTTCTCTCCTCCGATGGCACATGCAAATTCCCTATTAAGTCATTCATTAATTGTGACACAAGTTTTGTTGTGTATACTATTGAGTGTACCACATGCAAAGTTTTTTATGTGGGCTCTACTACCCGCAAATTAAAAACTAGGATAGCAGAACATCTAAGAGACAGTACGAAAGATTTGTCTTGTCATATGTCAGGTGCTTCCAGACATTTTGCGAGTGTACACTCCGGCGAAACAGCCACTTTCCGTTTCACAGGTATTGAAAAAATCTTTCCCTCGAAAAGAGGAGGTAATAAAAAAAATATTCTGTTACAAAGAGAAGTCCTCTGGATTTTCAGGCTAGGCTCTCGCTTTCCTGCCGGCTTGAACTTCAGAACAGACTTCTCTTATTTCTACTAAGAGATATTCTTTTTGGTCTCCCACATTTTTGTCCAATCAGCTGAGTAAAAACATATTCTGTGTCATGGTGTTCCCACTTTGCTATGTATTGGAATTTAATTGTCATCTCCTCCGTTACCTTGTATATTAAGTCTTTCGATTGTGGCAATTAACATGAACCTATAATGTTATATTCTTATATATGTTATTTCCCAGTGTTTGAACATTGTACGATAACGATCAGTAGATTATGGGAATCCATTGTATTCTCTTTTAGTATCGTAGCGTCATCTGATTCACGCCCATTTGATGACGTGATGCATCACATGACGCGTCACATGCTGCACACGCCCACCTGCTGACGTGTTGCATCATATGACTCGTACACACCCCCGTTCTGTGATTGGTGGTTTTTTCTTTTAAATTTGTAAAAAGATGTATTGTTTGCATGCCATGACTAAGGGCACGAGCTGCCCGAAACGCGTCGGCGTTCTTCTACCTTCCACATTATGTTCTTAACTTCATTGGAATAAAGAAATTTGTTTTATCGGAAGTGCTGCGATCTATCCTCCTTCTTCCCATCAATAAACTTATGTTGGCTACATCGGCAGCAATATACGGCGATACATCGCCAGCTGCTGTACTTTATACTTACATTTTCGAGCAGCTTCAGTGACGAGTCTCTGTTATTGTATATAAGTGATGTCATAGGTTGCCCGGACAACCGGTGGTGATAGGGCCGCCGGGACGCATGCGCACATGCTATCATGATGCGTGCGTTTCAGCTATGCGTGTCATTTGAGCGGATACACGCGTAGCATTCTATTTTTGTTTTTTTAGCGACCAACACATAGCTCATGGAGTGGTGAGTTGTCTATGTACCTTTTTCAAATTGTTTTTATGCTAATCTTGTGCACGAGCGATTTACCTATTGCTAAAACAGGACACTTTAATGCACTAGCACTTTATTTATGGATGCACTTTGTAATAAATTTATAACCATGCACTACAGTATCATGAAATGTTTGTATAATTATGTATTTACTTATGGATTGTTATTTATGATGAAATGTACTAAAAAGTGGAATAGGGTTGCGGTCATGTGACCTGATTTATCATGATCATGTGATTCAGATAGACCTCTATATATATGCACCATTTTGCAGTTGTCACTTGGCTTGAAAAAGGCTCACACCGAGCCGAAACATTGAGAGGACTTTCACGTTTAACTGAAATCTTGGAGTGCTGTCTTTTCTCTACATATATATATATATATATATATATATATATATATATACATATATATATATATATATATATATATATTTATATACATATTCCATGTATATTCCATGTATATGGAATGTATATGTATTACATACTTTTCCATGAATGTGACATTTAGGATAAATTTATATAAGTTATATGGCAATACTCCCTCTGTTGTTAGTATGCTTACTGTATGATTATATAGGGTTCCTCCTGTTCAACCGCTATACATGATAGCAAGAGGTGGAGCAAGCATCAGCAGCAGGCAGTGATTTGATAAGGGTGTCTACCATATGATGTAACTATCCATATATGCACAGATAATTCATTCACGGTACACCCCACATGGGTATATGTTTAGCAGCTGGGGATAGATACCATCCCCCCCGCCTCCACTGAATGTATACTTTTTTCACAGCAGCTAGAAGGTTTCTTTTACGGATGATATGTAAGATGAAGCAGATTCCTTTAGTGCCACAACAGCAACAGAGAAGAACCAGTCTAGCTCCATGATCAGTGTAGTGACAAACTGCAGCTCTTACATTATATTGAATAAGCTTCCTAGGCCTGCGCCACTACTGTACATTAGGCAACCTACTTACAGAATATTCAGTTTCAGGAGACACAAAAAAAAGTCAGGTGAGCATCATTTATGTATGGATATCAATATTTAAAGACTGAATGGCCTGCAATACAAGGAGGAATAGGACCTGCTCTACCATTTGTGTATTGGGCAGTTCACTCATGCACTTGTTCTCCGTATCCACGTTCTTGTGCATGAGCTCTTATAAGTGAATGAGGGTGTGTGCTAGCTGTAGCAAAATTGGTTAGCACACATCCTCAATTCCAAAGGGTGCAGAGCTGTACTACCCGGCAATATTACCATATATACTCGAGTATAAGCCTAGTTTTTCAGCACAAAAAATGTGCGGAAAACCCAAACTCGGCTTATACTCAAGTAAAAAAATATATATCAAAACTCACCTTTCTGGCTTCCCCTGCTGCTGGCTATGTACTGGGGCAGGGGGGTGGCTATATACTGAGGGATATGGGCTGGCAGGCTATATACTGGGGGGAAGGATCTGGCTATATACTATGGGGCAGGGTCCGGCAGGCTATATACTGGGGAGGCTGTGACCAATGCATTTCCCACCCTGGGCTTATACTCGATTCAATAGGTTTTCCCAGGTTTTTGTGGTAAAAGTAGGAGCCTCGGCTTATACTTGGGTCAGCTTATACGAGTATATACGGTATATTAATGACTTATCCAAAAGAAAATCTGAAACCTGGACAACCTCCTTTAAGAGTGATCAAGTGGAGGTCCAGGGTGGGGATTTCATCATACGCTGGCTTATGAGAACCAGGATATGATAAATCTCCCCAATTTGTCAGTTTTTGCATGTGTTCTTTTAATGGCCCAAACCATTTTTATATTTTGGACTAGTGATGTGTGATTTTTTTTTTTTTTTTCAGAAGCAATACAGGATTTTTCGGGGTCTGAATTTTACTTTACTAAATTATTTTAACTTTTATGCCTAAAGGTAATTTTTTTCTGGCTGTAATACAGAATTACCCCTATAAAAGACATCATAATTGTATTTGCAAATTTTTACATATCAGATGTTAGTTAGGATGACATAAGTGACTGGATGGCCAAACACATTTTTGTAGTATCTTTTTTATGGAGTTTTTATTTGTTCATTTATTTTTTTACTTTTATTATTTATTTTTACTTTATGCACCTCAAAGGTCATAAAAGACTCCCAATGTCTTCTCCTAGCAGGTCCCCTGCTTACTCGGGCACAAACTGCCACAGTGGGTGGTTGGAAATACTTAATAGTGAGTTACATCTTGATAATATTCCCATGATCTTTATAAATGAGTGAAAGAAATTTAAGGAATCTCTGCACTTCTTGTCTTTCTATGGAAGACACTACGGTAGCTTTTCCACAACCCTAGCTCAATAACTGAGAATAAGAGATACAGCCTGCAGAGGTACTAGAAACTGAAATATACATGTCATACATAATATATATTTTGTTTTATTGTGCTTTAAAAAGCCTGAACCAAAATCACATTTTCTTTCCTCTCTCCAAATGAAAGAAGAGAGAAAAAGATGCATGAAAGAAAATGATCATACAGTTGGTTCTCACTATAAAAAATAAAAGTCTGAACAGCAATGACCTAATTGATAGCAATATAAAGATCAGCACCGAAGGACGATGAATTTAACCTCACGTTCCCCATTTCAATAGTACAGCCGCTTTCACTTTTCAAAGGATTTCTGTAAACATTGAAACCTTATTTTTTATCCAGAGAAAATGAATTACAGAGCAGTACCAGGAATCTACAACACAATGCCTGCCAAGAAAAGTTAGCAGATCAATCACATCCATGAATCTTGACTGTCTACAACCATTATTTTCTTGAATTCAACAAAACAGTGGCTCCTGTGTCTAATCAATTGATATGAAAGAAAAACTAGGGATGCTGCCCACACTGTTTTCAGCCAGGTCTTCCCCTCTCAGTTCTATAGCATTACTTCTTCCATTTTTGACTTAGCCCTTGAGAAGACAAGGGAATAAAATAGAAGTCAGTATAGCATTAGCCAGCTTTTGGTTTGTGCAAAGCTCTGAACTTGTTTCCTAACAGACCCTTCTGCTCTGTAATGTTAGTGGCTACTAAGAAAAATAGACAATCATTTGCTCTTTCAGTGTAAAACTGTAGCTCATATAAAAATGTGAAAATGTGTCCAATTCAATTAAGGTTCTTCACGAGAAAAACGAGAGCAACAAGAAAATAATCACATGCATGACTAAATACCAATAAGAACACAAAACAAAGCCTATAAAGAGGAGCATTACTTATGTTATTGTAGCCTCAAAGCAAATGGGCGACCTCAGTCATGAAGATATTAAAGTCCTCGGCCTGTGGTTGTCTGAATTCCCTGATACAATTCATCACGTTGCGCTTCCAGTTGCTAATTGAAATTTAAGTGCAAGAACTCTGGCAGATGGTATGGCAAGAATCACTCAATTATCAAGGTTAATGATATTCAATTAAGTGTAAAATGTTTTGGTGTGGATACATTGTTTCACTTGCATCATTATTTCTGTTGTGTACATCTGACATATGTGTTCAAATAAAAGTTAAAGGGAAAATTTTCTCACTATTGGATGTCAAGCTAAATCATTCTTTCATAGGCTTTTGATTACTGCAATTATGTTGTGATCAACACATTAACAGCCATTTCCTTCTAGTCTTTGACTGACATTTCTTTATCGTGTTATTAAGTGGCTGCAGGGACAGAATGCCAGTCCCTCCATGAAGAAGGGAATATCAGATAAATATATGGTTAACATCAAAGTGCTCATATATCAAGTGGTTAGTGTTACAGAAGTGGGAACTGCCTACTGTTATAGAAATCTATGAAGATTTTGCAAGTGAATTTGTCACATTTTTACACACAGATTTGAATCAATTTTGACATTTAGTTATTTTATGACCTAAAATTCCCAAGTTTTGTTCAAATACAACATAAGCAGTACCACACTGTCAGAACTTGGTAATTTGTTCTGCAGTACTCTGAATGGGATAAGGTTTCAGGTGTCTGGGCTTCCTTTGATTGACTGCTACCTTTCAGGATATTTTCTTTGGGAAAACTGGGAGTGAGTTTGTGTGCAGCTGTGGTTTGAGTAAGAGATGGCTTAGCTAATCGCCTGCGGGTGGCAGCGTTTCCTCCTTTCATAGCCAGTTCCACCAGAGTTAATTCTCATTCTTCAGGCACTTGTGATACTTATTGAACTCCTGCTTGATAACTTGACTATTCTTCTGCATATTTGATTCTGTACTGGATTGATCTCTCTGTTGTGACCTGTATTGTTTGACCATTATTTTGTGTTGTTCATTTGTTTGTCCTGTTTCATCTTCCCACTTAAATGTAGGAAGGGACTGTCTTTGGGGTTGTCTCCTATTACCTAAGATACCCTTAGGCAAACAGGTAGGGCTTTTGGAACGTTGGAGTTTAGGGCTCAAAGTCTTGTTTTGTCCTCCCTAAATCCAGTTTCCCAATTACACACACATTCTTTTTAATAAAGAGCTGTAGTGGTAGTAGTAGCATATTTGGTGTTACCAGTGTGTGTGGTATGGTGTCTATGCATAGTCTGGTAGCACTTATTGTAGACTGTCCAATTTTTCAAAGACACACCCACAAATTGAAACATTTACTTTGTCAAACTCTTTATAAAAAAAAATATTAAAGAACTGCACTACAAAGAGTTTCAAAAACCATACTACAATTGTTATAATAGGGAATGCTAGAACAGGTGGTCCCTACTTAAGAACACCTGACTTACAGACTACCCCTAGTTACAAACGGACCTCTGAATGTTGGTACTGTACTTTAGCCTTAGGCTACAATGATCAGCTGTAACAGTTATCAACGGTGTCTGCATTTTGAGTTGTTAATTGTTAATCCTGGTTCTTATGACAATCCAACATTTTTAAAATCCATTTGTCTCAGAGACCAAAAATATTCTGTCTGGGGTTACAAATTTAAAATACAGTATACAGTTCCGACTTACATAGAAATTCAACTTAAGAACAAAACCTACAGAACCTATCTTGTATGTAACCCGGGGACTGTCTGTACTGTATTCAATACAATTTAAAAAAAAACTGTGCTGGATCCTTTTGATACATTAAAATTACTATAAGGCAAACATAGGATAGGAAGTGCACACCAGTCATACTAGGACCCTCTGCTCTACATATGGAGGCTTTCACTATTAATAGCACATGACTGTTGGGAATACAGTAAGCTTCAGTACTGTCCATTATGTAAACCAACAGGGAAGCCTGTACATTGAACATCCATGCCACCATTTACACACTGTTATCTGGCAGATTGCATTCTGGTCCACTGCTTTGAAGGAAGTGTAATAAAGTATAATCTCAAATATTCATGGCTGGGTTGGTATGAGGCAGAAGAAATAGTTTCTTTATGCACAGTGTGAATTCATAAAGTCAGCTGCTAGAGCACTCAAGTTTCTTCTCCTAGTACATTCATCATACAAACAGTGTCTGTGTAAAGCATAGCTGGGATAGATCTAAGACTGTGCATCTCAAAAATTATATCAGTTAGACTCTATCATACGTAAAGCACCCACAATTAGTCACTTCCAAAGCAATTCAAGCTGATGGATATACTAGGATATTAAGCCATACATTTGCAGCAGCTCATGCGGATGCTTCACTGATTTCATTGATGAATGCACCAGGATGCAGAGCCTTACATCTTATACAGCTTATACGGATGCTTTTCACATGCATTGATTTTATTGACGATTGTACCGGAATATACAGGCTTTGATCTACAACAAATCCCATGGGCATTCTGCTCATGCAAGTGATATGTGAAGAAATAACTGAGCAACATTTATAGAGTCCCCCTAGGAATGGTTAAGTTGTCCAGGAAATAATATACTAGGAATCTGTTAGCTATGTTTTTCCTAATACTATGATGTTACCCATGATTAAATGGAACATGTCACACAGTGGCGTAACTAGAAGCTGATGGGCCCCAGTGCAAAGTCTGTGCCAAGCCCTCAACTATAATGTACGGTTTATAGTAATAGTCTTCTGACACCATAAGGGCCCCCTAAACCTCTTGGGCCCAGTTGCGATCAGAACCTCTGCACCCCCTCAAGTTACGCCCCTGATGTCACCTGTGCTTAAAACACTGAACTAGAAGTACTATCAGGTAGGGTATGTAATCTTCTAAAATTCCCTCTTTTATGCTCAATTTTCCAGGTTTATTGCACATTCATATGCAAATGATCAGAGAAGAGTCACTTTTTGCAAGAGATGAGTCTATTTTAAAGGCTGATGGGGGACTTCTCTATAGTACCTAGAAGCATACTTTTGGAATATCAAAGATAAGAAAAACATCTTTCAAATTGCATCAGGATTCTGGTTATGTGAGCTATAAAGCATAATAAACAGTCAATCACAGACTGAATTGAGAAACACATACAAAATGGAACAAAAAAAGATAGGGAAATATGGCCCTTTTGGGATGCAATGTAGATGGCTTTGTGCCACTGTATATATTCCTATGTAAATATATATCACAGTATATATGTCACAGTCTATGGGAAAAGTCCCTTGGGACTAAAGTCTGTGGAATCTTTGGACCACCGCGGGGATAAAGATGTTAGCCTCAAACCCGGGAGCGGAGTCTAAGTGAACTCCTGGTCTTCGCCAGAGCCCACCGCAAATCAGGATGGTCTTTCTGCGGCGGGGAGCCACCAGGTCGCTCTACAGGTGAGACTAGGTAGGGACACAGGGCATGCAGGACCAGGGGAAGGCAGGACAACAGGAAGACAGGACCACGGGAAGGCAGGCCTTAGGAAGGCAGGACCTCGGATGGACGGCTGGCAGGACCTCGGATGGACGGCTGGCAGGACCTCGGATGGACGGCTTGGAGGACCTTGAACCCCCACAGGATAAACGGACCACCAAAGGATAACCGGACTGCCACAGGATAACCGGACTGCCACAGGATTACAGGACCGCCACAGGATTACAGAACTGCCACAGGAAAATGGGAACACCACAGGAACACGGGAACACCACAGGAACACCACAGGAACACTGGAACACCACAGGAACATGGGAACACGGAGGCATCTGGAAACGCTCAGGAGGCTTTCTCTTCAGCAGAATAACCTGAAGATCTGGCAGGGGATGTTGGGAGTAGCCGGGCTATATAGGAACCCAGAAATGCCAGCGCCAATAAGGAGGACGCTGGCCCTTTAAATTCTTAGCAGCGGGAGGCCTGTAAGGAAGAAGCCGCGAGGACTACATGCCGGGACCCGAGCGGAGCCAGGAGCCTGGAGAGGTGAGTACGGGTGAGGGTAGCGGGGCAGCACATACCGCGGAGCACGGGTGGACATGGATCTCGGGGTTACCCGTGACAGCGGACTGGACTAGAGATGAGCGAGCACTAAAATGCTCGAGTGCTCGTTACTCAAGTAGAACTTTTCCCGATTCTCGAGTGCTGGTTTCAAATAAGGAGCCCCATTGAAGTCAATGGGAGACTCGAGCATTTTTCAAGGGGACCAAGGCTCTGCAATAAAATGTGTCATTTTATTGAGAAATAAGGAAGTCAGTCCTGGTTCTTTGTTTTTTTTTATTCAATGGAATATTCGTGGAACTTCAAAAAGGAGAATGATCCGTGTTAAACATCTGCAATGTGTTCTTCACACATATTGTTCTTCACATACTATTGTGAAGAACACCGTTCAGCACTCGTGTCTTCAGATAAGTTAGCAGATGTACGGAAACATCTGCAATGTGTTCTTCACTGAAGAACACATTGCAGATGTTTCCGAACATCTGCTAACTTATCCGAAGACACGAGTGCCGAGCGGTGTTCTTCACAATAGTATTCACACATATTGTGAAGAACACCGTTCGGCACTCGTATCTTCGGATAAGCTAGCAGATGTTCGGAAACATCTGCAATGTGTTCTTCACTGTGTTCTTCACTTAAATAATCCTGTGTTCACTGTGTTCACTGTGTTCACTGTTTTCACTGTGTTCTTCACCGTTCTTTACTGTGTTTTGTTAAGTGAAAGCTCGTTATCGAGCAGGCGAAATACTCGTCCGAGCAACGAGCCGTTTCGAGTATGCTAATACTCAAATGAGCATCAAGCTCGGACGAGTATACTCGCTCATCTCTAATTCAGACACTTTGCTGTGACAGTCATATTTAACTGACACGCTGTCGGTTTCCTTCTGATAATCCTTGAGATGGTTTTACTCCTTCATTCAGCTATCAATTATCAAAACATCCGGCGCGTTTCAGAAGAAAATCGTCTTCTTTCGTCAGGGAAATTGACTTCCAATTTCCCTGACAAAGGAAGATGATTTTCTTCTGAAACTGAAATTTTTTTCCCATACAGCAATCCGTAGCCAAGGAGGTGACGTCACTGCTAACGGATTGAGGAGCGCTCTACAAAACTTTTTTGTCTGGTACCCGGAAGCAGCCGCTGGGCGGGCTGTACCAGAAAACACTCAGAGAAGAAGTACAATTGTGGATGGACTCTCACTAAATATTGTTGAAGAATTCCACAATAATGAGAAAGTTCCAGGTATCTGCAATTTTCCTACTTGGACACTGTTGGTATTCTAAACACTTTTAAGGAGCGCGGTTAAAACAAAAACATTGTTTTCTTATCTTTAAAATTATACCAATGCATGGTTCTAGGTCAAGAGCCCAAGGTATGAGCTTCGGAAGTGATTCTCCCCCTTCAGACTCTTAGCACCTCAAGCTCCCTTCAGCTCTTTATAACTCTTTACTAACTTCTATCTTAACTTTTTATTTAAATAGTCTAAGCGGAGATGAAAGTGAAAAGAAAAAAAATTGTGATATCATCGGGGGAGGGGTGGAGATCAGTTGCCTTGACAAATTTGGATCTTACAAACACCCAAAGGTGTCTGAATTTAACCCTTTCATTACAATGTGCAATTTGCACATTGTAATGAATGAGGAGGAAAATCCCCATACACTGCCATACTGTAGTATGGCAGTTTATGGTAGGATTAATCAGACAACCTAGGGTTTCTGAAAAATAGTAAAAAGAAAATTATATAAAAAAAACCCCTAAAAAGTCAAATCACCCTCACTTTCCCAAAAACTAATATAAATATAAATAAGTAAACGTCATAAACATTAGATATTCCCGCATCCAGAAATGCCCAATCTATCAAGATATAAAAACTGTTATTCCCGGCGTTTCACCCCGTAACCATAAATAGTGCTTAAAGTCGAAAATACTACTTTTTTTGCTTTTTTAAAAAATCTAAAATTCAATAAAAGTGATCAAAAGGCCATACGGTACTAAACATTGTAGCATTAAAAAAGGCCTTAAAAAATTACTTCACCCTAAGCTCCATAACCAAAGTATGAAAAAGTTATTAGCGGCAGAATAATGGCAAAATGAAGAATTTTGTTTTGTGCAGGAGGTTATAATTTTTGTAAATGTATACAAACATGTTAAAATCTATACAAATTTGGTATCCCCGTGATCACACCAACCCAATGAATAAAGTAGACATGTCCTTTGGGATCCACTGTGAAAGCTGTAAAATCTAAGCCCTCAAGAATATGGAACAAATGCATTTATTTCACCATTTTCACTGCATTTGGAATTTTTTTTCCTGCTTCCCAGTACATGGCATGGGATAATAAATTCCATCACTATGAATTGCTATTTGTTACACAGAAAACAAGCCATGATACAGCTCTTTACATGGAAAAATTAAAGAAGTTATAGATTTTTTAAGGTGGGGAATAAAAAATGGAAATGCAAAAAGGGCCTCGGTGGGGAGGAGTTAATAGCTGCTATAAAAACTATATGGTGTCTAAAGTGACTGTGGGTCCAGTTATTATTTCATCATCAGTTGTTTGTTTTAAACTTTACTTTCACATAAAAATATTGAAGCAAAAACTTATTAATTGAAATAGCAATATTGTCCAACACATTAATATGCTTATAAATACTAAAATTAGTTAGACATGAAAGCACACACCTGCACTATATACACTTTGAACAAGAATACCACATATTTAGTTGCTCTTAATTAATCTAATTGACTAACACTGTAGTTCCCATTACATTTTCTTTATACTTCACAGCGGTGCATTGGCATTCTCTCTATAGAAGCTGAATTGTACTCTCATTCAGGTCTTTTTGAACTTGTAATTTTCCACTTGTAGTTGTAAAATTAAATTTAAATAACTTATACAGTGATAATGAATAATTTTATTCTTGATATGAAGACATTTTTTATCACCCAGGTTAAATGAATGCAAAAGCAATAGTGGGCCTAAAGGCAGAAATTGTAATATGCCACCAAAGGGGAAAAAGTTTCATATGCTTAGAGCTTTGAGGCTTGACAAAACTATGTACAGTATAAATGTAATTAAATTGTATAGCAATAAATATTTTTTACAGATATTTACAGAGAATGATTTATTTTATGATTTAATATATTATGTCTGTAGGATTAGCTGTAGGACCTAATGGACCTTTATCTTGAAGTAATATATCCACCTCAACCTCAATATATCTATTATTTCAGATCAATGGGGTCTTTCCATGGGCAGCTTGGTCATGGTTCAATGGGTGATGTAAATAACAACAAAACAGAGTGTTAGATAGAGTAGTTCTTGATGAAAAGTAGATTAAATGTAAAGAAAGTTATCTCCTCATCTGTACTCATCTTCTGCTGTTTGAGCATGTTACAATCAAATTGGAAGCTTTAGATCTTAAGTTTATATTAAAATGGAACAAGAAAGCAGGAAAGCACAGGAATTTGCACTAAGCAAACAATATTTCATAAAGAAACATAGGTGGACATAAATCCAGTTTTCTGCACACAGCTTGTGGGCATGGATGTGCTATGAAAAGGGGAAGAGCCGACCTGCACAGGGCGTTCCTGTTTCGTGCCTACATACTTTCTAAAAATGTTTTCTTTTGCAGGTCTTTATGTAAAACTATGCCGAGTTTGGCCTGGTGTAGTTTTTGCCCGGTAGCACAGCCGCCCAACAGAGCCCATCAAGAGGTTTATGCCGTGACGGGGGCATGGCTGTATGCACCGATGTACGATAAATTCCCCCCAAAACTGGGCAACAGATACCTAGTAAGGAATTTTTAAAATGCATCAGTGATTACTTTTTAATGGCCACCTGATCATTGGTTATCATGAGCTGCCTTAGAGCATGTGCAAAAACAAACTATCACAGGCAAATAGAGAGCATGTTATATTTAAAAGATAGAATCAGATATTCTCTGAAAGTGTCCCTGTGCAGCTCAAACTGATCAGGAATAGGAATGAGCAAACCCAAACTGCAAAGTGCGGGCCTGTACTAAATTTTGCGGGTTCGGCTTCTACGGACCTGAAGACTGAACAAGCGCTGTTGTTAGGGTTCTGGGTGTATGTCTGGGAAAAAGCGTCAAGCTGTTTGATTGACTGCTGAGCACTTAGGTTTAAATAGAAGACTAGTCTTATTATGGTTTGGTGGAAATCAGAAATAATTGTAGTGAAGTGATATTCTTACTTCTTATAGAGGAAGATAAATCATGTTATCTCACATGTTATCGCACAGTGAATAACATGCAATAATACCTATATCATAAAGATGCTGATGTCAGTGAATAGCATGCAGTAATACTTATACCATAAAGATGCTGTTTTCAATTAATAGCATGCAGTAATACTTAGATCGCAAAGATGATGGTGTCAGTGAAAAGCATTCAGTAATATGTTTGTAAAGGTACTACTGTCACAGTATTTTTGCAGATGTTTAATAATGAGGACAGCTGGAATAAGGTGACATGGAGATGGTGCTGCAAGGAGAAGACATGTCCCATCTCAGGTTGATTATCAGAAATTACCTATGATGACAATGAAGAACAGCAGCCAACCACTCTGGCTTTCTGCAGTGTGCAGACTGAGTAGGAGGGCAGTGGTGAAGGCTTGGTGTTAGAAGAAGTTACGGTTGAGGATTAGGTTCTAGACCAGTGGTGGCAAAGCTATGGCACGCGTGCCAGAGAGGGCACTCATAGCCCTTACTTTTTTAATGAAGGTTTTGTAGATAGAAATAAAAAAATGTGTAAAAAAAAATAATTGCATACAAAGCAAGATGATTGAGATCATTTTTTGTACATTTTTGTATATCAATTGTGATGGTTTGGGGTAATTTGTTTTGTAAGAGGCCATAATGTGGAAACATATTTTAAACATATAGGTCCACATTTACTAAAAACAGTGCAAACTGCACTATT
Source organism: Engystomops pustulosus (assembly GCF_040894005.1). Taxonomy (NCBI): domain Eukaryota; kingdom Metazoa; phylum Chordata; class Amphibia; order Anura; family Leptodactylidae; genus Engystomops; species Engystomops pustulosus. The sequence continues at coordinate 99,051,958 of NC_092415.1, read as the reverse complement.
TTCAGTTTGCTCGTGTAGTGTGCAAAGTGCACCAAATTTAGGATTTCCGGCGCACATTCTTCATGAATCTGGCGAACTCTGCACTGCTCAGAAAGAGTGCATCATTGTTTTGGTCATCCTATGAGGCGTAAAACACATTTCTGTCAGTATTTGAATAATAAATGTGGCACATGGTTCATCTAAACACCGGAACATCCATTTCAGTGCAGAACTTTATGTCACATGAAGAATAGTGCAGTCTTGCCATAAAAGGGTCACATGTGACACAAATGTGGTGCAGACACTTCTTAAATACCTGTACAAGCAGTTTGTACCTAAAATAATGTGCAAAATCCGACAAAAAACTGGCGCAAGCACCTTAGTAAAAGTGCCCCATAATGATATATTGCATATTTTTTGGTTTTGATGCACAATATAGAGTTAGGGCGTTGACAAACAGAAATTTTCAGGCCATGCTGATTTGGGTGTATGTCGGACCCACTGAATATACATTGCTTGTGGGATGTAACACACTGTGAAGCCATGTAGTGCATATTGTGAAAGAGTGCTGCCGGCACGGCAGAGGAGAGGCATGCTGGGTTATGTAGTCTAATCACATAGTGCCGGAGCCATCTTGGAAATAAGTAACAACAAGAAAAAATATATTTTTAAGAGGTACCAGAATTTATAAGGCTGGGAGTTTCAGAGATACATAGTAGAGTATTTGCACATATAGATAACATTGGGGGATAAAAATTAAGGCACTGTGAAGATAATACCAATTTAAGGGATCTATTCACCTCCTTTGCTCCAACAGAAGCTGAGCTATGATGCCAGCAGAAAACAGGCTGTAGAAACTTCTCTTTTCTCTATAAAATCTATTTGATGAACTATGCAAAGAGTTGATCTAATATAACCTGTTACTGAATCCCCTCAGAAACCTCAGCTCTGACAATGAATCAGCATTACAAATTCTTGACTCAAAGATGGTGAAAACACAAATGCAGTTATAGTAGATACACTTGAACAAAATGAGTCAGCTTCCATAATGTTCATGATTTCCTGGCAGCATATTACAAAGGGTTAACTAGGAACTAGGAGTAGACCTCAGGAAGAACCAGGAGATAACTAAAGCTGGGACCAGGCATACGAAACAGACACAAAACCAGAAGGCTGTGCGAAAAGGGCCCAGTCATTGCTAGAGTCAGAACCATAAGATATCAGAAGAATTGTTCTAGAGCATGTGGACCTTATTACAAGTACAAGGTTCTCTTAGCTTTTGCCCTCCAGTTCAGTCCTCTCAGAACCAATAGTGGAATAGTGGGTTTATGTTCTGTCTAAAAGCTGGTAAATAAAAGTCCAACTGTGTCAAGCTATTAACACATAAATTATATTCAATACATTTATTGTTCATTGCGCAAAATATTTTATGTAATAATAAAAATGCCATGATACTATGATACACTTTTAATGCATATTTGTTGAAAGCATAACTAGAGGCAATATTTTATATTAAAGTGGCCAATTTATAGCGAGAGATAAAATGTAATATGATTCCTTTGTATATATACGTTTCTATATATTTATAACAAAACAGTTCACATCCCTTTAGGACTATTATTTAATCTCACCTTGTTTAACCATTCCACTGTGTATGAATCATACTACAGCCTCACAAAAATGACAGAGGAACTTAACCTTAGACAGGCCATTCAACCTGGAAGAGTATACAGAGGTGTTTAGCATGCCTTTATAATGGGCTATTAGTAGCCATAGCAACTACCATTGAACAATCACCTATTGTCATAATAATGACATTGAGAACATGTTACTCAAAATGTGCTAAATATGTGGGGCAAATTGTAATCTAGATCAAAAGTGAAACTGAAAACCTTATATTAAATAACCTGATAGTATAAAAGGTATGAAGAGTGACTACAGGTGGAGGTTTCAGTTTTTGGCCCCTATTATCAGGCCCTAAACTCACCCACACCCCTCACCTATCTAGCAAGCCTCACAAACAGTAGTGGTCAAGGACACTGAATGAGTGCACAGGAAAGATTACAAGACTCAGAGGGACAAACGACAATCAAGCTAAGTCTTGCCAAACAGGGTCAAATACAAGATGGTAGTAAGGCACAGAATCAAATAGCAGGAGAATATTCAAATAACATAGCAAAGTTCAGATACACAGTATAGTAAAACAATAGCAATAGGCAATAGAAATGGACAACAAGTGTCAGAATACTTGAATTTAAGAAAACCTGAAGGTAGATCTCTTGGAAGGTGGCTAGTGACATGCTTAGTCCTAATCCATTTATACCTAATCCTAAAATGCTTCCGAAACTATAAAGAGGTACAGGAATAATACAGGTATGTATCTATTCCAAGTAGGTTACGTCGATATTTTAAGAAAATTTGTCTGTTATAATGTATTTTTATAAAATGTTGTATGTTAATTGTCTCACATAAGAAAGGACGTGAGTTAGACACCAGCTACGTCCCGGAAGAAGCTGTGGTGGCGAAACCCAGGGTCGGGCGGTTGTGTGAGGCTGGTGTCCTTTCTATGTATATGCGCATTTTTGCCAATGTTTGTGAGTAGTTTTCAATTTTATTAAATTATTTCTTATGAAGGCATTCTACACGATTGGAGTGCATGTTTCTTCTAGTGGTCCGCTGTGGTGAACGGTGGTAGCAACAGGAGGAACGAAATCGCATCCGTGTGGGTCTGAATAGTGGGCTACTCTTATCCAGGGCTGGTTCTAGACAAAGTGGGGCCCTGGGCAAAACGAAAAGTAGGGCCCCAAAATAAAACTATTTTATGACCAGTCACAGTCAGCAAGAGGCTCCCTTTAGTATGGTAAAACAAACTGTAATATGGGAGAATTTTTTAGGAGATAGACGATAGGGAGACGGATGGGCAGAACGGTGGCTCAGTGGTTAGCACCACAGCCTTGCAGCGCGGGTCAACATCTGCAAAAAGTGTGTATGTTCTCTCTGTGTTTGCATGGGTTTCCACCGGTAGGTTGAATGCATTGTGAGCCCCAAGGGGATAGGGACTGATCTGGCAAGCTCTGTGCAGCGCTGCGTAATCTGTGTGTGCTATATAAATAAATAATTATAATTAGTATGATAGAAGATAAATATAAAAGATGATCCAGATTTCTAGATGCAGAACTATAAAATATATTATATATACAGTAGATAGATATGAGAGATAAATACAGTAGAAGAGAAATAGAAGATTAATAAATAGAGAAAAAGCGAGATATATAAATGGTCACATTATAGGAGATGGATAACTAGACAGATAGATATGTAGACAGGTGATAGATGATAAGCATCTTCACCCGGGAATTAGACCAAGGGGTATTAACCCTTTCACCGCCCAGCATTTTTGGATATTTTGTCACGTTATTGACCAATTTTTGAGCAATTTTTACAGTTTTGATGTTAAAAATTAAATCGAAATTACAGCAAAAAGAATTAAAGTAAAAATTGCATTAAAGAGTTTATAGACATAGACGCCTTCATGCAATTTTGATTCAAACTAAAACATTTTATAAATAAAAATTAAAACTTGAATTTGATGGCAAAAAATGTGCTCCAAACAGAAAATATTTACCTTCACATCTCCTAAATCTAATAGATGGACATGTGTAGAGTTCACAAAGTCCCATATTGATATGTTCTCATAAATAAATCCACATAATATCACTAAAACAGTAATAACTAGATATCTGCTTTTCAGCTACAAATTTTAAGACAATCACAACCTGCAAAATATATCAATAAAACAGAATAAAAAGTAAAGGCGCCATAAAACCTTTATCATTTTGAAAGCAGACAACCAGGTGATACATTTGGCAATTAACATTCAAAATTTACTCTTCAATATGTACAAATCCAGAATACTTATATAAAGAAAATATACTTTCCCTAAAACAGTAAGATGTGAGGAGATCATACAGACACTACATGTGGATATCCACCAAAATATGCAGCAAAGGGAACGTTAAATCCACAGGGGACACCAAACTATTTTTGCAGAAAATTGCACTGAGCGTCACACAGATCTATCATTGCATGTTCCTTAAACAATGGTGACCCATATAAATAACTAGATATCCATAATCCAAGCTAATAAGATAATAAAAGTCACTTTTAGATGTGTGCCATTGTATTAGCCGCACAATAACAGAACCCTCCGCGCTTCATAAGAATTTGAGTGAAAACGTCATAACTAGAGATGAGCGAGCACTAAAATGCTCGAGTGCTCGTTATTCGAGACGAACTTTTCCAGATGCTCGAGTGCTCGTCTCGAATAACGAGCCCCATTGAAGTCAATGGGAGACTCGAGCATTTTTCAAAGGGACCATGGTTCGGGAATAAAATGTGTTAATTAATTGAAAAAGAATGTCTTCTGATAAGTTAGCAGATGTATGCAAACATCTGTAATCTATTCTTCACTGTTCCGCGCGTATATTATCTCCCGACAAGTTAGCAGATGTGAAAAACACAGTGAAGAATAGATTGCAGATGTTCGGCACATCAGCTTACTTGTCGGGAGATACGCTGTCCCGGGATCCGCTGCTCTTCTTCCACTGAAGTCTCCCCGATGTCTCCGTGCTGCTCCCCGATGTCTCCGTGCTGCTGCCCGATGTCTCCGTGCCCCGATGTTTCCGTGCCGCTCCCCGATGTCTCCGTGACGCTCCCCGATGTCTCCGTGCCGCTCCCCGATGTCTCCGTGCCCCGATGTCTCCGTGCCGCTCCGTGCCGCTGCCCGATGTCTCCGTGCCCCGATGTCTCCGTGCCGCTCCCTGATGTCTCCGTGCCGCTCCCCGATGTCTCCGTGCCCCGATGTCTCCGTGCCGCTGCCCGATGTCTCCGTGCTGCCGCTGCCCCATGTCTCCGTGCTGCCGCTGCCCCATGTCTCCGTGCTGCCGCTGCCCCATGTCTCCGTGCTGCCGCTGCCCCATGTCTCCGTGCTGCTCCCCGGTGTCTCTGTGTTGCTCCCCGGTGTCTCTGTGCTGCTCCCCGTTGTCTCTGTCCTGCTCAACGTGTTCTTCAATGTGTTCTTCACACATATATATTGTTCTTCACATACTATTTTGTTCGCACCGTTCCGCGCGTATCTTCCGACAAGTAAGCAGATGTTCACTGTTTTTATTCTATTCTTCATTGTTCTTCACTGTGTTTTTTTAATTAAATGCTCGATCTCGAGCAGGGGAAATACTCGTCCGAGCAACGAGCCATTTCGAGTACCTTAATACTCGAACGAGCATCAAGCTCGGATGAGTATATTCGCTCATCTCTAGTCATAACACAGGTATAAATAATGCAGGATGGTGTGAAATAAAAACTTTATTCCAGGACATGTGGGTGTTTTTTGTGTTACATATAACTTTATGAACATGTTCTGGGTCGCGGTGTTAATATATAAAAGCGACATTAGGCGAAGAGGATTGAATGTTCATCGTATCAGTCAATTTTCGCAAAAAAAAAAGTGTGTTCTTAGATAGTATTGAAAAGAGAAGGGTTAAAAACATGAATCCTTTATCAAAATGTAGTAACATATAAAGTGAATATTTCCATTATCTGTGAGGTGCAGCAGCTCCTGTGTGCAGTACATTCTCCCTGTAGACTGATGGCTAAGAATCTGGAGGGGGGGACACTTCAGGGGGCTGTATCTTTGGCTCTGTGACACATAGAACCTCACTTCTTTTTTCCTATGAAAGAAAAGAGTCTCCTATTTTATATGAATCTAAATTTGTGTTTCTGGAAAGTATCAGGAAAACGGAGATATTAACTGTTAAACTGCCATTGGGAGTGATTTTTATATATAAAAATGGCACCTGATATTCTCATTTTAAACCTGAATATCTTTGGATTCCTGGCACCTAGAAACAAAATTCAAGATTCATTTGAAAGAAGAGATTCTCCCCTTTCAGGGGGCTTCCCATAGGGTGCTACCCATAGCACCGGCCCTGCTCTTATCTGGATAATCTGTGGATTTGTGCTGTGAGCCTAATGAAGGACGAATAAAAATAATTATTGTTAACATTTGAAAAAGAAGTAAAACTTCTGAGAACGTCTGGAGCTCCGGTCAGATAACAAATTTATATATATATTTTATCTCTTTATATTTTAACAGTGGGACTCCTGGATCAGTCCTGGACCATTGTTTTAGCTCTAAGGGAGTTAAAGTGAAGAGTGCAGCACGACACCCAAAGAGTTAACCACTTCCTAAACTAAACTCCACTTTATCTAACTAATATGCTAGTTATTGTCAGATCTCCCTAACTAGCTACCTGAAATCAGGATTGGGCAGACATGGCGATATCGCCATCCCGGACAGTGGAGGTCCACTTCATCTCACCTTTTGTTCATTGGTAAGGTATTATCTCTACCTGTTTGTGCGCATTACCTATGTTTATGCATGTTAGCAACTGTGTGCCACTTTACACCTGTTGCCTTCATTATATGTACCATCCGTCCTTACCTATTACATGTGCATGCTTTGTCCATGTGTAATTCCTCCTATGTCTGCCCGGGGTGACGACTTTCTCATTTGTTGTCGCCGCCTTGCACTGTCATTCCCCCTCAGCATTGTCTGAGGATTTTCATCCTGCTTTTATCATTATGTCTTAAATAGTCATTAATAAAGTATTTTTTACTACAATTATTCAGACTCAATTTGGTCTTTCATAGTGCTTCCTTTTACTCCTTTTTCCCTGTCTCTCCTTAAAGGGGTACCTTTTTTTTTTGAGAACATAATGGAGCACATTTACTTACCCATCCCTGGGCATTCCCCAATTCGGTGTGTCTAACAAGAATGCACTCTGCCGCGATTCGTGTAGATCTGGCAACCGATATCCTGCATCTGTCGCTTCCCCACTCAGGTCAGTGGGAGTTCACCTTCTTCTTCCTGGTGCATGTAAGTGCATGGCTTGCGACACAATTTTACTGTTAATTCCCACACTCTGTCCAAATCAGTCAGATCGTCCGACGGCCCGCCCCCCGATTTCTGTTGCATGAAAGCCGGCGCCGATTCGCTTAAATCTGTCTAACACAATCCCCTTCTAAATCCCTGTCCTGATGGAAATGCCCCCACGGGACCCTTAGTAAATAAGCCCCAATGTTCTATCCTCATGTTGACATCTATTTTGTGAAGTGCAACAGTCCCTCTTGCATCAAAACAACCCCACAACGCAATCACTCCCGTGTTTCACAGTTGGGATAGTGTTCTCAGGCTTGCAAGCATCACCATTTTCCCTCCACAAGCAACAATGGTCATTATGGCCAAAAAGTTAAATTTTAGTTTCATCAGACCACAGGACACGTCTCCAAAAATTAAGGTCTTTGTGCACATGTGCATTTTCAAACATTAATCTGGCTTTCATATGTTTCTTTTAGAGTAATGGCTTCTTTCTTGCAGAATGACCTTTCGGCCCATGTCAATACTTTACTTGTTTCACGTTGGATAATGATACACTGCTACGACCTTCAGCCAGCATCTTCATAAGGTTTTTTGCTGCTGTTTTTTGGTTGATATAAACATTGCAAACCAAAGCACATTCCTCTCTAGGACTCTAAACTTCTTTACTTTCTAACCGGTGTGATCACTGGACATTCCCATCTTGTTTGTGCAAGGAACCTTTAAGTATTTGGAAATTACCCCCATGGAGGAACCAGACTTCCCATGATGTTACTCAAATAAGCAGTGTGTTTCAGATATGCTATAAAATACATCCACAGGTACTCTAATTAACTCAGATGTTGCCTATAAAACAGAAGCTCCCTAACACATGGTATCATAAAATGGGCTGCTCCAAACTGTATAAAAGCATATTCATTTTAGTGTATGTAAACTTTTTACTTTGCAGAAAGTAGTAAAAATGCCTTATAATACTATCTCTATCTGATTATTCTGGCATTTGGCAATTTGTGAAGTGCTACTTTTTTTTCTTTATGTATGTTTCCCAAACAAAAGATCATAGTTTATAAAAAACTGCTGTAATTTCTTTTAAATATTACCTTTTCCATTTAACCCCTAGGCGCACCAGGACGTTATAGTACGTCCCCGGGGCTAGATGCTTAGCGCACGGGGACGTTCTATAACGTCCTGCTTCTGGCACCGGCTCACGAACGGAGCCGGTACCAGAAGCAGCGGCTGTCAGCTGTCTAGTACAGCTGACAGCCTGCGCTAACACCCGCGATCGGAGCCGGCTCCGATCGCGGGTGTTAACCCCTTACACGCCGCGGTCAAACATGACTGCGGCGTGTAAGTGTGTTTGAGCTGTGGATCGGATCCCCCGTGCCGCTTACCGGGGGATCCGATCCACTTCTGGGCAGCTCCGAGGACTGGCATGTGCCCCGGAGCTGCCCGGTCTCCATGGCAGCCAGACCCCTTCCGGGTCTGGCTGTAAACTGTCTGAGCATGCGCAAGCTTGCTCAGACAGTTTACACTGCTCTACAATAAAATAGTATTGTAGAGCAGTGTATTGAACTTAAACCAGTGATCAGAGCATCACTGGTTTAAGTTCAAGTATGTATAATTAAAAAAAAAGTCAAAAAAAATAAAGTTAACACATTAGAATAAATAAAAAATAAATACATAAAAATATAAGCCCCTAAAATGTCACTTTCACATAAAAAAACTTAATAAAGTATAAAAAACATATAAACACAAAAAAACCCTGCATGTTTGGTATTGCCGCGTCCGTAACAATCTGCATAATAAAACAGAATTGTTACTGGACCCGCACGGTAAACGCCGGAGGAAAAAAACGCAAAAAACATTCCGAAAAAAGATAATTTTTAATTAATACCCTATAAAAAATGCTCTAAAAAGTGATTTAAAAAATGTTATGCACTCCAAAATAAGCCCACTAAAAAGAACAACTGTTCTCGCAAAAAGTAAGCTCCTAACAAGATTTATCTGCCAAAAAATAAAAAAGTTATGCATATAAAAAGATGGTGATGCTAAAATGAATAAGATTTTCTCCAAATTAGTTTTTATTCAGTACAATTGAATAAAATACACAAAACCCCCACATATTTGGTATCCCTGCGTCCGTAACAATCTGCATAATAAAACAGAATCATTATTAGATCCGCAAAGTTAACCCCGTAAAAAACAAAACAAAAAAAAGCTCCAGAAAAAAGATCATTTTCAATTAATACCCTATAAAAATGCTCTAAAAAGGGATTTAAAAAATGTTATGCACTCTAAAATAAGACCACTAAAAAGAACAATCCTTCTCGCAAAAAATAAGCCCTTAAACAGATTTGTGAGGCGAAAAATAAAAAAGTTATGCATATGAAAGACGGTGATGCTAAAATTAACAACATTTTTGCCAAATTACTTTTTATGCACTAAAAATGGGAAAAAAATAAAAAATCTATATAAATGAGGTCTTTTTGTAATCGTGGCGACCCATAGAATAAAAATAATATACTATTTTTATGGTATGGTAAACAGCCAAAAAAAAAACCCCATGAAAATCTTCCTGAAAAGTGATGATTTTCATTTCCTCCACCAACAAAGAGTTAATAAAATCTCACCAATTAGCCTATAGATTCCCCCAAATTACGTACTAGAAAAGTGCATCTCATGTGGCAAAAGAAATAAGCCCCTATAGGTCCACATTAAAAAAAGAAAAAAATTATAGCCTGTACAATGTGACATAGCAAATCTGCTCTGGATGGCGCCTCCTTCCCTCCTATGCCCGGCCGTGCGCCCATACAGCAGGTTACCACCACATATAGGGTATCGGTGTACTCAGGAGAAATTGGGTAACAAACTTTGTGGAGCCTTTATTCATTTAATCCATTGTAAATGTTTAATTTTCCACCCAAAATGAGTGTATTGTGAAAAAATATTACAATTTGCAGACTGCACCTCCATTTTGTTTTAACCCCTATAAAACACGTAAAGCGTTAACAAACTTCTTAAAAGTGGTTTTTCATACGTTGAGGGGTGTAGTTTCCATAATGGGGTAATTTATGAGTCTCGCTATTATTTAGGCCTCTCAGTGTCAATTAGAAGTTGAGCAGGTCCATCTAAATACAGGTTTTGGTGATTTTACAAAAAATTTGAAAAATGATACCTAAATTCTGAGCCTCATAACATTCTAGTAAAATATGTGGAATCTTAAAAAACCATGCCAACATAAAGCAGACATTTGGGAAATGTAAGTTATGAATTTATTTGGGAGCTATGACTATCTGCATCAAAAGTAGAGAATTTAGAACGTTGAAAATAAAGAATTTTTCCAAATTTTTGCCAAATTTAGTTTTTTTTCATAACTAAACACAAAAGATATCATCCAAATTTTTAAACTAATTTGAAGTACAATGTGTCACGAGAAAACAATCTCAAAATCCCCTGGATATCTCATAGCGTTCCAAAACTATAACCACTTATAGTGACACAGGGCAGATTTGAAGAATGGGGCCGCGTCCTTAAGGCCAAAATAGGCTGTGTCCCCTAGGGGTTAAAGTAGAAATATACATAAACAAGACAGATAACATCATACACGCAGTCCCCTACTTAAAGACACCCGACTTACAGATGACCTCTACTTACAGACGGACCCCTCTGCCCATCGTGTCCTCTGGTGAAGCTCTCTGGATGCTTTACTTTACTCTCAGGCTGTTATAATCAGCTGGAAGGTGTCTGTAGTGAAGCTTTACTGATAATCCTTGGTGACAGTACAGCAAAGAACCTATCTTGTACATAACCTGGGGACTGCCTGTACAAGCTTAAACTTTGATGGATTTCAAGCACAAAGGCCTTTAGCCTCAGTGCTATTACTAAAGGCTCATTCAGACAAATGTAAAGGGGGCTTATATCCGACCGCACTATTTAGATATAGGTCTCAATTGATGCCCGGTCACTGTGCAGTGAACACACATTGTTTGACCACACGATGACCATGCATGGAGAAATATGGGAGATGTCTGATATTTTGCCATTTTATAATGACGACTGCTCTCTTCTCTATGGAGAGGGGAGGGGTGAGAAGTGCTCATTTCTCCTCTCTCATGCTCACAGCTGTATGCCCATCTGGGCTATGGCCCAGGTGAGCATACATTTGTTTGCATGCACCTAAAAAGCTTTAGTTAGGGAAATGCACCACCAAACTCTATGGGGCCCTACCATTTTTTAACACTGAAGTTTAAATTCTATACTATTTTCTAATTGGACAAATGATATCAAAGTTTATTTACTTCTTCTATCTAGATGTATAAAAAAAAACTCTACATAGACCTTAATAAGTAAGATCCAGGCTATGGCAATGAGGCTATTGCATAATATATAATTGTTGGTACAAGAGTTTGGGCAAGATGGCAGTTCCCATAACCATGAACAGAAAATAAAAATAAAAAAGCCTACAATCAGAAATTATATTTTTTTTTATCTGGTTTAAGAAGTTGCAAAATAAATTGTCAACACATTCCTACAACATATTTTTTATGACTAACCGGAAATTGTCAATGTTAGAAACACATTAGTCATTCCTCTCTTATGATTATTATTACTAGAGCAGGCAACACGTATTTCTAGAGACCTAGACAGCATATTTTTACATTAAAGATTAGGTATGGGGAGACTTTAGACAATAAATGGAAAAATAGTTTGATATGTGTGTATGTGCACGTGGTTGCATGTGTGCCCAGTTTGGGTCTGGGACTCATAGAAGATTTTCTGTATTGGGCTCCTTTTCCTTAAACATAAAAATTACATATACATATAAACACACATTTATATATTTATATATATACAGTTGTACACTTATACATACATACATACATTTATATACAGTCATACATCTATTTATACACATACATTTATACATTGATATATAAATGCATTCAGTATATACATGTATACATACTGTACAAACAGTATATACCCACACCTATACATTTATACACTCATTCACATCATCACAGTCTTTGTATATCTACTCTTAAATGATGCTATCTTCTTATTCCATGGGATACAGAGGCCACAGTTTAGATTGCAGTGTACTAGTTGCTAACCACATTGAGGAAGTAGATGGCAGCACATTACAAACATCTGGTCTTACTGACAAACAGCACTTTATCTGAGTGGAAGGCTCTGCATAAAGTTCTGTGTACTGTGAAGAGTGTGCAGCAGAATCTGTATGCACCTTTGAATCTGTTCTTAAGTTTAGGTGTCAAGTTGGGAGGTTGTGTCTCCTTACATTGCAGGCTCTGTTGCTTCTGCTAAAGCTGCTAGAGTGGTAGTTACACCCCTGTTTGTGTGTGGATGTGATACAGTTATTATGCACAATTTATTTATGTCCTGATCTGGGTACGGGTGATATCTGGGTTGTCAATACATACCGTATATACTCGAGTATAAGCCGACCCAAGTATAAGACGAGGCCCCTAATTTTACCACAAAAACCTGGTAAAAACCTAGATTTTTTTTTACATGAGTATAAGCCGAGTTTGGGTTTTCAGCACATTTTTTTTGTGCTGAAAAACTAGACTTATACTCGTGTATATAGAGTATATGATTCATTTTATAATTCGAGTATATAATTCATTTAGGTTTAGAGGGGTGATAAGAGGAAATCTCTGTGTTCCAGTGTATGACGTTCCCCCTGCCGCTACATTTTGCTAGATAAAATCAGTAGGATCTGGCCTCCTGATATATCTGGGGGGGTTACCATTTTACACAGGACCTTCCTGGCATAGCATTTTGATTTAACCTGCACCCATTCAACTCTAAAAGCTGACAGGCTACAGCTAGTGTTCAGCCTGCCTAAGGGCACAGCCCCTAATCAAACTCCTCCATGCCTTCTTGGTGTGGAGGGGGTGTAAGGGGCGGGGGAAGTGCCAATTGTGAAATTGGTGTCTGGTTTCATCTCAACTCACCGCCATAACTCCCATGATTGATGCTGGCACCGATAAAGGACGTTAACTGATGCATATGAAGAACTATTCCTCCCTAAAATGCTAACACTCAGCACTGGCACTCATGTGGCGGTGCGCACACACTGCATCATATTAAATGCCACTTGCGACTTTGCTGGTGAAAATAAAACAGTTAACGCCTACAATGGGAGTGGGCATCAATGGTGGATGTTACTGGGGATGAGGTTCAGCTAAACCCGAACTTATATGCGTCCACTCATCACTACTGGCAGTGCACAAGAAAACGTGATTATTTGAGGGCTTGTACACCATGATAAATATCCCTCTTTCTGTCCAAATTTCAAACATAATTTCACAATTTCTAAATCAAACATGTAGCAGAAAGGTGATAATTTCTTGCTTTAAAATGCATATTTTAACCAATGACTACATTTAGAGACTCTGACACGGGATTTATAGAGTGGCTTTTATGAAATCATTGAACTCTGTTTGCTAATGAATACATGTCAATGAAACTGCATTTACTCCTCAGCCATTGTAATTGTTGTACAATAGTAAGGCCACCATATTAGGCACATAAATCTGGACACAATGGCTTCAGTAAAATTAATTAACAATCAGTATATTGAATTCTTGCAGCTGGCTTCGTATAACCTGCATTCATTGATCAGCTGATGTAATTCCTAATGTATTGCAGTGCTGTAGTGTAGGCTATGGAAGAATGGAAAGCCGGCTCTCTCCTCTTTTCTACAGTATGTCCTTGTCTGCATACTAAATATGAAAGACAGGAATAAACCCTAGATAACATCACATCATATTTTTCTTGTATCCTATAATTTTACTATTGAATTTGCTATTTAGGTTATTGCTGTTATTTTATATCAGTTTTAATTACAGTTAAAATAAATGTGTTCACATTTGAGAAAAGGACCAAATTGGAAAATCCATTCCTGGGCTGGTGACTATGGCTTTTTTATGATACGAGCTGAAATTTTATGTACTTTGTGACACTTTTACCGAATTTTTAGCTGTTTGGTTTGCACCATGGATCTATCTCACTTCAGTGTGTTCTGAGATGGAACCTGTGCAACAGGTGGAAAAGTGGGGAACCAAGATTATTGCACCACTCCAGCACAACAAGCCTAGACCTGAGGAAGCAAAACGCGAAACGCGCTGTCCAAAATAACTCTGAATTAAAGGAAAACTTTTACCCCTGAGGACCAGCGCCCTCCAGATGTCCCATTTTTACACATAGGCTGGTACAACCAGTGACCTGCCTTCCAGCCCATTTGCTATACGCCCTTGTTACCCAACCTTGGGGCACGGGTGGGGACGCGGCAGCAGTTACTCATCACATTTGCCTGACACAGCGTTGTGCCTGTCTCTAGCACAACTAGCAAAGGTGAGTACCCAATCTCACCCAAGTGAACTTCTTACTCAAGAGCACCCCAGAACTAACCAAGGATAATCTTGCACTCGGTAGCGCTATTTCTCTCTGTCCCCATCCCTTTTTCTCTGCATATCCACAGGTGGAAAACCACAACAGTTGATCTTCTTCAGTGTCAACAAGTCCCAAATGGTTTTTGCTGAGGAGGAAAGATTGAATCGTTATGACATGTATATCCCCTATAACAAACACCAGAAAAGAAGATGCATATACTGGACCAATGTACAAATATGAATTTTATTAATCACAGCAAGACAAGGCACAAAGTACAATAAAAACACTAAAAGGGTACAACAATAATTGTTTTGATTAATAAAATAAAAAATAAAAAATATGTAGAATAAAATAAATAAATAAATAAATAAATAAAATAAATACGTAAAAATAAAATAAAATACGTACCCATATTATTGTTGTACCCTTTTAGTGTTTTAATTGTACTTTTTGCCTTGTCTTGCTTTGATTAATAAAATTCATATTTGTACATTGGTCCAGTATATGCATCTATCTTTTCTGGTGTTTGTTATACATGTTGCTTTGGATGCATGGACAATTTTTGATTCTGGCAGTGCCTGTCCTCTTCTCTGTATTATTGATATGTATATCCCCCTTTCTTTATTCCTTCCACAAATCTGCAAAGGCTAAATATTGTATAATATGCAGATTGGAACACTTTATACAAATGAGATTTTATTTTTATACAGAATACAGTTCTTGATGTGTTTATGAAAATACTTACTTTGGTGACTGTTGGTATTTCACAGTACATAAATTAACATATACATATATATGGCTGCTAATTTCATATTCTGCAGCAAATAATTACTTATTCACAGTCTTTATTATTACCTCTTTTTACGCTGTCAATTTATTTCTGTTTTGCCTGTAAATTAGGTAGGGAGAGTGTTACTATTATGTTCTTATTAATACTGTCAAACACATTGTACATATCATTTGTCTTTCTAAAAACAAGACTGATCAGCCAAAACATGATGACCGTATGGTCTATATCATGTCATTGTAGTATTTCCCTGACCTGTAGTTTACACAAGGGGGAGATATCATTGCAGTTTCCTCCGTTTTCTGTGTGCAAAATGTATAAAAACTATTTCATCTTTGGATCTGTGCCAAATATATGACTTTTTGTTGGAGTTTGCCAACCCAATCCACTTTTTTCTACTCCAGATTAATCATGTATGACAAATTTTTTAGCTGACCACAACATGGTAGACCACAGAGTGACACTTTGAGTCCAATTGTGGTGTACAGATTTATGAATTGCAACGTTTTGACAAAATTAATTCTAGTCCTTGTGTGGTACATGGAACACTGGTTGCAAATTTTTTGTAACTCTTTTGTAAAAATGTTGCAAATCGATCCTATACCTTAAATCACATGTGCCAAAATGAAAACACATTGATCAAGATGTCTAGGTTGTATAGGTTGTCTTAATCTGAAGGGCATAATACACAACTATACACAAAACTCACAACTACAACAAACTGAAATAATATTGCAAAACATTGTCCAGAATACTGTCCTTAATCCCTTGCATTCTTTCCATCTCTTCACAGCTAAGCTACATTTTGATAATCCACATAATGTAGATGAAACAGCATTACCAATTTAAAGGAAATTCTGGTTGTTGGGTAGCTCACAGCAGCATACATATGAATATGTGTTTATTAGGAGCATTCCAGTAGAACTGTGCTTTATAAAATAAACTTTGATTTGTATTTAAATAAAGAACAAGTGCTTCTGGGGTGTCACCAAAGCTCCTCTGGGCTCTGGCCTTACAAGCCTCTTGATGAACCTGTAGCCACCTACCTACTTCCTGGGCACTCCCAGGGGTAGCACTCAGGGAGCAGGGAGGCATTTATATGTGATTTAGAGGGCATGTAAGAGCCCTGGACCCCAAAAGGACTTTGGTGACACCCTCAAATCACATGTGCTTCATTTAAATAAAAATAAAAGTACTACAGGAATGCTCCTAAACACACACATGTTCATATTCAGGTTACTGAGAGCTACCCAGCAGCATGCATGGTTAATAAAGTTAGCATATGATGGTAGATTTCCTTACATCGACTAGCCTCTTCATTGCATAATGTTCATTAACCTTCTCCTTGACATTTGGTATGTACTAACGGCTACATATCGAGAGCCACTCCCACCCAACCTCTAATATTGGGAATTTTGTGTTTCCTCCGATTCATTGCAGTTGTAACAATGGAATTCTAGTCGCTCTAATCCATATACTACTATGGTAATTTAATCCATGGAATTTTATGGACCTGGAAGAGATAGCCAAGTGCAAATGTCCATTGGTACTACAGAAGTAAGTTGAGTATTGGTCATATGTGCACAGCACACCACTATTTAAATGGGGAAATGTAATCAATCATGAGACAGCTCCTTTAGTGTTAAAAATTATAGAGGTTTTTGAATTTCATGTTTTCCTTGGTTGCACACAATTTATTTGTCTATCTGCTTGATAGAAAAGTTTAATCTTCTTTGCAATTTAAAATATTGCTAATAATATTTAATCAAAGTCAACATTGACTTTACCAACAAGTTATATATTTTTATTGCCAACCTCAAACAAAATAAAGCATAGAACTCTCAAATAATCATACTGTAAATCACACCCCATTGCTAAAGCAATCCTTCAGAAGCCTCTTCCAAGAACAGCAAACCACAGGGAGCTAGCCAACCGTGGAGATTTGTTTCTTTGTCATTTGCTTGGTCTAAAGAGGATCTTTCATTTTCCAGTCAAGTGAGAAGATGGACTAAGCAATATCACAGTGTTAAATGAATTATTCTAATGTACACTGAACAATATAATTATATATAGTCAGTAACTTACATAAAATCCATTTGTTCAGCAATTTGTTCAGAAGTTGGTTAATTCCTTAAAAGGAATCTCCAATGTAGAAATAAAATGATTTATTACAATTCTAGCAGATAAAGAACAAGTTAATGGAAATACATATTGAATATCCTTCCTCTTGTTGACCATGTTTGCAAAACATCACATCCCTTATGTTAGGACATCACATTTTGATAATGTTAATATGTTCAGGGTTTGTTAAACAGGGGAGATCCAATCAGTGGAGGATTAAGAGTCCCATGGACCCCGGGCTGTTCACATCACTAGCCCCCCCCCCCCCCAGTATCTAAACCAACATGTGCCCCGATGTTAGGACTTAATTACTGCTCTATATACTCTATCCTCTATATCCTTAATCTTATATGGTTCATAAAGTAAATGATCACCTTCAATCGTGCTCTTATAACCTATCTACATAGGAAAGTCACATTACCTAACTGCATGAAACCCTCCCCCCAGACTACCGTCTAGACAAGATCCCCTAGACAGTGTAAGAGATGTGGATACTACCTATAGTTGGCTTGGTCTCTGTGCAGCTAAACTCCCCTCATAGTGTGAATACTCATGTATAAGCCAAGACTGAAGTTTATCACAAAAAAAAAAAGTTATTAACTGTAGTATAAGCCCCAGGATAGGAAATGCATCTGCTACTCCGCTTAAATATCCAGCAACGGCCGCACAGATGCCCCTCTTTACTGAAAAGTCCACAGAAAAGCCCCCTTTAATAAAATGTCCACTGGAGAGCACCCCTATAATAAAATGTCCACAGCCCATGCCCTCTTGAATTCAATTTCCACCCCAGATGCCCCCTTTCAATCAAATGTCCACCCCAGATGCCCCCTTTAATGACATGTCTACCCCAGATGCCTCCTTTAACTAAATTCCACCCCAGATAGCCTCCTTTAATGAAATGTCCACCGCAGATAGCCCCTTTAACTAAATATCCACCCAGATGCCCCCTTTTAATGAAATGTCCACTCAAGATAGCCCTCTTTAAGAAAATGTCCACACCAGATACCCCCTTTTAATGTATTGTGCAATGCAGGGCCCTCTTAAAAGAAAAAAAATCTATACTCACCTTCCGGCTTCTCCCTGGCACCGTGGTTCCGTCTTCTCCTTGCGGCTCCATTTTCTCCTCTTCTGGCCCGGGCACATCACTATGATGAGGTGGTGTTGCAGCTGTGTGACGTCATGTTGTAAGGGCCCGCGAGGTGCATACACTATGACGTCAGGTAGCCATGACACCGCCCCCGGGCCAGTAGAGCAGAAGATGGAGCTGTGGGGGTGGGGAGAAGAAGTCGGAAGGTGAGTATAGATTTTTTTTTTAAGACTGATGGCAGATATTCATATAGGGCCCTGGTATATATACTGCCTATACGAAGATACATCCAGTTTATCAATTCTCAAGAACAGGATTGACTGAAGGAGATCCTGCATTTAAGAAAATCAATTAACTTTCATTGATTTTAAAGGGCACCCTGTAATGTAATAGGACATGCAGGGCAATAATAATCTACCACTAATTTTCACTATTGTCAGAACTAGAGAAGTTGGTTAATGGAGCTAACATTATGTCACAGCTTTTAATACAAATAAGGCGAAATTACATTTGCAATAAATTATACATAGTATATCATACAATCAATAACAGTTCATGATAGCTTGAATATATTTATGAATATATGTGTTTTACAGATGTGGTAAAGTCATTAGCAGTACTAGATAATGATTTATTAAGGAAGCAGGTGGTGCAAATGTATAAAAAATGGATCAACATTTGTTATTGTATATTGTTCTATGTAACTTTTGTTAGGACATGTATTCAATTGCTTATATTGGTACCATGGAAGAAGAATATACCTCAAGCTTGAGTGTATAAGTATTGTAATGCATGTAACTTGTTATTTGTTAACCTTTATAACAAAATCAATAACAAGATTGATACAAAAAAGTATCAACATTAAAAGGTTAAATTATCCATACAGATTAAATAAAGATTTTTTTTTTCCTACATGAATTCATATATTTAATCTAACGCTACATCTCAGGTTGAGATGACAGGGCACAATGTTTTACAGAGCACAAAGACCCCAGAAGCAATTATCTTTGCTGTGTGCAAAATCAGCTCCCTGGTCCGCTCTTTAGTGTTATGGTCCACTCCCATGTCAATGACTGCCCAAAAATTTGTGGATCAAGCTAATAAATGAGGGCATGTACTAGCAATTTTTTCAAATTCTTGCACATGTACAAAATCAACCTTATAGAATGGTTCCCTTGCAAGACCCAAATCCAGTCATGGACAATGTCAGTTGATGTTGCTGGCAATGGGTTTAGCCAGTCAACCCAGAAGAAATAGATTCTTAGATTCCTCAGTCACCATTGAACACTGTATATACAGGCGGTCCCCCTACTTAAAGAAACGCGACTTACAGATGACCCCTAGTTAAAGACGGACACCTCTGCCCACTGTGACCTCTAGTGAAGCTCTCTGGATGCTTTTCTTTACTGCCAGACTGCAATGATCAGTTGTAAGGTGTCTGTAATGAAACTTTATTGATAATCCTTGGTCCCATTACAGCAAAAAAATTTGAAATTGTCACTGGGGCAAAAATTTTTTTTTGACTGGAGCTACAATTATAAAATATACAGTTTCATCTTACATACAAATTCAACTTAAGAACAAACCTATGGAACCTATCTTGTACGTAGTCCGGGGACTGCCTTGTACAGGGTTATATGCCCAGGATCACTGTTATCTCCAAACTTGGAATCTAAAGGAGGGTGTAAGTAATATATTTATGGTAAGATATGTGACATGTACACAGAGCAAAAAAAAGAGATGATTGTATAATTTACATTATTTGTTGGCCTGATACATTCCGGTATTTTTTTCTTCTTGCTGGCTATTCTTATTCACGGCTACTAGAACCTCACTTACTAGGGTTTATCTCTACTGACATGATAAATGTATAATTCTCTCTGTGCTTTTTCCGCTATACATATGTTTTACAATAGCAGTACAATCCAATACATTAAAATGACTGCTTAATTTGCCTGCAATTATAAAATATATTTTTTACACACACACAAATAGGCTGTATCATTGAAAGTGGAAATAGCCTTCCAAAGCCAGACAAGATATATTACTGTAAATGGGCATGGTGTATATTTCTACACTGATATTCAGTCGATAATATAACTGGCTCATCATTAATCACTTCAGCAGGACATGTCATAGGAATGTTGCCTAAAATTTATCTGTACTGAAGACTGAATACCATACAGAAACCTTTATGTCTAGATCCCTCATTCAGAAAATGAACATTTATTGTAGGATTCTGTGCAACACAGCAGGAGCTGCAACAATTTTTCTCCTTTATATATACCAAATTACATAGCAGATAAAGATGTGAATTTGCCTGGACGGTACTGTAATAGCCACATGATTTTCATAGCAGCGTCCATAGGAAGCAATTCAATCATATAGACTATCTGACTTTTGATTGTCAGGTAATATAGAAAAATTGTTGTATGTTCCTGCTCCTCTTGTTCTTTGAATCACGTTTGACAGTTGCCCAAGTACAGGTGTAAAAAGAGAATATAGCAAGATAAATTGTACAATGTACATGTCAAAGGACATGATCACGTTAAAGGAAATCTGTCTTGAAGATGGTACCTTATATTAGATTGTATCATCTAAATAGCATCCTAAATAACCCCTATACTCCTGCTCCAGGAGAGGGAGAGTCTGAGATACTTTTTAATAAAGCATATAAGCCAAGATGTATTAAAGTGTTTGCACCAGTTTGACTTTGCAAGTGTATTTATGAAGTGCCTGCGCCAGTTTTGTGTTGCGGCTGCACTGTGTCCGAAAAGACAGAAAAAATATACACCAAAAGGAGCATATAAGTGCTTTTTGCATCACAATTATGCACCACAATTATTGAGGATGTGTGCCACAATTGTGTCTGCACCACAATTCTGCAGCATGAACGAAGTGCACGAAAAAACAAATGGTGTAAACTTCCAGAGCAGTGCAGGGGGCACCAAATTCATGAATGTGCCGCACTCTGCACACTTTCAGGTAAACTGCGCATAGTGCATTTTAATAAATGTGGACCATAGTCTTTTTTGAATAATCTCTTTCCAATCCTGAATTATATGATGAATATTTAATTAGCGAAAAGCTAATAATTTGCTGCTAAAAACAATGGTGACTGTTTATCTCCCAATGAAGCAAATTAATCACGTTAAAGCATCTTTTAGTAAGGGATAGCCGTGAAGCCCCCATGTAAAGTACTTAGCCCTTCCTAAATTATTCCAAATTTAAACTAAGGTGTATGTGCATCTTGAGGTTTGAAAGATATTTGCATGACTTTCAAAGATCAACATTAAACTTTTTGTAAGTTATACCATTGGGTGGTATGTTAGAAACAGCACAACTTTCAAAAATCTTATATTCCAAAAATGTAGCTGGACTTTTATCATTATCTCAGCCCCTCCCACAACCACCTTTGCTATGAGATAGGTAGTAGCTAGCGTCTATTTAAATACTACAGGAGTTACTCAGGGGATGAGGCTGTGCTGCGTGCTGTGATAAAATCACACACCAATGCACCATAGTCCAGTTACTCTCCTGAAAATAAAAAAAAACTTTTTTTTTTTTGCACATTCCTGCACCCATCAAAAACATACAAAAGTTGCAACTTTTTATAGTCAAAACTTTGATGCCAAGATTATGGTGATGCACATAATTTGGTAAAAAGATAGTTACAATCTTTGTTTCCAGTAACACCACATTGCAATTGCTATTTACTGGGTTCTTTAGGAAATGTCAAAGTATGAGAAAATATAAACCTTTGCAATCTTTTTTGGCCTAATAATATTGTCTCAAATTCTTTTCTAATTAAAACCTGAGACCGATAAATGCCCTTGTTATATTTGCTAATAGATGTTATTATTCCATTTTCTCTGTTTGATTTTCAAGTTCATATTTTTTTCTGAACTGTTTTTAACAGAATTTAGAGACATACATGTCCACCCTTAACTAACCGTGATTTTGGTTAATAACTCCAATATATTGTGATACTGTTCTTATACAATATAATAACATGATAGTGGAGTGTTTTTAAAATATAACCAGCCAAGTGGAAACGTAAGAAAGGGTATACATGTATTTGCTGGACCATAGGAATCTGTGACTAAAGATGTTCTCTGGAGAGTATTCTACACATGCACCGTGACCTATGCAGAGGTCAATGTGCAGAGCATTATCTATTGAGGTGTTATCTTCCATTGTGGGAATTCTTTTGAAAAGTGATCTCCACAAAACAGAGAGTAGATAATGTTCAATAAATGACATACAATTGGTTTATAGGGGTTTATCAACATGGCCAATGGCAGAATTAATTAAATTTCTAATATCTTAAGTTTAATGGGTTTTTTTTTTGCCTAAACTCTTTAGTGAATATCATGGGAAAAAAAACATTTACCTGTGAAGGTTTCTTGGATTTTATGTGACAGTAGTTTATAGAAACCACTGCATTACAAAGAAATATTAAGAATAAAATTGCACATTGTTGTATCAATATATTTCTCAGCTGAATAGATTTTATAATACATTCTGATTTATACAATGATTTTGGCTCTTATACTTAAGTTTAAATCAAAGTCTTCAAATATATTTCAATGTGAAGTAACATAAAGTCTCTAAGCTTTCCATGTAATCCATTTAGCTGAATTATCACTTTTGCATAGCAGTTATTTCTCAGCATTTCTAACACACAGTCACATAACTCACTTTTCTGCCCAATAGAGCACTTATATTGATTCATTTTCTCTTTTAGTAGTAGCAAATTTGTGTATAAATGCCTTATACTTGCCTTATTTCCTTCCTAATCCTCAGTCTATATAATTTGTTTGACCCCTTTGCAAAATACTGCTTTAAGAGTTTCTATGTTTTAAAGAAATTGTGCCTGTTGATTCTGTAGCACATTGAAATAATGACAATAATAATAATAATAATAATAATAATATTAATAATATTAATAATATTAATAATAATAGTGGGATTAATTACTACATGTAGGGCTAGATGCAGGCCTATGTGGATAATTAGTAGATACAATGGGGCACATTTACTAAGGGTCCGCACACCACATTTCCGCCGGGTTTCCAGACCATTTCCGATTAGCGCCACATTTCACAGGGGTTTTTGGCGCATGTGATCAGATTTTGGTGCAATCGTGCCGACTTTCATGTGTCACAAATCGTCCGTCGGACAACTCAACTAATTCGGACTAAGCGTGGGATTTAAAATTCACATTGTGTCTCAATACATGCACTCACATACACCGGGAAGAAGAAGGTGAACTCCGGCGGACCTGAGTGGGGAAGCGACACATGCAGGCTCTCGGGAACATGATCTTAGTGAATAACGCTGGACTTCATCCTCGCAGGACCACGCACCTCAGAGATCGTGACAGGACCGGGTAAGTAAATGTGTCCCAGTATCTCTGATGCCTGTGTCTATCAGATGATTATTGACATAACAAGTGTAAAATGAAACTGGTTAAAGAGCCCTTTGGTAATGCACCGGCTGCCTTAGAGGGCAATATGCACTCTTGCTATGTGATTGTATAACCGTAACATTATTATGTATGTTATAATTAGAGATGAGCGAGCATTAAAATGCTCGAGTGCTCGTTACTCGAGTTGAACTTTTCCCGATGCCCGATTGCTTGTTTCGAATAACGAATCCCATTGAAGTGAATGGGAGACTCGAGCATTTTTCAAGGGGACCAATAAAATGTGTCATTTTATTGAGAAATAAGGAAGTCAGTCCTGTTTCTCGTTTTTTTTTATTCAATGGAATATTTGTGGAACTTCAAAAAGGAGAATGACCCGTGTTAAACATCTTCACTGAAGAACACATTGCAGATGTTTCCGTAGATCTGCTAACTTATCAGAAGACATGAGAGCAGTGCACACATATTGTTCTTCACATACTATTGTGAAGAACACCGTTCTGCATTAATGTCTTCTGATAAGTTAGCAGATGTATTCAAACATCTGCAATGTGTTCTTCACTGTGTTCACTGTGTTCTTCACTATGTTCTTCACTTAAATGATCCTTATGATCCTTAAATGATTCTGTGTTCACTGTGTTCACTATGTTCTTCACTGTTCTTCACAGTTTTTCCTTAAGTGAAAGCTCATTCTTGAGCAGGCAAAATACTCGTCCGAACAACGAGCCGTTTCGAGTATGCTAATACTCGAACGAGAATCAAGCTCGGACGAGTATGCTCGCTCATCTCTAGTTATAATATGTTAAAATATGTTAATGTTACACAGTAGTAAGTTGAGCCATATTATTTTAGAAGTTAAAGAGGGCAGTTTAACTGCATGGATCATTCTATGGATCCCTTATACTGTGTTATAAAAGTATAATAATTACAGATCAGGGGGACCTTTTCCTTTGTGGGGCACCAGGGATGGCATTTTCCCATTTGGAGTGCTATGAATAGATAGTTTCTTATGTTGCTGGGGATGTCTTGGGAAAATGAGGTGAGAAAAATGAATCTGTGCATTTAGTTTTACAGCTATGCCTGCAAGAAGAGATTATATCTTTTTGGGCCAGGTAGGTAATATGCAAATTCCAGGTTAAAAAAAAGAAAAACTATTCCTATGTGCTACCTTTAACAAGGCAGCTCCATGTATGACTTTGTCAATGAAATGCAGTCAGTGCTGTTTCAGAATCATTCTTGATCAGTTTACTTAGATGAGAGGCCACAGAAAGGAATAAGGCCATATAATGAAGCAGAAAAAGTGAACAGCAACCTTCAGCAATGATGCCATCTGTAAGCCACAAATAGCTGTAATGTTATTGTTAATTAAATTGGAGGTCTGTAATACCTAAAAAACAATCTTATAACTGAGATGAGTTTTATTCATACATCATGGCTGTGCAGGTGCCATTGAATGACTAAAGTGTAACAATAGGTCTTAGGAACTTTGACAATAATTTACTTTATCAAGAATAGTTTCTTAATGTAGGTCAATAGTATCTTTACCACAGTGACTGACAAGTGTATAACCACTGAAACCACACCCAATTAATTTATTTCTTTAGTACAGACAGAAAGAGACGTGTGATCTATGGAGACCAATCGAAGACAAATGCCAATCAGCATTCCCTGTGACATCATTGGTGGGTGCCAAATTG
The DNA here is from genome assembly GCF_040894005.1 of Engystomops pustulosus. Classification (NCBI taxonomy): domain Eukaryota; kingdom Metazoa; phylum Chordata; class Amphibia; order Anura; family Leptodactylidae; genus Engystomops; species Engystomops pustulosus. The sequence continues at coordinate 99,026,503 of NC_092415.1, read as the reverse complement.
TTGCATTTGTTGTCTTGTTAGAGGCAGAATTGTAAATGGGTGTTGCCATCTTTAAATGCCAGTCAGCGCCCCCTGTGAAGTCATTGGAGGGCACTTATTGGTTGCATAGGTTACCCTGTTAAAGGCTCCTATAGTTGTTATTATGCACTATGTAGTGGTGGCAGACTGTAATATTGAAGCAGTATATTCACAATACAGGCAGTCCCCGGGTTACATACAAGATAGGGTCTGGAGGTTTGTTCTTAAGTTGAATTTGTATGTAAGTCGAAACTGTATATTTTATAATGGAAGTTCTAGACAATTTTTTTTCTTTTGCCCCAGTGACAATTGGAGTTTCAAAATTTTTGGTGTAATTGGACCAAGAATTATCAATAAAGCTTCATTACAGACATCTTACAGCTGATCATTGCAGTCTGGGACTATAGTAAAGCATCCAGAGAGCTTCACCAGAGGTCACAGTGGGCAGAGGGATCCGTCTGTAACTATGGGTTGTCTGTAAGTCGGGTGTCCTTAAGTAGGGGACCGCCTGTATACTGCAATGCCGTTGTGTTGCAGTATATTGTATTAATGATCAGATGCCCTAAGGGGCCTGAAATAATGAAAAAAAAATATGAAAAAATGTAAAATTCAACCCCACTTTGCTAGAACATATATAAAATAAATGAAATCATAAGCTTGGTAAGTATTTCTGGGTCTCAAAATGTATATTATATCAAAATATAAAAAAAAATGGAAAACCTTGTAAATGGAAGTAGTGTTCAAGTGTACAAATCATCACTTTTTTTCCATTTTGCATCCTATAAACATTTTTACATATTTAACTCTGTACAGTTAAGTATGAAAAGAATTATGAGTATAAGAATATGTCAAATGGTGACTAAAGGCATTTCATTTTTTAATACAGGCTTTGTTTTAACCCCTTAAAGACATGGTGGGGCAAGCTGTCTGAAATTCAGAATATTTCTGGTTGCCCATGGCAACCAATCACAGCTCCCCTTTAAACCATTCATGAACACTGGTAAAGTGAAAGCTGAGCTGTGATTGGTTGCCATGGACAACTAGAAATAGTCTGACTTTCACATAGCTTAATAAATCTACCCCGATGTGTCACAATATGCAGTTGTAACTTTAGAACGTTTTGAATTACCAGGTTAATTTTTAGACATTGTTTCATGAAATATAGTATTTCACATTAATGCTATCGTTTGGTTGACTTTTTTTGCATTTATTTATAAATACAATGGATGGAAATTTGGTGAAAATGTTGTAACATTTGTGATTTTCTGATTAGTAAATGTTATGCTCAGTATATAGTTAGTCTAACCACCCAAATTGGTTGCTAAGTAACATTAACTATATGTTATGCCTCATACTGACATAATTTTGTTATATGTCATTTTATTTTTTTAGCACGTTTTTAAAACTGCAACCTCAAACTATTCAAAACCGCCTTTGGTAAGTTTGTTAACCCTTCAAGCTTCTCATGAGAATTCAAACAAAATGTAGCTTCTATTTTTACATTTTGACAATAAATGATTATTTAGCCCTAAAATGTACATTTTCAAGTCAAAATCCTTTTCCAAAGGGATTAAAGAATGAAAATGTTTCTCTAGAATGCAGCAATATCCCAAACATGGTCACAAACTGCTGTAGGTGCGTACTGCGTGGTTCATAAGGAAAGGTGCATCTATTGACTTTTGGAGGGCGGATTTTGCTAGAACAAATTTCAGGTGCTATGTCACATTGGCTGAGGCCCTCAAGAAATATAGCATTACTATATTTGGGGCACAATACACTGTTGCTTAACCTTTATTATCATTTTTTAAATAGCATAGCTATCCTGTTGCTTATGTTCTATGGGTCAGTACAATTACAGTGATATCCCAACTATACAGCTTTTTTTATTTTTGACTAGTTCTACAGAATAAAAACTCATTTGGAGAGAAAAAATCCTTGATTTTGCATTGTCGTCTTCTAAGAGGCATAACATTTTTATTTTTTAATTGATTGTACTGTTTTAGGGCTTATTTTTTGTGGAATGAGTTGTACTTTTTATTGATAATATATAATAATAATCTTTATTTATAAAGCACCATCATATTCCGTAGCGCAGACCCCATATGTGGTTTGAGGTATGAGCGTTAGAAAGAGGTACCAGGTTAAGTTTGGGGCGGGTTGAGTAGGTAAACAATAGTATAAACCAAAGCAGTATAAACCAAACTAAGTACACCAATCAAAGTATACACACATTCACGTGACCTTCTGTAGACCAGTAAGCAGTAATAGTGACCAATGTAAAGAAAATACATTTTAACTACAGAGCTGTTAATCCAGGATGTCTCTGAGATCAATATTTCCAGATTAGTGGGTGAGATGCTCCTTGTGTGTGGGCAGTTGACGGGTCAGGGTTTCTGAATTGCTTCCAGGGAAGCCATAATTTGACAATCATATCATGAGTCCTCGTTTCTCAGCTAGCTAGCACCTCTAATCGGTAAATTTTATCTATACGTTCTAGCCATTCTATGATGGAAAGTGAGTCTGCAGCCATTTAGTGGGATAGCCAATTTGGCCGCTTGTAGTAGATGTGTGGCATGAATCTTTGTAGCTGTGGTTCCAGGACTTGTTGGGGAGCCAGAGCAACACAGATTCAGGACTCAAAGTTATTTTCTTTCCCGTTATAGTAGTAATATGTGATTGTACTTCTAACCATCTTAGGGCATCTCCGAAAAATATGTCTAATCATTTTTATTTTTTTACACTTTTTTTTGTCCACCTCTGGGACTTGAACAAGCGATCATCTGATTATTATGAAATATATGAAATGCACATTACAAGCTGTACAAAAAAAGCTTATCAGAATATACCACAACTGTTTTTGTTACATTATTTAAATATCCCAATAGACAGTACTATTATTTCTCTTAGAAAACAGTCCCTCATATTTCTTTGCAAACTGAAGAATCTAAAAGATATGGCTTGTGGTTCTGAAGGGGTTAAAGATATTTTAAAGCAAAACTCTGATAATATTTGTTTCACAAATCAATAACTCCTGTTATGCAAAACAAATGTGTCTATTACTTTCATTACCTATGCCCATCTGTTTGCTCTGGCCATACTGCTTATCTTTCTGAATTTGTCCTTTGTGTACATAAGAAATTAAATAGACTCCAACTGCTGGTGGAGAGTGGATGTTGCTCTCTGCTCACTCTGGATGTCATCAGAGACTCTTTATGTGTAGCTCACAAAAGAGTTTTGTGTCTGTGCAGACAGATCAAAGAAGTCCCCTGCAAAAGAACAGTGAAGTAGAAGGACTACCCTATTAGTCCCAATAAGCCAATCCGTGATTTTGCAGGACTTTCTCTGTCTCTCTCGCTGCATGTCAAGCTTTGTCATATACTTGTCAGTCCTTTGCAGAACCCTCTTCTCCCAGCATCTTTCTGGACACTATCTTCACAGCAGATAAGCTGTTACTAACACAGACTAGACTATACACATCATGCTACTCCATATGAGTTATATGTCATGCGTAAACAGAAAATGCAGAGCTCAGTGGATTTACTTGTAGGAATCTCACTGGATTTGCTGCACAAAGCATTATGGGAAATGACGACAGCTTATATTTAATTCAGCTTAGGGCAAAGACAGTAAGAGGTTACTCTGCTCCCTTCACTGTTGCACAGGAAGATTTCTTGCAAGTAACAGAAAAATTACATAACTCTGGAAGAAAAAAATTGATATTGGCAGCACAATATTGGTATTGTTTTTTGAAAGGGCGAATAACAAATGAAAATTTGGTAAAAAACATAGTGAAATTTGAGTTATGCTATAAAGTAGTCCAAGTGAAAAATGACCATTAAAATGAAAATATTTCAAATATGTCCAAAGTGAGTAAATCTATTTCCAAGAATTTTATTGAGGTAAAAATAGTTATTTTCTCCATATACTGGTCCAATTTACTACCTTTGCTTATGTGTAACTAATCTTCTTCCTCATTCTTCAAAGCAGCAAGCAGAAAACCTTCTTAGAGAAATAAAGAGGTAGTGAGAGCCTCTTCTATAGTTTCAGAGGAACTGAATCAGCATATCCCGGGTGCACTAATCACAGTAGTTACCCCGTTCAATACACAGTGTTAGAGTCTCTCAGGATTCTTAGGTCAAAGACTTCACAGAAGTATATTAACTTTCAGATTTACAGACAGCAAAGCCTTTATTTTACCTTCTAGAAGCTGCCTCAGGAGAAGAGATCTCTGTTTCAGACGAAATAGATGTATTAAATGCAATGTGTACCAAGTATATATATAAAATGACTTTTTAAATATACATTAATTTTTACTACTGTAAAAAGTATTACATCTGTGAAGTGATAACCACTGAATCAAAATTGTTTTCGATTGTCATAGGGTTTAAATACTGTACCACTATTGATAGTCTAGACACACAGTGTCGTGCTATTATACACCAGCTTTTCTTGACTGTTAACCTATTGAATGCTTTTGACTTTTTGTTCCACCTGATTTTTTTCAGCTTTCCAGTAAATTGCACTGAATATTAACCATTACCACTAGGAATTACAATCTGTCTGGCAGAAACCACGCACCCTAAATGCATTTGGCAGACATAAAGTTAAAAACATTGATGCAAAAACAAAAGAGGGCTGCTTTTTAAAGTCATTAACATTGCATTTGTAACAGAATAGCCAATTGTGTTGAAATACAGTGGAATAATATTATAGGGGTTCTTGCAAGTTTGATTGTCATTACAATGTGATTGGTGGGGTCCTATTGGTGAGACACCCGCATATCGATGGATCTCCCTCAATCACAAGAAGGTCCCTTTCCCTCCAATTCATTAAGTGTCAGATTAATATTGTACCCTGGCACGCCATTCATGCTATGGGGGCTTCAGAAATCGCTGACATTCCCATTCCTATCTGTGAGAAAGTTGAACATTTTGGAAAGGGAATAACAATTAAGCATTTGTGGATGCTGTGATGACCTACCTGTGAACAGCCATGTAGGAGTTGCAGAAGCCAGCACTGAGCAGGTAAGTTTAATTCCTTTGACACAACCTAAATTGACTTATTAGCGTTCCTGTTACTAATATTATTATTGACAATTAAGAAGGGGGAATTATAAACATATAAGACTATCTCAATTCTTATAATTACATGTAACAAAAATTACATCCTTTTTACAACAATGATGATATATATAATTACATATATATGCCAGGTATAACTGCCATTAACAAGCCAAGTACTGTAGACTATGTTGGTTAATATAGGCTACATTTTTTAATAAGCCATTGGAATTGCATATCCAACAACTTCTAATGCTAGCTGAAACATTTCAACAACAGATTTGCCTGCATAACAATGCATTCTGGAGGCATTTTAAGGTTAGAATTCAGTGTCTTTATATTAAATCACATTGGTTTATAACTAATATTTTCATTAAATCAGACTAGATCAGACAGAAAGATCTTAAAAGGGTTTTATGTTTATATCTTTGAAGAGGCTATAAAACTTGGATAAATCCATGCATCTGAATACTTGCATACTGTCATGGGGGTCACGGATTCACCCGTGCCCCTCTGTGTTCGCAGATGCAATGCTCACACTGCTCTCCCCGCTCCTGATTCCCATCCGTGGTCCATGTGCGTGTGTCCCCGCCTCCTTGGCGTGCACGCCAGCATCAGGAATTTTAAAGGGCCAGCACACCGTTAATTGGCGCTGGCCCTTTCCCAGACGGCTATTTAAACCTGCCTCTCCCATAACGCCTTGCCTGATCTTTGTGCCTTGTGCCTTAGAGAAAGCTTTGTCTGATGCCCTGTGCTGTTATTGACATTTCCCGTTGTGACCCTGGGTCTGTTCCCGACTATGCTCCTTTGCTTCCTGCCTTGACCTATTGCTATGTCCCTGACTCTGATCCTGTGCTACCCATCTTGAACTCCTGCCTGTCCCCTACTACGAAATTGCCTGCCATTTCTGTACCTCGACCTTGGCTGCCACTGCGGACAAGTCACGCCTGTGGAATGACTTAGCGGTACCACACCACAACAAGACCATCCTGCTCTGCAGCGGGCTCTAGTGAAGACCGGATTCCACTCAGAGTCCGGTCTCAGTTGTTGGCTTGTCTCATCGTCTGTGGTGATTCAGAGGATCCACTTCCTCTGATCCTGACACATTCTCATAATTTAAATAGTTCAAGTTCAGGGCATTTTATTTAACAGAGTTGTACAGGGTAAAAAATAGGTTAAAGTTCTGTGCTGAGTAGTTATTTCTCCTATAAGAGTTTAAAGGAAAACTACCAGTAAAGATAACAAAAAACAAACTACACATACTCACCTAAGGTCCTCTTCATCCTGATTCTGGTGGGGATTCTTTTTTTGCTCCAGACATTCAAAGATCTATAGCTTTTTCATTTTTATGTGTACAGAGGGCTTATTTTCTGTGTAGCAAATTTTACCATGTCGTGTACTGAGAAGCTGTGAAAAATACCAAAAAGAGTTGAAATTTGCCAAAAAAACTGTTTGCATCACTTTCTTGTGGGCTCAGTTTTATGATTTTCACTGTGTACTCCAAATAATATATCTACTTTATTCTTTGGTTCAGCACAATCACAGTGATACCAATTTTTTCTAGGTTTTATTGTGTTTCAATACATTTTCAAAAATGAAAATAAGATGTACAATTTTTTTTAGTTTTGCCATCTTCTGACGCTAATAACTTTTTCATTACTCAGTACATAGAGTCATGCAATATGTCATTTTTTGTGAGATGAGATGTCATTTTCATTGCTACCATTTTGAGGACTGTGTGACCTTTTGATCACTTTCTATAACATTTTTTGTGTACATTTGGGTACCTGGGAATAATTGTTTTTATATTTTGATAGATAAGACATTTATGGATGTGGCATGTTTGTTGTTTTTTTTATTTAGTTTTACATTGGTTCTAGGGAAAGGTGGGAAGTTGAATTTTTATTTTTTTATTTTTCATAATTTTATTTTTTTTACAATAATTTAGACCCTTTAGGGTACTCTAACCCATGATGGACTGATCATTCCTACCATATACTACAATACTATTGTACTGTATTGCAGTATATGGTGTTTTTACATTGGATTCATTACAATGTGCCAAAGACCCGAGGCTGTCATGGCAACTGTTCAGCACATCCCGTGAGCCCTCTTCATACAGTGTTAGCAGCTCTGCATCGTACATGTATGGCATAGAGCGCTAAGAAGATAAGGCACATTAAAGTTGACTCCAAGGCAGCGGGCTTTAGGGACCAGGGAAAATGTGTAGTCAGGAACTTTGATGATTACGGCTGGTATGAGGCATGTTTAAATATAAGAAATTACAGCTCAGCCAATACATGACTCACCTCAATAAGTTGATTGTCATTTTTTCAGTGTGCAAAGGAACAGTAGGAAAAAAAACTTTGATTCAGAAAGGGTAAAAAGAGTTCAGTCTTTTTTTTTTATTCTTAATTTTTCAACTCATTCTTTATCACATTACTCTGTTTGATAACCTATACAAAAGGGAATATAAATAGGTCCTGCAATCCGTAACGTGTGGTCTCTAGATCCATGTCCCTCTTGTTGCAAGAAATGACAGCGCAGCCAGATAACCCCTTTAAAAGAGAAGCCAATACTACAGTTTGTCATTAAATAGTAATGCAAGTCATGTCAGTGTTCTCAGGCTATAAAAATAATTAACTACTTCATTAATTTGGGAGAAAATATAAGCCATGATTGCTTGCATTTCAAAGTGAAATTGCCTGCAACGTACACATGAGTAATTAGTCCACTCCTCTGTGCTAATGTCACCTAAAATATGTACTGTACAGGAGAACATTAAAGAGTTTGTCTAATCGAAGAAATGTCAGGGCTTTCCATACTTTGTGTAACAAGATACAGTGTAGAAATAAATTCTTGCCGAACATCAAATGTGAAGCAATCTTGTATATAACCCTGTTTCCAATAATGAACTTCTTCATCTGAATCACAGGGATGGTATCGTATTATCCAATACATCAACATTTGTGTCACTTTGTACCATTGACAGCTCATTTCCATTTGTAGTTAGCACTTTCTGCCAAGCAAGGATTTATTATGCTAATGAATATGTACAGAGGTAGCATATGACTTTGTCCTCAGTAATAAAAGTCGTCTTGGAAAATGCACACATTTTCAGTACTACTAGGTTCAGCTTATTGGTTAAAAAATAGAACAGTCTAGTAAAAGTATCCTATAAGTATAATAATTTAAACTATTAAATAATGTATAGATGTAGCAGGGACTTTTGTTTCGGCTGGGGGCTTAGTATTTTGTGCAGCTTTTGAACATAAATGTAGCCTGCGGAGGGCTGTCTTGCCATTTTTCTTAGCTTGCCTTACCAATATGCATGTCACAAATGCTGATCTGTATAATGTTAAAGAAAACCTACCAATAAAACCAAATATAATAAACCAGAAACATTTTCTTATAGATCTAGGCAGTGTGGCTGTGGTAATCTTCTCATATTTTTTATACATGGCTTCCTTCCTTCTAAAATCAACCTTTAAAATTATGTTAATGAAGCCGAAGGGCTCCTGTGGCTGTTACCTGAGCCCCTGAGTTCCCCATTACTCTGTCTGATGTAATCTCAGGCAGCTCAGGAAGTTTCACCACACAGAGGGAGGGGTTAAGAGCTCCTTTAACACTAACAACCTGTGAAACTTCAGCATGGAGGGGCTCTGGTAACAACCCCAGGAGCCCTTCAGGCTCATTAGAATAATTTTAAAAGTCGAATTTAGAAGGAAGAAGGTCAATGAAAACAAATATAAGAAAATTAACACAGTCACTGTGTCTGGATCCACGAGTAAGTGCCCCCGGTTTATAATTTTATCATGCTTGATTTTTATGGTAGATTTTCTTTAAGTTTCCACCTAGTACTAAATGTGCCACTACATAAGACCATTATTACCAGTGGCACCACTCTGTACACAGTATAAGGGATATATTATAGAGCTATTACATGACCACAACCATTACCAACAAATTGCAAAAATTATATAACCAAACTGTTACGTAATAAAACCTATGCTGAATATGCTGAATTAAGTCAAAAATTTCTACAGTACAGTGACCAAAACGTTTTCAACTGTATCAGTATCTAGGGGACATGAATACAGTTGGTGTGTGGTACAGAGGCAGAGGCTGTGTCAAGTACTGTCATGCAAATATATCCTAAGAAAGCAATAAATAACATGCTGTGCATTATAATTCTGCAATGTAAATCAGTATGTAACTGATTTGACAACCAGCAGAGGGGAGAGCAGAGCTTCTGTTACCTGGAATGGTGTATTCTACTACTCCAGGGTGCACAACCCGCGGCCAGCATGCAGCCCACCGCCCCTCTGACTTCTCTTCTATAGACAGGGAACAGCAAGGAGGACTAGAACTGGGGCAGCATGGGGGGACTAGAACTAGGGGCAGAAGGGGGTACTAGAACTGGGGACAGCAGGGGGAAACTAGAACTGGGGGCAGTAGGGCGGACTGTCTGTGGAGGGGGAAGAGCAGTTTTATAGTATTCTTGTACACAGGGCAATATTATAGTAGTTCTACTCTTGTACATAGGGGGCAGTGTTATAGTAGGTATATTCTTGTACATAGGGGCAGTATTCTTTTTTTTGTCTTTTTATCCCTTTTTTTCTTTTTGTTCACTCATCCCTAATAGTATTGTTCTGACATTCTTTGTACTGTACTGTCTCTGCTGCTGTAACACTGTGAATTTACCCACTGTGGGACTAAGAAAGGATTATCTTAGCTTATATTAGTTATATTCTTGTATATATGGGCAGTATTATATTAGTTATATTCTTGTACATAGGGGGGCAGTATTATAGTAGCTATAGTTTTGAATTTGGGGGTAGTATTGTAGTAGTTATAGTTCATGTACATAGGGAGCAGTATTATAGTAGTTATATTTTATGTGCATAAGGAACAGTATTATAGTAGTTATATTCTTGTATATAGGGGCATTATTATAATATCTATATTCTTGTACATAGGGGGCAATAATATAGTAGTTATACTCTTGTATATAAGATAATAAGTATGAATACCTGGTTGGCTGCAGGCATGGCACAGTACTACAGTCTACCTGACCCCCTGCGTGCAGCCAGTTATTCACAATTACTGCCTGGTTTCAGAAAATTTCCACCATCATTAATATTGTCTTGTTTGTGCACTGTATTGTCATCTGTTCTGGGGTCTGTTCCTTATTATACAAATACAGAATTATGCAGTACAGGCGGTCCCCTACTTAAGAACACTCGACTTACATACAACCCCTAGTTACAAACGGACCACTGGATATTGGTAATTTATTGTACTTTAGTCCTAGGCTACAATAAACAGCTGTAACAGTTATCACAGGTGTCTGTAATGAAGCTTTATTGTTAATCTTGATTCTTATGATAACCCAATATTTTTAAAATCCAATTGTCACAGAGACCAAAAAAGTTCTGGCTGGGATTACAATGATAAAATATAGAGTTCCGACTTACGTACAAATTCAACTTAAGAACAAACCTACAGACCCTATCTTGTATGTAACCCGGGGACTGCCTGTAGTGGTTTCAGGGGGGGGGGGGTTTGTTACTCTGAACTATGATCTTTGGCGCATCTAGGGTTTTGGTTAATAGTGCAGCCTTCTGAATTGCAGCGGCATGACAATGCGGCCCTTGGGCCGAAAAAAGTTGTGCACTACTGCACTACTCCATTGAAAGTATATGCAACTTGTGAAGCTAGCCAATGTTAGTGCATAGCTATAAATACTATTTATGTATATTTGTAAAGCAGGCTCTGCGAATGGACATGTCCCCAGTAGTATACAGCCAGCCAGCCCCAAGTAGTATACAGCCAGCCATCCCAATGTAGTTTACAGCTAGCCATCCCCAAGAAGTATACAGCCAGACCCCAGTAGTATACAGACAGCCCCAAGTAGTATACAGCCGGATAGCCCAAAATAGTATACAGCCAGCCCCCAGTAGTATACAGCCAGCCAGACCCAAGTAGTATACAGCCAGCCCCATGTAGTATACAGCCAGCCAAGCCCCAAGTAGTATACAGCCAACCCCCTGTAGTATACAGCCAGCAAGCCCCAAGTAGTATACAGCCAGCCAGCCCCAAGTAGTATACATCCAGCCAGCCCCAAGTAGTATACAGCCAGCCCCCATGTAGTGTATAGCCAGCCAGCCCTATGTAATACACAGCCAGCCCCAAGGAGTATACAGCCAGCCATCGCCCTGTAGTATACAGGCAGCCTGCCTAGCACATACAAAAAACAATCTTACATACTCTCCCTTCAGTGCCCAGATGCTCATCAAGGCTCCCAATCCTCATCACAGCTCTTGGCGGATCCTCTTCAGTCTTCTCTCTGATCTATTAGCCGGCAGAGACACTTCCTTGCCCTCTGACGGCCGGGCGCATGACGTCATCAGCGGCTACACCGCCGAATCATAGTGTGGTAATAGAGCAGAGAGAAGACTGAAGAGGAGCCGCCAGGAGCCACAACAAGGATCGAGGGTGAGTATGTCAGTTTGTTTTCTTTATTGACTCATGTATAAGCTAAGGTGAGGTTTTTCAGCACTTTTTTGTATATAAAAAGAGAATATATATATATATATATATATATATATATATATATATATATATATATATATATATTCCCATATCATGAGAAAACCCAGAGCAGCACAGCAAATGTAAAGGTGGGTGCACAGCCGTAGGTTCTGGGGTTTGGATCCCGATAAATAAATCCACAAATAGGCAAATCTATCTATCTAAGGATAATTCTAATGTTGTTGAGAGAATCAGGAGAGCATCCTGACTATTTTGTTTTCAAGGACTGTGCTGCTGATTTTCATATTTTTAACTACCTATTTATTTACCACAATGTATAATCATTTCAAGATATTGTGTGGTAATATTTCTTCCTTCAGTTGCTTTTAAATTAATGATCAGTTGATGCCAAATATTTAGGCAGAAATAGGACAAAAGGTTTTAAACATAATTTTTTCCTGGACAAAAGTGCTTAGTTTCTTCCAATTGTTCGCTTCTCTTTAACTGGCAGGCTTCCAGCAGTCTGAACAGCAGGAAAGTTGTGTGATGTATTGGCGGACCTACTGCAGCCTGGAAGTTCTGAATGAATACTAGGCTGATGGACTAGAGAGTTTGTTCTTGGGCCAGAATTTTGTCTTTCTACATTCTTTATTACATATGGCAGATGACAATATGTATTTATGGAGAAAATGAACATTAGAAAATGTGATGTCAGAAAGGATGGGACTAAGAAGGTTATTGTGACACAGCTTGCAGCTGTAGTCAGGGGACTCCAGTAATAACCAGAACAATCTTGAAAGCAAATAAGTATATGGAATTGAAACTTCTGTGTCGTTTAACTGATCTCCATTTGTCTGACTTCTCATACCCTAAGGAAATAGATACATTTGTTGGAGGAACATTCTTTTGGCTATGCATCACACCTCTATATGTCTCTATAATACTAGTCTCTTTAAGTCTCCTAGAGGAAAAACAACTCTCAATGCTGGCTCATGAAAATAAAATGCACCAAACAGGGCTTTACCATTTATTATGTTAATAGGGTAATATGCTAAAAGAATGCAGAATATGCATTACTGTAAAATAGAAAGAAATACTGTAGGGTTATTCCCATGTAAACTACAACTTGAAAATTGCCCTGAAATAACACAAAGGAGCACATTTATAGTATGCTGGCAGTAAGTGTGCCACCGTATGATGCTCCTCTGCTCCCTGGACCCCGTTCTCCTGATAAATCCACCAGGCTGCAGCACAATCCTTGAGCAGTCGGGCTGAATGGGCACATGTTATAGGCAGTGCAGAACAATAATGCCTCATGCCAGCCCACTCACACAGGCCTTAAACCCCTTCACAAGCTTCCACACTCACTTGCTGTGGAGGTGGCATATGCATGGAAATAGCAGCTATTTCTGGCCATGTGCCAGGTATTGTGCCTATTTCAGGGCTTGTGCTCTAAATTTCAAGCATAGAATACCTGATAAATGTACCTCAAGAATTTTATGCAACTTTAAGAAACAAAAAGATTTTCTATATGGTTTGCCAAGTTCCACATAATCTATCATTATGTTTCAATTCTAATTTGTTTTTAGAGAAATTATTGACATGTTCAGTGGGCTAGATGATAATCAAGTTTTTAATAATAAATGATTATAGCTTCACCTTTAATTGATTTGTACTACTTAGAATATCTGATTACTGAAAATGGATAACAACTGACTTAAGTATAATAATAACTCTTATTCTGTATTTTCATACACATAGTACCGGTAGTTGCCACATTCTATTTCAAAGCAGAATATAGTTGGTACAACTATGTAGTATGTATTATGTAGTTTGTAGTTGACAAAATTCAGCTACTGTAGAGAAAACAAAGAACTTCCTCAAAAATTGTGATCAGAACAAATTACACTTATCATAATAATTATAGAATGTGCATTTTGGATAATGTACCATATTTGCATTTCATATTCATTATTACCATCATTTGTAACCCAGAAGTACAACTTGCAAAACATCAACAGGTCACAGTAGTAGCCAGCACCCTAGAAGCACCAACAAAAGCTAGAAATACATTGTTCCAAACGGACAATAAATAAAAATAATACAAATAATAAAAATAATGGAGAACTCTGGAGAAAATAATGATAATGGAGACCCCAGACTAGGCAATAATAAGAATTTAGACCAGACTACTGTAGAGCAGAAAAAAAATAATGGAGAAACAACATAATAATAATGGAGAGATCCCTGAGCAGACAGTGATAATAATGAAGAGATGCTAGAGCAGAAAATAATAATACTTGGGACCCCAGAGAAGAGAATAATGATACTGGAGACCCCAAAGAAGTGAATAATAAAACTGAAGTTCCCCAAAGCAGGCAAATGCTGGAGACACCAAAGCTGCCACATGCAAGAGACTCCCAGAACTGGCACATTGTGGAGAGCAGAGCTAAAGAGCAGGGCTAAAAAAAAAATCACTCTACCTGTCTCCTCTGATTCTCTGATCTGTACACCACTCTGCTCAGGAAACACAGATGAAAGGCACCTGGAGCATCAGAGTACAGCTGACAAGTACTTTAATGGTTATTCCCATGAAGAAAAGTTTCTTAAATGTACTCAGGATAACAAAACAACACATTCTCTAAATACAAAAATACAGGATTTTACAGATATAATTCCAACCTGTTTAGGGTCGGCAGAAATCTTTTTTTTTGTCTGACGCTGCACTTAACTGAGCTCCTCTCTGCTCTCTTCCTGTAGCCCCCTGACTCCCGCACATAGGACCAGTGTTAGGACACAGACAGGGCATTAGAGGACTCAGGAGTTTGAGTACTTGTCAACAGTACTCTCCTGCTCCACGTTCTTGAGGCTTTGTTGGCCACATTTTGCTGGTTGTGCACCCCTGTTTTACAATATTTTTCACGAGCGCTGTGATTTTAACACAAATCTTTTTGTAATATCAAAACATATCAGAGAATCGTTATTTTGATGATAAATCAAAATTTGAGTATAGATTCAACATATATAATTCAGATACAGGGTCCAGCCCTAGTCATGAATTATGCAGGAAAGATGCCTGTAAGTCATCTCTTCGTTATCTTAGTTCAGTGACTTACAAGCAGTCCCCCACTAGGAAAGCGGAACCCATTTTAAGGCCCCTTCCACACTTGCGTTGCAAATCACGTCAGAGTTTGATCAGGGTGCGATCAGGGTTTGGGCAGTGAAAAACGCACATTTTGCATCAGAGTGCAATCAGTTTTCAGTCAGAGTTTGTTCAGTGTCTCAGTTTTTCACATGCGCTTTCGATGCAATTTCAATGCAATTTCAATGTGTTTTTTACGCACAGATAATGCGCGTGAAATGGACTGAGGACTGAGCTCTATCTTTTCTATGGCAATTGATGCGTGAAAAACGCATTGCACTTTCATTGCACTTGCAAGTGTGTCAGAGTGCAATGCGTTTTTGATGCATCTCCATAGACTTGTATGGTGCGTTTTTCAGGCGTGTGACTTGCAAAAGTAGAGCATGACGAGATTTAAACGCGCGTGTGTGTGTGCGTGAAAAAAAATGCTAGTCTGAAAAGACCCATTAATTACAAAGGGTCAGAGTGCAATGAAAGTTCTGCGCGTCAAAAGCATGCGCAGAAAATGCGCGTGAAAAACACAAGTGTGAAAGGGGCCTAAGAGAGACCTGACTGTTCTTGGTTGTCCTTTCAAATTTTGATGAGATGATATATAGTTGCTGCCTCAGACTCTTCCAAACACAGTTTGAAATACAAGTTAGTTACTGCATTTCTTTTCTTTATTGATCAATGAAATCTTAGGGAAAACTTCTTGTTTCCTGTAGCAACTTCTTTATTTATTTATTTTCTTTTACTTTTATGAATATAAAAACAGCAATTGGCTGCAATAAAGAACAAGTACATTTTTCCATTCTCATAACAAGTATAAAATCTTATCTATAATTACAAATGGAAAAAAAAAAGCTGACGCAAAGACAAAATGTATGTTCCTACAGAATGGTTATAGCACATTGGTCCGGAAGTAAATTGGATGATTTTTTCTTGTCTGTAGTGAATAAACATCCGTCTGTTAGTAATTTATTTTCTTCTTAACATTCTGCTACAAGCATGTTTCTCTGAAAACATAGAGCAATGTTTGTGGTGTCTGCCCTTTAACCATTACATGATTTATCTCCGGAGCTGTCACAATACTGTAAATATGACTACACTGTTCCATAGAGATATTTGCAGCTGTGCTCATTCCGACTAGAACACAGCTGTAACACAATGTGTTTTTCTATATTAGTAAAGTGCAGGCTACAGCACCTCAATGATTCCGACGTACACTACAAGAAACATGTATTTAAACTGCCACACAGACAGATCTTAACACTGTAAAAAAAATTAAATGTTTGAGACAACTAAAAAAGTAGAAAATAGAAAGCTCACTGTACTTTGCCCATTGCAGTCCAACCCAACCATTTATAGTCATTAATGGCTAAATATCTAAAAAGTAAAGCTTTCACATCTGGAAGAAGGTTGTGTCATTATCTCATTTTGCTATAGCAACTGTTGGAAAGCAGTCACTATAAGCAATCAGCACCAGTTCTCTGTTTAGGTCCATAAATCTCTCAGAATGATTGGATTACAACTTTGGCACCAGTAGTGATGTAAACTTTAGGTCAGGAACTATATTGTATAGATCAGTGGTGGCTAACCTATGGCACGGGTGGAAGAGGTGGCATTCAGAGTCATCTCTGTGGGCACCCAGGTCTCCAGGCACCCTTAGCATAGAGTTTATAAGAAAGGACCCATAGCCTCCTTCTGCAGTCCAAGGCCACAAAGGACATTGTGCACTCACTATTTTAAAGCAACACATCCTTGGCTGTCTGCGACTGAGAAGATGTGGACAAGGCTGGATTATAATTTGAGCTCCTGCCATGGGCCCTCAATTCTTCCTGTACAGTGGACCCTGGAGGGAAGCTACAATAATAATCGTAATTTATCCTCTTTCTGCTGTATTGATGTCCTCAGGACGCCAATGCGATTGAAAGATTTGACAAATCAGTAAGCAATAAATTATTGTGTAAATTGCCATATTGGCACTTAGAAATAAATAAGTGAGTTTGTGTTGTAGTTTGGGCACTTGCTCTCTAAAAGGTTCACCATCACTAGTATAGATGGTGTAGAGATACATTTACTACCAGTGCCAATATTCACAAGACATGGCTTATCCCTTTGTTTAATTTTGCTATTATGGACAGTACATTGCTGCCACCATAAAAATAGGTAAAACATTGAATGGCTTAATGCCCTATATTATTTACACAGTACATAGTTATAGATGGGAATGATTAAAATTCATTTTAAGCACTAGAAATACTGAAAAAATATATACTGACCTAAACGACCTCTCGGCTAACAAAGTAATGAAAATAACAAACAGGAGTTGAAATCTGGGTTAGTAGCATTCTTCTCTTTAGGACCGTGCCATAATGAATAATACTTTACTCTATTAATGGTCAACATGTATGCAAAATAGATAAAATATTGTCAAAATCTTTTAGAAAAGCATCTAATCTCCTAATCTCTAAACATTAACCCCTTCACGCTCCGTGACGGATATATCCGCCACGGAGCTGTGAAGGTTGTATGAAGAAGGCTCACGGGCTGAGCCTTCTTCATACAGTGATGGGCTTTGCTGCATATCGCAGCAAAGACCCATCGCTATCACCCGCGGTCGGTGCTTGCACCGATCGCGGGTGTTAACCTCTTCTTTGCCGCCGGCAAAGTCGCCGGCGGCACTTTAAATTTGGCGGCGCGTGGGCGCCGCCATCTTACCTCCGATCGCCGCTCCCCCGAACGTCATCGGGGGGCGGCGATCGGTTGCCATGGTAGCCTCGGGTCTTCGTTTGACCCGAGGATACATGGCTTCTGCACATGCATTACAATGAGCCTGTGGCTCATTGTAATGTATAGTGTGCAGAAATGCCATATACTGCGATACAGTAGTATTGCAGTATATGGCAGGAGCGATCAGACCATCTAGGGTTAATGTACCCTAGAGGGTCTAAGAAACAGTGGAAAAAAAGAGAAAAAAAAAAGTTTAAAAAATGTAAAAAAATAATAAAATATTAAAAGTTCAAATCACCCCCCTTTCCCTAGAACTGATATAAAATATAATAAATAGTAAAAATCACAGACACATTAGGTATCGCCGCGTCCCAAAATGCCCGATCTATCAAAATATAAAAACGGTTACGGGCGGCGGTGACCTCCGGAACGGCAAATGGCGCCCAAATGTCCAAAATGCGACTTTTACACCTTTTTAGATGACATAAAAAATGTAATAAAAAATTATCCAAATGTCGCACAGTCCTCAAAATGGTAGCAATGAGAACGTCGGCTCATTTCGCAAAAAATGACCCCTCAAACATCTCCGTGCGCCAAAGTATGAAAAAGTTATTAGCGTCAGAAGATGGCAAAAAAATTTTTTTCTTTTTTGTACACATTCGTTTAACTTTTGAAAATTTATTAAAACGCAATAAAACCTATATAAATTTGGTATCACCGCGATCGTACCGAACCAAAGAATAAAGTAGGCATGTTATTTGGAGCGCAGAGTGAAAGTCGTAAAAACTGAGCCCACAAGAACATGACGCACATGCAGTTTTTTTCAATTTTTCCACATTTGGAATTTTTTTGCGGCTTCCCACTACATGGCATGGAATAATAAATAACATCATGGGAAAGTAAAATTTGTTACGCACAAAATAAGCCCTCACACAGCTCTGTGCACGGAAAAATGAAAAAGTTATGGATTTTTGAAGATGGAGAGCGAGAAATCAGCGAAAATACCCTGCGTCCTTAAGGGGTTAAAAGAATGTGAAATTTCAGAGACTAATCCCAGGTTGTAGAAAGAAATTGTTTGCATTCAAACAGCCTTTGGTTTAATACATACAGAGCAATCCTGTCCTTTCAGGAACTTATTGTTTTTTTCATAATGTTGACTGTAGGTCCAACAATGATTCTAATTATTTTATCACACCTTCAGATTAAGATTAAGAAAGTTGTCGCAGACCATAACTATTGAAGGTTGCTTAATCAGACAAGTTACAAATTATCCTCTACTTTAATTTATGCAAAACTTGAAATTTTCAGACAAGATTTATTTTTTATTATGGAAGCTTCCTCAGACATTTACTAAGAAGCATAAATTAAATATCAGATCTGTGTCATTGCATACATTTCAAACATATCCATTTTCGGCAGCCAAAAAATAAGCCACATTTAAAGTTTAAGTAACCCTTTTAAGCAATTATTTATTTTTTTAAGAACTTATTGCAGAAATAAATAGACCATGTGACAATAGTAAACTTTTGTAATATGCATTAAATAATACAGTTTCCCTGTGACATTTTAACATGCGTTAACAGTTGCGTTTTGTAAATGCAAGTGTTAACAGCTGTTTAATTAGGCAAATCTCTCTTCAGCTATAGAAATGCATTTTTAAATCCATGCGTTAAACACGACGTGTGATCACACCCTTACTTATTTGCAGAAAATGCTTAAATATGGAATTATATACATTTTTTAATACAAACTTTACTACAATATTTATTCATGCAATTTTGTTAAAAGTATAGTAACATCTCAATGGGCCAATATTTAGAAAACTAAAATTTTTCATGTGTCACTGGGCAAAGGATACACCACAAGGATGGGATTTGTGCTTATTGGATTCTGTTACTAGTTGTATATGTCATGAAGCACAATGTCACTTTTCTGATGTACAATGGATGTAAATTTGTTTTTACTCTGTTGTTATATTATTTGTTTCTGGGTAAGAAAATGTCAAAAAACAATAAACTATAAGAGATTTGAAAAAATAAAATAAAAATAAAAGATAGTAACATCTTAATGTGTCTGTTTATCAGATTATGACCAGTGTAAGAAACACTGGCCTTAAAGTTGACCTGTCAACAGGTTTGGGACCATTTAAACAGCAGCATCTCCTAAAGTTGTTGGGGTTTAAGGCCCCAAACTTGATGACCAAAGTACAGTCCATCCATGCACAATAAAGCATAGTGTACAGTAAAAATTGATTTTTACTGTACATGTGCCTGAAGCTTCCAGAGAAGAGCCATAGCTCCTCTGTGGCAGACAAAACTTTCAGATTCTACAAAAAGCTGTGATTAGAAAGATTTAGGGCCCAAGATTCTGATGGCAACCTTGAGTCATCAAAGATGCTCTCATAAGTCATTCTCATTATGAACCCGTAATAGCCTAGTATCTTCCCAGTCCACCATTAGGTCACTTCTCCCCGAATTTCTTTTTTGCTTCTTTTTCTTCTTTGTCATTGGCAAAAATTATTAATTTTAAAAATAAGAAGAATGTCCACAAGCTGCTGCGTGTTAATACTTCTGCCCTAGTATATATTTATTATTGGCTGAATGTACCACCACCTGGCTGAATATTGATAATAATAGAGAATTAAAGAACAGAACTACAGTTGCCTGTAACATTTCTCATTGTAAAAAAAAAGTGGCAAAAAGCAAAGACATGATGCAAGGAGTTAGTGTAGGTGCATATACTGAGCTATGAGGATGCTAGATTTTTACTTCCATACTGTATATGTGACATGATTAAATGTTGCCCTTGTTACCATGATCAGTGTGATTGAAATAAAAATGTTCAAAAGATAAAACTTCTGGATAAAAATAAAGGATAAAAATAATACTTTCTTTTGTAGGTTGTAATGTAACTCATTGCTGATCATTTTAACACATCAGAAAAGGTGACTTAACATAAATTTTATGGCATTTTATTAGCAACCTCACAGCTTTTTACACACATTAATGAAAAAGTGTCAAATGTGTTAAAATGCTCACATTAGGAAAATAAGGCTTCAAACCACCCAGGATTTTTAGAGCTTTTTTACAAGATAATTACCTTTTATACTTGTATTAAATATAATTTTCAATGGGTCTTACCTTGTTAAGGCACCTTCACTGGATAACACAAAGGTGAATGTCACTTACTAGCACTTGTGTACTTTATCTTAACATTGAAAGTCACCCACATAGACATTTAAATACTATTATAGATGATCAAGGTCGCTATACATTTTTTTCTTCATCTTAAAATTCTCCTTGAGTTCTATGATTATTTTATTCACATTTTTAAAATTTATTTTAATATTTAAGCAAAGGTTTAACATTTCACTTTATAGTTTTTTTTCATATCTGTGTCATGTTTTCTAGCGGATTAGCCCAAAGGAAAAGTTCTTAGATGAAATGGTGGATGGTTTCTCCTGTCAGCATTAATGAGCATGCTTCAGGCACAGCTCTAACTATTGAGCTAGTTCAAAAAACTAAACCGATGAATCTCAATTGCTGCTGATGACTAGGTAAAGTAAATGTGCTTAACCTTAACATTTTATGTGAATAAATTATTCCAAGCACTAGGTTAAATGAAAACAAGGTAATAGGTACCAATTAAAGATGTTGCTGTGTAATTCAGGCATTAAAAAGAAATTAAGTGGATGGCTCAATTGCGTATCTTTGTAACCGTATGTTGTAGCTGTACATTCTATCCACAACAAGATGGTTCCTAATTTACTATACTCCATGAAAGAAAAATGTAAAAGCTCACTTTCAAAAGATTTCTAGCTTTACGTCAACCTTTAGAGCTTTCTATTGGAAAGCTACTTTTAACACTTCCAAAATCCCCTATTACTGTTACCACTAGCTGTAGCTGAGAAAACTCTCTGATGTGGAACCAGATTATTATGGCTGTAGTTACATATCAGGCAACATAAAAGGGTTTATTGAGCATTCACTAGGCTCTGTTTACACTGCAGTTTTCCTTGATCTATCAGAGGTTACTGTATTTGGTGACACAAAAAAATATATACAATTCCACATATACTCGTATACAAAAAATGTGCTGAAAAACGTCCTCTCGGCTTATACACGAATCTATTACAAAACCCATTTAAAAAAAATAACCCACTTAAAAAAAATAAACTTATATACTCACCCTCCAATATCTGCGCAGCTCCCCAATATCGGCGTGGCTCCCTGATGTCGGACCAACCCATCTTCTTTCTTCCCTGTGGCTCTTCTTCTTTCTTCTGTCATGGACGTGGCCATGTTTTCTTCCGGCTGGCGCATACTACGACGTCAGCAGTGGCCGCGTCATAGATGCGCCTGCTGGAAGAAAACATGGCCTTGTGCATGACAGAAGAAAGAAGAAGAGCCACAGGGAAGAAAAAGAAAGGACGCGCTGACATCGGGGAGCTGCACCAACATTGGAGGGTGAGTATATAAGTTTATTTTTTTATTAAGTGCTGGGGGGGCAGGCTGTATACTAATAGTGGCTGGCTGTATACTACTGGGGGCTGGCAGACTGTATACTACTAGGGGCTGGCTGTATACTGCTAGGGGCTGGCAGGCTGTATACTGCTGGGGGCTGGCAGGCTGTATACTGCTGGGGCTTGCAGGCTGTATACTACTGGGGGCTGGTTAGCTGTATACTACATGGGGGCTGGAAGGCTGTATACTACATGGGGGCTGGCTGGCTGTATACTACATGGGGCAGGCTGGCTGTATACTACATGGGGGCTGGCTGGCTGTATACTACTGGGAGCTGGCTGTATGCTACTAGGGGCTGTCTATATGTATACTACAGGAGGCTGCTGACTGTATACTAGTAGGGGCTGGCTGTATACTACTGGGGGCTGGCAGGCTGTGTACTACTGGGAGCTTGCTGACTATATACTACTGGGGGCTTGCTGGCTATATACTGGGGGGGGGGGGCTGTAACCAATTCATTACCCACCCTTGGCTTATACTCGAGTCAATAGTTTTTCCCAGTTTTTGGTGGTAAAATTAGGGGTCTCGGCTTATACTCGGGTCGGCTTATACTCAAGTATATATGGTAAGCTTCCGAAATATGCACACAGAAAATAATTCTTCAAACAATCTATCTTTGAGTTATCACTGTGTTATTTACTGGTTGTAATCTACGATTTTACTCCTTTCTTTTTGAACATTGTGTGTAATAGACCAATAGGCAGCACTGGATCCCTTTGGCTTAGGTTGCCTTGTATTAAGAAAACTACAGTACAAAAAAAGTAAGAACTTGTATGACAGATTTAAAGGGATTTTAAAGGCCGAATAAACTGTATCAGAAAATTTGCTCCATAAAAAGAAAAATCACGATTCATAGTCATTCAAACCACTGCTACTCAAACATCAATGCTCCATGGTTCCAGCTGGTCCTGCGGCAATTAAGTCACATACATCATTACCATGACTGTTCTACGAGATAATTTTTCATATATTATCAAATTGCCAATCTTTAGACATTTTCTTTAAAAAATCCCTGAAAGAGTAAAATGTAAAAATTTTTTAAGTATTAAGTTTCAATCTGCCTTTTTTGTATGGACTTTCTTTTTTCTTTTCCTTTAAGTAAATCAAAACTACTGTACATTGAGTTATGGACCTGCATATTAGTACCTGTGGAATATTGGACTACCATATCATGTCAGATCTAGGAATTATAATCTCATTTAAAATCCTAGACATTCAGTTCAGATAGTGGTCCAGCTTCAAATTTTTATTTTTTTTTCTGGGACATACAGACCTATTTCACAGGAAATTCCCTACAGGAACAAGAACAATTTAATTTCAAGGAGTTATGGGATTATGGTATGTCCAAGCTTTACACATCAAGATGATGGTCTCTTATTGTGAGGAAGACATGGCCAGATCTGATTGCACCAGTACTGCTGCCCTTGACCTTCAATTGAGAAGCTGTGGCCCATCTAAGGTTTGAGTTCCAGCTACCTGATCCAAGGAGAGGGATACTAGGAGCTCCCAGGAGAATCAAGGGTATGTCTACTAAGGTGTTGAGTTGTCTTACCAGGCATGGAAGACATTTTGTCTTCTGAGGGAAGTCACAATGTACCATCATGTTGAAGGACACCAGAAGCCGCTTTCCCCTTTCACCTCCAGCGGTCTCCGCCCCAGGGCCTAACTGGTAACTAATTAACTAAAATTCTCAATTTTAACCAATTTAACCTTGGTTGCTCTTTTATCTCAATACACAATTCCAGATGTCCTTGTGCTCGTTCTATCATCTCACCCTACCTGGGGATGATTTCTAGTGCAATATAATGCAGTAAGAGACTGGGCTTATGTCTTAAGAGGAACTAGTGGCAATCTCACTATGCTGACTGGGGCTAGTGAAACTACTCTTTGAGACAGGTTTTTGCTTATGTGGGGCACTTACTGTGCACCCGTTGAGCTGGTTCATTCAGGGGGTATCTGTCAAATTAACAAGAAAACAACAAATAATCAATTTTTAGAGTATGAGAGTGGTGTTAAATTTTGAGGTCTTTTATGAGGATACATACTGTTATAACAAACTGTGAGAGGGTTCAAAACCATGATCCTCTTTGACAGAAGTAGTCCACAAATGTTTCTGTAATCTTAGCTTTTCATATTGTGTTTTTATTTCTGTTTCCACCTCCCAATAAATAAGCCTTTATATGGAGGATAGAAAAAAAAACACTTGTTATGTATTTTAGTAGCTAGTGCCCATAATTCTCATGATAACCTCCAAATTTCTCTAGTACTTAGAGTGAATTCCAAGCACAAAGTGAAAGCAATGAATTAGAAAAATAGGAAATATGTCACTTTCCTTCCCACTTTGTTTCCTATATGATTGCATTTATTCACTCATGCGCAGTACACCCTCCATACTTATTTAACCCGCGTAGCCGAATGAACGCTGTAGACATCACGCATTCCATCTCACGGTCCTCCAAACATTTTCTAATGCATTCCAATTTCTAATGCCCCAAGTGACCCAATATATTGTTTTTACCCTTAAAATCAGCATCTTGATTATTTTACAGATTGAGACAATCTTTTCTTAACAAGGTTATTCTTCTGACTTAACTATGACTTATATATATATATATATATGGGTTGTGATCCAACAAAATGCTTGCTTTCTTGATATTGAGTGGTGTGACAGAAGAGTTCTAAGGATTACTTGGGACGGAAGCATCCCCTCAGCTTCTTGGTATAGCCTTCTTGGTTGTGCTGTTTTAAGCTATACCAAGAAGCTGAGGGGATGCTTCCATCCCAAGTAATCCTTAGAACTCTTCTGCTACACCACTCAATATCAAGAAAGCAAGCTAAATCAGTACAGTAAGGCACAAATTGTCCATGACAGTCCAAATTGTTTAGATGGTTTATTGATTATTAGTGGGAGGATAGCTGTGAATGTAGACTGCCGAAAACTGTATAATGGAATCCATTTTTAAGTTTATTGTATATAATACACTGGTTCTATAAACTTTTTAACACATTATTAAATGATCCTTTTGTTCAAGGTACAGCCTACTTTGAAGTAGTTGCTTACTTTGATAATCTTTTCCTGTAGTACGGCGGGCATACATCGGCGCTGCGGAGAGGAGCAGGGGATGAGCGCTGCTCACCCCCGCCCCTCTCCACAGGGAGATACAGCGCACGGCGCCGCACGGCGCCGTAATACGGGAAAAGCTAGGACATGTCCTATCTTTTCCCGTGCTACGGAGTGGTACGGTGCCGCACGTGTGCAGCACCGTACCGCTCCCGTACAGGGCCGTGAACCTATAGGAGTGTATGGGGGACGTATATCGGCCATATATATACGTCGGCCGTATATACGTCCCCCATACGTTAGTGTGAATGTAGCCTTACACTGTATATTTATACAAATCTTTGCAGTGAATTCAAGTTTATGAACTGTTTAATACATTTTGTGAACTAAAATGTTACTCTTATTTATACAGTTTTTAATTAAAAAATCTTGATTAAATGGGTAATCCTAACTTATAAATTTATCTCCTATCCCGGTGAGTGCTGAGGGTCTGACCACTTGGCCTCCCATGATCATGAGAACAGGACTCCAAGGTCTCCAGAGATTAGGGAAACCATTCTCATTAATGGGTGGAGTAAAATGATGAGCATGCACCCTGACACAAGGAGCAGTGCAATCTCAAAATGCTTATATAGGCAGTGAATGGAGTGGCAGGATAGATGCTTATCCTGATGCCACAGCCATTATCAGTGGGGGGAGGGGTTGATGGGTTTTTGTTCAAGAGGCCCTGACTAGAGAGGGGCCCCCAAGAGTTCCGTGAGAGTAGTGGGGTGCAGGCACGTACTATTATGCATACCCTGATCTCCCTCTTATATCTTTTAACTGCAGTGAGAGAGGAGGGGGAAGGGCTCACCAGGAGATTATTCCAGGATCAAAAGAAAGAGGAAGCAGACAAAGATGATTAACCCTTTGTCTGACCAAGCATAGCTTCCTCCAAGATGGATTGCCTTCCTTCATGGATCACAGACTTCACTGTGGGTAAATATGTGTGAGATATGTGTGTGATGCAAGCATGTCCCTGTATACATGTTTCTGTGTATGCATGTGTGTGTGAGATAAATGGACATGTAGTATATAACCGGTGTGCATGTGCCAGGCATACAATTGTCTGTGCATATTTCTGCATGTATTTATATATACAATGCCAGCCTTACAGTTGGAAAAAAGAAAATTATTCATTGGAATATGCAAACTAAGAGCTAATAGAGAAGCTATATTTAGTTTATTAGTGGTAATCTTTTTAAAAATGTTTTGCATGTCTTTAATGTTGAAACATAAATATAAAACTGGGAAATAACATTACTATCTTAAGTGTTGCACAGGTGTAGGGACTTATAAAAATAGTTTACTGAAACAAAAGAAAACAAATTATTACAGCAAATAAAAAGCCTAAGCTTCAAAAATATTTTTAAGTTTCCCTTTAGTGTCTACGAGTAAAAGAATACATCTGCATTTGATCAAAGAAACTTCATGCATATTTTGTGCCACATTCATTTATGCAACCTCAAATCAGGAAGTGTTTTTGATTGCAGAAATACATTTTCAGCAGCACTTGATATTTTATTGATGGCAGAGATCTCCTCCCAAATGGCCCTCAATTTCCCAAATCAAAACCAGCACCACCTGGAGCAAAAATGTAAATGAATATATCAAGATACAATGTCATTGAAAAGACAGCACAATTTCAGCAATTTCTAAGCTCAAGCTTTGTGATGTCAATGCAACTTCAAAAAAAAAAAGAATGTCCTAAAACTCTAGCATTAAAGGGGCAAGGAATCATTACAGAGAAGACTACAGAGAAGTAGATGCTAAACTACTTCCACTCTGGGGTTCCGGATATATCTCGTTTAACTCCTTTGGCTTTAATGTCTAACGTTTTGTGATTCTACTTACTAAAACTGAAACTTTTTTTCTTAAGTCAATAAAAGCAGTTTATTGCTGTGGGCTTTAAAATAAAGGCTGGATAACAATTTAAACCCATAAGGATTTACAGTTAACTAGAAAGTGATCATTTTTTCTCTATGCCCAAACCACTGCAAGAAATCTTTAGAGTCTTTAAAATGATACCCTCTGGTTTTCTTAGCTCTGAAAATGACTGTTTTGGTGTTTGCAATAACTAATCAGATGTAAGCACTGTGATCCCAAGACTCTTCTCTTGTCTCACACAGCTCAACAGCACTCAAGCCTGCTCCTGGGGTCTCACTATAGCTGTAACTCTAAGCTTAATTATACGTGAAGCAAAGAAAGGCAAAGGAAGGTGCAGATCTAGTACAATATTAATGTGTTCCTACAACATTAACCTCATATCAAGTGACACTAAAGAATCAACTTGATAGAAAAGCAGCATGGACAAATTGTTTCCTTTGTTGGATCACAGTTTGCATAAAACCATTTTTAAGCATCAGTTTCCATTGGTTTTCCCATAAATTTAAAGAAAGTAAAGTACGGTAAGTACATCTAATACAGGCACTTCTCAGGTTTCAAAGGTTTGTTCTTGAGTTACATTTCTATGTAAGTCGGAACACATATATTTTGTAAGTGAAACTCCAGACAAAGTATTTTTTGATTGTAACAATTTTATTTAGAAAATTTTGAATTCACATGGAAACAATGAAGCTTTCTTGCAGACACCTTACAGAAAATCACTGCAGCCTGGTGCTAAAGTTTAGTAAATTACTGGCATCCAGAGAGGTCACAGTGGGCACAGAGGTCTGATAGTAACTAGGGGTCATCTGTAAGTTGGGTGTTCTTAAGTTGGGGACTAACTCTGTACACGGACAGACTAAAATAATTTTAGATATAAAATTATGTTTTTATGTTAACATTATAGCAATAAAGTCTAATTTTGTATTCTATTGCATGTGATCACATTCTTTACTATGGAGGTCATGATCTGGTCAGCATATCCTTATGCAACATGCGAATAACTGACTTTATTATTCAGTCTTGTAAGATGTTCTATTTTACAAGCTTTAAAAGGAAATTAAAACAAGGGGGTATTATTGTAGGGGAAAAAAACAGGATATGTAGATGTAGTGATGGGGTTATTACATCTTCAGATTTCAAAACACAGGAGAAAACGCTATGTGTAATATGGCAAACACACACCACACGGGCAATAATAAAAACAATTAAAACATACCAAAGTACCTCCAAGTACTTCGGTACGTTTTAATTGTTTTTATCATTGTCTGTGTGGTGTGTGTTTTTTTGTATCTCTTTAAATAAACTTCCTTATTCTTTGTTAAGAACACATAGCGTAACACATAGTGCTTTCTCCTGTGTTTTGTACTCATTTTTGTGTGTTGGCATTACATAGATACCCTATATTGGTTGGGGAGGTTCATTTTTTTGTCTTTGCATACATCTTCAGATTTGGCATGGTGTCCAAACTTTTAATACTAAACGTGATATTTTAATCCATGTTTTTCAGTACATTTTTTATAAAATGTTACCTTTTATTGAAGTTACCTGCACTATGTTCACCTAAATACTTCTAGTGTCATGGAACATCGGTGTCCAGATTGTTAATTATCGGCAAAAAGACACGAGGTGAAGGAGGAGAAGCGCTGGAGTGGGAACATAAACCTATTTGATCCTCACTATAACCAAGTAATTTTGGAAACAGGAATACCTTTGGAATATGTACTGACTTTATTTTACTGGAAGAGGTTGAGCTCAGGCTGATTTTCTATTGTATAATGTTTGTTTGGAGAATACTTGGACTTTCTCTATTTTTTAGGTCGAAGGCTCCTTCATGTAAAACTATGATCTAGTTTGTCTTTGGTCATGGATGAATATAAGAACAACCATGAAAATTTGCTAATTAGTGCATTCTTATGAAAAAGCAATGCAAAGTGTACAGAAACCAAAGGATGATTGAATGAAAAGAAATAGATACAATTTTTAATCTTATAATTTTTAAGCTTCAAAGATTATATAAATCATAGCCAGCCTTACGATAATGATTAAAACCTTCAGGGGCACTCATCAAAACTCATTTGATGTCAATGCTATAACAAATATGAACAAATAGTATTCACACATTGCAAAGTTTCATTACAATAGAGTCTCTATTATGATCTTTTTTACAAATATACAAAATGCATAACTTTATTAAAGAGGAGATTTCTCCGCCATTGCATTGACTTGAATTTGGTTAAAGCCAATTTTGCATTTTTTAGCAATATAATATGCAATTTACATCACAACAATTGCGATAGAAAATAATAAATTAAGTAAATAATCACTACACATAATGATAAAAAATGTCCATCTATGAGCAATGGATGAATGATAGATAAGCAAAGTACACTCTGTATCATGTTCAACATCAGTGGATGATGTTGGGATGGGAGGGAGGTTTCTGAAGTTGGAACATAGCTCAATATCATGTAAACAGCTGCCTGCGGCTGCAAAAGTATCTCTCAGACCCCAATGCAAACAGTTATTGTTACGTCTAACATCAATGCATACGGAACAAACTTTAACATAGAAAGTATAAAGAAATGAAAGCCCTGTGAGTGTCTCACAAGATATTCTTTAGAAGAGCCTCTTAATACAAAAAACCTTCTCTATAAAACCAATTACAAGAGACAACGAAATTGCCCCTCAAACTATTTTGCAGCTGATGCATAAAACCTTTGTTGTAAATTCAAATCAATACATAAAAAGACATCCTAACTGAAAACGGTAAAAAGAAATAATAAGTCTTTGGATCAGATGAGGAAAACATTTTATTGAACTTGTAAAATGGAGCTTTCCAGATCACCATCAATAATAATTACAGTACTAGCTGCTATTTCCTTGATGAAATATATCTCATCTATAACTAGTTCAAGATTTCTTTTCCTGTGTTCCCGAGTCCACAACCACAAAAGCTATTCACTTCTTGCCTGGTACAGGGTAGGTATTCAATATGAGTTTTATTGATCTGGACACTGGCCAGGAGCTGTACTTTAGTTCAGTCTTAGAATATAACAGAGATTTGATAATAAATGTTGTCTTAGAAAAGTGTTGTATTATACATAGAAGAGAATAAATATGGTAAGATATGTCTGCCCTTCTTAATTTCTACATAATATAATTCTGCAATAAAACTTGTAATTCACTGTACACTTGCCACAAGCGGATATCTTTGCTCTGCTTTTGTTATGAAAGAAGATGGTGAAGAATCAATTGTGGTTTTGGAGGGATGATCAATGGCAATTGTCAATGTGAATATCCAGAATAAAAAAGAAAGCCTGGGGAAATAAAGATTGCATCAAGGTCAGTATAGAAACGTAAGGACAGCAGACAGTCTGGACATCTACCAGTCAATGTCAGAGTATTTTGCTATAACTCCTGGTTTATTAAATGCTGTGAATGTTGGAAAGTCCAGACACCGCTAATTATGTGTTTACAAAAAGTCTCCAATGTCAAAAGGACACAGAATTTTTTCCTCTTGAATGGAGCGGTGACATTGTGACATATGAATTTACAGTCTGATATGGTATTTCAGCCAAGAATTTACATTCATTTCAACCATTCCAATGCTTGACTGGCTTATTTCATGCCTTCTTCAGTGTGATGTGTGGAACATCACAAAATGAACAAGGGTCTCCTTTCTATTTATGTGCAAATACAGCAACAGAAATATATACCTGCAGGCAGAAGCAATGATGTGGATGAAGAGTGCCAAATATTAAAATAACTCAAAAGACTGACACATAAGAACACTAATTATTGCCCGATATTGCAATTTGCAGAGTGACATCAATCTATGCCATTTAAATTGATGACGCAGGTCATGGCTGTAATATGCCTTTTATGATATTCATTAGTTTTATCTTAGCGCAACAAGGAGTGAATACATTTCTACTATCATTACAATATGTTAGTGGAATATCAGTCGCATATTAATACCAAAGTGAAGTTGCTTCCTGGATTTCATATCTAGAACAGAACTATTAATAGTGTTAATATTTTTAGATAATATGGCAACCTTATTTTAATCTTGCAACAAATGTAGCATTAACATTCCTGGCTTCAGAAGAGAATATGAATTACACATATGTTATTTATCTTTCTTGGGGATCTAGCTTTGTACATTAAAATTAGGTTTCTTAAATATACATAGGTTGCTGGCCTGGTTCTGCACTCAGAGGACCAACTTTGTCATTAAAAAATGTGGAAACACAAATACATTTATATTCATGTTTCTACTCTTTAAAGCTAAAAATCTCTTAAATAAAGTCAGCAGGGCTGCGGATAGATGGAGAATGACCAAGTTCTTCTGT
This sequence comes from Engystomops pustulosus, assembly GCF_040894005.1. Taxonomy (NCBI): domain Eukaryota; kingdom Metazoa; phylum Chordata; class Amphibia; order Anura; family Leptodactylidae; genus Engystomops; species Engystomops pustulosus. The sequence goes on along the minus strand of NC_092415.1, from coordinate 98,995,175 downwards.
TATATAGCACTAACAGAAGGATCTAAGTACTGCTTTTGTCAGTCTCATAGACTTAGAAAGGAGCCTCACCCTGGTCACTGTTCCTTGTTTACATTTTTACTAAACAATGAGGAAAGAAATATAAGTAAGAGTACAGATTACTTGTCCCCGTAGAGTCTAGGTATTAAATCTCCATTATGTTACTTCAGACCAATATGTCTATATATTAAAACAAACATGAAACCTTATCTCAATGTTTTACAGTATATTTAGATATCTACTATACATAACTAAAACTTAACATAGAATATTGATGAGTGTAGCCAAATCATGTGATATATATACATCTTGATAGTACATTATAAAAATACACACTACCATATACACTACTATATACCACAATAGGAAAATTTTCACACACCCTTTTGGGGCATAGAGTGTAAGCAATTCCTTTTGTATCAACAGCCACATCAAACAAGTGGATACCAATGAATTTTAATGAGCACCTTCTTAATCCAGTGAAACTGACCAATTACATATTAGCCCCTTAGACATAGTAGCTGACTGTAAGGGTCTCCAGAATCATCAATCCTGTCAAAAAGGCAAAGAAAGAAATTGAATCCAGAAGAGCAATCTAAAATCCCTTTAAGCCGTTCTTGTTAATGGTTAATAAAGCTTGTCATGCTGGTATTCTAACAATATGGAACCAGTCTAAAGGTTACAGTATATGTGCAAGATCATTCCTTCATGAAAATAATGGCAACATTGTATAAAAATATTGGAAACTGCTGGAAAAACTTTTTGTACAATTCATGTCAAAGAGAGGTTAGCAGAGAATCTACCACAATCAGATGATATAGGCAATCCCCAACTTAAAGGGGTATTCTCATGAAGACATGTTTCTTAAATAAACTCAGGATAACAAAATAACACATTATATAATTAACTGTTATTAACAAAAATACAGGATTTTACAGATATAATTCCAGCCTATCTCTATCATTCCCGATGTACACAATTTCAGTTGCCCCTGATTCCGACCCTGGATCTTCTGACTTTAGTGTTGGCAGCAATTTTTTCTGGCTGTGGAGATGAGCTCTTCTCTGCTCCCTGCAGCACCCCCCACCTTTGCATTCCAGGAAGAGCTCACACATACTGATTTCCTGCCAGCAAACAACACATCACATCTGAGGAGAGCTACAAGCTACAGGCGGATAAGTTCTTTATTGGGGGAGGGGGAGGAACTTCAGATCTGATAGTGTGTTGTGGCAGAGCAGAGATGTAGCAGAGCTAAGAATGTCATTGTGTGCATTACGCATCTCATGGATCTCATCATCTCTAATACAGGGATTATAATGTGTCTGCTAAGAGGGTCCATGCCCACACTCTGGGATTATACACTGACCAGCCTAGGGAGTAATATGAGATAAAACAGCAGTAAAACTGAGTAGAATTGTAAAGTAAGGGGTTAAAATTATCTTTAATGTGTAAACATCACAAGGAGATTGAAATTTAAGAATTTTCTTTCATGGAAAACCCAGACACTCGATTTACAGACAACCCCTTGTTATAGAAGAACTTTTTTGGCCACTGTGACCTTTGACCTTTGGTGAAGCTCTATGGATGCTTTACTTTAGTCACAGGCTGAAATGATTAGCTGTAACAGGGACAGAAAACTTTTTCTGGTGCTACAATTATAAAATATACCTCTTCCAACTTACATACAAATTAAACTTAAGAACAAACCTGAGGAACCAATCTTCTATGTAATCTGAGAACTGTCTGTATATCAAATGCAAGCCCCTATTGATAGGGATCAGGTTTTATTTACTTATTTATTTATTTATTTATTTTATATAATTATTAGAGATGAGCGAGCACTAAAATGCTCGAGTGCTCGTTATTCGAGACGAACTTTTCCAGATGCTCGAGTGCTCGTCTCGAATAACGAGCCCCATTGAAGTCAATGGGAGACTCGAGCATTTTTCAAAGGGACCATGGTTCGGGAATAAAATGTGTTATTTAATTGAAAAAGAATGTCTTCTGATAAGTTAGCAGATGTATGCAAACATCTGCAATCTATTCTTCACTGTTCTGCGCGTATATTATCTCCCGACAAGTTAACAGATGTGAAGAACAGTGAAGAATAGGATCATTTAAGTGAAAAACACAGTGAAGAATAGATTGCAGATGTTCGGCACATCTGCTTACTTGTCGGGAGATACGCTGTCTCCGTGCCCCGCTGTCTCCGTGCCCCGCTGTCTCCGTGCCCCGCTGTCTCTGTGCCCCGCTGTCTCCGTGCCCCGCTGTCTCCGTGCCCCGCTGTCTCTGTGCCCCGCTGTCTCCGTGCCCCGCTGTCTCCGTGCCCCGCTGTCTCTGTGCCCCGCTGTCTCCGTGCCCCGCTGTCTCCGTGCCCCGATGTCTCCGTGCCCAGCTGTCTCCGTGCCCCGCTGTCTCCGTGCCCAGCTGTCTCCGTGCCCCGCTGTCTCCGTGCCCCGCTGTCTCCGTGCCCCGATGTCTCCGTGCCCCGCTGTCTCTGTGCCCCGCTGTCTCCGTGCCCAGCTGTCTCCGTGCCCCGCTCTCTCCGTGCCCCGCTCTCTCCGTGCCCCGCTCTCTCCGTGCCCCGCTCTCTCCGTGCCCCGCTCTCTCCGTGCCCCGCTCTCTCCGTGCCCCGCTCTCTCCGTGCCCCGATGTCTCCGTGCCCCGATGTCTCCGTGCCCCGATGTCTCCGTGCCGCTGCCTGATGTCTCCGTGCCACTCCGTGCCGCTGCCTGATGTCTCCGTGCTGCTGCCCCATGTCTTCGTGCTGCTCCCCGGTGTCTCTGTGCTGCTCCCCGGTGTCTCTGTGCTGCTCCTCGTTGTCTCTGTCCTGCTCACCGTGTTCTGCAATGTGTTCTTCACACATATATATTGTTCTTCACATACTATTTTGTTCGCACCGTTCCGCGCGTATCTTCCGACAAGTAAGCAGATGTGCCGAACATCTGTAATCTATTCTTCACTGTGTTCTTTACTGTGTTTTTCACTTAAATGATCCTGTGTTCACTGTTTTTATTCTATTCTTCATTGTTCTTCACTGTGTTTTTTTAATTAAATGCTCGATCTCGAGCAGGGGAAGTACTCGTCCGAGCAACGAGCCGTCTCGAGTACCTTAATGCTCGAACGAGCATCAAGCTCGGACGAGCATGTTCGCTCATCTCTAATAATTATACTACGATCTGATTAAAAAAAATGAAAGTAGTAATAATACAACTGCTGCTGCAGTCATCATCCCTTTTCCCTATAATTTCTCACTTAATCACATGGTGGATTTTTGCAGCCTGTCATTGTTATTTCAGCTCGATGACATTTCCTTGAATAGTGGTTTTAGCTTATTCACATTTGTGACCTTTGCAATATTTCACAGCTACATGTTACAAGGCTCCCAAACAAGCTCATCAACAATGGAACAACATGGCAATTCCTCTTATACTAATATCACTATACAGTATAAGAAAAGTACAGAATATAACTTTTCAGCTGAGTCTTGGTAAGGAAAGAATCCACATTGACAGTGTGTTCATGAAGTTATCAAAGCAAAACAGTTGCTAACATAATGATTTCCTGCTAGAAAAAATACTGAATGTGTTAGGATGTGGCTTTGATGTTCATCTTTCACTAGATAGGAAAGTGAATACATGTTTGGTAAATGTAAGGAACAGAATCAAAGACTTGTGCATGTTTCTGTAGACATAATACTGCAATCATCCAACAAATTTCATATTTTACAATAATCTGACCCATAAAATGGTCTATGGCTTCTACCAATTACATTTAGCATGCAAGCCAGGGAGCTCATGCAATAAATAGCTAAGCATAACAGTATGACGTTATGTCAGTGCATTCCCAACAAAGGCATCCAACATCCATAGTTATAAAAAATGACTATGACTCACTGTGTATAGCATAGCTGACTATGATTTGTATGATGCAGGAATGCATAATACAGGCCATCATACTCTTGGCCTTCATTGGATGAAATGGACTCAAATTCAAATGTTTGAGGTCTTTACTAGAAGCATTTTCACTGCCTAGGCCGAACATAAAGTAGGTGATTTATCATTGGTTTTCCTGGGCTATTTTGGTGTATAAAAGTCTTAAAGAAGTCATATGGAGGATTTTTAAGACTTTTCACTGCTAAAAAGTCTCACAGGACTACATGCACCACTTCATTAATCTGGCGTAAACATAGAACTAATGCTAGTGCAACACAGTGCAAAGCCAGATTCATGAATTGAGACTCTTGCAAAAAGTCCCATCAAAAGTCTCATAGTCACTCCAGTCCCCTGCTGGTCTATGTGATGAGACTTTTTATGCATTTTGAGATTTTTTTGGGACTTTTTGAAAAAAAAAAATCCCAGACGATAAGAACATTTATGAAACGGGCCACTCTAATGAATTTGATGGGCAGCAAAGCTCCAAAATTAGCTGGTCTAATGATAAATAACCCTCAAAGAGTCTATCTTATATATTCATAGGGAAAGTGCAAATATGAATCAGCCTTGATCAGATGCACCTTAAAGGTAACCTGCTTGAAAATTAACTGGTTATTGGCCTATCTGAGAGCAGGATACATGAATGTATTGTACCTTTTCTCCTCAGATATGTGGGTCATGAATACAGAATCACAGAGTGGTTCAGGCTTTCAAAGGATTTCCAAGAATACTTCAACATTGTATCAAATTGGTTTTATGAAAAACAACACCGAAACTATGTAAATCCTCACAGGTCTCTAAGAAGTTTAGTTGAACCACTTGCAGTAATTGAGAGGCTTCTATGTACCTTTACGGCCCCAGCTTAGAGGGTGGAGAATCTCAGCACCTTTTATTCCATTTTCCAAAGCAGATTTGCAGAAGTCTTGCTACCACAGATCCTCAGAAACTATAGTCTAAGAGGAATCTAGAAAAAGTAGGTGTGACTGGATATGCTCTCTGGATTGTCCGCAGGATCTCTTAAAATAACGGCTGTTGGAACGTATCCATTAAAAAGTGTTGCATTTAGTGCAGATGTGTGCTGTCTGTTTTCATAAATGGACGATTTTATCTGTCATTTGAGGCGATTCTAACTGATACTTATAAAGCTGTCAACCATAAGTGTTTGGGTGGAATATGACTTTCTCTCTGTCTTTCCTAGGAGTCGTGTCAGAAGTAGCTCTGTTATTTGTGTTAACCATTTCCTTGTTCTGCTTGGTTATAGAAATAGAAGAATTAAATAAATTCTTAAAACTATGAACACGCACTAAACCCCAAAATACATGTATAAACAGATCCATAGATGATGGCACTCAGCTTGTCTCTCTCTATTACATTGTGCCATCTGGAAGGGAAACACAGACCAACTTGTCATTTTTTCTTCTCTAGGACGTCACTTGAGCCTCACAGTAAATAATATATTATATTTCTTCATAACAACAATAGAACATGAAGATGCAGAGTTACTGACTAATCTAACATTTTGTAGATATATTATCTACCAGAAGATTAAAACAGAAAGATTGTAGCTTCAGTATATGATAGAATCTTATGCTATGAGTCATACTGTATCTTGGTAAGCTGCATAGAAGCCTATCATACATATATATGATCTTTACTTCTCTGTTTGCCTTGGCACATCATAGAAAGCAGGAGAAAATGAAAGCATAGTCACCCAAATATTTGTCATCAGCTTCTAAGATGTCAGTTGTAGCTGCCAATGCAAGGATTGCTTTGCTACCTAATGTGTATGGGGCTACTAAACACCATCCATTGTGTTTACTAGGTGAAACAAAATCTTTTGAAATTTAACATGCAATTGATTTTCTTCTGCGGGAGATATGTTATTTTTGTCAGCAACCTGCACCAGCAAGCCTGAACAGACTATAGACATGTTCACATGGTCAGGGTGTGCACTAAACAAACCTGTCATGAATTTTGGTTTCAGCTTCCTTTGAGATTAAGGATCCAAAACATGTCAACAGGGCCTTAATGTCAATGTTTCCGGGCTACAGAAACATGGACAGAAAAGCTATAATATGTATAAGAGTGGCCTAAGGTATCTCTATGGAACTACTTCACAATCTCTAGAAGAAAAAAAAAATAATATATATATATATATGTATATATATATATATATATATATATATATGTATATATATATATATATATATATATATATATATATATATATATATATATATGTGTGTGTGTACACAACTACATCTAACAATATATTGGGAACCTATGTGCTAGAGGTGACTACATACCATGATATCCTTAAAGTTATAACACAAAGTCTAAACTTTTTTGCCATCATTCCACAGACTTTTGAGTGACTCCCACTTTATTAATTGATCACATTAAATCCTTCTTCAATCATTCCAAATTTCTCAATTAATTATATTTCTCGGCATCACCTAAAACACTGAATTTAATACAAATCCATTATCGTAGCCTTCTGTAATGTAGTAATTAGTATTGTTCATGATGTAAAGAGAAAGTTAATTGTAACAAGTGACCATCCTGCATAATGGGTGAGAAAGCATCAAAACCCTATGATGCCACATGATGTGCCAGATGAAAATCTTTAGCTCCTCAGATATTAACAGAGGTACATTCAATTTTTATTGAACTCTTTATCACTCATGCACAGGTTCTGCTATGTCTATTCCTTTTTATCTCTTGTTTGGCAGATAGTGATCCTTTAAATAGACAGCTGTATAAGAAATAATACATTATAAGTCTCAGGGAAATATTGTACATAACATTTGTCTAGCAAATTTCTTCCCAATGAATACCAGTGACAAAATGACATACAAAATCACAACTAACTTGTATACAACATGTCAATCAATATAAAATCCACTGATTTCAATTCTTACATATCAAGATAATGACATATATCTCAAGTACTTTACACCTGTGCGAAAAAATCTTGGGACTGAGTCACCAGAGGACAATAGACCCTTGTTAACTTAAATATGTGACCTTAGCCTGACAAAAAGAGTCCTTGACTATCATCCACCAACTTCAAATGTGGAGTGACAGGATGAAATACCTGCTCTGTAATCTGACTTGGCTTCTTGATTTAACACTTTCTCTATCATATTTCTCTCCCCTTACCGGAGATTAAGGTTTGATGGGGGCTGGGGGACTATATTCACCTGCCTTGAAATAACCTAGAAATGATTTATTCATATTTTCTCTGTAATTCAATGTAACATTGATCAAGGCAGTGAGATATATGGGGAATGCTCACTAGCTGTTGTCTTTGTAACTCCCATCATCCAGCCTGCTAAATGTTTTATCTGCAATAAACAGATATCTTGCTTCTTCCACACTGTCTCTTAGGTACTGTAGACCTATTAATACAGTCAACTATTCTATAAATAAGAGCTTTCTTGGAGAAAGATGGAAACATAGTACAGTGCTGACATTAATGGCTTGTTTTATGCTCTCGATCCACTATGCTAGAATCACATTTCAATGCATGTTCCCTTGATATTAACCCTGCAGGCGGACACATAACAAGATTTAGCATGGTTCCTTACTTAGTCAGCAGAATAATATATTTAACCCCTCCTTCTCCATCATCACCAAAATCATATTTATATTATTACAGTAGTCTTTTCATTCCAACTATGTTGTAATGATTCAATGTGAACTCCAAAGTTTCAGCCCAAAGTAAAAAAAAATATCCCCTACTACAGAAATCCATCATGCCAAGGTATTATTTCCCACATTCTTATCTAAGACATTAACATTTCCTTAAAATGCTATGACTCAATCTGTTTAGGAAATTCTCAGAGATTGCCTTCAAGCCAGAACACCAGCAACATGAAAAGGTCAAAGAAAACAGTTCACTTCAGAAATTGACAGCACAGGATCAGGGAAATAGTAAAGGGAGAAATAAAAGCTTTTCTTGTATTGACAGAGATAGAAGGCTTATTTGCTGCAGTGCAGACTGCCAGTTCCCTCAGAAGTTTCAATCCACACACTTAGAAGGATGCATTCACCCACATAAAAGATCACTTACCTTAATTGAGATGCTTTCTGTCCTGTAGTCCAAGCAGCCAAACCAACACCCAGCAGGTAGAGCAAGTGCTGTCCCTGTTTCCTGTGAGTAGAGCCCAGCTGAAATCCTGAGAGCTTCTCTTGTACAGAGTGCTATTGTGCCAGTGATCTCTGTATAATATCTCCAAGCACTGTGCCCTGGACAGAGAGAGATCTTCTAACTAGGGCAATAGGCTCCTGTCAGGTCCCTTGAGACTTGGGATGATCATTGACCTGATTAGTGTTGAACACTCCCTACATCCAGGGAGAGCATACAGAGGATTGGACGGTGACAGGAGAATTGGGGGGAAAATGCACGGGAGCCACTTGGGAACGCTGTCTTTTCCAGACTAATGGATGTGTTGCTGCTGAAGCTGTGCAATTTGTGAGGAGGTTATGTACAGTGTTAACCAATGTGCTACTGCCTCTCTGTGCTGCTGCTGATGCTGCTGCTACTGGAGAGCTGATACAGTAGCTGAGAAGGTAGCACAGCCTCAGACAGCATGTACAACACATTAATTAGAGACTGATGGAGCTGTTTCATAACAAGAGGCTTAAATATGCAATTTTCTGTAAGCTAGCAGATAAAGTAGATTAACACACTTTCACTGACCCCAGAGACTGATTCTCCATTGCAACCACAGCACAGTGAAATGAATGTGGTGGTCCTACTGAGCCCCTGCCTGACGCTTGTCTATCATAGGAAAAATAAAATGTGTGCCCCTACAAAATAGCTCTGTTTAACTCCACAGCAGAATGGAAAATCATTCAATGGGCAGAAAAGTACAAAACAGCTGTAATCTGACAGGGAGAGAAATTAACTCCTGCTCCTACAGGGATGGGGAAACTGCGCTATGTTAACACAAGCCACTGAATCCAATCAATAGATGATTTTGTATTCTAAAACAAAAAGACCAAGCAGACATGGAAGCGTTTTAGTATAGTGTTTCATGGGAACATATAGAAATCTATATATAGCCACTCCATGGAAAATGAATTCTTAAGTAGAAAGGAGAATGATGCATCCCTGAGTAATTACACTTTAATTACTATGGTATTGACAGTATGGATTGCTGTTAAAATGCAATAAGGTTATAAATATTACATTATAAATACAAACTTTAGATTTAATTTCATGACCAAGGACCTATTATATGATATTGTATTGCCTGCACTGTATGAGGCATATCATAAATAGATCCACTGATGTTATACTAGGTTAGTGTAGAGCCATCAATTACCTAATTTATTCTTGTCATGGATTACCATAGTGTCCCTGAATAATGTGATGTCACAGGGACATTATACTGTCATGCCTCCTTGCATCACATCCGCAGGAATATAGGCAGAATACAGGCTGCATTATTTAACTTCGTCACATATTGTGGCTTTGCAGGAAAAGGGTTTGGAATTACAGTTTGGAATGATTATTTTGTTTGAGTGTTCCCAATCTTAAAGGGATCTAGCTTAAACACAATAGCACATTTGGGAATCAAGTTGAATTATCAGAATATTCAAATTCAAACACTGTAGATTTGATTTGACTTATGGGGGTGGTTTAGGTTTACATTTTCTTTTGTATTTTAAAATCCTAAAATAATAGAAGAATAGGTATACCTTTTAGTCCCCCAGAGAACCAGTGTTACCTCCCCATCTTTCCTATGTATCCACAGATGGTGACCACTTCAGCCAATCATTGGAAGCAGCAGTTATATCCCATTTTACTAGCGACAGCTATCCTTGCATCATGGCCAGTGACAGACATATGTCATATGCATATAAACAATGACATGGAGGGCATATGAAGAGGCAACACTGGGAATGGGAAGGCAGGTGTTCAGTATTTGTAATTTTGTTTTAATTTATTTAAAGGAGTCTAAAGACTAATTGACAGATTCTGCTCTAAATCATCCTTTATTATAACAGACACCACAATGGAAATCCAATGAACTCTATAAATGTCAATGGGGTCTTTTGGGCTTTCATTGATGTCCACTACTTCATACATTAGTAACTTCTGTTCTTCATTATTCTGGTCCTATGAAAGAGCAGAACAATGAAATCCTCTAGGGAGATGTGAATGTAGCCTTAAAAGTCAACTATTATATTTAAATATTTAACTATTTCTTTATCTCTCTCTGATAATTTCCTCTTCTACACATATCTCACTTTCCATATCTCTCTTTCTCTTCTCTATTTGTGTGTTGTATATATCACGTTCACTCTCTTTATGATGTAGACTTTCCTTTAGATGTGAACAGGGAGGACAAGTCGGAAGGAGAATTAATGAACCTTTAGCTGCAGCATGTTTCATTCTGTTTTCATGCAGCTTGCATGATAGTCATAATGTATGTGTGAACAAGCTTTATGTAACTGTTGACAAAAATGTGCTCACATTGGATTTCAAATGGAACTTGAGGTACTAAAATCGTTCTGAAATACTGAAGGAAGAAAGCTCATTGTCCCAGGTGGTTTATGGTGCTATATGTTATGAAATATTTCCAGAAAATGAGTAATATCTTTGAATCCGTTTATAAACCAACTCTTTGTATTTCCTTGTAATATTATCTATCTTGTGCATAGAAATTTTTTGTGCTAAAATTGGCCAAAAGTTAGACTTCTGTCAGACATGACACCTGGTGGAATCCACAGCCTTTTTTTTTTTTTAGAATGGTATGAGGTGACTAAATGATTTTTTGCCTTTAAAAGGCTTGTCCACCTCATGTCTTGTAATGTGTGTGTAAGTTTGGCAGTAGGATATTAGGTATTTTACCAATATGCATCAAATGTTCTGCACCTCTTCCTAGATATATTAATTTCAGCATTATGTCTTTCACTTCATCAACCAGACATTCCTGACCATACAATGGACGCAGATGGATGGTCATGTGATATCTATCTGTCCATGAACAATCACCCTGCCAGTGTAAAACTTTTAAAATATATTTATTGGTAAATTATCTAATATTGTACCTCCCCACAAGTTAACTATTATAACCCTTACAGGGATTCCCCAGTAGGGGATTCCAAAGATTTGATATAAGGGATTGCACCAAGAACTATTTTTTTAATCCTTGTTGCGGATCGCAGGCACACCCATGCCGCGGTCCCCGCTGCCGCTGTCCCACTCTCCGGCCTGGACTCACCTCTCCATGCTCCTGGCTGTACTCTTTCTAGGCCACGCGCTCCCACTGCTAGGGCGCGCACGTGCCAGCTCTTTAAGGCTTAAAGGGCCAGTGTCCTCCTTATTGGCTCATGCTAATCCGGCTCGCCCTTATAATCCGGCACCTTCCTTCACTCCCCTTCGGATCTTCAGCATCATTTCCTGCTAAGAGAAAGCCTCCAGTGTTCCCTGTTTTTCCAGTGTTCACCTGTGTGCCAGCGTTACTAGTATTCCTCCGTGTTTCCTGCTGTCATCTCAGGTTTGGACTGTTTCCTGTCGTTCTACCTTGGCTTCCACGCAGGCCTAGTCACACCCGTGGAACAACCTGGTGGCATCCCGCCGCAGCAAGACCATTCCCTTTGCGACGGGCTCTAACGAAGACCAGGTGTCCACTTAGACTCCGGTCCCGGCTTGCGGCTAGCTCCATCATCTCCTTCGGTGGTCCAGAGGGTCCACAGACTCTTCCAAGAGACTATTCCACACGCTTTCTCTCTTCAAGTGTGACACAAGGTTTTTAAAACATACAATTACACAACTGGAAAATTTAAACAAAGAAATATGAAGGTCCCTTCATATGGGAAACTGATATGCAATGTCCAAAGTGTTCCCTTATTCACCGCTCCAGCTCCAGATCTTGTGTTTGGAAGGAGCACTGCCCCTGCTGGTCATCTCTGCCTTGGCCTCCAGCCATTTGCTTTACACTGGAGGAAGCAGCACTGACCAGTTGACCAGTTGCCTCCCTAGCCTTACTCCAGTCCAGTTCTGCCAGTATTAGTGGTGTTTTCTGGAGTCCATACCAGTCTGATCTACTCTGGTGTCTGCAGGACCTGTAATGGGATCACTTCCTGTTATGTAACTGGATTGTGCATGTAACCTGTGTAACGAATTTTAATCTTAAAGGGGGTATTTATTGAATCCTGCCCTTTTCGCCAGTGCCTGAGGGTCAAAGTACCTTGTGTCTTGCCTGAAGTGATCTGCTGCCTTTCTTCCTCATTTGTGTCATTCTCCTGACCTGTCCTCTAGTCTTCCTAGGTCCAGTTGTCTTGTGTTCCCAATCTCCTTAGAGGAGCATCTGGTGCCCCCCTTCAACACCATATTTCCTTTTGATCTGATTCAAACATGTTCTGACTATTGTTTACAATCTGGTTATTTCATATATGTGCCTGGGGTTGAAAGATTCCTAATGCCTTCAATTAAGCTGCCCAAGTGATCATTTCAACACAAATAAAATAGACATAGGTTAATGTTAAAAATATTAATCCACATGTTCCTAAAAAGAAAATGTGAAATAATTTTCCACAAAGGTTCATTCTTTAAAAGAGCAGCTCTGCAAATTGACCTAGGATGAAATATGAATACCATTATGTAAATATCATGGACTAGAGACACATGTGTATAATGGTTACAGTACAGCCATGGAAAAAAATCATGTCTATGCCAAATATTTATGCTGAAAATCCTAAATGTTATCCAAAAATTTGCCTAAGGTTGGATTCACACGGATTCGCACGGTGGGCACACGGCAGTGCGTGGGAAGAGTAGGAGGGGGAGAGCGCTGCTCACCCCCGCCCCTCTCCATAGGGATACATGGCGCACAGCGCCATATGCCGTGAAAAAATAGGACACCGTACCTCTCCCGTAGGGCGCCGTGCTCCCATTGCCATCTATGGGGGACGTATATCAGCCGTATATATGTCGCCCCGTATATACGCCCCCCCTTGCGATAGTGTTAATGCAGCCTTAGGGATTTTCAGTACTATTACAGTACTAGTGATGAGCTTGAAATTATTGCATTTTAATATATACAAATTGCTTCCGATTTTAAGAAAGGTCCTTTGCTATTTGAAAATTGGAGGTTGACTCTGAGATTAACATATTGTAGCATTAATCTACATAAAAATATTTAAAGTTTTTTAATCCAGGTATGGATCAGTGTAGTTTAAATGGTTTTGCTTGTTAGCATCACTGTACAGGCTACTCTTTAAGAGTGAAAAGAAAGGTCGTGTTTAATGATGCCAATAAAGTTTGTTTTATACTTCAGTAGTGAATGGCTTGTCATATCTACCTTACTCATGTACTTCAAATGGTATGCTTAGTTTACTTAAAAACTGTTTGATACACAAAGTTCAGAGAAGCGATAGGATACAGGATTAGATCTTAAATTTCAAAATTTACTATTTGTCTTTCAAGACGTTTTAATCTTGACTGAAAAAGATCAACAAAAACAACCTGTCTGCCTAGAAAAAAAAGAGTGATGCCACATCTATTGACCGTTTTACACTATTTTTAGTCTTAGAAGGGGTGTGGCCTTGGGAAAAGGGGAAGTGGTTTGGCCATGTCACCAAAAAATTCAGTCTTTACAGAAAAGTCTAAAGTATGATTTCACAGTTCTAAGCTAATCCAGATAAGTCATCCATCATGATTTATCCAGAGCAGAATAAGACATCATTCACACGACTGTCCGGGGGGCCGTATATACATCCCCATAGATGGAAATAGTGGCTCAACAGCGCCGTAAATCGGAAAAAGATAAAGCATGATCTATCTTTTCCCGTGTGTGCAGCCGTGTAGTGCTCACCCCTCCTCCTCTCCAGCGCATTGCCATATGCCCACCTTGTATACGTGTGTATGAATGTAACCTAAGACTGTGGAGTCTGACTCTGCACTGGTGTATTCACTGATTTATTATAAAATCTCTCCCTGAGTGTGAATAAAGCTGTATAATACTGCCTAAATCTCAACCTTTCCCTGTTTCCATTATTATTATTTTTATTTTTATTTTAGTATTATTATTCATTTAGAAGTTTATGATTACTTTACCCAATCATTCTAAGGGTACATTCACACAGCGGTATGCCCGCCATGCGGGCATACCGCCGTGTGCTGGAGAGGAGGAGGAGGCAGCCCCTCCTCCCTCCATAGAGAATAGCGGCGCACGGCCGCACACACGCCAAAAGATAGAGCATGCTCTATCTTTTTGCGGTGTGCGGGCCGGATCGGTGCCACACATGTGTGTCACCGCATCTGCGCGGCGCCGCTATTGCCGTCTATGGGGACGTACATGCGGCTGCATGTACGTCCCCGCAGACGGCCATGTGAATGTGCCCTAACTTTCAGGGATGCTGTATGTGACAGAAATTACAACTGCATCTTAAAAAACCACCATTAGCATCCAAAGTTTAGTAATTGAAAAGTTTAGTTGAAGATATTCTTCTTTGTTTTATATCTAAGCAAAGGAAAATGTCCCTATCTCCTTTCTTCTGCCTCCTTTCCTGTCTGCTAAACTGCTTGATCAACTGGGCAGATCTTCCTTCGGTTTGTAGGTAAAAAGTTAGCAAGGAGAGTAATAAGGACAAATTCATCTTAGAGGAGATTACGGTAGGATATTCCTCTCACCTGAACTTTTTTTTCTCCCAGAATATTGCTTTAAAACTCCTAGAAATCTAAAATACACTCACAGTCCTCTGATATAGTATGCATGTGTCTTTGCCCCCCCTACTTGGTTCCTCCTGTTCATATGAAGTACAATGTGGCACATTTACTAACAACAGTGCAAACTGCAATAAATGCAGTTTGCTTGTGTATTGTGGAGAGGGCGCCAGATTCAGGATTTTTTCGGTACACCTTTAACATGAGGTTTGCAAGACAATTCATGTTAAATCTGGCGCACGGTCTGGAGCCCTTGAATGCTTCCTAATTTATGTCATATGAAGACTAGTGCAGCTGCACCGCAAAAGGTCGATTACGACACAAATGTGGTGCAGACACTTCTTAAATACCTGTGCAAGCAGTTTGTACCAAAACGAACATGCAAAGTGTGACAGCAAACTAGCACACGACCCTTAGTTAATGTGCCCCAATATGTCTTCACTAGAGACAGATCTTAGCAATGAATTAAGCAGTGTATCAAGCAGGATAATGGCTGATAAGAACTAGTAGAAACATTTTCCTTATATTAATTTAAAAGTTTTTTTGAAACAACACTCTTTGGACTCATCATTAATTAACAATAAGAACTGTACAACTGCAACTCAGCTCAATCTTTGAAAATAATAGAGTTTAAAAATTGTTAGTACTCAATATATAGTTATAAGGTACCTCATTTGTTTAGTGTTTTTTTACTGACTCTTAGGATGGATGTTATATTTTAATATTTTATGTGCAATAATAAGTAACCTACATATAGTGTTAAGCAGTCTTAGTTTAGCAAAAATCTATTTCTTTGCACTATTAATGTACATGCCAGCTTTAGATAAAGGAGTTAAATATACCAGCCAAAAGAAGGAAAGTGTGTTTCTCAATGGTCAGAGAGAATGCTGATCCAGGCATCACTCGCTAAAAATTTATAGCTGTACCTGGCCATTTGGTATTGGAGCAGAAAATAACTGATGTTGAGAATCACCGCTGTTGAACAAAGCATGTTAAGAGAAAAATAACAGTAGAACAGAACCCTTGTGACTATCACTTTAATTAATCATTTTGAGAAGATCTATAAAATAGCAGTGATTAAGTCGTAGAAATACCCAGCAGGGATTTTTTTAGCACTTACTACTATCTAGATATATTACAGAATGTGAAAAGTACAGATATTGTGTGGATGATGTGGTAAATTGTTAACATGATACTAGAAGTACAGCCTCCACTAACAGTATATCAGGCCGTTCTATAATGTGAAACATACTACCTGGCACTTCGTAATGCTCCAGCAGATAGAATAACTTTTGCTACACTACATCAGCGGTCCAGAAGCAATTTAACTGTCAAGTAAAGATGTAGGAAACATTATTGTGTCTACTGATGTGTAACAATGAGCAAAAGGACATGTTAGCATAGCAGTGAACTCTGCAGTTTTAACTGCCCAGAGCTCTACAGTTTTCTTAATGAATCCAGTAGGTTGAAATAGGTAACCAGAAGTTAACTGGGACATACCCGAAGAAACTAGTCATCGGAACAACAAAAACGAAACACAAAGAATGGGACCTTTGTGATTGACAAATATCAATCCAGAAAAAGATCAGAGGCACTTACTTAAGCATTTTTGCTATGAACTCCTGAAATAACATCAGCTAATTGCCACTGATGAATGAAAGCCAAACACTTTCATTTAAAGGAAGCCCACCATGTCCAAAAAAATGCCAAAAGAGGAAGAAATATTGTGTAGAATGTTTTAAAACTTGACAGATATAATTTAAATATTTCTTTCCTCCTATCTGTCATTTTAGAGAAAATTCTTGTTATGTAATACAAATTTCTGGTGCATCAGGGATCAGGGATCAGGGGCAATGTCTGCTACTGCAGTTATTTTATCCCAATCCTTTGTTGGGAAAAGGTTGAGGCTGTGGGAAGTAATCATGACCCCACCCCTACTGTGTGCCCATACAATGAGTAAGATCTACATATGGGGTGTTTCTGTACTAGGTGAAATTGCACAACACCTTTTTAGAAGGGTTTTCATATTTTCTCCTTTTTTTAGTATGTAAAATGTAGATCTTAATGTAATATTGCCTAAATTCGAATATTATAAATGTCATCTCTATTTTTTTATATTACTGTAAAGCTCTCAAATGGTTGAAAAAATTCCTAAAACCATTTTTTTTATATTTGAAGAGTTGCAGATATAAAAATGAGGGACTTTATGGATGTATAGACAATAAATCATAAAAATGAATAAATCATGAACTATGAAAATCTAAATTAATATCTATTCTATGGAGGAATTATGGAGGATTTGGAAAGATACTCAAAGTCAAAGTGGAAAATCAAATTTCAGGCTGATACAACTTCAATGGATATGCTTCAAAACAAGGAAATGAGACTCATTAGTGTGTGGCCTCCACATTGGCTCTACATTGCCTGGGCATCATCCTGATGAGGTTGTGGATGTTCTCCTGAGAGATCTCCTTCCACACCTGGACTAAGCATTTTTCAAGTTCTGTACAGTGTTATGGTGCACCCTGGAATCAGAAGGAACCCAAGATCCACTGCACCTGTTCATCATCTCACAATGGGTCTAAAGATCTCAAGATCTCAAGGCTACCCAAAAGCAGTCAGGGTACTTCTGGTACCTCTCAAATTTAAGGCTATGTGCCCTCAAAAGAAATGTCTCCCCACACCATTTTGACCTAATGTCAACCCAGTCACACTTTTGCAGACAGCATAATGTACTTCATAGTGTCACATGTGCTCAGTGTGAACCTGCTCTCAGTGCACTAATACAATCTTGGTGTTGGGCTGTAAGCTGCGACTTTTGGATACCACCATCATGAAGTCTGGTTCTAACAGTTTGAGCAGACACGTGGATATTAGTTGTATTTTGTAGGTCAGTTTATAGGGCCCAGCACTGGTCCTTCTTTCACAAAGGATAAGGTATCAGTCCTGCTGTTGTGTTGTTGCCCTCCTATGACCACTAACCTCTTGCACTTCTGTGTCTCCTGTTATCTACTCCATGCTCTGGACACTGTGCTGACCCAAACAGCTAGCTCTCTTGCCACAGCTCATATTGATGTGCCATTCTGGATGTGCTGCACTACAGTAGAAATTTCTGAAGGTTGGAGACCCTGCCTCATGCTTCCTCTGAGTGTGAGAGTGTCATGCTTGAGGGTTGTGGATCCTCTGGACCACTGCAGATGATGACACAAGCCACTACCTGGGACCGGAGTCTAAATGGTACCTGGTTTTCACCAGTGCCCGCCACAAAGCGGGTTTGACAAGCTGCAGCATGGTACCATCAGGTTGTTCCACAGGCGTGACTTGTCTGCAGTGGTGGCCAAGGTTGAGGTACAGGAATGGCAGACAATCTCGTGGTCAGGTGACAATGGAACGCAGGGGACACTGGAAAGCAGGAAAATCGCAATAGAGCTTTCTCTCGGGCACAAAGATCTGGCAGAGTGTGATGGGAGAGGCAGGTTTAAATAGCCGAATGGGAAAATGGCCTGTGCCAATTAATGGTGCGCTGGGCCTTTACATTTTCTGAGGTTGCCGCCGTTGCACGGTGACGCGCGTGCACGGAGCGAGGCCTGGGACTCGGAGTGGGGACAGGTATGTGGCGCTGCCGCTGCACCTGCAGGTAGCGAGTGGCACGGGTGAGCCCGCAACCCACGATATGGGTCGTGGGACCACCTGTGACAGAAAGCAATGACAAAATGCAAAAGTGACCAAAACAATGAGTTCTGAGAAATGGAGATCACCTATAAAATCACTCTTTTGTAGAGATTGTTTTGCTAATTTCTACCTGTTGTCTCCTTATATTATATTTTTTTTTACTCTGTAATCTCTTTTGTGAGGTATTTGGGCAAAAATGTAAATTTTTTAAGGTTATTTTTCCTTTTTCTAAGGTGTTAAATCTTTGGGCCAGGTAGTGATATTATTTTACTGTATGGGTTGTGATGGACTTGTTAATACCAAATATGTTGGCTTTTTGTGGTGAGTTCCATTTTTTTAAATATCAGATTGTATTCTTAAATGTGATGGGGAAGTTAAAGAGAACATGCTATTTAACCCCTTCGCATTGCAGAATTTTTAAATTAATTTTTTGCTAATAACTTTTTTATACTTCAGTGTCTAGAGCTGTGTAACATGTCATTTTTTGCAAGATGAGTCGATGTTTTCATTGCTTCCATTTTGAGGACTGTGCAATAGAGATGAGCGAACATACTCGTCCGAGCTTGATGCTCGTTCGAGCATTAGCGTACTCGAAACTGCTCGTTGCTCGGACGAATACTTCGCCCGCTCGAGAAAATGGCATCTCCCGCCGTTTTGCTTTTTGGCGGCCAGAAACAGAGCCAATCACAAGCCAGGAGACTCTGCACTCCACCCAGCATGACGTGGTACCCTTACACGTCGATAGCAGTGGTTGGCTGGCCACATCAGGTGACCCTGGAATAGACTAGCCCCTGCCCGCGCTGCTCGGATCATTCTGTGTCTGGATGCCGCTAGGGAGTGAGCTGCTGCTGGTCAGGGAAAGCGTTAGGGTGTTCTATTAGAATAGTGTTAGGCAGGAGTGATTCTACAAGAACCCAACAGCCCTTCTTAGGGCTACAATAACGTTATACATTTTTTTTTTTATTTGCTTGTGGCTGGGCTTGCTGGCACTAGTAGTGCAGCTAGTACCATATTGTGAGGAATTTGCAGGGGGTCTTGCTACCGTTGTGTTTAGCTCTTAGTGACACACATATCCACCTCAAACACCAAAGTGGGACAATTTATTAGGGGTTTGATTAGAATTAGGCAGAGTCTGCTGATTTATTTATTTTTTTACCTTTATTTCATTTTATAGCTCAAACTCATCTTGCAAAGCAGTGTGCTTTCAGTGTAGGCTACAAAATAGCCATAGGAGAACCCCAACGGCTTACTTAGGCCTACAATAGCGTTATATTTTCCTTTTTTTTGTTTGCTTGTGGCTGGGCTTGCTGGCATTAGTAGTGCAGCTAGTACCATATTGTAAAGGAATTTGCTGGGAGACCTGCGACCGTTGTGTTTAGCTCTTAGTGACACGCATATCCACCTCAAACACCGAAGTGGGACAATTTATTAGGGGTTTGATTAGAATTAGGCAGAGTCTGCCCCCTCCCAGCAAAATTTGGCATTTGAACCGGCATACTCTGAGGAACTGTTTTCTGGACCCTTCCCACAGTCACAAACCACCAGTCACAAACCACCAATTTTCCGATGCTCAGGTTTTCCACCAATCACAGTCTGTGGGTGATGATGACATTATTCACGTAGTGGAAGAAGTGTGTAAAGAGGTGTCGGACGATGAGGAGACACGGTTGTCAGACAGTGGTGAAGTTGTTGTCAGGGCAGGAAGTCCGAGGGGGGAGCAGACTGAGGGATCGGAGGATGATGAGGTGACAGACCCAAGCTGGGTTGATAGGCCGGGTGAACACAGTGCTTCTGAGACGGAGGCGAGTCCTATAGCAGAACAGGTTGGAAGAGGCAGTGGTGGGGCCAGACGGAGAGGCAGGGCCAGAACTGGTGCATCAGCGCCAAATGTTGCCCGTAGTCAAGCTCCCGTGGCGAGGGCTAGATTTTCAGAAGTCTGGAGGTTCTTTAAAGAAACACCGGATGACCGACGGACTGTGGTGTGCAACCTTTGCCAAACCAGGATAAGCAGGGGTTCCACCACTACTAGCTTAACTACCACCAGTATGCGCAGGCATATGAATGCTAAACACCCCACTCAATGGCACCAAGCCCGTTCACTTCCGGCCGGGCACACCACTGCTCCTTCCCCTGTGTCATCTGCTAGTCAGCCCCCTGCCCAGGACCACGGCCCAAACACCTCCCGTGCGAAAACCCCATCTTCGCCTCCACGATCCTCCACAGCATCCACCAGCGTTCAGCTCTCCATACCCCAGATGCTGGAGCGCAAAAGGAAGTATAGCGCAACCCACCCAAACGCCCAAGCCCTCAACGACCACATCTCCAAGTTGCTTAGCCTGGAGATGCTGCCCTATAGGCTGGTAGAGACCGAGGCCTTTCGAAACCTCATGGCGGCGGCCGCCCCTCGGTATTCGGTCCCCAGCCGCCACTACTTTTCCCGATGTGCCGTCCCAGCCCTGCACAAGCACGTGTCAGAGAACATCACCCGTGCCCTGACCAACGCCGTTTCTGACAAGGTCCACCTGACCACGGACACGTGGACGAGTGCTGCCGGGCAGGGCCACTTTATGTCGCTGACGGCACATTGGGTTAACTTGGTGGAGGCTGGGACCGAGTCTGACCCTGGGGCTGCTCATATACTGCCGACACCGAGGATTGCGGGGCCTACCTCGGTCCAGGTCTCAAAGGCCTACTATGCCTCCTCCTCCTCCCACCCCTCCTTCACATCCTCCTCCTCCGAATTACCATCTGTGGGCATGGCGTTATCAGTCGGTAGCTCTAGGCACAGCAGCAGTGCCATCGCTAAGCGACAGCAGGCGGTGCTCAAACTGCTGAGCCTAGGCGATAAAAGGCACACCGCCCAAGAGCTATTACAGGGCATCACGGCGCAGACTGATCTGTGGCCTGCACCGCTGAACCTGAAGCCAGGCATGGTTGTGTGTGACAACGGACGTAACCTGGTGGCAGCTCTGCAACTCGGCAGACTGACACATGTGCCATGCCTGGCCCATGTGTTAAATCTCATAGTTCAGCGTTTCCTCAAGACATACCCCAATCTGTCTGATTTGCTCACGAAGGTGCGCCGCATCTGTGCGCATTTCAGGAAGTCCAGCACAGATGCTGCCACTCTCAGGGCAGCGCAGCGCCGCCTCCAACTGCCCGCTCACCGACTGTTGTGCGACGTGCCCACAAGGTGGAATTCAACATTAACCATGTTATCCAGAGTTTACCAGCAGCGCAGAGCGATTGTAGACTGCCAGATGTCAACTTCCACCAGAACTGATAGTCAAGTCAGTCAGCTTCCTCAAGTCTACAATGAGGAGTGGATGTCTGATATCTGTCAGGTGCTGAGTAACTTTGAGGAGTCAACACAGATGGTCAGTGGCGATGCCACCATCATCAGCCTCACCATCCCTCTGCTTGGCCTGTTGAAAAACTCTCTGGTCAGCATGAAGTCGGAAGCTTTGCGCTCGTCACAAGAGACGGGGGAAGAAGATTCCCTTGTTGATAGCCAAAGCACCCTTAGGTCTGTTTCTCAGCGCATATCGGAGGAGGTGGAGGAGGATGAGGAGGAGAATGTTGGCGAGACAGAAGAGGGGACCATTGTTCAGTCCTTCACTGTTCAGCGTGTATGGGCAGAAGAAGAGGAGTTGGAGGAGTTGGAGGAGGAGGAAATGGGCAGTCAGGCCAGTGAGGGGAGTGAATTCTTGCGCGTTGGGACTCTGGCACATATGGCAGATTTCATGCTAGGCTACCTATCCCGTGACCCTCGCGTTCAAAGAATTTATTCCAGCACCGATTACTGGGTATTCACTCTCCTGGACCCACGGTACAAGCAAAATCTTTCCACTCTCATCCCTGGAGAGGAAAGGAGTGTGAGAATGCATGAATACCAGCAGGCCCTGGTGCACAAGCTGAAACAGTATTTCCCTTCTGACAGCGCTAGCGTCAGAGGGCGTACTTCTGCGGGACAAGTAGCGAGGGAGAGTAGGCGAGCAGGCAGCTTTTCCAGCACTGGCAGGGGTACGCTTTACAAGGCCTTTGCCAGTTTTATGTCACCCCAGCAAGACACTGTCACCTGTCCCCAGTCTCGGCAGAGTAGGGCTGATCTTTACAGAAAGATGGTGAGGGAGTACGTAGCTGACCATACCATCGTCCTAAATGATCACACAGCTCCCTACAACTACTGGGTTTCAAAGCTGGACATGTGGCACGAACTGGCGCTGTACGCCTTGGAGGTTCTTGCCTGCCCTGCCGCTAGCGTGTTGTCCGAGCGGGTTTTCAGTGCAGCTGGTGGCATCATCACCGATAAGCGTACACGCCTGTCGACTGACAGCGCTGACAGGCTGACGCTTATCAAGATGAATAAAGCCTGGATTTCTCCGGATTTTCATTCTCCACCAGGTGAAAAAAGCTCAACCTGAATAATGTACGCACTCCTCCTCCTCATTGTCCTCCTTCTCCTCCTCTTTGTACACTAAAGCATAGGAAACTGGCTATTTTTTGCCAGGGCCAACTGGCTCTAGCTATAGTACTCTATGTATTTAATTTTTCTGGAGGGCCACCTACCGGTCCTCTGTTTAAAGCAATTTTTGGGAGTGCCACATACAGGCACTCAATCTATTTAATTTTTCTGGAGGACCACCTACCTGCTCCTCTGGTTTGAAAACTTTTTTGGACTGCCACATACAGGCACTCAATTTATTTAATTTTTCTGGAGGACCACCTACCTGCTCATATGGTTTGAAAACTTTTTTGGACTGCCACATACAGGCACTATCCAAATTAAATTGTCTCCATAGCAGCCTCCACATGTCGTCCTTTTAGCTGGCTCCACATGTTGACTCCATTGCTACCTCCACACGTCATCGCCATAGCTGCCTCCAAAAGTCGTCCATATAGATGCCTCCATACATTGTCTCCTTATCAAACGAACTGTGTCAGGCAGAATTTTGGGTTGTTTTCATGGCTTCCACATCAAACTTGTTAACTTTGTCGCCACCCTGCTGTGTAATCCACAAAATATACTGGCAAACTTTTATCATTTACCAATATTATTTCAGCGCTTCTTGCGCATCTGTTTACATTCCCCTCACCCGCCATATCCCCAACTTATAAGAACGCTACTACACTTGATCTTATACAAAAGGTTCTTAGAAGTGCTGTTTGGGGAGTAGCCTAGAGACAGGGGCTTGGATTGGCGAAAGCTCGCCTGGCAGCGGAGCGCCAGCTCCATCTCAAGATCCAACTAACATAGTTTTAACTGCAGCACCTTTAATCTACTACTAGTTCACTGCCTCCATACATCGTCCCCTTATCAAACGAGCTGTGTCGGGCAGAATTTTGGGTTGTTTTCATGGCTTCCACATCAAACTTGTTAACTTTGTCGCCACCCTGCTGTGTAATCCACAAAATATACTGGCAAACTTTTATCATTTACCAATATTATTTCAGCGCTTCTTGCGCATCTGTTTACATTCCCCTCACCCGCCATATCCTACACTTATAAGAACGGTACTACACTTGATCTTATACAAAAGGTTCTTAGAAGTGCTGTTTGGGGAGTAGCTTAGAGACAGGGGCTTGGATTGGCGAAAGCTCGCCTGGCAGCGGAGCGCCAGCTCCATCTCAAGATCCAACTAACATAGTTTTAACTGCAGCACCTTTAATCTACTACTAGTTCACTGCCTCCATACATCGTCCCCTTATCAAACGAGCTGTGTCAGGCAGAATTTTGGGTTGTTTTCATGGCTTCCACATCAAACTTGTTAACTTTGTCGCCACCCTGCTGTGTAATCCACAAAATATACTGGCAAACTTTTATCATTTACCAATATTATTTCAGCGCTTCTTGCACATCTGTTTACATTCCCCTCACCCGCCATATCCCAAACTTATAAGAACGCTACTACACTTGATCTTATACAAAAGGTTCTTAGAAGCGCTGTTTGGGGAGTAGCCTAGAGACAGGGGCTTGGATTGGCGAAAGCTCGACTGGCAGCGGAGCGCCAGCTCCATCTCAAGATCCAACTAACATAGTTTTAACTGCAGCACCTTTAATCTACTACTAGTTCACTGCCTCCATATATCGTCCCCTTATCAAACGAGCTGTGTCAGGCAGAATTTTCAGGTGTTTCACCAGATACATAGTGGAACTCGGCCCATCTGTCGCCGCGATGCTGGAGACCTGAAGTTGCAATCATAGCAGCGCAATATGGATGCCCCATACTGTCGCTCTTAATCATGGAACCATTTCCGTAAAAACAATTAAAAATAGAACCACTTTGTTATTCCATTATTCCTAGGTGAAATATTCAAACGACCCGGCCTGATTTGAAAATTTTAATTTTTTCAAAGTAAACGCTTCTGGCCCCCAGCCCCATTTTGGGTGGGGAGGAGCTGAGAGACAGAGGCTTGGACAGGCGAAAGCTCGCCTGGCAGTGGACCGCCAGCTCCATCCCAAGATTAGGCAGCCTCAGAGGCATCCATGCATGCTGCCCCTGCTGTTTCCTGTCCATTTTGCCTCCACGATCCTCCACAGCGTCCACCAATGTCTCATTTCAACTCTCTATACCCCAGACACTGGAGCACGAGAGGATATGCAGCACATCATCCCCTTATCAAACGAGCTGTGTCAGGCAGAATTTTCAGGTGTTTCACCAGATACATAGTGGAACTCGGCCCATCTGTCGCCGCCATGCTGGAGACCTGAAGTTGCAATCATAGCAGCGCAATATGAATGCCCCATACTGTCGCTCTTAATCATGGAAGTCGTTTCCATGGCTGCCTCCACATGTCGTCCCCTTATCAAAAGAGCTGTGTCAGGCTCATTTTTCGGGTGTTTCACCAGATACGTTATGGAACTTGGTCACTATGTCGCCACCATGCTGTGTTATCGACTAAATATACCGTCAACCTTTTGTTCACATAGGAAATCATTTCACCTTCTTTGGTGAAACCTGAGTCCAATTAGGGTATGTCGCCATGAGACTCTCTAGCCTGCCACTGCTGCCGCTGCCTCTGCATGCCGTCCCCTATAGTGTCAGGGTCACTTATTGGATGTTTTAGATGCTATCTAGCCTCATTCGGTCACTCTGTCATGGCCATGCTGTTGCCCATAATTTTGGCATAATGGTGCGATTAAGCAGCCTCAGAGGCATCCATGCATGCTGCCATGCTGCCCCTGCTGTTTCCTGTCCATTTCCGTGGTGTTTCCATCCTTTTCTGAGGTTCCCAGGTGTTTGGCCAAGCTTCCCTGTGCAGAGCCTTGGTCCCCTTGAAAAATGCTCGAGTCTCCCATTGACTTCAATGGGGCTCGTTATTCGAGACGAGCACCCGAGCATCGGGAAAAGTTTGTCTCGAATAACGAGTACCCGAGCATTTTAGTGATCGCTCATCTCTACTGTGCAACCTTTTGATCACTTTTTATTAATTTTTTTATGTGATGTAAAATGGAGTTTCGGACATTTGGATGCTATTTATGAAGTTATGAGGTTCAACGATAACAATTTTTTAATTAACAAACATAATATTTTTGGGTTCTGGAAATACCTAGCATGTTGGTGATTTTTACTGTTTATTTCATTTTATATCATTTCTAAGGAAAGGGGGATGATTTGAATTTTTAGGGTTTTTATTTTATAATATTTTTTTTACTATTTTTTTAGACCCTCTAGGGTACTTTAATAGTAGATGGTCTGATCATTTCTACCATATACTGCAATACTATTGTATAGCAGTATGTGGTGTTTTTACACAGTATTCACCTCAAGATCCCTCTTCATACAGTATTAGCAGCTCTATGTCATACATGTACGGTATGGAGCACTAAGAGGTTTAATTGACTTACCCAAAGTAAATACTTAATTAAAACTATGATTAAAAAGCATTGGTCTTATCCTTAACTGGTTCCTTTTCATGGCCAGTTAAAAATTAGTTTGTATACAACTTACCTCATATGATTTTATCACACATGCATGGAAAATGTTACTTGTATGTATCCAGTCACATAAAATCCTAGCATCGTAAGGAGTAGAAGTCCATTGAGGCATGCTGTGATTTCATGTGATCACATACATGCATGGTGTGATCAATATAGGCCACATGTACCTGGGGGAGGGGGCATTATATTCATCAGTGCTTATACCATTCAACCACTTTCTCCAGCCTCGGCTTGAATAGTCTAATTGAGTCATAGCTAGAAGTATCATTAACTCTCCAGGAGGTAGAGCCTCAAAGGATTTCTTCAGACGTGCAGGCACTGACTGTTTCACTCTACTTTTTAGACAAGAGAGAAAGGAAATATTTATCTCTCGGTCATGGAGTTATGGTCGATCTCAGCCAAAGGCCAGACACATTTTTGAAATCGGGCTAGAGTATCTTACAGCCAAATAGGTTCTAGTATCCTTGAAGACGAAGACTTAAAAATCTTTGAATGGGAAAATAGCAAATGGGCCATGCCCGATATCAATGTGATCCAGGGATTCACCCTAATCCAATGACACCAGGACTCTGACCTTATGGGTCCCCATTGAGAAGCTAGAAGTCCACCAAAGTTCTGGGCCTAATCGTAGAGCCCTCCTATGGGTATGAAAGGATGTGTCTGAACCTATTATAATCAGAGTACCACATGTGCCCATTGTCTTTGCCTGGGGTAAATTTTCACCCTCTAAGTGCAGAAAGGATTATTAAGTGAGGACTATCCATCTCCATTAGACTTATACAAGGAAACTAACTCTTTGCTTGTACTTGTACTACTAGTGTAGTCCTACCCTTGTGGTTTGCATTCTGCTAACTGTATATATTATATACTCTGCTAACTTTGTTATCTTCAAAATAGACAAAGTGCTATTAATTCCTACCTCTATATAATTAATAAATAAATTAACCCCTTAAGGACGCAGGGTTTTTCCGCTCATTTCTCGCTCTCCAACTTAAAAAATCCATAACTTTTTCATTTTTACGTGTACAGACCTGTGTGAGGGCTTATTTTGTGCGTAACAAATTTTACTTTCAAGTAATGTTATTTATTTTAACATGCCGTGTACTGCGAAGCTGAAAAAAAATTCCAAATGTGGAAAAATTGAAAAAAAAAACGCACGTCACGTTCTTGTGGGCTTAGTTTTTTCGACTTTGACTGTGCACTCAACATAACACCTCAGCTTTATTCTGTGGTTCGGTGTGATCGCGGTGATACCAAATTTATATAGGTTTTATTGTTTTTTAATACATTTTCAAAAATTAAACGAATGTGTACAAAAAAGAAAAAAAATTTTTTGCCATCCTCTGACGCTAATAACTTTTTCATACTTCGGTGCACGGAGATGTGTGAGATGTCATTTTTTGCAAAATGAGCCGACATTTTCATTGCTACCATTTTGAGGTCTGTGCGACATTTTGATCATTTTTAATTTCATTTTTTATGTGATGTAAAAAGGTGTAAAAGTCGCATTTCGGACATTTGGGCGCCATTTCCTGCCTCGGAGGTCACCTCCGGCCGTAACCGGGCATTTTGGGATGCGGCGATACATAATATGTTTGTGATTTTTACTGTTTATTATGTTTTATATCAGTTCTAGGGAAAGGGGGGTGATTTGAATATTTTATAAATTTTTTTTATTTTTTAAACTTTTTTTTTCTTTTTTTTCCCACTATTTCTTAGACCATCTAGGGTACATTAACCCTAGATGGTCAGATCGCTCCTACCATATACTGCAATACTACTGTATTGCAATATATGGCATTTTTGCAGGTCATTCATTACAATGAGCCACTGGCTCATTGTAACGAATCTCCAGAAGCCATGTAGCCTCATGTCAAAAGAAGACCCGAGGCTACCATGGCAACCGATCGTCGCCCCCCGATGACCTTCGGGGCGCGACGATCGTAAAAAAAATGGCGGCGCCCGCGCGTCGCCGTCTTTTAAACGCCACCGGCGACTTTGCCGGCGGCAATGACAGTGTTAATAGCAGCGATCGGTGCAAGCACCGACCGCGGTTATTAGCGGTGGGGGTTTTCTGCAAAATGCAAAAACCCCCACCTTTGTATGAAAAGGACTTAGCCCGTGAGCCCTCTTCATACACTCCTTATACGTCTGCGCCGTAGAGCTACGGCGCAGAGCGTTAAGGGGTTAAACAGTAGTGGGCCAAGCACAGAACCCTGGGGTACACCACTTATAACTGGTGATCATTCCGAGTAGGAATCATTGACCACAACTTTCTGCATACCGTCCTTCAGCCAGTTTTCAATCAGATCGCAAATGATTCCTTCCAGATGAATGGACTTTATTTTACCCATAAGGTGTCTATGAGGGACAATGTCAAATGCCTTTGCAAAGTCCAATTTACTTTGACAACTTCTATCCTTAGTAAGCCCATGCTGGCTGTCACTTATTATACAATTTGATATCACAATCTCTTGTATATAGTCTTTAAGTAACATTTCCAATATTTTCTCCACAATGAAAGTTAAGCTTACAGGCCTGTAATTGTAAATTCTAGAGCCTTTTTTAAATGCTGGCATAACATTTGCCTTGCATCAGTCACTTGGCACCAATGCTAGTCATTAGCAAATTTTTGAAGTTTTTAGACAGTGGTGTAGCAATAAGTTATTTAAGAACTCTAGGGTGTAACCCATCTGGTCCAGGAGCCTTGTACACATTAATTTTATTGAGCTTAGAATGGATTTTGTCTACATTCAACCAGTCTTGTATATTACAGGATGCATGACCTGCACTGGCACCACCCACTTCAGAGGTCTTTTCTTCTGTTGTATAAACAGAGCTAAAAAAAAAAAAACATGCCGTGTATCCACCTTCTCTTGGTCTCTATTCACCAAATCCCAATGTTTTTTGCATTGATATACTTTATTAATACAATTCTCTTGTTTGTCATATATTGCCATTTTAACTGTAGCTGTAAGCCATGCAGGGTGTAATCTAGCCTGTCTATACTTGTTACCTATTGGAATAAATTTAAATATAATGACCCAGTATAGATTTCAATGTCTTCCATTTAACTTAAGTATTATCATGTGACAGTATCTAATCGCAGTCTATAGCCTTTAATGTAGCCCTGAATTTTGGGAAATTAGCCTTCTTAAAATTCAATATTTTTTATTTTCTGAAATGTATTTGCTTTTTACAGTTTCAGAAGAAAATAATTATGTTTTTTGTGAATGTGCGGTGACTGGTTCCCTTTAATGGACTTTAGCTATATGTTTCTGATTTACGTTTTATTATAAAGTTTTTTTTATTGATAATGAGATCATATGCATTTGTTGACACTGGCACTACTAGGTCCTGCCCCTGGCAGGATCAATCCAGCAGTCACAGTTGGCAGCCCTGGGGATTTTTATTGTTGGCTAGGGTTTCCATGGAGAGGATTGGCACACTCAGAACATGGCACAGGGATTGGGTGAGGTTTAAATCATGTACGACAGATGTGAGGAATCCCTGTAGACGTCACAGTTATGTGTGACCACGGCGTCTGGTATTGTGACAATCACAATCTCAGGTGTTAGTGAAGAGACCCAGCACAGATCACACAGGTTCTGCTTCCAAGATTGTGCGATCTCCTGCGCTTACATGCAGGGCAGGATGCTGCAACATACCATATTTTCTGAGGTAGTACCACAGCATAATGCAGGAAGGTGAGAAATTGTTCAAAAATGATTTCCACTTAAAGTGACACATGTCAGATTTGAAAAAAAATCAGGGCTAAGCATTAAGTCACACTGTGGATGCATCATTAAGGGGTTACGGCACATTCATCAATGGAAGTGCTGAACACCTTAGTTTATGGTAAGCTTTGCTTCTGCTGCTTTTTATATTACCTAGGGTTTTAACCTGTTCTGAACTCAGATTTTTAATTGAACCTGTGTATTAAGTGTTGCATGTCTCTAGATGTGCTTCCCAATAAATTAGAATGGCAGCAAAAAAGTTTTTTTAGCAATTCTATTTAAAAAGGGAAACTCATATATTACATGTCCAGAAGGCAGTCACTGACACACTCCGCAATGAGGGTAAGCCACAAAAGGTCATTGCTAATTAGGCTTGCTGTACACAGAGTGCTGTATAAAAGGATATTAATGAAAAGTTTAGTGGAAGGAAAAAGTCTAGTAGAAAAGGTGCAAACGCAAGTGGGATTAACCACAGCTTTGATAGGATTGTTAGGAAAAGAACATTTAAAAATTTGGGGTGATTCACAAGAGTGGACTTTCGCTGGAGTCAGTGCTTAAAAGCCGCCAAACACAGACAAATTCGGACCATAGGCTACAAGTGTCACATTACATGTGTCAAGCCACTCCTGATGAATCGACTATGCCAGAAGCTTATTACTTGGGCCAAGTAGAAAAAGAACTGGACTGTTGGTCAGTGGTCCAAAGTGCTGTTTTGAAATGAAAGTAAATTTTGCATTTAATTTGGAAATCAAGGTCCCATAGTCTGGAGGAATAGTGGAGAACTACCCCATCTAAAATGCTTGAGGTCTAGTGTGAAGTTTCCACAATCAGTGGTGGTTTGGGGAGTCATGTCTTCGGCTGGTGCCGGTCCACTGCGTTTAATCAAGACCAAAGCTAAGACAGACGCACTTCATGCTTCCTTCTGCTGACAAGTATTTTGGAGATGGAATTTTGATTTTTCAGTAGGACTTGGCACCTGTCCACACTGTCAAAAGTACCAATAGCTGGTTTAATATCCACAGTATCACTGTGCTTTATTGGCCAGCAAACTCACCTGTCCTTAACTCCAGAGAGAATCTATGGTTTATTGTCAAGAGGAAGATGAGAGACACCAGACCCAACGTTGTCAACAAGCTGAAGGCTGCTATTAAAGCAACCTGGGCTTCCATAAAACCTCTGCAGTGCCATCAGCTGATCTTCTCCATGTCACACTGCACTGATGTCAACATTCATGCAAAAGATTGTGAGCCCTCATATAAAGATATAGATTGTGAGCCCTAATGGGAAGGGTCCTCCTTCCACGTGTTTTCTGATCACTGTCATTTTTGTATTTGTACTTATATTTGTTCTTGCCTTAATGTAATGTATGTGAACCCCTTATTGATTGTTTGGCTTCATGGGATTAATGGTGCTCTGTGCATAATAATAATAATAATAATCGGAGCCCCCACCAAGTGCATTTACTGTACATGCTTTTCATTTGTTCAAACAAATTTTTACAGTTGGTCTTATACAGTTGGTAGGGAAAATATTCAGTCCCCCTTTACATATTTAACTCTTACTTTCATTGCAGCCAACTGGTAAGATCAAAAAAAGTTATTTTTATGCTTATGAATGTACATTCTGCACTCATTTTGACAGAAAAAAGAGAAATGTAGATATTTTTGCTAATTTATTAGACAAGAAAACGAAATTATCACTTCTTCACAAGTATTCATACCCTTTGCTCTGTATTGAGTAGAACCACCTTACCCATGAGGAAGTCACAATGGTGACAAAATGCGTGGGGTCCGCCTCTCTCCGCTCTGTCCTCTGCCGCCTGCGTGATTTTGTTTCCCCAGATTTACTTTTCCTTTTCCCTTGATATGGTTACCTTGATGCATGGGTATAGTATATCTACTGTTTGATCAATTTGAGGGTATGATGTATTTTTACTGATATGAGTTGGCTTTATTATGTGTATTTAACTGATGTATTCTCATATGATCAGAACGTAGAGAAATAGTTCTGGAGCCCTGCTTTGTACTGTCAGGTGCCCATTTATTGTTGCAGCACATCTGTTGCACTTTTTAAGTGGTTTTAATCTCTTGTGTGTGGTATATCATGTGTAATAAAGATTGTTAAAGATTGCTCTATGCTTGGTCTTATACTGCATCGCTTTTTTCTTGTATATTTATAATAGGACATTCGTTATAACTCTGATTTGATCTTCCTGTACCCTTTTTCCTTTATTTCCATGGACTTGCTAGTCTTGTTTTAACTGTATTGCCCCCTTGTCCTTCCTCCTCTCCTTAGATACTTATCTATCGATCACCTTGCTGAAACTTAATACTTGCTTACTACCATCTTGTATTCACTGTTGCTACTACAGCCACTGTATTAGTGACTATTTTTACATAAAGATGTACTAAATTTGCTCTGTCTTTAAATATTATCAATATTATGTATCACTTGCCGTATGCTACCTAAATATTCTATAGATATATTGTATTTTTATGTATTATGTGTACTGTTACCATGTATACCATGTATATTACCTGCGCTCCGAGATAACTTGTGAGTTCTGAGGTTTGAAAAAGCGCACACTGTGCGAAACTGCCCATCGCCTTCTCGTGGTGTGCATCACCCCTGAATAAAGTTTTCAGTCCCTGTACTTGATGAGTGTTATCTTACTCTTACTGGATTGTTGTTTGCTGTGGAGCCCCACGTCCACCCCGAGTTGGGACTTATTTTGTGCCAGTTCACATGTGCAACTGTGTTTGTTGGAATTTGCCTAGTATGAAGAAAGTGGTCCTGGTCATTTTATCCTTGTCTCCTATACATTTTTAAAGTAAGATAAATAAGAAAGATAAATAATAAAAATGATAAATAAAATTACATATGTAGAAACCATTTTAACAGTATCCATTGTGTTGGATCATTGTGTCAAAACTATCTACATATTATAATTAAACAAATCCCAATCAAAAATGTAAACACCTTTTGTTTATTGGATGTTTACAATTTTAGAGATAATATATTGTTGGTCTTTAATGTCAAATGTTTGATCACATTGCCACAGCACTTTTTTCAATGTTTATTTGTGTTAAATTTTGTTTCTTTTGTTTCATAAAGATCCCTATCTGATCCAAAGATCATTTTATTATGTATTCTTTTCCAACAGTATGCCAAGAATTAATTTTGATTGGCACATTTTTTAATCATAGAGGTCTATGATGCTTAATCATGTGATAATTTTTTACCAGTATGTCATACAGGAATGATTACATGTGAATCTGTAATTGGTCTATGATATTTATAGATATGTCACAGCTGTTTGTGTTAATAATCTATGAATAAAGACATGTACATTTTTGGAAACATGTTAGGTTGATGTACCGGTACAGACAAATATATGAAAAAAACACTTATGTTCTATAAGTTGTTGTGTTGCACACCAACACATGGGGGCACATTTACTTACCTATCCTAGCACAATCCCCGAAAGTGCATTATCCATCCCGAATGCACATCGGCCACGATTCACTAAGATTGTGCGCCCGATATCCTGCATGTGTCGCTTCCCCGCTCAGGTCTGCCAGAGTTCACCTTCTTCTTCCTGGTATATGTAAGTGCATTGGTGTCTTGAGACACGATTATAAAGTTAAATCCCGCACTCAGTCCGAATCAGACAGATAGTCCCTCCCCCTGATTTCTGTCGCATGAAAGCCAGCTCGGTTGCGCCAAAATACGATCGCGTGCACCAAAATCCCAGCGGCGCAGGTCCTGAAAACGTCGGAATATCAAACGAAAGTGCGTCCGTGGACCCTTAGTAAATAAGTCCCACAATCTTTGTCCCCAGAAGGCAGACGTGTTAGGTGGGAGGAGGCAACACACACTTTGAAATATGGTTACAAGTTTTGTTCCAGAAAGCAATGTTTAAGCTATTTAAGCCTTTGTAGAACTATAACATATACTGATCAGTTAACACATTTAAAGGGGTATTCTCGTCTGGGCATTCACATTCAGTTGATTAATCTTCCATATATAAACATTTCTTCAATTAGATGTTATTAAAAAAAAATTCCTGTGTGAAGATAATTTCCCATAAATGTAGTCATATTGTTCCTTAGAAACGAGATGGCTTCCTCGGAAACAGCCACCTCTGCTGGAGCGATTGCACAAATAAACAAAACGTTTTTGTATATAAAAAATATCCGGAAGTTACTACCTGTCCCACAGCCGCCCTGTAGTAATGAGGTCAGGCAGGACTCAATATCGCATGTCTGGCCACCACTGCCAGAGTGTAGGGTGGACGTAACCGAGGAAGCTATCTTGTTTCTAAGGGACAGAATGATTACATTTATGGGAAATTATCTTCACAAAGAAACATTTTATACAATAACAATAACATCCAATTGAAGCAATGTTTATACATGGAAGAATAATGAAACTGAATGTGAATGGCCAGACGAGAACACCCCTTTAACAACATAAAATGTGACATCATTAAACACACAATAAAGATGCAAATCAATCAGATCAGCGAGACATAAAACGGCGATCCTAAGTTGACATTGACCAATAATTATACACAATAATAAAATAATACTAATAATAAAATACCACAAGAGAAAAAACCAATATTAATTGGTAATATTAGGGTACATTCACACATGTGCATAATGATTGAGTTCCATGATTTATGACCAGATCGTGGCCCCCATAGAATTATATGGCTCACAAGGTCTCACGTCACAACAGTCAAGCAGCATTTAGCACCATCCGTAAATAACTTTTACTGATAACATTCTGAAATTATGTCCAGCAACAGAAATTTAAAAAAACATTGTACATAATAAAACATATCATAGTAAACTCTGCAAATGTTGGGTCCAATTCAGAATTGTGACATTGTCCCACAAAGCAACACTGAACATGTATCAAAAGGTGTGTCTAAAGGTCGTATACCCAAGTGGGTAGTGCTTCAAACTTAACAATAATACATAAACATATAAAAACACATTTGTGTTGTCTTTACTAAATAATGATTTTTGTAACATAAGTGTAAATGTAATTGCAGTCTGTAGTAGCCTTTAAAGTATCCAGGGGGCTATTCTAAGAAGTGATAATTTTATTACAGGGAAATACAGTCAAGTAACTTGGTAAAAATAAAAATCTCTCCTTACAGCTGCACAAATATTACCCTTTTCCTTTTTTCACCATCATAATATTTACAATAAACATTGATTTCATATAAAATATTCCAAATTATACAATGCACACAGTGTACTGACATTACTCAAATCTGGCTCTGGGGCTTCAACCATTGCTAATTATTGTACTCACATGTACCCTTCACCCATCAAATGTAATTATGACCTTTCTGTAATGTATACACATGTTTTTATTTGTTCCTAGTCTTAGAGCCATGGGTATACATCAGCAGTCAGTGCTCCTAAGATTTTCTTGCCACAGGTTACAAGGCAATTTTCTTTGCTTTTGCATTGTATACTTTGATATCCAAAGTATAGTTTCCATCATATCCTTAGTCAAGAATAGTAATGGACTCTAGCCCTGTTTAATATATACAGCATATAAACATGTAAATACTAGACATTGCTTAAAGACATAGAGCAGAAACATAAAACATAAAATATTGAATTTGATGAAATACATAAGAGCTTTTGAAAATGCTTTCTTTATACAATAAATAGGCAGGGCAGTTTAATCTGTAGAGAAAGCTATACATTACTTTTTTTTCTCCTTGTTGACTTCCATTCTTCAAAGAAACATAGATTATGCATTTTACACACAGTTTTCAAAGTGAAAAGTCAACAGGATTAGCCTCTAAAAGATAAGTGTAGTAGTATTGTTTCTTGCCCTTATATGCAGGTTAATACTACTTAGTGGCCATAAAGTATGTGACGAATAGGAATGTGGTTCTTTGCTGTATCCATACATATAGAAATAGAGGAGTTCTGAGAGCACTGTTCACATATACAGAATAGGAAAAGTAACAATTTTCAGTGCCCAGTTGTAGTCATACAATTGTCTGAAATAAAGAGCCAAATAATACTATTAGATTCTCAGGACTACTGCATGCACAGTATATGGATAAAAGGAAAACTAATAATATATAGGATCCAGCAGTACTATACAAATTTGAGGCTTATAATCGTGAGGTACACAGGGTTAGTGAGCTATTGAGGAGGCCCTGAAGTAAAATAAGAAAATAAACCAACAATTGACCATATTTTGACCAGAGAAATAAAGAACGCTTTAGGTACTTTAGATTCTGTACAACTGGTGCAAAATATAAATTGCAATTTTTGTAAAAATGGGGCATTCTATGTGCCATGCCATATTGCTCTTTAGTTACAGTAGCATGATGAATTTCATAATTGTAGAATGTCTGCATGAGGTCCTGTCTTTTGTCTACAAATACAATGAGGTACTCAAAGTAAAAGTGCACAATGGACGTATGAGGCAAAATTTGGTCATTTACATTGCATTAGTAGGAGCTTTTAGAGGCTCTGAGATGTACGAATTGAGTAATAGGGAAAAAGAGATAATTCAGAAATTTTTGGACGTTTTTCCAAAACTGTATGTTCTTTGTAAAGTGAAAAGCCTTCTGCATACAACCTTAAAAACATTTGGGTAGTATGTCATGTGGTGTTACGAGATCAAGGGTATTAGTATAGTAAAATTATTATTATTAACAACCCATATTAATTTATTTCTGCAAAAATCAAATAGATTTCATAGTATAGCAAACCAATTAAACTCTTCATTTTTATTAATTAATAGAAGCATTCAATAAAAGAGTAAAAGAAGCATTTTCTGTAGCCTTGTAGATTGTTATAAAAACTACTGCACCAAATCATACTTTGTACTCTAGTTATGTATGTTTTTCAGTCAAAGACATAGAAAGCAGTGGGAAAAAGCATTAATTTCAATGTGATGCTTGGGATAAACATTTTTTATAAAATATATGATTTATAGAGACAGAAGCTGGTGATGTGCTCTGTCCCCATGTGGCAAAGACAATCCACTTGGCAGGCACTCATAGGCACACAGCAGGAGTGTTCCATGTCATGCATGATAGAGTTTGTTTAGTTCTTTCAGGCATGACACGACCGCGTTCCTGCCGGGCTCATAGACCTTACAGCTCCACAAAGAGTCCCTTGTCTTCTTAGTGGGATAAGACTACATATTTAGATGTGATTTACAAGAGGGAGAAAAATTGCAGTTTAATGTTACTTGTTGGAACAACTTTTACCAAGATGTATGATGTAAACTAGTTGCTGATATGATGTTTAGAACAATCTTGGAAACATATTAAAATATTAAATATTTTGTCTAATTATCCATTAAGGCCTTTAATGAAAACCAACATGCCTTTTTACTGCTGTTATTGTGGGACCTTAAGCTAATTAATCACCTAATAACAGTAGCAAATTTGAATACAAAGATGTTAAAAGCTAAACTTATATCTCCATTTCCCACTTTCAGCTAACAGTTGGGTTTCCAGAGATAACAAAACATTGTTTCTAAGGTGGTGGTTGCTTGGTATGCCTGGGATCCACTGGTGAAATTCTGAAAAACTATTTTCAAATATTCTCTGACATGCATTTGCAGATTCCTAAAACATAGTAAACACAAAATTCTTTTTGTACTATCTTGCTTTTTAGAAGTAGGGGGATATGACTAAAAAACAGCCCTAGCAAAGAAGCCTTATCAGCCCACAAACAATATTGACATCCACATAAAAAAGGGGTACGGTTTGTACTTTATTCAGTCACCCCTCCCACTATTACCTATAATGCTGTTAACCCTTTCAGGACCTGGCCCTTTTTTGTTTTTTCATTTTCATTTTTTACTCCCCATGATCAAAAATCCATAACTTTTTTATTTTTCCATGTACAGAGCTGTGTGACGGCTTATTTTCTGTGTAACAAATTGCACTTCATAGAGATGGTATTGAATATTCCATGCCATGTACTAGGAAGCGGGAAAAAAATTCCAAATGCAGTGAAATTGGTAAAAAAACGCATTTGTGCCGCCTTCTTGTGGGCTTGGATCTTACGGATTTCACTGTGCGCCCCAAATGACATGTCTACTTTATTCTTTGGGTCGGTATGATTACGGGGATACAAAATTTGTATAGGTTTTATAATGTTTTCATACATTTAAAAAAATTAAAACCTCCTGTACAAAAATTTTTTTGGGGATTTTGCCATCTTCTGGCGCTAATAACTTTTTTATACTTTGGTGTACTGAGCTGTGGGTGGTGTTGTTTTTTGCGGATTTTGATGACGTTTACAATGTTATCAATTTTAGGACTGTACGACCTTGTGATCACTTTTTATAGAATTTTTTAATTTTTTTAAATGACAAAAAAAGTGCCATTTTCGAATTTGGGCGCGATTTTCCGTTACGGGATTAAACGCAGTGAAAAACCGTTATCATATTTTGATAGATCGGGCATTTTCGGACCTGGCGATACCTAATGTGTTTATGATTTTTACTGTTTATTTATATTTATATCAGTTCTAGGGAAAGGGGGGTGATTTGAGTTTTTAGGGTTTTTTATTATAATTTTTTTTTTTCTAACTTTTTTTTATTTTTATTTTTAGTACTTTTCAGACTCCCTAGGGTACTTTAACCCTAGGAGGTCTGCACGATCCTATCATATACTGCCATACTACAGTATGGCAGTATATGGGGATTTTACTCCTCATACATTACAATGTGCTGATAGCACATTGTAATGCATGGGTTAACCAGAAGTAGCCTCGGGTCTTCGCGAGACCCGAGGTTACCATGGCGACGGATCGCCACTCCCTGATGACGTCACGGGGAGCGGCGATCCTCGAAAAGATGGCGGCGCCCACGCGCCGCCATGCTTTTGAAGCCGCCGGCAGCATTGCCGGCGGCGATCGAGGTGAAAACACCCGCGATCGGTGCTAGCACCGATCGCGGGTGTTACCGGTAAGCCTTTGCTGCAATATGCAGCAAAGACTTACCGGCTATGGAGAGGGCTCAGCGCGTGAGCCCTCTCCATGCACCCGCGGCCGACCCGTGACGTGCTATTACGTCACGTGTCGTGAAAGGGTTAAAGAGTAACCATCATTCAAAAAAACTTGATATTTATATAGCGCTCACAGATTACATAGTGTAACACAGACCTTGCCAAATCAGTCCCTGTCCCCATGGGGCTCACAATCTAATCAACCTACCAGTATGTTTTGGAGTGTGGGAGGAAACCGGAGGATCCGGAGGAAACCCATCCAAACACAGAGAGAACATACAAACTCTTTGCAGTAGTTGATCTGGATGGGACTTAAACCCAGGACCCAAGCACTGCAAGGCTGTAGTGCTAACCACTGATATGTTGTAGAGCATTCAATCTTAAGCCCTTCTGCAAATGCATTAGTTACCCAAATCTTGCTCCTTTCACTGCTATTCAGCACCCTTTTCCCAGCTATCAGCCTCTGTCAGTGATGCCTCAGATGGCCATTGCTAGGGACTTCCACATCCACTGATCTGAATACGCAGTGTATGAGGCACACTGATTAATGGGGGCAGTTGCTTTGACTACAGGGAGCAGGAAGTGTGATTATTGGGGGCAAGCACTGTGATTGTCATGGCAGACACTGTGGGGCACATTTACTTACCCGGTCCAGTCGCGATCCAGCGGCGGGTTCTCCGACACTGATTTGGGTTCTGCCGGGATTCACTAAGGTCCGTGCGCCGATATTCACCAGGTGTCGCTGCTGCACCGATGTCCGCCGGAGTTCACCTGCTTTTTTCTGGTGTATGTGAGTGCTTGATCTTGCGACACAAATGGCTTTTTAAATTCCGCAGTTTTTCGAATCCTTCAGGTTGTCCGGTGGCCACGCCCCCGATTTCTGTCACGTGAAAGTCGACGTGATTGCGCCAAAAATCGATCGCATGCGCCACAATCCAGTGAAATACAGCGCAAAGCGGAAATATTCGGGAAAAACCTGACGGATTCGCGGCTGTGGACCCTTAGTAAATGTGCCCCTGTGTCTACTGGCTCTTTGGGTTACTGTGTGCGGGCAATGTCACTATTGGCTACTGTGTGGGGACATTGTGACTTTTGACTAAGTGTCGGGGCACTGTGACCATATTGGCTACTGTATAGGTACCCTAATACTATATTGACTAATGTGGGACCTATGTTACTATTTGGTTACTGTAGGTTACTGTTACAATATTGGCCACTGTAGGAACTCTCTTACTATATTGTTAAAAAACATTATTAGGTCTGTGATAAGATGATGGGGGAGATTATGATGAAGTTATGAACCTAACATTTTTGTTGCTAAATTTTTCAGGGATGAGTTATGGCTGGAAAAAGCTTAAATGGCAGCCAGGAAGAAGGAGACAATGAAAGAGACATGGGAGTTGCCAGATTTACAATAAGTGATGAAATATCTCTTTGACTCAATTGATATAGGTGCTGATGCTACATTTATGTACTAAGCTGGGTTCTGGTACTGCATTTATGTACTGAGCCAAGTTCTGGTGCTGTTGTTTTTCTACTGATCTAGGTTCTTGTGCTACATTTGTGTACTGAGCTTGAATTGGTGCAATAAATATGTACAATCTTGGATTTTGTGCTGTATTTACTGTATGTACTAAGATGGGTTCTGGTGCTGTACTTATGTACTGGGCCTGGTTCTGGTGTTGTATTTATGTATTGAACTTACTTCCGGGGCCATATTTATGGTATGAGTTTGGCTTTGATACTGTGTTAATGAATTTGACATTTCTGTATTTAGTGGGTGTAATGGGGCTTTATTGGCCCATATATAAGAAGATATACAATACAGTATATCTATTACTAAATAATCTATGCAGATAGGTATGTAAACAAAGTTATACAAATGTGTATTTTAAAATCTAGCCTGGAAGACTATAAGATTTTAGATATGATACGGTTAATATAAATATTTTATATATTAATACATGTGTATTTTAATTATTTTATAGGGCCTTATACTTCTCACTCCCAAAATAGGAAATCTTTTAGAAATTTTAACCCCTGACTACAACAGTTATTGCAGCATGATCCCAATACTCCATCCAGTCATTGGAAGAATACTGAACTAATGCAATTAGTTACAATGCCATATACATTGTATAGATGGCACTGTATAACTCTTACATGTTGTTCCAATGTGCAGGTCATGCTGTATCATATCTCCATTATCATGAGGTGCTGATTGAGGCACTTATATTTGGACAAAGACTGTAATGTGTCAGGGCAGCATCATTTTCCTGTTGCAGTCCCCCATAAAGGAAAGACTTAGAAAAGTTGCAGAGTCTATTCCAAAACGGGAGTTAGTAAGGACAATACATACCATTGCGAGACCTGCCCTTACAAGGGCATGAAAGAGTGCTCTAGCATATACCATACAACACCAGAGTAACAACATTTTAGTTGGTCTCCTGGTATATTCCACCACCTTATACACAATGCATTTACAAAATTTGTGCCCAATCTCTGTTGTGAATTCATTTTGGTAGAAGGAATTATTGTAACAGCTGTTAGGTCAAATTACTCACTAGACCCCTTGATTATTTCCTTTAGGAATGTAGATTGTAAATTAGAGGCACTTTTTGGTTTTAATTTTTTAAAAGTTTTCTATTTCCCCTTAAAGCCTCTGGATTTGTTAGCACATCCTTTATAATTCTCCCAAATCCTGCCTCAAATACACATGGTGCTTTATCATTGCAGAGCCCTGTTGTATTTTGGGGCTAGCATTTAGGATTACATGTTGTCAGATACCTGACATTTCACAGTGGTACAAACTAGGCATCACATATTAGGCACCAGTGTATTTCCAGAAATAATTGCAATTTCCATCTTTAGCATACATTGCACATCATATTTGGAAACCATGTGTATGTTCAAAATGCTCACTATATCACTTGATAATACACATGTTACATCTTACTAAATTCTCCAAGGGATGTACTTTCAAAAATTCTGACTCATGTAAAGGATTTCTGTCAAATGTGGCTTCTAAAGGTCCAAAATCTTTCCCTCTACTGCGTTCCCATACAACATTTAATATAGTTATATAGTCACATGTGAGGCACTTCTGCATTCAGAAGAAATAGTTTCACACTTTTTGGAGGGTTGATTCATCTTTTATTCTTTGTGGTTTAGAAAGAGTATGGGTAAAAGTGAGCTTTTGAGAAAATTTTCACCCTTTCCCTTTTTTGGGCCAAATTGGATCATACACCCGAAGGGGCAAATGCACATAGTACACATTGCTAAATTATACAAGGGGTGTTACTTTTCAGAATGGTGTCACTTGTTGGTGCTCTCCTCTGTTTTGTACCACAAGGGCTCTCCAAATGCATGCTGACACATATAAACAATTTCCATCAAATTTGACTTCTAGAAGGTCAACATTCCTCTTTCCCTTTTGAGCCCTACTGCATACCCATACACCATTTTATATGCACATGTAAGGCAATCAAGTGCCACCTTGTGCCTATACAGCAGAGCACAGTGACAAAATGGGTCATTGATATTAAACTTCCATTTAATAAGAGACTTTTAGCGTTCTATCGATTCCATAACTCTGGGGAGACATTACCTGCATTGATTGCTTAATTTGTAGCTGTAATATTATATTGGTACATAATGTATCTTAGGTGTCTTGTCAGCCTATATATGACGAGTGGTGGCAGTGGAAATCACTTCAGGAGGGCAGAAA
The DNA here is from genome assembly GCF_040894005.1 of Engystomops pustulosus. NCBI lineage: Eukaryota > Metazoa > Chordata > Amphibia > Anura > Leptodactylidae > Engystomops > Engystomops pustulosus. Next base: position 98,952,447 of record NC_092415.1, on the reverse strand, counting down.
TCTGTCAGAGTATGCTCCAGTGAGACCTGGCAGGTTAACTTCCTGAACCTAAGTCAGCTCTGGTCAACGAGCAGAAAGGTTCCTGACAAAGAAAAATATGAAAGATGATATAGATTTATAGATAGATGATAGATAGATTTAGAGATGCATAAATATAAAGTACATTATATATAGATAGATGATAGAAGATAGATAGATAGATATATGAGACAGATACAGTAGAAGAGACATAAAAGATAGATTGATTGATGAAATAATAATGATAAATAATAGGTAGGATATATATATATATATATATATATATATATATATATATATATATATATATATGTGTGTTTTTTGTGTTTTTTTCAGTCTCATTTGTTTGTTTTAATAACAGTCGAAAATAATGATGAAATATATGTTGCGTTATTCATTTATGAAGTTCCTTCTCTGATATATATATATATATATATATATATATATATATATATACATACAAAAAGTTAGATAAGATGTTTAGATAGGAAATAGATGAATTATAGGAGATAGATAACTAGATGTATAGATGATAGATATATAGGCAGGAAACAGAGGCTAAGCATCTTCACCAAGGCATTCAACCGAGGGGTATTAAAAGAGCAATACCTCCTCTACCCACAGAAGTCTACATGCAAGGGGCACTTTTAGGACAGGGTGCCTGACAAATGCCCATTGACAGGGCACCATTGTAGACTTCTGAACTCCCCCCTTACCTCCTTAAAAAATGTGTATATTAAAACATCGATTAAAATCATGTATTCGCTCACATATGGACACACACACACACACACACACATATATATATATATATATATATATATATATATATATGTATATATATATATATATATACATCATATAATCACACCATATACACACATACATCATTAACATACAGCATTAACATACATATGTGGTCCCCACAGCAGCTGCTATATCTGCTACCCCTGTAGTTATGCCCCTGTGCCCCATCCTACCTCATCCTTGCTCTCTTTCCTTTTCTCACTCCTTCCCCTGCTTCCCCAATGCACTTTCATACTCTATCTACTGGTATGGTCCAGATGGTCCAATATTCTCCAGGAAACATATTTATTCCCTATATTGTAAAATTTGTTAAAATTCTATAAAAACATATATTAAATATAAGTGGGGCAGATGGGTGCTAATTAGAGATGAGCGAACATGCTCGTCCGAGCTTGATGCTCGGTCGAGCATTAGGGTACTCGAGACGGCTCGTTGCTCGGACGAGTATTTCCCCTGCTCGAGATCGAGCATTTAATTAAAAAAACACAGTGAAGAACAATGAAGAATAGAATAAAAACAGTGAACACAGGATCATTTAAGATAAAAACACAGTGCAGAACACAGTGCAGAATAGATTACAGATGTTCGGCACATCTGCTTACTTGTCGGGAGATACGCGCGGAACGGCGCGAACAAAATAGCATGTGAAGAACAATATATATGTGTGTAAAGAACACATTGCAGATGTTTCCATACATCTGCAATGTCTTCTTCACACATATATATTGTTCTTCACATACTATTTTGTTCGCACCGCTCCGCGCGTATCTCCCGACAAGTAAGCAGATGTGCCGAACATCTGTAATCTATTCTGCACTGTGTTCTGCACTGTGTTTTTATCTTAAATGATCCTGTGTTCACTGTGTTCACTGTGTTCACTGTTTTATTCTATTCTTCACTGTTCTTTACATCTGCTAACTTGTCGGGAGATAATATACGCGCGGAACAGTGAAGAATAGATCGCAGATGTTTGCAAATTATCAGAAGACATTCTTTTTCAATTAAATAACACATTTTATTCCCGAACCATGGTCCCTTTGAAAAATGCTCGGGTCTCCCATTGACTTCAATGGGGCTCGTTACTCGAAACGAGCACTCGAGCATCTGGAAATGTTCGGCTCGAGTAACGAGCACCCGAGCATTTTAGTGCTCGCTCATCTCTAGTGCTAATATATTGATACTAATTCTGCTTTTATGTTTACATCCTGTGACTGAAGTAATACAATTCTAAGTAGGGATATATGTTAACAGCCATTACAGTGTGGTTGCATCCTTTTGTGTTATTTGGTGTTAAATCAGTGGATGAATCAAAACTACTGGGCCTCAGATTTAACATTATTTTCATGAGCCTTATTTTTCAGACTGCATGAACAGACAGTGGCCTTGGATATTATTGCAGATTTGAGAATAGCTCGTCAATAATGTACTGGGATTGTAGACCCCAGAGTCTGTAGGGAGCTTTACTTAGGCTTAGAAAGACCATATTTTAATCTTCAAGGACTAAAGATTCAATTTCCTTATGTTGAGCACCACGAAAAAAACCTGAAAATTGCTTCACTGGGCTTTTTTGTTTGCTTTCTGTTGGATCGATAAAAGGATATACAGCCAGCACAGATTGAACTTGAGACACCTGGTCACTTTTCAATCTCTGAAGCATACAGACAGAATAATTGAGGAATTTTGTGTTTTTTTCAGTCTCATTTGTTTGTTTTAATAACAGTCGAAAATAATGATGAAATATATGTTGCGTTATTCATTTATGAAGTTCCTTCTCTGATACAACCTGTTAATGTTAAATTGTTTTGGTCAGAAAAGGTTAACAAATGACTGTACCAAGGGAATTATATGTAGTTCACCTGATTGCACTGATGTAGAGGAGCAAGTGATTGATGACTTATCTAGGAATTATAGTGGTGCAAGCCTACAGAAATCAATTTAATTTCTCATCTATTAAATACAGATAGCTTATATACTAGATGCAATTTATAATACTCTGTTATTGTCATACATTCACATACATTGAAAAATATAAACAAGGTATATAGGGTACATACATTTTAAGGGTAAGGGTGCATACAAACTGAGATGAACAGCAACACAATATAATCATAACAATTACTTATTTAAAGGGGTTATCCGGGTTTTAAAAATTACCTAGGGCCGGGCTGGGGAGGGCTAGTTAAACATAATAAACATGTACTTACCTCCTCCGGCACCGCCGATGTCCCGCGCCACGGTCCCTTCGATCCGTGCCCCTGTGTTTTTACAGGGGCACGGAAGCCACGCACAGGGAGATTCCAGTCTGCGATGTGGACGGCTCCTCCCATCCGTCCCTATCTCTCAGCGTTGTAAGCGCTGGGAGATGGTGTCGCATGGGAGCATCTGGCCGGCCGGAAGCTCTCTGTGCGCACTTGTAATGAAACCGGCGCACAGAGAAGACCGGCTGCGGCGCGGGACATCAGCAGCACCGGAGGAGGTAAGTACATGTTTATTGTGTTTAAATAGCCCTCCCCAGCCCGGCCATAAGAAATTTTTTAAACCCGGATAACCCCTTTAACAAAAATCAAGCCAAAAGGGAAAAATGTGAGAAAAAAGTAGTTTTTATTGTGGGCAAATGTTTTTCACAAATCAACAACCTACAGTAAAAGTTCTTGACATAGTTCTGTAGGATTGTTTGTCCACTCCCAGTTACAGCATAGTTTCTGTACCATACCCTTGACAAAGCTCCCTACGCATGTTTCGGGGGGGGTCTGTAATTGCTCCTCTTTTTTATGTGGTTTTAGATTAGTTATATAATAAACTTATGCTTTTGCTGACAATGTATTTGTGTGCTGTCTTGGATTTATTTGGTTGGGTACATTATTTAGTGAAATCCTTGGGTCTAGTCTAGGATGACTAACATATATCCATTTCTCAGTATTGTTATAGGTATTGACAGTACCCCAAGTAGTAAAACATAACAGGGCCTCAGCGTGGCCAGAAGAAGTAGAGCGCCTAGTAGCTAATAATAACAGAGCCCCAGTGGCCAAGGGCATGTGGACAACTCTAACTCACTTCCTGCACCTGGTGTGGCTATAAAAATATAACTTATTGACATTGCATACCTCTCAGGGGTCCAAAAATGTCACCTTTCGTCACAAGCATGTATTACTGTGCAATATTCTAACAGAAGCACTTTTATGATGCACATAATTTTGTGTCTTGTTTAATGGAGCATTTTTATTATACATGTTTTACTGCAGGACGTTCACTGACCAAAGCACTTTTCTGATCCCTGTATCACTGCCTCTTATTCACGAAGAAGAGCACTTTTATTATCTAGGTATGTATGCATGCTTTTCATTAACAGGAGCACTTTTAAGATTTTAGTATTACTGTATACTATTCTTTGACCACAACACATCTATTAACCAGTTATTACTGCCCACTAATCACTGAGAATAGCACTTATATTATTTACTTATTAATGTGTGCTATTCATTGACAGGAGCACTTTTTGGATCCATGTATTATGACAGGTGTATTTTAATTATAGACATAATAATGTGCTCTATTTATTGAGAACAGCTCTTTTATTTATCTATGTAAAACTGTGTGCTATTCAGTGACAATAGCACTTTTATGATCTATGTATTACCGTGTGCTATTCACTTAGAAGAGCACATTTGTTATCCACATATTAAACCCTTATCGCTGAAGCCACATTTCATCTTCCTGACACAGGCCATATTTTTTCAAATCAGTGTGTCACTATAAGTGGTTATAACTTTGGAACACTTTAGCCATACAAGTGATTTTGAAATTGTTTTCTCCAGACACTTTATACTTTATGTTAGTTGAAAAATTTTGGTGGTATTTTTGGCATTTATTTATGAAAAAAAAAGATATTTGGTGAAAATTTAGAAAAATTCTCGATTTCCGAAATTCTAAATTTTTGTCTTTTTCAGCACAGAGTCATAACAGCAAAAAAACTTGATAACTAACATTCACCGAATGTCTACTTTATGTGGACATGGTTTTTTAATGCATACTCTTATTTTTGTAGGATGTTATGGGGCTTTGAACTTTAGGTGCGATTTTTCACATTTTCATACAAAACGCAAAATCATGATATTGAGGGACCTATTCAGGTTTCAAGTCACTTTTTGAGGCCTAAATAATAGTAAAACCACATAAATTATCCCATTATAGAAACTACACCCCTCAACTTTTATGAAGTTTGTTAACCCTTTAATTGTTTAACAGGGGTTAAAACAAAATCCTGTGCAAATTTTACATTTAAATTTTTTTTGGCTAAATTAATGTGCTTTTCAAAAAATGAACAAATTCTCAGTGTATAAAATACCAAAACACTCCACAAAGTTTGATACCCAATTTATCCTGAGTGTACCAATACCCCATAACTTGTGGTAAACTGCTGTATGGGCACATGCCATGGCCTTGAATGGAAGCTACGCCATTTAGAGCAGACTATGCATTGTCACTTTTTAGTGGTTATACAATCTTTATTTTTTTTTGGCAATTTGGACATATAAGGGCTTATTTTCTGCGACATTAGATGCATTTTACAAATGCTACATTTTAGTGAGTCTTTAATCATGAGATTTTTTTAACTCTTCAATGTATGGACGAAAGAAAATGATCAATTTTGGTTTCCTTTCTTTTTGTATCTCTTAGTACACGATACCATACAAATAATATATTATCTTTATTCTATAGACCACTACGATTATGGTGATAACTCATTTAAATAGCTTTGTTTTTAATACACATTTACAATTTTACTGAAGAAAAACTAACATAGAGAAAATCTCATTTATTTTTGTGTCACCAGCTTTTCGGAGACATAACTTTAAATTTTTTGGTTGACAGAGCTTGAACTTTTATGTGTTGGATTGTCCTTTTCAGTGGTGCCATTTTGGTGCACATAACTTTTTTGATCACTTTTTGGAACATCCAAGCAGCTGACCCCCTTGGCAAGTGCCGCTGGGAGTCAAAATGACTTCACATGCTCCATGTCACGGTCCTTTAAGGGTTTAACACCGCAATCATAGAAACCTCAGATTTCAGGTGTTAGAGGCGGCTGTCAGCTGTAATGTATATCTGACACCTGCAGCTTCTGACACTGGCTCCATTCGGCACCCAGGGCCAGAAGCGGGACATAGTAGTATTTCACGATGCGGCAAGTCCCTGCCGCCCATGACATACTACTACGTCAAATGAAGTAGCATTTATTTGATTCACATGTTACTGTGCCTTAATTCACTGAGAAGAGCTTTTTATGATCCACATGTTACTGCATGTTACTTTGACTATCCATGTTTTATTACACGCTATTCCCTGACCTGAACACTATTCTGACCAAGTATTACTGTGTGCAATTCACTGGGAAGAGCACTTTACATTACATATGCAATTAAAGTGCGGAAATATACCAGTCTAAATAACACAAAGATGTCGGTGTGGCACTGACAGTGTTGTGGTGTACTAGAGGTGTGCTTCTACAGTTTGGCAGAAGAGACACTGTCCGTAGTTCCACTTTTGCCAAGTAGATGTGCTAGTGGCTTCCATTGGAGCCCTAGTGCAGCATTCTTCCTGACTTGCAGTAAGGTCCTTGTGTGATCACTTACATTTCAGGTGTTCCTATGAAGCTGCTAGTGCTCTTGGCTGTCAGAATCCATTTCCGGTTCTCGATTGCAACCAGTTGTGCAAAATGGAGTCTCTGCTGCTGATGATCCACTTAGTGGGGAGTGATAGGGTGAGAGGCCAAGTTGCTTTTGCCGGAGCTTGGGTTTGAATTGACTTTGAGTGGCCTAAGTAATAGAAAAACCCCATGAATTAACCCATTACAGAAACACCGCAACCTGCATAAAACAACTTATAGGAAATTTGTTAATCCTTTTTGTGCATTAAAACAAAATAGGGGTGCGCTTTTGAAACTAATTTTCTTGACTAAATGTACTTTGTAAAAAATGGAAATGTTCACAATGGATAAAACGACAAAATTCACTGCAAAGTTTCTTACCCAATTTGTCCTGTGTGTGCCAGTACCCCACACAGTGATAACCTTATATGCAGCATTGAAGAGAAGTAGCACCATCCAGAAACAATTTGCATTTTCATATTGTACAGGCTTGAATGGGATGAGACATACTTTCCAGATACATCTAGATCTTATTGATGAGAATGTATTAACTTTCTCTGGGTAGAGAAAAAGAAAATCATCAATTTAGGTTTTGGATTTTTAGCATATTTTGGGCACGGATCACCATATCTTGAATGTAATATGTTATATTTATTCTTTGGGTCACCATAATTATGGGGAGACCTCATTTATATAGTTTACTTTTATTCACCAAATTTTACTGAATAAAAACAAAAATTGAGCAAATCTGATTTGTTCTAGCATCGCCATTTTTTCAAACATCTGTTTTTTTTCAGTTAACAGAGCTTGTTGAGGGCTTGTTTTTTGAAAGAAGAGTTGTTCCATTCTGTTATATCACTGGTATAATGTAGAAATAATTATGGTTCAGATTTATTGTTGAGATTATTAGCAAATATGCCGGGGGTTTTCCAAGTTTTTTTTAATATAATTTGGAGGAAAATACAGCAGCCTCATCTATGTACCTAGTAAAGGGCATTTGCTGCTTTTTCAGAAGTCTTTGCCTTAGCTGTCTCTTGTGTGCACCCGGAAAAGTGACTCTGTTCTTATACTGTAGGATGGCAAGCAACTTGGAACTTTTTCCTGAACATAGACATGAACATGGTATCCCTGTCCTGAATATGTTTTGGGGGAATGGTGTGTGGTTGTCTACCAAAATTTTGTCTGGGAAGTTTGCTCTATGTTAGTCTATTTTCCATAACTGAAATCATTAATTCAGTGTCCTATAGATTAAAGTTCACTCACACTCAGTATTCACAACATTTTCCACAACTCTCTTTAAAAGTATCTTTATCCTGTATTACCAATGAAACCCATAAGCTCCAGTTATGGAGTTTGAAGTACAGAAGATTCTGGATTCTCATAGGATTGAACATTCCACTCAGTATCTGGTCCATTGGAAGGGAGATGTTCAATTTGTTTTTTGGTTTGTGTGAACACTGTTGTCTTCCTTTATTTGACAGTCTTGATTGAATTGGCATCACACCCATCAGTCTCATGCAACCATTCTCTGTTTCATCACTAGTTAACAAGCTATTACTGATAGAATCTCCTCCCCTTACATTGCTCTCTTGTTGTTCTATCTTGTCTGGATGTCAGACTTCTGGTCAATCATTTCCTGGAGCTGGGACTCTGACCTCACATTAGAGCTCTGTCTATCCTACTTTGACTTCTATACTATTAGTGATCAGCAAGCTCCTGGTTATCCTGTTATTCTGCTCTCTGTATCCTGGTATGTTGACCATTTTCTCATATTCCGATTATCCTTTTGATTGTGATTCTGTATGGTGTTTGTCCAGCAGGTTCTGATCCAACAATGGAGACTGTTCTACTTTTAATTATATTGTTTTTGTCTCCTTGCTTTACATTTTGGTGCAGGAATGGAAACTCGACTAGTTGTACCCCACCAGTTAGGGTAGGGGAAGCAATCAGCTGAAAAAGGGATTTAGTATAAAGGCCCCCTGTTTCTTTATGTGTCACCTTTCCGCTCCCATATTGTGCATTATACTTGTTATGGACAACATATGGATCTAAACAGGTTTTTGGGATTTTTAAAAATTGTCTGTGAGGAACATTATTGAGCTAAGGTTTGTTGTTTGGTAAACTTTGGCACAATAAACCTTGTCTTAATGAGGAGGACGTGTTAGCATGATGATGTAACCATGCATTCTCTTGATGTGCCGAGGCAGAATTCCGTGAGACCAACAAACTGAGGCTGTATGGCGTCCCTGGAGAGGTCAAGTTAATTGAAGAGTGTGAAGCAGCAGCCAGAGCTCTATTTGAAGCAGTGGAGAAATAATTAAAAGTAATCAAAAAGTAACATTTACCCTGACATGATACCAATAAAAAGTACAGCTTGTCCCACAAAAACAAGCCCTAAAACAGCTCTGTAATCACAAAATAAAATTTTCATGCCCATTAATTAACATGGTGATGCAAAAACGAGCATTATTATTTTTATGGTACGGAGAATGGCCGTAAATAAAGCTAAATGCCCTAAACCAGAATGTATGATTTTTTTAACCAACACCAAGAAAGAGTTAATAAAATCTGATTATTAACCATTGAATCCTCTTAAATGAAAAGTGGATCTCATCCCACACAAAGTAATCCCCCTTATGTCCATATTACAATAGAGTAAACATTTTATAGCCTTTAAAACGTGATAATGCAAATATGCTCTGAATGGCGCATATTTGTATCGGCATATTTGAGAGAAATTACGTATCAAACTTTGTTGAGCTTTTCATCATTTAATACATTGTGACTGTTAAATTTTTGGCCAAAATGAATGTATTGTCTAAAGCAATAGACAATAGGGGTTTTGTTATAACCCCTATGAAACACCTAAAGTTTAACAAACTTATTAAACTTGATTTTTCATACATTCTGGGGTGAATATGCAAAATAAGGTAGTATGGGCACAATGACAACAAAATTAACACCAATTAAGTAATTATAGAGCACCAAAAATTTGAACAAGAATTCAGTCTCAAAATGGCCATGAGCTACTGCTTGTACTCAGTAGCTGATGGAGTGATTTTTGCTCAAAGTCCAGGGTGTCCTTTTTGGGGGATCTGTATACCCCAAATTTCAATTATTTTTTGTTGCAAAAATTGATATCAAGAAACCCGTGTCAAATCAACATAGTTGCTGGAATTATTTTTTACTCAAAGTCTAGGGTGTCAGTTTTTTGGGTTCTGTATTCCCCAAATTTCAATTCTTTTTTGGTGCTAAGGTAGATATCAATAAATCTGTGTCAAATCCTACTCAGACAGCACTCTACCACCCCAGGTAGAGGATCTGTGTGTGCGTGGCCGCTACTTGTGGAGTTTGCAGTAGAGAAGCTGTCCTGCCCGGTAAGTAGTGTGGCATCAGAGAGGGCGTTCAGTGCAGCGGGAACCATCGTTACCCCAAGAAGAACCCAATTGTCCACGTTTAATAGGGAGAGACTGACCTTTGTCAAGATGAATCAGGAGTGGATCGGCCAGGATTTCAACGCACCAATGCCTTATGCATCATATTAGAACAGCCATGACGCCTCCCCAGACGTTGAGAAATGAGTCTGGATTCTAACTACCTTCTAACTAAATGCATATTTGAGCATGGCACAATGTTCTACAAAACCCTACAGGCTCTCTGCAGCCAGGAAATACCTGCTTTTTAACGTGAATCGCCATGATTCTAAATTTGTCTGGAAATTCGTCAAACTCGGCAATTGGAATTTTTGAAAATTCGCCCATGTCTAGTCATAATTTATATGGCAAATTTTGTCATTAAAGCTGTAAGCCACACAAATAAGGGGATATATGTAAAGCAGAATATGTTTGCAACTATAAATGTATTTGCAATGGGAACAAAAGCAATATCCAACTCAACACCAATGGAACCTGCACAGCTGTATGATATAAAGTATCAACAACTATAAATTATAGCCAACACACTAAAAAATAATATCTGTGTACAAAAACACCAAAGCAAGTGTGTATAGGCAAAAGAATATACACACTTTATTAAATCATATCACTAAATACACCACACAATAGATACTTGAAATTAAAATCACTTAAAATGTACCAAAGTTCATGTAACCAAAGACCCATACATGGGACCCTGATAAGCCCATTTATCACACATTGTCTGAAAGAGGATTAAATACTACATGCCACTCAACTATGATAGTAATGGTCAACTTCCAAAGTTCCACATCAATAAATCATACTGAGTAACAAAAGTTGTGAGTATGCATAGACAAGTTAGATGGCACAGCCTAAGGGATAACATAGTGATTTATTCCTCTCCTGGTTGACATAGTTACCAATCAAATTGTGAATTCCAGTGTGAGGTAAACCCCACATGTTTTGTCGCTTTTAATGATTTTAATGTCGAGTATGTATTGTGTGGTGTATTTATTGATATGATTTAATATGATTTAATAAAGTTTGAATATATTTTTGCCTATACACACTTGCTTTGGTATTTTTATACACAAACAAAAGCAATTTCAGCATACTTAAAAACAGTACCATACCAAAAAATGAACACCACACTGAAACAGCCCTAACATGTGTTTCACAGTAGCGCTTCCTCTGGGGGCAGTGTTTGGCGGAAGTTGGTTGATTCCCTTATATATAGTGTCTGACCAATTGCCAAGTAAAGGAAATTATGTGCAGGTAATTTCCATTACTTGGCTTGTTTTTGACTATGCTGAAATTGCTTTTGTTTACATTACATATATATTTATAGTTGTAAACTTATCCTGCTTGTTGTATTTGCCTATTATATGTGTGGATTACAGCATATTAGACAATATGTGATATATTACTACTTGGCTATTGGTCAGACACTATATATAAGGGAATCAACCAACATCCGCCAAACACTCCCCCTCAGTAAGTGCTACTGTGAAACACATGTCAGGGCTGTTTCAGTGAGGTGTCCTTTTTTTGGTAGGGTTTTACTGTTATTTTGGCCTTTCAAAGTCCACACCCTAAGGACAGAGGACTTTTACAGCTTAAAGAGTAACTGTAACAGTTTTTTGTTTTCCACAAATCAATAATTGGGATGTAAAACAACTTTGCCTATTATCTTTGTTACCTACATGCAGTAGTTTGCTTGCTATATGCCTCAGGTTACCTTAATGCTGCTTCCTCTCCATGTGCTGATAAGAAATCCATCAGAGAAACAAAGTGTAAACAAACTACAGATTCATTGGAGGGGTGGTGCTGCTGCTCCCTGCTCACAGAGGAGGAGGCATATATTGTATATCAATGCATATTGTGTTAGGGTAGGATTTAAGATATCCTCTTTTAGTGTGCATTGGCCACATGTTTCTAATCAATAAATCACAGACTCAAGCGCTATTGCCCTGGGCAAAATCAGCACTGCGCAAGCTTTATTTTGTTTCATAGGTCTATATAGAATAATAGAAAAGAAGCAAAAATGAGGAGCGTATAAAGCATAACAATATCAGAGTTCCCAGCTCATGTAGTCTCTTGATTGGAGAGCTTCCCTGCTGTCACACATTGACGTCACCATAGTGGATTTCTGAAATTCTTTAGCTTTGATGTTTTGGGTGCGTTCTAAGATCTCGGTGCCATCTTGAGTTCATTGTTTCTATTACAGTATAGTTTAGGAAAATAAGCAAGTAGAAATGATAGGATTTGATCTATCAGCTAGGTTTACCTTAACAATTCTGCAAGTCAATATAATCGCAATATTTATAGAAATATCATACAGCAATGACATAGTGTAATTACAGTATTGTGCCCTAGGGCATGATATAATAAATGTCTCACACCTTCTGTGTCCAAGTGTGCAGATTTTCACCTGGCATGTCCATATTGTGATGCAGGTTGGATCACATGAGGTATATATTGGTATAACCTGTAAAAAAAAAGTATAAAAACAACATACCAGTTTGCATAGGAGTAAGGGGGTAAGGCTTGCATATAGCAATAAGGCGCAGAATTGTAGGAATGGCAGTCCCAGCCACTTATGGACAAAGTCACTAGTCTCCCTGCATTCCTGATGTGTCAGTGGGTGGAAAATTCCGGTTACGGCCCGGAAGTTGTCATGTTTGCGTTCCACAGCTTGAACGCAGGTCGGGGCATGCGCGGTTCACGCTGGTGCATGTTAAGCTGGGGGACGGCTTGTACATCGATTGTATAGTGACAGGATACCTGAAGTTGCCATGTTTGCATTCCATCGTTGGAACGCAGGTTTGGGCATGCGCAGTTCGGCGCTGGAGGTGTCAAAAGACACATGAGGAATGGTTTATTGTTTAATACCAATTCATGGTGTCCAGGTATTCACATCTCGGCTATAACAATGTCTCTGTAAAAAAAAGTGGATATGTTAGTGGGTAACTGGAAAAATATATAAAATCAAGAAAAGATTTGTATGTTATAATCCCGGTTTAGTGCATCTGGTTGTACTGTTTGGAAGGTGTGAATCCAGTAGGATTCAGTCTTCTTCAACAACGCAACTCAATCCCCTCCTCTCCTTGGTGTCTCTATGTGTTCAATCACCAGAAATTTGATTTGGTTAATGGAATGTCTGGGCTCTTTGTAGTGAGCGGGTAAGGGAAGTAATGTATTACTGAGGCAGATGGTGGACTCATGCTTAGATATTCTTTCACAAATTTGTTGTGTGGTGTCGCCTAAGTAACCCAGGCAACATGGGCATTTTATGAGATAGATGCAAAACCCTCAGTCACAGATATAGTAGCCCTTATTGGGATAACGTTTGCCTGATAATGGATAAGTGAATGAGTCTCCTTGTTGGACATTGGTACATTGAGAGCAATGTAGACAAGGGAAAGTGCCTTTCTTGGGTGTGCGTTAGAATGTTCGTCGAGATAGTCTAGAAGTTGTACCTATATCTGCTTTTAAAAGTTTGTCTTTTAGGTTAGGAGGCCTTTTGAAGCATGGTAAGAATGGTTGCTGAAATTCGGTTACTGATGGATGTCCTTTGTGTAGAATGGGCCAGTGTTTCCTGATGGATTGATACATTTTGTATGCAAATGGGTGATAGGAATGTAGGAATGGAATACACGATTGTTTGCTCTGTCTCTGACATGGTTGGCGTGATTTATATTGATCTAGGGTGTTGCATGGATATCCCCTATTGATAAATTTGGTTTCCATTTCTTCTAACCTGGTGTTAAGTAGTTCTGGTTTTCTGTATATTTTAAGGCTGATATTCACCTTACCCAGGTGAGAGTCTCACAACTTCTATATTCACCTATTATCTCAAAACAGAATCACACTGGGGTTGCGCCTTTCTTTGTGCTTATTTCCCAGTGGCAAGGCATAGGGATTCCTCCGAATGTCCCCACCCTCAAGGTATTTCTGATTACAGTTTTCAATCTGACAGGCATCATTTTGTGTAGTAATAACTTTTGAATGCTTCAACATATCCAAGTGATTTTGAGATTGTTTTCCATTACATATTTTACTTTATTATAGTTGTAAATTTTGATCAATATGCAATGTGTTTATTTATGAAAAAAATTGCCATTTGCCAAAAACTTGGAAACATTTTCACGAAATAATCAAATATTCTGCTTTGCAGACAAATAGTCGAGGTATCCAAATTAATTACTAAATAAAATTTACTATATATTCCCTTTATGTTGGTATACTTTTGTAAAAATCCTTTTATTATTTTGCATGTTAGAAGGTTAACAAATGTAATAGTACATTTACATTTCCGAACAACCTAGAAAAAAGAGAGGATGCATACAAAAGCACACCAATATCAAGAAGACATTTGGGAAATGTTAATTATGAAGTTGTTTGGGTTGTATGACTATCTACCTGAAAATCTGAAAATGAGAAATAAATCCAATTAATTAATTGCCTTACTTACTTTTTGTGTCTAACATTGTTCAACGTTTCAATCAGTATTATGGTTTTTTTTAAACACTGTATTATACAGAAAAAGTCATATTCACAATAGGTGCATACTGACAACTTCACATGTTACATATGGTGTTTACATATATTAAACCGTATCTGAACATTTTTCCATATTAACATGCATAGGATCATGTCACAAGGTATAGTGGTAGATCTCATGTTTTTGAGAATTTTCATGGTTCTTGTGCTCATAGCTACTTTTTTTGTGTCGATAAATATAATAATAGCCTTTATTTATATAGTGCCATCAAATTCCCCTGTGGCTTACAAATCATAGGGAACATATACAAATATAACAATACATTACAAAGTAAAAACAGTAATATGAATCACTTAAAAGTGGTAGTTCTAAGCCACAGATACATGGCACCAGCTCAGGGTGAGCTGGTGCAGGAGCATATATTCATTAATACAATAAACCCCCGATCGCTGATTTATACTTTATATTAAAATCCGTTCCGGCACGCCAGAGTAGGGCACGGTGCCTCAATGGGTGGGACCGTGCATGCGGCGGATTCTGAAGTGCTGGAGAGCCGGTGACATCACCGAGCTGTCGGCACACTCACACCTGCGCAACTTCGCACGGAAAAACAGGCCATGCACAGGTGCGCGTGTACCTGAGAGCTTTGTGATGTCACCGTCTCTCCGGCACTTCAGAATCCGCTGCACACACGGTCGCGCGCATGGTGCGCCATGCCGTACTCTGGTGCGCTGGAACGGATTTTAATATGAAGTATAAATTATTGTATTAATGAAAATATGCTCCAGCACCAGCTCACCCTGAGCTGGTGCCATGTATCTGTGGCTTAGAACTACCACTTTAAAGTGGTAGGTTTCCTTTAATGGTCCAGCCATTCTTTATAAGGAAAGAGTATAAAGTCATTTAATAAATAAAAAATTATGCTTCTTGAACCAGAAAAAAACCACCTTCTTATACACAACGTCCAAGGTGAAAGTGACTGTGGAGAAGCTTGTAGTTTGGTATATATCTGCTGTTTGCAGGATGACAGACAAGAGAAGGACATAGGGTGGATTAGTAAAAAGAGAGTTGACATTTCATGCAATTAGCGAGTGTGATAGGCTTGCCTGAAAATAGGGGTTTTAAGAGCATGTTCAAAACTTTGGAGGGTGGGAATAAGTCTGGTAGTCCATGGAAGGGCATTCCAGAGAATTGGTGTAACTCAAGATAAGCCCTGGAGACGTACAAGAGTGGTTTGATTAGGTAGAGATTAAACTAATATCACTGGAAGATTGAAGAGCACTGGTTAGGTGATACAGAGATGAGAGAAGAGAGATAGGGAGGTGCAGCAATATGAAGAGCTTTGTGGATGAGGGTTATTGTTTTAAACTGAATTTGGAAGAAGACAGGCAGCCATTGCAGTGACTGGTACAAACTGGAGCCATCTTTGTAGTATTTGATCTGAAATACAAGCCTGGCTGCATTAAGAATAGATTGTAGAGGAGAAAGTTTAGTGAGTGGAAGACCAATTAGAAGGGAGTTACAGTAGTCTAGTCGAGAGTGAATCAGCACAACAATTAGAATTTTAGTAAGTTTGTCATAATTGTCAGAAGTGGGCAGATTCTGGAGATGTTTTTGACATGCATGTGTGAGTTCAGTCTTGGAAAGATTAGGTTTCAAGAAGAGAAAGTTTCAAGGAGAGACAGTCACTAGTGTTCTGGATTAAGGCAGGGGTGATGTTACGTGTAAAAGTAGGCAGCTGGATATCATCAGCATAGAGATGATACTGGAAACCAAATCTGCCGATGATTTGTCCAATGGAGGAAGTATATAGGGAAAAGAGAAGAGGACCTAGGACTGAGCCCCGAGGAACCCCCAAAAGTAAGAAGAAGAAGAGAAAAGGAGACACTGAAAGTGCGATCAGAGCGATAGGAAGAAAATCAAGTGAGTAGGCCAATGGAGCAAAGCATCCTGAGGAGAATCTAGTGATCCACAGTATCAAATGCTGCCAATAGATCCAGAAGAATATGGAATGAATAGTCACCTTTGAATTTAGCAGTAAGGAGATTATTGGAGACTTAGTAGTACTTAATAGTATGAAAACCAGATTGTAGGGGGCAAGGAGGGAGTTAGCTGGGAGATAACGGGTTATTCGAGAATAAAGCAGGTGTTGCAGGAGTTTGGAGATAAAAGGGATGTTAGAAACTGGTCAGTAGTTAGCAGCACTGGATGGGTCCAGAGAAGGTTTCTTTAGTAATGGGGTAACAACTGCATTCTTGAAAGAAGAGGGGACAGCAAAAGAAAAGAGAAAGAGGTTGAAGAATTCAGTGAGATGAGAAATAACTGCTGGGGAGAGAGACTGTACCAGATTTGAAGGGATGGGGTTCACTGATACAGGTAGTGGGTCCTCTGTGACTGGCTCAAAGGAAGAGAGTGAACAAGGTAAGTTAGCGGAGGGAAAGGAATTAGTGGGGTGAGTGGATTGAGAAATTCTTTCCTGGCAAATGCAATCAACTTTATCTTTAAAGTAGGTGGCCAGATCTTCAGCAACAAGGTCTGTGACAGGTGGCTGCACCTTTGGTTTTAGTGAGGAGTGAAGAGTATCAAAGAGCCTTTTAGGGTTGTTATAGAAAAAGGATATTGGAGTGAAATAGTCCCGTCTAGCAAGGTTAAGAGCAAAATTATTGGTTTTGAGCATAAATTTGAAGTGTAGAAAGTCTGCAGATGTCCACAGACGTTCAGCAATTCTGGAGCACTGCCGACTGAAACAAGTTTTTTCCATATGCCAAGGTTGCCTGTGTCTGCGTTGAAAATTCTGGATAGAGAGTGGTGCCATCTCACCTAGGGGGCTTCTGACAGTGTGATTATAGTGGTCAGTAGCCAGGTTCGGACAGATGAAAAAGGAGATGGGGGACAGTGCAGCTTGTAAGGTTTCTAAGGTTTCTGTGAGTTGGTGAGTATCAATGGCACTTGGGTTCCATTATGAGCAACGGGTGGAAGAATTCAGAGAAGATGAAGAATTATTGAAAGTAAAAGAAAGAAGATTATGGTCCGAAAGTGGAAAGGAAGAATTGGTAAAATTAGATATTGAAGAAAGTGGGGAGAAGACCAAGTCGAGGATGTTTCCCTCGTTATGAGAGCGGGAATCATGAGAGTTGTGAGAGACCTAGAGAAGTAGTTAGTGCTAAGAGGTGAGAGGCGCATGGGGAAACAGAAGTGTTAATAGGGATGTTAAAGTCTCCCATGATGATGGTTGGAATGTCACAGGATAGAAAGTGAGAGAGCAAAGTGGTCAAGGAACTGATAGGGTGAGCCGGAAGGACAGTATACTACAGCCACTCGAAGAGAGAATGTGTGGATTGGACGTCAAAAGATGGAAAAGAAAGAGAGGGTACAGGAGGAAGACATGGAATTTAGAGAGAGTAGTATGCATACCGCTCCTCCTTGCCTATTCCCACATCTGTAGCAGTGAGAAAAGTCTAAGCCGCCGTAAGACAATGCTGCAACCCAGGTAGAGTCATCTTGCTGGATCCATGTTTCAGTGATGGTCAGTAAGTCAAAGGAATTAGAAACAAAGAGCATGTAGAGACAATAGTGACAGCACACCGATGGGAGGTGGTGCTCAATGTGGGATTTTCAGTCTGTCTTGATCCATATAGAGAACATGGAACACACCAGAATGAGTTTTAATGATTTTATTTCAGTGAATATTTTACACAGCATAGCCTTCATAGTATATGAACACTCGGACATGCTACCCTGTAAAGCCAGATCATACTTGACAAAGTTCGTGATGACCGAAACACTGTAAACTACTTCTTATCTGTATAATATATAACTTGTGTTCATATACTACGGTGAAGGCTATGCTGTGTGAAATATTCACTGAAATAAAATCATAAAACTTATTCTGGTGTGTACCATGTTCTCTATTAGAAAGAAAGAGGACATGAACTGATTCTAGTTTATTACACACATAGCGGACATTCCATAGGGCACATTTAAAAGGGGGTGGAGAAGGAGAAGAGGGGAAACACTGAATCTTTATAAGGCTAGCCGAGTTTCTGTGTGAAGTTTTAAAGTAAGAAGAAGGTGGGCCTGGATTAGGAAAGAGGTTGTCAGCAGCAAGCAGGAGGAGAAAGAGGAGAGACAAAAGATGCTTCAAAGATAAGATAAAGGGAAGTTATTTCTTGCTTCACAGCAAAACACTGTAATAAGTTAGTATGGTTACATAATGTATAGAGTGTGTGAGTCAAGAAATCAGGCATTAATATGGATAGTTGGTACTGGTGGAATAGAAGGATGGTAGGCATACAACCATTCAACCGTAAAACAACCATACCAAACAGAGAGAAAATAGAAAACATTTAGACAAACGTATATACTCGAGTATAAGCCTAGTTTTTCAGCACAAAATGTGTTCTCAAAAACCCTCGGCTTATACTCGAGTCAAGGAAAAAAAATAGTCAAAACTCACCTTTCTGACGTCACCCGTAGGTCCAATGCTTGATTCAATGCTCCGGTGCCGCCGCAGGTCCTTCGGATCCTCTTCGGGGTTTTCCGAAGGACCCAAGGCAGCACCGGAGCATCGGAGACAGACTGGGCAGGCCATATAATACAGGGGCTGGGCAGGCTATACACTACAGGGTCTGGCAGGCTATACTCTACAGGGGTCTTGCTGGCTATATACTGGGAGGCTGTGACCAATGCATTTCCCACCCTCGGCTTATACTCGAGTCAATAGGTTTTTCCAGTTTTTTTGTGTTGAAATTGGGGGTCTCCACTTATACTCGGGTCGGCTTATACTCGAGTATATACAGTAATTGTTCATTTTTCTCTGCCCTTTTACCTGTCTCCTGCCTTGTATAACTGCAATGTATAACTGCAGTTGCATACTTGTTGGAATATTATTCTAAGCAAACAAAGAATGCAAGCATCCTCTACTAACCACTAAATTTATACCTAGAGAAGACAATAGACCAGGCCCTGATCTAGCATGTAAACCAATTAATCTAGTTTTAAACAGAGAAAAACAAACTCATTTGAAAGACATAGATGAGCATTAAATCAGTTAGGACAGAAAAGGGTCAAATGTAAGAGAAAAAAACAGACACATGAAATACAAAGGTAATTAATAGATATATACCATTGCAGTAGGTGAGACTGGATTAAAAGACACAGTACATGGGTAAAAGATATATTCAGCAATCATAGATATATACCATTACAGTAGGTGAGAGCAGAATAAAAGACACTGGATTAGATGTATTCAGATGTATTCAGCAAATATAATATATATATACCTGTAGAAGAGAAGAAGAGAGTCTGATAATATATCCATTCAATGTATAACTGCAGTTGCATACTTGTCAGAATATTATACGTAGCAGAATATTATGCTAAGCAAATAAAGTGCAAACAAGCATCTTAAACTATTTCCTTTCATAGTCTGCCATTGTCTAATTTCCTGCAGTGTTCCCTGAGTTATCACACTAATCTAGATTTGAAAGATGCCATTTAAAAAAAAAAAAAAAGTTGCAAATTTTTGTGCAACTCTGGGTGCCCCTGACCAGGCATAGAAAATGGCAGGGGAACTGTCAGTGACATTTGGAAACTTTTGTTTTAAAAAGTCATAAATTCTCTACAGACCAGATGCCACATGTTTCTATAAAGAAAAACTATTAATATACATTTGACCAGCAGATAACCCAAGAAAAGTCTCAAAAAACAGACAGCAAAAGCCTAACTTATACATGTGCCCCATTGTATCAATTTTATACTGTGAAAGTGCATAATGAAGCAAAAACATTAGTTGTTAGACTGGATAAAGTATAATCTCCGGTATACTAGGGTATCTAACTTTCTACAGTATATATTGTCATGCATATCATTAGTTAAAGCAAGGTGTCACTTGATTGTCGCTAGAGGGAGTGAGAGTGAAAGAATAAGATCATGTGGAAGACACTATGAATGAAGACCAGAAGGATCCTCATATGTAATGTAGCTCCTCCCCTGGGGGCATATCCTACCTATGATAGGTTACTGTTGCAAGTTATCCTTATTGGATGGCCTGGTTACACATGTAGTGTCTGTTATGTGAAATCTAGTGAGCATGCATTCACAGTGCCACAGTGGCTGTTGCACTTGTGTCCGGCTGGATGGAGTTGTGTGTAGGAAAATGCAGCACATGAATGGTTCAAAGTTGGATTGAACAACACCAATGTTTTGGGACATAAGGCTCAAATCATAAGGCTCAAATTTGTCAGTGGTTAAGTGATATATAAGCTCTCAATGCTAGGGTATGATAGAAAGAACAGGAATAAAGTGATATGTGGTAAGGATGTATGAGATGATGTTTTGTGGTTTGTGGTGCTATTCTGTGTAAGAAAGGTGTGACTAAAGATGTTTTTGAAAGTATGTTTGGAACAATATGGATAACAAGAAAATAGTTTGTTAGAAAGTTCCTTATTTGTGTGTTTATGATGCCTTGTTCTGACTAATTTGTTGAGATCTGATCCTGAACAGGGGATCAGAATTTACTCTTTGGTATATCATCACTCCTTTATCCACCTTTATCACCCGGTTTTATTATGATGTCCTTGTTATCCATCAGTCTCCTAAAGGCCTGCTTGTCCTCACTGTTTAAATTAGAATGGGTTTGGCATATACATCACAGGTAGCCATAGTGGAATATATTTGTGTCCCTAGATACCAGGCTGATGAGGGCCTTGATTTAGGAGGCACGTACATGCTCTTATTGTGAGAGCCAAAGTCCTTTGTAAATTGGAGAACATGTCCAGCTGATATGTGCAACAAAAGGATATCCCCTTCTGAAATAGGGACATCTGGGCTGGGTTGAGGGATGTTGAAAAGCAGAAAATTTTGAACTGTGAAAATAAAGAATTTAAAAAGAGACATTTTTGCCTAATTTTTGTTGTGGTGATAAAGTCAAAATTATGAGAGAGACTCTAAACTTCCTATGCTATTCTAGTATAAACACAGGCCAGGACAATCAACCAGTGGGTGAGCAGTAAGGTTCCTTACAGGGCAGATATCAATATAAATTTTTAAGAAAACAATCTCAAAATACCTTGGATATGTTAACACATTACAAAGTTATATCCACTTATAAGGACACAAGGCAGATTTTTAAAAAAAAGCCCTAAAATGGCTTATTCCTGAAGGGGTTAGGTGGCATGAGGGTTATTGATGGCCGCTATGCCAAAGGAGAGGGAAAGACAGGTGGGGAGGGAGGGAAAGAAGAGTGAATAAAAACTTTTGTCATTTTTTTTTTTTAGACTTTTTGTTGCAAACGTCTCAAATCCACAAAGACACAAGCTGTCTGAGATGGTTATATGCAAGAGTGGGCAATACTGTAAATTTTGGATTTGAGGCAGTGCCTGCATTTTTAAGCATTCTAGTCACACCCCAGGAGGGTGACAACTTATGAGGATGCAGACAAACATGGTGTTAACACGTTTTCAAACGCATCACAATAGCTGAGAAGAGGAGATTTGTCTAATTACTTTGCTACCAAAATTGGGGCTTATTTACTAAGGGTCTGAACGCCACACTTACGTCGGGTTTCCCAAATATTTCCAATTTGCGCCGAATTGCCCTGGGATTTTGGCGCACGCGATCGGATTGTAGCGCATCGGTGCCGGCTTTCACGCAACAGAAATTTTTTTTTTAAATATTTTTTAAAAAGAATTTGTGTCGCAAGATCAGCGCTTACATACACCGTGACGAAGATAGTGAACTCTGGCAGACCTCGGTGTAGCAGCGACACCTGCTGGATGTCAGGCACATGACCTTAGTGAATACCGAAAGACCCTAATCAGTGTCGGACAACGAGCCGCGGGATCGCGGCTGGACCGGGTAAGTAAATGTGCCCCATTGTGTTTAAAATTAAACATGTTAACAAAATGTTAACACACATATTAACATTTTGTTAACAAACATATGTATTAATGTGGTATTAACTTTGTGTTTACACATGCATTTTGTAAACACCATGTTGACAGCAATTTAACTGTTGTGATTCGTTTGAAAATTCATGTGTTAACGCCATGTGTGACCTCACCCTTAGAAGCGACCAATACATTTCAATAAAATGTGTATGCAAAAATTTAGAATAAAAAAAAACGGCCCAGACTTTCAATCACCAACTTTATGTGCAAAATTTTAAACATTTTAAGCATGTGAAAGTATTCCAATTTACATGTTGAAAAAAAAATCCTTCCTCTTCACCTGCCCGGACCAGGTGCAAATTTGCTCCTAAAACATTGCAAAAATGAGGTACCCGGGTGGGATTCAGCAAAAGCTTGTATTGAGAAATTGCAACTGTAAAAAAATGATTTAAAAGGAAAAATGTAAAGTTGCAAAACAATGCTGTGGTAACAGAGATGAAATATTTAGAAGAAAATAAATTGGAAGAGTTAGGGAGTCATGGCAAAAAGCAATGTCAGATTTAGAAGAACAACTTAAAGAGAAAGAAGTTAACAAGTCATTTTTTGCTAACATAAAATAATTATCAGGGTGGAAAACAGGGGAAGTTACTCTCTAATATGATCGAAAATATAATGTGAAAGGGGAATCTAGTAACCGGAAGAGATACTGGAGATTTTTTACTTATTTTGTTTGCAATTATATAAATCTACAGTTGATTGCACGGGGGAGGAGTTGAATTCATTAATTTATAATCAGAAAAGTTAAGATAAAGCAAGAGATGAAAATGGAGGATTGGCTGTCCCATAGTTTTACATTTATTTTTTTAGCAGTGTGCATGGATGGTTAGAAGGAAGCTGGTTGCACTTTATAATAAATGGGTTAATTAATTGGACATGGTATGATATATTTACAACAGCAGAAAGGAATCAAAAGACTTGGGAAGGGATCACATTAATGAAAGTGTTCTGTACGGCATAGGATGAAATCCGTAATTGGCAGGGGTTAAAAGAGCACTAGTGTTTACACCCATATTTAAGTTTTAGTTTGCCTGAAATACTGAGGTTAGGAGAGGTTAGATAAAGGAAGAAAAAAAGAATTTTATAGGCTTATAAACTTTTTCAGTAGAGTAAATTTAAAAGTAGGAGTCAATGATATGAAGAAATAGGTAAATATGAACCCTAAAGTTTATGTTTTTACGGTGCTGCTCCATATTGCTTTCTTCTATGCAAATTGAGGTATTTATAAATTAAAGATATTTTTAGTGTGTGTAGAAATAAGCGAATAGATAATATTATTGCATTGTATGATGGCAAGGATTGTATGTCACATTTGCAACATCCCCCACCGGGGCCTAGCCTTTTCTTGGCCTGGCCTGGAGAAAGCCGGGGCCCGGAATACCGGAGTGGCTGGCGGTTGCGGCCTGGGCACTCTAGTGTCACGGTGCTTGGTATAGGGACCGGGGGGGCCAGGGCCGGATTAAGATTGGTGGGGGCCCCTGGGCGCAAAATCTGGTGGAGGCCCCCACTGAGTGCAGCGTGCATACACGTCCTCCTGCTCACTATCCACTATCCCCGCAGTAACACCGCTACATACAGCCGCCTCGTCCCCAGTAACACCGCTACATACAGCTGCCTCACCCCAGTAACACAGCTACATACAGCCACCTCGCCCCCATTAACACAGCTACATACAGCCGCCTCATCCCCAGTAACACAGCTACATACAGAAGCCTCGCCCCCAGTAACACAGCTACATACAGCCGCCTCATCCCCAGTAATACATCTACATACAGCCGCCTCATCCCCAGTAACACAGCTACACACAGCCGCCTCACCCCCAGTAACACAGCTATACACAGCCGCCTCACCCCCAGTAACACATCTTTGTATCTAGCTTCACCCCTACCAGATATGCAGTCCCATATCTGCATATCTGCGTAAAATTCAGCCGTCCTCCGCTGACCGCGGCATGTTAGGGGAATTTAAAGTGAATCGCCCCCCCCGCCCCCCCCACCCCGCGGCGCTTACCGGGGGGGTCTGCTGTTCCGATCGTGCCTGGGGCTGCACGATCCTCCTTCCAGAAGCAGGGTCCGTGCCTTCTAGCAGGACTCGGCTGTAACACACTGAGCATGCACAGCATTACTGTGTAATGTGAAGAATGCTAATGACCCATTAAATGAAGTATTTGTAAAGTTCATCTCATGTTGCAAAAAATAAGCCCTTATATGTCCAAATTGCCCAAAAAATAAAGATTGTATAGCCAATAAAAAGTGACAATGCATAATCTGCTCTGACTGGCGCAGCTTCCCTTCGATGCCCTGTCGTGTGCCCATATAGCAGGTTACCAACACATATGGGGCATTGTTATACGCAGGAGGGATAGGGTATCAAATTTTGTGGAGCGTTTTGGATTTTTATCCACTGAAAATTTGTACATTTTTTGAAAAACATTCATTTAGCCTAAAAAATTTTTACGTACGATGAGGGGTGTAGTTTCTATAATGGGGTAATTAATGGGGTTTTACTTTTATTTGGGTCTCTCAAAGTGATTTGAATCCAGAGCAGGTCCCTCAATAGCAGAATTTTGCGTTTTTTATGAAAATGTGAAAAATCACACCTAACGTTCAAAGCCCCATAACATCCTACAAAAATAAGACTATGCATGAAAAACCATGTCCACATAAAGAAGACATTCAGAGAATGTTAGTTATTAAGTATTTCTGTGGTTATGACTATGTATGGAAAAAGTAGAACATTTTGAAGTATGAAAATCAAGAATTTTTCCAAATTTACACCAAATATCTGATTTTATCATAAATAAATGCAAAACATACCACCAAAATTTTACAACTAACATGAAGTACAATGTGTCATGAGAAAACAGTTTTAAAATCACTTGGATATGTTAAAGCGTTCCGAAGTTATAACCACTTATAGTGACACAGGGCAGATTTTAAAAAATGGGGCGTGTCAGGAAGGTGAAAAGGGGCTTCAGCGTTAAGGGGTTAAAGAAACACCAGATGACGGACGTACTGTGTTGTGCAACCTGTGCCACAACAGGATCAGCAGGGGTTCCACCACTACCAGCTTAACCATCACCAGTATGCGCAGGCATATAAATGCTAAACACCCCACTTAATGGAACCAAGGCCCTTCACCTCCGGCCGGGCACACCACTGCTCCTTCCCCTGTGTCATCTGCTGCCTCTGCTAGTCAGCCCCCTGCCCAGGACCCCGGCCTAAACACCTCCCGTGCGAAAACCACAATTTTGCCTCCACGATCCTCCACAGCATCCACCAATGTCTCCATGCGCAGCGTTCAGCTGTCTATAACCCAGACGCTTGAGCGCAAGAGGAAATACAGTGCAACCCACCCACACGCCCAAGCCCTCAACGTCCACATCTCCAAATTACTCAGCCTGGAGATGCTGCACTATAGACTGGTAGAGACTGAGGCCTTTCGCCAACCTCATGGCGGCGGCCGCCCCTCGGTATTCGGTCCCCAGCCGCCACTACTTTTCCCGATGTGCCGTCCCAGCCCTGCACCAGCACGTGTCAGATAACATAATCCGTGCCCTGACCAACGCCGTTTCTGACAAGGTCCTCCTGACCAGGGACACGTGGACTAGTGCTGCCGGGCAGGGCCACTATATATCGCTGACGGCACATTGGGTTAACTTGGTGCAGGCTGGGACCAAGTCTGACCCTGGGGCTGGTCATATACTGCCAACGCCGAGGATTGCAGGGCCTACCTTGGTCCAGGTCTCCCAGGCCTACTATGCCACCTCCTCCTTCCACCCCTCCTCCACCTCCTCCTCCAAACTACCATCCGTGGGCATGGCGCCATCAGTCAGTAGCTCTAGGCACAGCAGCAGTGCCGTCACTAAGTGACAGCAGGCGGTGCTCAAACTGCTGAGCCTAGGTGATAAAAGGAACACCGCCCAAGAGCTATTACAGGGCATCACGGCGCAGAC
Source organism: Engystomops pustulosus (assembly GCF_040894005.1). NCBI lineage: Eukaryota > Metazoa > Chordata > Amphibia > Anura > Leptodactylidae > Engystomops > Engystomops pustulosus. Next base: position 98,926,157 of record NC_092415.1, on the reverse strand, counting down.
TGATCTGTGGCTGGCACCGCTGAACCTGAAGCCAGGCATGGTTGTGTGTGACAATGGCCGTAACCTGGTGGCGGCTCTGCAACTCGGCTGACTGACACATGTGCCATGTCTGGCCCATGTGTTAAATCTCATAGTTCAGCGGTTCCTCAAGACATACCCTAATCTGTCTGATTTGCTCACGAAGGTGCGCCGCATCTGTGCGCATTTCGGGAAGTCCAGCACAGATGCTGCCACTCTCAGGGCAGTGCAGCGGCGCCTCCAACTGCCCGCTCATCGACTGTTGTGCGACTTGCCCATGAGGTGGAATTCAACATTCACCATGTTATCCAGAGTTTACCAGCAGCGCAGAGCGATTGTAGACTGCCAGATGTCAACTTCCACCAGAACTGGTAGTCAGGTCAGTCAGCTTCCTCAAGTCTACAATGAGGAGTGGACGTGGATGTCTGATATCTGTCAGGTGCTGAGTAACTTTGAGGAGTCAACATAGATGGTCAATGGTGATGCCGCCATCATCAGCCTCACCATCCCGCTGCTTGGCCTGTTGAAAAACTCTCTGGTCAGCATGAAGTTGGAACCTTTGCGCTCGTCACAAGAGACGGGGAAGAAGATTCCCTTGTTGATAGCAAAAGCACCCTCAGGTCTGTTTCTCAGCACATATCGGAGGAGGTGGAGGAGGATGAGGAGGAAGAGGAGGAGAATGTTGGCGAGACAGAAGAGGGGAGCATTGCTCAGTCCTTCACTGTTCAGCATGAATGGGCAAAAGAAGAGGAGTTGGAGGAGGAGGAAATGGACAGTCAGGCCAGTGAGGGGAGTGAATTCTTGCGCGTTGGGACTCTGGCACATATGGCAGATTTCATGCTAGGCTGCCTATCCCGTGACCCTCTCGTTCAAAGAATTTATTCCACCATTGATTACTGGGTATTACCTCTCCTGGACCCACAGTACAAGCAAAATCTTTCCACTCTCATCCCTGGAGAGGAAAGGAGTGTGAGAATGCATGAATACCAGCAGGCCCTGGTGCACAAGCTGAAACAGTATTTCCCTTCTGACAGCGCTAGTGGCAGAGGGCGTACTTCTGCGGGACAAGTAGCGAGGGAGAGCAGGCGAGCAGGCAGCTTGTCCAGCACTGGCAGGGGTACGCTTTACAAGGCCTGTGCCAGTTTTATGTCACCCCAGCAAGACACTGTCACCTGTCCTCAGTCACGGCAGAGTAGGGCTGATCTTTACAGAAAGAAGGTGAGGGAGTACGTAGCTGACTATACCATCGTCCTAAATGATTACACAGTTCCCTACAACTACTGGGTTTCAAAGCTGGACATGTGGCACAAACTGGCGCTGTATGCCTTGGAGGTTCTTGCCTGCCCTGCTGCTAGCGTGTTGTCTGAGTGGGTTTTCAGTACAGCTGGTGGCATCATCACCGATAAGCATACACGCCTGTCGACTAACAGCGCTGACAGGTTGATGCTTATCAAGATGAATAAAGCCTGGATTTCTCAGGATTTCCATTCTCCACCAGGTGAAAGAAGCTCAACCTGAATAATGTGTGCACTCATCCTCCTCATTTTCCTCCTTCTTCTCCTCTTTGTACACTAAAGCAGAGGAAACTGGCTATTTTTTGCCAGGGCCAACTGGCTCTAGCTATAGTTCTCTATGTATTTAATTTTTCTGGAGGGCCACCTACCCGGTCGTCTGGTTTGAAAACTTTTTTGGACTGCCACATACAGGCACTATCCAAATTTAATTGTCTCCATAGCAGCCTCTGCACGTCGTCTTTAAAGCTGCCTCCACACATTGTCTCCATTGCTACCTCCACACATCATCTCCATAGCTGCCACCAAAAGTCGTCCATATAGCTGCCTCCATACATCGTCCCCTTAGCAAACGAGCTGTGTCAGGCAGAATTTTGGGTTGTTTTCATGGCTTACACATCAAACTTGTTAACTTTGTCGCCACCCTGCTGTGTTATCCACAAAATATACTGCCAAACTTTTATCATTAACCAATATTATTTCAGCGCTTCTTGCGCATCTGTTTACATTCCCCTCACCCGCCATAACCAAGCCAATTACTTATAAGAACAGTACTACACTTGATCTTATACAAAATTTTCTCAGAAGTGCTGTTTGTAGCCCCAGCCTGCTTTGAAAATTATAATTTTTTCAAAGTAAACACTTTGCATGAATGCCCCATACTGTCGCTCTTAATCATGGAACCATTTCTGAAAAAACAATTAAAAATAGAACCGCTATGCTATTCCATTATTCCTAGATAAAAAATATATTTAAACGACCCGCCTGCTTTGAAAATTATAATTTTTTCAAAGTAAACGCTTCTGGCCCCCAGGTCCATTTTGGGTGGGGAGGAGCCGAGAGACAGGGGCTTGGACAGACGAAAGCTCGCCTGGCAGTAGACCGCCAGCTCCATCCCAAGATTAGGCAGCCTCAGAGGCATCCATGCATACTGCCCCTGCTGTTTTCTGTCCATTTCGCCTCCACGATCCTCCACAGCGTCCACCAATGTCTCCATGCGCAACTTTCAACTGTCTATACCCCAGACGCGGGAGAGCGAGAGGAAATACTGCACATCATCCCCTTATCAAACGAGCGGTGTCAGTCAGAATTTTCAGGTGTTTCACCAGATACATAATGGAACTCGGCGCATATGTCGCCGCCATGCTGGAGACCTGAAGTTTCAATCATAGCAGCGCAATATGGATGCCCCATACTGCCGCTCTTAATCATGGAAGTCGTCTCCGTGGCTGCCTCCACATGTTGTCCCCTTATCAAACGAGCTGTGTCAGTCTCTTTTTTCGGGTGTTTCACCAGATACGTTATGGAACTTGGTCACTATGTCGCCACCATGCTGTGTTATTGACTAAATATACCGTCAACCTTTTGTTCACATAGGAAATCATTTCAGCGCTTCTTGCTCACCTCCTTTGGTTCCTCTCATACTGATACATACAGTGCTACACGTTATCCTCGCCAAAAGGAATTTTTTAAATTGGTTTGAAGCCTGAGTCCATTTAGGGTATGTCGCCATGACATTCTCTAGCCTGCCCTTGCTGCCGCTGCCTCTGCATGCCGTCCCCTATAGTGTCAGGGTCAATTATTGGGTATTTTAGATGCTATCTTGTCTCACTTGGTCACTCTGTCATTACCATGCTGTTGCCTATAATTTTGGCATAATGGTGTGATTAGGCAGCCTCAGAGGCATCCATGAATGCTGCCCCTGCTGTTTCCTGTCCATTTCCATGGTGTTTCTATCATTTTCTGAGGTTTCCAGGTTTTTGGCCATGCTTTCCTGTGCAGAGCCTTGGTCCCCTTAAAAAATGCTCGAGTCTCACATTGACTTCAATGGGGTTCTTTATTCGAAACAAGCACTCGAGCATTGGAAAAAGTTTGACTCGGGTAACGAGAACTTGAGCATCTTAGTGCTCGCTCATCTCTATATATGATTAATTAAAAGTAAGGAAATATATACATATCTGTGATCCCAAGTGATCTCTTTACAGGAAGTCTAAGAATATGCTTATGCAGTTTTTTATTATTTTATTATTTAAACATGTTTTAAAACAGCCAAACACTATTCTTGTAAGATCACCATGTGGCTGAATAGATGAAATGATGAGATAGATGGATAAAGTAAACAACATTGTTATAAAAATATATAGCTAGCTAGATAGATAGATAGATAGATAGATAGATAGATAGATAGATAGATAGATAGATAGATAGATAGATAGATACGGTAAATAAAGTTGTAGGCAGTGATATCTATACCTTTCTCTATTAATATTTTTCTGTGTGCATGATATATATTGTTCATTACCTAAAAGAAATGTATAACAAAATCTATACAAAGATACTGTATACTATATACTTATGTATAAATATATTAGCTTTAGTTTCCCATTGTGGACATTTTCAAACGCAAGAACAAATGCTCTTGCAACGTCATTTGGTTTCCACAACAACCACAACTGGGAATCATTGCATTCATATTCAGACAGACAATGTAATAACTATGTTTTATTATTGAAAGTTTTCTCTAAGTCTTCAGAGATACAAAGGTTTCATTGATTGATTCTTGAAATGCAACTTTAAACATTTGTAAACATTGTTCACATCACCTTAAATGGTTTCTTTCACAGAAACCCAATATTTATGGTAAACGAGGACCTCCTAGTTACCATCAGTTCCAATAGACTTGCCTGCAATATAGTCTTCTTCCATAATTCTTTCTTTATGAATATTGGAAAGTATAACAATGCAGATCATGTTACTTTTTCTCTTGGTTACCTCTACCTAATATTTGTAGTTTGTTTATAAATGTGGAACTTTAAATTGCAAGTGCTTTCAATTTTAAGATACCCTTCTTTGAATCCATAAATTACAGCAAATTCAGAGTTGAAACCAATACATACACAATTACATACACTACATAACTAGACACATTTTCTTGTTTTTCTCACTATTTGACATAAAATCAGAATGAACCTTTCCAGTTTTAGGCCACTTAGGATGAACAAAATGACTTATATTTGGCAAATGCCAGAATAATGGGGTCTTTGTCCCAGAGATGAACGCTTTGGGCTCACAAAATTAACATTGAAACCTTTGTAGGAAAAAGGGAGAAGCTTACAAGTCTGAGAACACCACCCCAACTGTGAAACATGGGGGTGGCAGTATTATGTTGTGGCATTGTTTTGCTGCAGGAGGATCTAGTGCACCTCACAAAATAGATGAAATCATAATGAGAAAATATTAGGACTCAAAAATATTTACTATGAAACATCAAGCATGATTAATGAGGGACATAGATCCAGGGACTGTGACTATGGTAATCTTTTTTATAATTGTTATCTATGGCTTCCTTTCTTCTAAACAACTTTTAAAATGATGCTAATGTGGGGTGTAGGGTGTGTGTATGGTTTTGCCATACATGAAGTGAATGTGTACATTAGCAGCTATATAGTTACCATTCTATTCTCATGGCTGTGGTCAGTCTTGGAATTATGGGCCATGCATAAAAAAGTTGAAGGAGTTTATTAAGACTAGTGCATTATGCTCTATTGTTAATATTCCCCCTGCATGCAACCAACAAACTAAAATTCACTAAAAGTGTCTGGCCCATTAATAAATCAGCACCAGAATGTAATCTAGGAAGGTGACTGCAAGTGTAGACTTCAACTTCCGTTTTCCTGTGCTCCGCCATGCCAACTTTTTGTGATTTGGTGTGTGTTGAAAAACCTTCATAAAAGTGCAAACGCCTAGCCAGGAGTGTTGACTTTTTCACACCTTGTATGATAGAAAACTGGCATACAAGACATAATAAATGCGTCCCAGAATCTAATTTTTAATAATTTCTTGGAAATTAAATCCAAAAGTGGAATCTAACCAATTAAGCTGCTTTTTCTCTTTTTGTGTTTTGTTCTTGGTTTTGGAATATGTCATAGTGTTCTGTCAGATTTGTGAGGCAGCATTTTTAAGCTTAAACCAGGAGTAAATTTTGGAAAATAATGAGAAGCCTGCTTCATAATCTAAACCCGATGTACTAAATTGGGCACTATTATATACACTCACCGCCCACTTTATTAGGTACACCTGTCCAACTGCTCGTTAACACTTAATTTCTAATCAGCCAATCACATGGCTGCAACTCAGTGCATTTGGGCATGTAGACATGGTCAAGACAATCTCCTGCAGTTAAAACCGAGCATCAGTATGGGGAAGAAAGGGGATTTGAGTGCTTTTGAACGTGGCATGGTTGTTGGTGCCTGAAGGGCTGGTCTGAGTATTTCAGAAACTGCTGATCTACTGGGATTTTCACGCACAACCATCTCTAGGGTTTATAGAGAATGGTCCAAAAAAGAGAAAACATCCAGTGAGCGGCAGTTCTGTGGGCGGAAATGCCTTGTTGATGCCAGAGGTCAGAGGAGAATGGGCAGACTGGTTCGAGCTGATAGAAAGGCAACAGTGACTCAAATCGCCACCTGTTACAACCAAGGTAGGCAGAAGAGCATCTCTGAACGCACAGTACGTCGAACTTTGAGGCAAATGGGCTACAGCAGCAGAAGACCACACCGGGTGCCACTCCTTTCAGCTAAGAACAGGAAACTGATGCTACAATTTGCACAAGCTCATCGAAATTGGACAGTAGAAGATTGGAAAAACGTTGCCTGGTCTGATGAGTCTCGATTTCTACTGCGACATTTGGATGGTAGGGTCAGAATTTGGCGTCAACAGCATGAAAGCATGGATCCATCCTGCCTTGTATCAACGGTTCAGGCTGGTGGTGGTGGTGTCATGGTGTGGGGAATATTTTCTTGGCAATCTTTGGGCCCCTTGGTACCAATTGAGCATTGTTGCAACGCCACAGCCTACCTGAGTATTGTTGCTGACCATGTCCATCCCTTTATGACCACAATGTACCCAATATCTGATGGCTACTTTCAGCAGGATAATGCGCCATGTCATAAAGCTGGAATTATCTCAGACTGGTTTCTTGAACATGACAAGGAGGTCACTGGACTCAAATGGCCTCCACAGTCACCAGATCTCAATCCAATAGAACATCTTTGGGATGTGGTGGAACGGGAGATTCGCATCATGGATGTGCAGCCGACAAATCTGCGGCAACTGTGTGATGCCATCATGTCAATACGGACCAAAATCTCTGAGGAGCTTCCAGCACCTTGTTGAATCTATGCCACGAAGAATTGAGGCAGTTCTGAAGGCAAAAGGGGGTCCAACCCATTACTAGCATGGTGTACCTAATAAAGTGGCCGGTGAGTGTAAGTGTTACACCCTTTTCAGACATCAGTATTTTCCTTCAGTATTTAGAAGCCAAAACCAGAAGCAGAATACAATCAGATAAAGCGGACATGATCAACAATCAGTGTAATTTGAACATTCTGGCTACACTAACCTGTTAAATGTCTCACTCTCCATTCTTTTCACAGAACTCCAGGCTTCAGAATCATTCACACATTCTGGTTAAAGAGTGTCTACATTCTATCTACATAGCATCTACATAAACCCAATGTTAGCACAAAGTAAATGGAATGTAAACGCAGTGAGTGATCACAGCTTTTACTTGATAAAAGCTCTGTTTTGCTCATTTATTTAGTGTATACCTAAGGCGTTTGTCCCACAACCTTCTCACCTTCTCACCATCTGATGCTGTCTTGCTACTTTCACTAAAAGTCTGTTATTGCTTTTACTAAGAGCAAAGAGGAAAGACTGGGAAGCAATTTAAATGTAGACACAGCCCTACTGCTGCAAGTAACACACACAAGGTGTGGTTAAATAGAGCCGCTATTAAACACTGTCAACAAAACCACTGTTAGACTCCATTGAATACACTGCCAATTTTGAAAAATTCCATAAAAAAGCGTTTTAAGATATAAAAACATAAAAATAAAACCCCAAAGTCTCAAATGTAATAGTTTGAAAAATTTTACCAGTACGTTAAATAAAAAAAAATTATTAGGGTGCTTGGCAGTTGCAAAGTACTTTCTTTGAAGTTTATTGGTATTGGTCTATCCATAATGGCAAATACTATAAAAGCAATGAATTTCTTATTCTTAGCGAATTCCAAAAAAAATAAATAAATAAAAATGGGTTAAAGCTCACATTTGAGAGTTTCATGAATTGTATCCAGATTAGATGATCCTTTGGAAAGTAAATTCATAAGCAGAACAAATCTTTCTCAGTGCTCAGCTGGCTCACAGGTAAAATTTATAAGCCTGCATTTCATACATATCTCAGTGAGGATAGCTTAGACTGCATACAAAATGTTTTGCTTTCAGATTGGGATGCATAAAAAAGATAAGAATCTTTTGTTAATTAACAAAAAAATTCCTTTGTAGTTCTTGCTCTATTCACTGTTTGTCTCCTATTGGTCAATAATATACCCATTGCTTGTTTGTCTACCAGATTATCCATTTGTATTAACTCATGGGCGTACAACAACAGTATAGTATGTTATGGTGAGGTACCAACTACATGGAGAGAGTTCATTGGCTGAGTTCTCTCCATACAGGGCAGGTATTACATGTATTATTCAGCTGACACCTGTATCTAAAGGAGTATTCCCACGAAGATGAGATTCTTAAATATACCCAGGATAACAAAATAACACATTCTCTAATTCACTGTTACTAACAAAAATGCTGCATTTCACACAAATAATTCCAACCTGTCTCTATCAGTCCTGGTGAACACATTTTTTCCCATGGATTTGACCCTGAATAATCTGACTTTAGGGCCAAAAGACATAGTGTTCTCCTGTCTTGCACTGCATTAAGTTCCTCATTGAACGCCACCCCCACCTTGGCATTTCAAGATGAGCTCAGAGTGAGGAGACTAAAACTACAAGCTACAGGAAAATATGTTTTTTATCTAGAGAAGGGGGGGGGGGGTGAGAATGTCCTGTGTAATATGCATTTCATAGATCTCAACAACTCTCATCTCTTTCATTTCTCTTTCTATGTGTAAGATACTAGTGAATGTTCAGAGGCTTAAAAAAAGTTTATAAAAACCTGGACTCTGATAATCTGAGCACATTGTCAGCACACAGCATCTCATAGCACTAAAGGGATTATAATGTGTCTTTCCCGCCACTCTGGAATTTTACACTGACCTTAAATGAGTAATATTTACAATGAGTAAAATTGTAAATTAAGGGGGTTAAAAATTATATTTATTGTATTAACATCACTAGGTGATTGAAATTTGAGAATTTTCTTTCATGGGCAAACCCCTTTAACTCCTGTGATCAGTGCCAAGTTTGAATCCACAATATTGCTGGCAATCAATGGCAACTGTGATAACATTGTAGGGCACCAATCGGTTTTCATGACTGTTTGAGATCTCATAGAGACTGTTATGGCACCTAATCCTGAAATAATAGTTAAAAATAAATTGAAAAATTGAAAAATTCAAATCATCCCTTTTCTCCAGAACACATAAAAAATAAACAAAAATAAATTGAACAACAGATTTTGTGGTTGTGGGCACACTCAAAAAACGGTTTCTGAAATGAATTATATACAATTTTAATTTCTGAAGAATAACAGACAATTAGTTCTTTAAAAATACAACAAACAATTAATTTTAAAATTGTAACAAACAGTGTAGTGTAGTGTGCGGAAAAAAATGATTGATAAAAAGTCTATATATAATTCCGCACACATTTTTCCACATAATTGTCTTTGGTGTACACCCATCAGAAGAACTAAACAGGCAAGGACCAACCAAGCTCCTACATCCTTCTGTTTAGAACTCACTTGGGACATTATATTGTATAAGTATACAAAGTATATGTGTTTCCACGAGGAGGGGTATTATAAGAAAAGGACCAACCAAGTCCCTGTACCTTCATGATCAAGACACCAGAGTATACATAATATACATTTGTGGATAACACTACACTGTTTTTTACTATTTTAAAATTAATTGTTTGTTGTATTTTTAAAGAACTAATTGTCTGTTATATACAATTAAAATTGTATATAATTCATTTCCGAAACCGTTTTTTGAGCGTGCCCACAACCACAAAATCTGTTGTTGAATTTTCCTTCCTGGTCCCTTTTGGTGTTGAGACCTATTGTGGCTGCACCCGAAATCGGCTCAACAGAAATCGATAAGTGCCACTAAATTCACGATAAAAATAAATTGAAAACAATTGCGTTTTTATGTCAAATGCATCTGGATTTTTTTTTCTTGCTTTCCAGTAAATTGCATGGAACATTATATGGCACCATTAAAATGTGCAATTTATCTTGCAGATAACAAGCCTCCATACATACATAAAAATTATGTGGCTGGGGAGAAAAAGCACAAACATGAAATATGGTGGAGTCCTCTAGGTCAGTGGTGTCAAACTTAAGGAATGGGTGCAGAGGTGGCACTCAGAGCCCTCTTGGTGGGCACCCAGGCTGCCAACACAGACTAAGTCTTACCACATAAGGCATACCATGATCAGGGCTATTTTAAAGCAACACATCTATGGCTGTCTGGGACTACAGGAGGAGCATGAACATGTGAACAGAGCTGCATCATTGGAGCTCCTGCTCTGGGCCCCACAATTCTTCTTGTTAAAGAGACCCTGGAGAGAAGTTACAATAAAAATCTGTATCTCCTCCTTTCTACTGTATGGGTATCCGCAGGATGCCAATACGATTGAAAGGTGTAACAAAGCAGGGAGCAATAAGTTGCAGTTTAAATTGTCATGCAGGTACTTTTATATCAATAAGTGGATATTTGTTATATTTTGGGATTTCAGTCTTTAAAAGGTTCACTACCAGTACTCTAGGTGTTAAGAGAGTTTAATAAAAGCCTCATTTGCTGTGTCCTTTTTTAATGTAATGTAACATAGCTTTATCACATGTCTTCCAATCATTGATTGAATCTTAGATGCGCCTTAAAGGACATCGATCACCAGATCACTGGTGGTAGACTGTCCTAAATAGCTTGCTTGTTACCTGTAGGAGATGTGGACAGTGTTCTTATTAGTCGAAAGGCATCCAAATTACAGAGAAAAGAACTTTGTAAGAATATTTAAATGAGCCTGAGGCTTACATCACCTGAGCTCCTCATGACTCTGCCAAGAACTAATTATACATGCCCCCTCGCCCCTTCCAGTCTTTACAGACTGCAGGCAACGTCAGCTGGCTGTCCGCAATTCTCGCATTTACCATTCCTTGTGCTGCCAGCGGCTTACAGTCCAGCTGCGCAAGGAATGGTGTTTCAATAGTGTCACCGGCTATATTTGAAGAGTGGATGGGGCTATGGAGGGCGTGCATAATTAGTTTTCGGCGGAGCTATGAGGCACTCAGGTGACGTAAGCCTTAGAGTCTCAGACTTATTTACATATTCTTACAATGTTCTTTTCTCGGTTATTCAGGAGCCTTATAACTAATAAAGAACACTGCCTGTATCCCCTACAGGGAACAAACAAGCTAATTAGGACAGTCTACTACCAGGAATCTGGTGGTAGATGTCCTTTAATGTTCTGTGCTAATTATCTATAAATATTAGTACTCTATGCCGACTATACTGGTCTATGCTTAGTAAGCTGGTGGTATTCTGACTCTTGTTTGTGTTGTTAAACATCAGTTTTCCTACATGAATTTGTACACTTGGCTTTCCCATTAAAACTCTTATAAATATTAGGTTAAAACACAAACTTGTGCAAACATTTTATCGAAGCAAACCATTTACTTAGCAGATTATAATAATGATGTCAGAGCTAATCTAATAGATACTTTGAAGACAATACCAGCTCCTCCTTGAAACTGGAAATATATTTTAAAATAATACTTGAAAAAGGTTGTCATGTAGGTTGGTAATACTTAGATACTATTTTTCTTGTTCATGGTTGTCACAGATAATACAATGTGAAAAATGCAAGAAAGCTAAAATACATATAAAGGAGAAAACAATATTTTAAATATTCTGTTGTAACAGTAATTGCAACAAAAATGATAGAGAAGGAATAAAGATTGAAATATTAACATTTTTCTGCTATCCCTCTAGGACAGTGGTTATCAACCTTTCTAATGCTGTGACCCCGCAACACAGTTCCTCAGATTACGGTAACCCCAAACCATGTACAAGAGTATTGTATTTGTGCCAAAAAATGCAATAAAATCGTGGCTCCGATGGCTTTAGGCGACCCCTGTGATTTGATTGATCGAACCCCGCCGTGGTCTCGACCCACAGGTTGAGAACCACTGCTCTAGGAGATGTCCCTAATTAACCAATTGAATTTTGGACATCTGGATTTAAGCTTACTTTTTGTTGATATGTAAGTAAATTAAAATTAAATGGAACCTGTCACCAGTATACCCACCAACACAACACACACGCTAAATGTCTTTATACATGTCTGACTGATGTCTCTATCCATGGGATTAGAGCCCCCATTCTTCTGAAAAAGACCTTTATTCATGCATTGTGTTACTAAAGATCCAGTCATGGAAGTCAGGGATAACTGGGATCCCAGTCCTACGGTCAAGCCATCCTACCTCCTAACTGTAACTGTCACTGCTAACCTGGCCCTCCTTAGGAATAAAGAAGTTAAGAGTGATACTGGCTTTGTGTGAGTAGTAGGAGAGAGAAAAGGATGTGTATATATGATTTGTATATGGTAATTAAAAAGTGGTTTGGATCTGGTGCAATCTGATGAAAATATTTGTAAATGTGTCACTAGTATCGATGAATGGTGACCTGCACCCAAACTGCTAAATACGATGCCTTCGTGACTTTATGGGAGCGAAATAGTAAAAAATTAGCGTGCAGCCACTATGGTTATACAATATCTATAACACATATCCAATACCTATAACCATCTCAACATACAGCAAATAATACACTTATCTGTTTGACATATCAGACAATAGTGATACGTGTGTGTATGTATGTCGATGTTGGTCGATGTTGGTACCTGTGTTTGTCACTGTAGATGGCTACCAGTGACTAATTGCCCCCCAACCCTTTGTCCTTTTGGACTTGCCGTATTTCGGTGACGTCACCATATGGAACTACCCGGAACTGTTTTTTTTAGAAACATCCCTTGTATGGATATACAAAAGAACTTTATAACGGCACGACTGTGAATTCTTCGCACTATGGGGCAGATTTACTTACCCGGTCTGTTCGCGATCCAGCAGCGCGTTCTCTGCGGTGGATTCGGGTCCGGCCGGGATTCACTAAGGTAGTTCCTCCGCTGTCCACCAGGTGGCGCTGCTGTGCTGAAGTCCCCCGAATGCCCTGAAATTCACCGGCCTATACCTGGTGAAGGTAAGTGTCATTTTTGCGCCAAAATCCCGGGGCAATTCAGGGAAAATCGGCGCAAATCGGAAATATTCGGGTAACACGTCGGGAAAACGTGAATCGGGCCCTTAGTAAATGACCCCCTATGTCTTCGTCTCGACGGACAAGCCATCTACAGCCACAAACAAAGATACCAACATTGACCTAAGATATACATACTCGTATCACTATAGTCTGATATGTCAAACAGATTAGTGTATTCTTTGCTGTATGTTTAGATGGATCTGTGTTATAGATATTGTATAACCATAGTGGCTAGACGCTAATTTTTTACTATTTCGCTCCCATAAAGTGGCGCAGATATCGTATTTTTCATGTTGTGATTTGTATATGCTTTATATATATGTATATAGTGTGAATGTGGTACATGGTATGTGTATATGTTTTATGTGTGTACATTTTCTCTATATTTGTGTGTATATTGTGCATTCTGTGTATATGATGCATGTGTACATATGGTGCAAGGTGTAAGTACTGCACTTGTAAGTATATGCTATATGTCTGTAAATAGTACTGTGTATAGTACTGTATGTATTACATTGTGCCATATGTGTATATACAGTGTATGTGTGTATATGGTAAGTTAATATTCTAAACATGCTCCCAGTTGCTCGTGAATTTCATGTTTATCTTGTTGCACTCATTTTCTGACCCGGATTTAGAAAAAGTAACTAAAAATAGACCTATAATAGCTTTCAGACGAAACCCAACCATGAAGAATTTGTTAGTTAGAAGCAGATTTGGAGAAAATACGACTACATGATTAGATAGAGAAACCCCAAAAGGCAACTTTCAATGCAAGAACTGCAATTTTTGCATATTTCACCTTAGAACTAATATTCTCCAAATCGGGGGCATTACAATGTCTGTGAAACAATTCATTAGCTGCAAAACGAATTATGTGTAAGCAAGCGCTTTTACATAGGGAAAACGATTAGGCCCCTGTACATTAGATTCAGGGAACACCACCGCTCCTTACACATGGGGAAAGGTTCCTCAAGACTCATACAGCACATGTGAACAGCTCACGCAGGCAACCCAGACACACTTTCTTTTGCAGGCATTGAACGGGTTACAGTTAATACTAATGGGTGTGACATACATAGAGAATTGTTGAGATGCGAGGCGAGATGGATCCTAAAAATGGAAGCAGAAGGTCCAGTAGGACTTAATAATAAGAATGATATGGCAGGATTCTTATGATCTATGATTAAGTTGATAATAAGATGCAAATGTAACACTCATTCTCTCTATCACACTGTTTATGTGGAGTGATTTTTTATGATGTTTTTGTAATATGATGTAACATTATAATGTATTTGTACCCTTACCTTTGTAGTTTTGACGATCACGCAGGTCCGGGACAGCCGCGCATCTGTTGCGGTCATATGACTGGATCACTTGACGTCTGCTACGAACACACACACCCACTTGTTTTTCTGATCACATGACACTCCATGATGGATGACGTCGGCGGGGGGTGTATTACGCCCCTACCGGCCCACGCCCCAATACGGCCAGACGAAGCGCAGGAGTGCGCAAAATGGTCCGTTAACGGAGTTTGCAGCGTGTAGCACCTCCCTGTCCTATGCACCGCTTTGAATAAGAAGGGTGGGGGGAACTGCTCCTTTCCAGCCCCTCCCATTTGGCAACTGCCTAGTCACACAGCACTAGGTTTCTGTAAAACCTATTTTTTATACAAAAACACTTTGGCAGTGTATGTACTATGCTCTGTGGGGACTGGGGGAGTGCTAAAAATGGGTCTCCTGGTGACAGGTTCCCTTTAAGTATATTGTAAATTTACTGGATCTGTAAAAAATCCTGCTGACAGCAGGTTCCTTTAAAGATCCTGCTATGACAGCCATGGAACCCTGAGTTAGGGTTGTAGCTGTCATAGCAACTGAATGACGCCCACTGATGATGTCTGTGGGGGCAATGGCCGGATAAAAGATATACAATTCAAGAAGACTGATTACAATTTTAAGGATGCAAAGGTATTTATTTGTTCAAAAAGCAAAAGTGACATTTCGGCCTCTACGGCCTTTGTCAAACAATAAGTAAAGGATTCAAAGAAATAATTCAAAATAAAAAATTCAATGGAGACACATATAGTACAATATAAATCTCAACATTGGTTGTCTAAATTAATACGTTAATGAACATATATCAATGTATATAGCAGATAACTACAGGTGAAGAAATACCAACATAACTTTGTATACTATCAAGTGAATCATAGCATCCAAGGTAAGTATCTGTGATCAACCCAAATGGATATATGCTAAGAGTACCAAGCAGGGAACTTTGTAAAAAACAGTGATGACTAAAAGCAGACTCACCACAAAATGTATAAAGATTTGTCAAAGATGCTGGAAATCGTGTTCTGCACATATAGCGGTGAACTCGGGGGTGCTCCCACGACCAATGTCTGGTGTTGCGGGCTCAACCGTGATCCTCTGTGTGCCACAGCGCCCCGCTGCATTCACTTACCTGTTTCCGTTCCTGCTTCCCTTCTCCTGGGGCACGTGCATGTCGGCTTCGGAAGATTTAAAGGGCCATCGCATCGGTGATTGATGCTGGCCCTCTTCAGGAGATAAAAGCCAGCATCTCCTCATGCTCTATGCCGTCGAGAAAGCTTGTTTCCTTGCCTTTCTGTTGTGACCCCAGACCTGTTCCGGTTTACGCTCCTCCGCTGCCTGCCCTGATCTTCTGCTCTGCCTCTGACGTTGACCTTGTGCCACCTGACCTTGAGGCTTTCTCCAACCACAAACCTGCCTTCCGTTTCTCTATCTAGCCTTGGCTGCCACTGGAGACAAAGTTGCAGCAAGTCCAACCCACTTTGCGGTGGGCTCTGGAGAAAACTGGGTGCGACTTAGAATCTGGTACTAGGTGTCTGCTTGCGTCATCGTACGCAGTGACCCAGTGGGTCCACTACCCCTGGAGCCTGACAGTAAGATCCGGCCATGGATTCTGCCAAGGTTCGCTTCCAGAACTGGATGATCTTACCACCATCGTAGTCCAGCAGATTGCAATGCAATGTCAACAGCTAGGACACATTATTGCCATGCTGCAGCAGATGATGACTACTCAGCAACAGCACCAGTTTCCAGTGACTTCTTCCACTACTCCCATTTGCTTGCCTGCCACTGAATCCAGGTTGAGACTTTCCATGCCATCAAAGTGTGATGGGGAACCGAAGTTGTGCAGAGGCTTTATCAGTCAGTGCTCCCTGCACATAAAGGCTTATGCTGACCCAGTTCATCTCGGAATGATCTAAGGTGGCATTTATCATCAGCCTCCTCTCCAGGAAGGCCCTGGCATGGGCTTCTCCCCTCTGGGACAGAAAGGTTATAGCGGATATCATCTCTTTCTTCTGCTGAGACCGCTCTTCTGAACCTGCATCAAGGTGACTATACAGTTCAGTTCCGTACTTTGGCGTCTGAGTTAGCCTGGAACAAAGCAGCCCTTATTGTGACCATTAAAAAGGGACTTTCAGGGCGAGTTAAAGATGTGCTGTCTGCACAAGACCTGACGTCTACTCTGATAGATATCTGGTTTATGGAGCGCTCTGAGGAACAGTGTCTCAAACAAGTGCAAGTCCAAGTCCGTCATCTGCCTTGCTTGGCTCCTGCCTTCCAAAGACCGCTTCAGCCTCCTGCCGTGACAGCTTCAGAGGATACAATACAGGTTGACAGAGCCTGACTTTCTCCCCAGGAACTCTCCACAAGCGAGTGTTCAAAGGACCTCTGTCTGTATTAAGCCAGTCCAGAAAACATCAATGGGTCTTGTCCTGTTCATTCTCAGCATCCGGGAAATGCCTGCACCTCGGATTCTTTGGAGAAACGTCCCTAAGTGAGAGCCCAGCTTTTCCACTTCTGAACATTTACATGCTACGCGGCTCTGGAACCAGTAGCTAGTTTCAGGTGTGTGCCTTCTTGGACTCTTGGTTCTGCAGGAAACTTTGTTGATGCTGGCTCTGGTCTCGCCTTTATGCCAAACTTGAAAGGGCCAATTTCCCCAGAAGAGTCTTCCTCTCCTCGACTATATTATCTCCGACAGAGGCCTCCTGATGGATCCTGCCAAGTTTTCTGCTGTTCCTTAATGGCCGCATCCGGTAGCACTATGTACAATACAGGGATTTCTAGGCGTTGCAAATTATTACCGGCAGTGTATTCCATACTTCTCCACCCTGGTATCTCCCATTGTGTCACTCACCAAGAAGGGCGCCAATCCCAGACTCCGGCCACATGCCACTGAAATGGCTTTCTATAAATTAAAGGCTGCTTTTGTCTCGGCCCCTGAACTCACACGACCAGATATAAAGAAGCCTTCCCTCAGGAAGTTGACAGCTCCTAGATAGGAGCAGGAGCAGTGCTTACACAGAAAGGGCCTAAAGGCCGAACTCTCATGTGTCATTTCTTTTCTAAGACTTTCTCCTCCGGAGAGAGATATTTCTCCATAGGAGATTGGGAACTATTGGCGATTATTGCCTTAGAAGAGTGGGGTAACCTTCTGGAGGGAGCTCAATTTCCTTTCTGCATCTTCATAGATCACAAGAATCTCCTCTATCTGTGACAAGCCCGTTGGTCACTCTTCTTTTCCCATTTCATTTTCCTTATCCATTTTTGTCCGGGTGAGAAGAATATCAAGGCTGAAGCTCTCATGCTGCCAGATCTTTGTCCTCTATGCCATTGAGAAAGCTTGTTTCCATGCCTTGCACAATGTATTGGCTTCCCATTGTGACTCCGAACCTATTGCCATTTACACTCCTCCGTTGCCTGCCCAGACCTTCTCCTCTGCCTCTGACCTTTGCCCCTGTGCTGCCTGTCCTGACCTCCTGCCTGTCTCTGACCAAGAACCTGCCTTCTGTTTCTGTATCTTGCCTTGGCTGCCACCGCGGACAAAGTCACACCTGTGGAACAACCTGGTGGTACCCACCGCAGCAAGTCCAACCCGCTTTGCAGCAGGCTTTGGTGAAAACTGGGATCCACTTAGACTCTGGTCCCAGGTGTCGTCTTATATCATCCTCTGTGGTGGTCCAGTGGGTCCACTACCCCTGGAGCCTGACAGGGGAAGCCCCATCTTGAATGAGGGTATGGTGTGTCATGTGGCAGCCTGTGATATGCACATAGTAAGTAGTGAAGATGTATGAATGCACAGAACTGGAAGGGTTGGTACGTGGTTGCGCAACAGAGAAGATTACAACTCTGGTTGTTTCAAGCTGGAGCCGTAGTACACAGGACACAAATTAATGGTCCACACCTGCATGTAGAAGAGTGGGAGAAACGGTTACATAGATTTGGGGCATGTAAAAACCGAGTCTAAGTGTGAGCTATGTGTGATAAAATCGCTATGAATGTATGGAGTGATCTTGAATGTATCTTACCCAGCTTCAGAATAAAGAGAATATTCTATTAATCTGTTGAAATAATACAGACAGTGATTATGAGAAACAATACACAAAACAATACCTAGACTCTAGTAAGGATACAGGGAATAGGTGACATAATGGAGAAACACAGAATATTTCAAGGTATTGCAGTTTGGGAATCAAAAAGGCTTCACGTTTCTTGAAAAGCTTTGTTCTGTTCCCTCCTCCTCTGGGCTGTGGGACGTTGGGGGACGTTCTATCACTTGTTACTTTAGTTGTGACGAACTGTGGTGCATTTTATGAAAATGGTCCGGTAGAGGAAGAAGCAAGTTTTTGGTCCTAATAGAGGACTTGTGCTTACCTTTATGGTCTTTGAGCTTCTGTATGGTCACACCCATGAATAACATGCCACAAGGGCATTTAATGATGTTTGTTTCACAGGTATAGAGCTCTCTTATCATAAATGATTTTCCTGTGTGAGAGTGGTGAAAACTCTCCCCTTTCTGAATAGTAGAGCAATGTGCAATGAATTTCAGGGGAATGTCCCTATAAGTGGTGTTAATTAATCTGTCTTTCAGATTCTTGTGTCTATGTCTGAATGGAAGAATGGGGTTTTGAAATTCATGGATTTGAGGGAAGTATAAAATAGTGCCTGCATAGGATATAAGTAACCTTTTTGGCTACGGGGTGAACTAACATGATCCTTTTGGAATTTAAAGAAGACAGAGAAGATGATCTACTGGCAATAACAATGTTTAAACATTGTTTTATGACATGTTCTGGGTAGCCCCTATCTCTAAAGCGAGTTGCCATTTCCTCAATGCGTTTGTATTGTAAGACTGGATCAGTGACTAGTCTTTTAACTATTGCAAATTGAGATTTTTTTTGAATGTACAATTTGCCAGAATGCTATTGAAATGCTATAGAAATTAGCATTAACATCAACCTAGTAAACAGCGAAGTCAAATCTTTCCTATATTACAGTTATGGCGAACGTTTTAGAGACCGAGTTCCCAAACTCCAAACCAAAGTCCATGTAATCATCGCAACGTGCCAACATGTCTATTTAGCCTAAAATAACACCATACCACTCTATAAGGGACATATAATTTTGCTACATGATGACCATTACCAGTACAACAAGATAAATACCACCATACTGATAATAAACAGACCACTAAAGAAAGTCTAACATCTCCATTTATATCATAAAGCAGGAGCAAGTATAGCGGAGAACACTACCCCCCAGCCAGTGAGGAACACCCACCCCCATCCAGTGAGGAACAATACCCCCATCCAGTGAGGAACACTACCCCCATCCAGTGAGGAACAGTACCCCTATCCAGTGAGAAACAGTACCCCCATCCAGTGAGAAACACTAACCCCATCCAGTGAGGAACACTACCCCCATCCAGGGAGAAACACTACCCCCAACCAGGGAGAAACAGTACCCCCATCCAGTAAGAAACAGTACCCCCATCCAGAGAGAAACAGAACCCCAATCCAGTGAGGATCACTACCCCCATCCAGTGAGGATCACTACCCCCATCCAGTGAGGAAAACTACCCCCATACAGTGAGGAACACTACCCCCATCCAGGGGCAATATGAAGGATTGTTGAATTCGGCAGGGGATGTGTAGGGTAAAGTGTGTGTTGTGTGGTGGAGGGTGGGTGCACTGAACAGCAAATCTACATGGAACCAGGTGGGTGAATTTACCATCAAATCACCAGACAAATCATGACACGTCTGTGGCCACACACACATACATACACACACATAATAATACACGTAATACACGTAATACACACAGAGCAGCTCCGGCACCAGCTGCTGCGTGCTCTGGCAGTTTTCTCTCACTCTCCTCATGTTCTCAGGCTGAAGGGGGAGGGAGTGGAGGGGCGGCACTGACCTGCTGCTGTGTCTCTAGGTAGCACTAATGAGCACAGAGCAGGTCAGACACAGCCTTCAGTGAAAGAGATCACTGGAGTTCTCGACGATCAGCAGCTTTTCCTGCCTGCCGGGAGTTCTAATGATTTATATATAAGACAGCAGGGGAGATGGTCCGTGTGCCCACAGAGAGGGCTCTGCGTGCCCACTCTGGCACGTGTGCCATAGGTTCGCCACCACTGCTATATTACCTAAACTTGGGGCACTACAAATCACATTTTAAAATAAGCATCTTAGACCAACAGGCACTTAAATCACTCCTTGAAGACAGAACAAAAAGGAGGGAAAAAAGAGACTATGTAGACGAAGCATTATGCCAACTTTATTATCCAGAGGTATACTCCCGTTCGCCCCATTATCCTATACACAGAATCAGACAAGAAATTCAATTTACACCTCAACATTACCTACAGATACGCGTTATAGACAAATCCACTGTTTTAGAGAATACAGTCTTCTACAATTTACCCAATGTTAATAAAACTTTAACCAAACCACCAAGGAGACCTATATTCACTTGCACCGACTCGATACTGTCACCCTTACCATTCTCCTTGAGAAAGCTCTTACTCTGTTTATAAAACAGTCCTTCTTATTGGACACCTCCACCTTCCTTCAACTTTTACAGTCTTTTTCCAATATGCCTTCAGAAAGCTATCCAGTGAGTTGGGACTTTACTAATCATACCACATGACCTAGGCATTCAGACAGTCACTGTCATGTTATGCAATCATCAGATCCAAGATACCCATGTATCATTTATATTGAAATACTGAAACTTGTTCTAAAGAATAATTACTTTTATTCCAAGATCAATACTTCATCAAAAAACAGGATACAACCATTGGGTCCCCCTCTCCCCAAGCAAATTGATTTATAGATCACTTTGAAACACAATGGGGCACATCTATCAAGAACATTGCAAACTGTGCTTTGTGCAGTTTGCCTGTGTAGTGTGCAGAGGGTGCCAGATACATGATTTTTGGTGTCTGTTCTTCATGAATCTGGCGCCCTCTGCACTGCTGCGGCAAAATATTTCTGTCATACTCTGTGTGATAAATCCACCACAAAGTCTGACTGTGCAGCGGAACACCCCTTCAGTGACAAGATTTGTGTTGCGTGAAGACTAGTGCATTGTTTACCTCAATTAATTGTTATGTCAATACGCTGTCACCTGGAAGCATTATATAGACAATATCTTTTGCATTTGTGGGGGCACATTGGACACCCTGCTTGAGTTTCATGAACACATTAATTCCTTGATGCCAACACTTAAATTCACTATCCATTTTAACCAGGAATCCATTCGTTTCCTGTATACTACCGTACTCAAATCTCCCTCTAGAGAAACTTAAAACAGATGTTTACAGAAAATCTCCTGACCACAATAGTTTGTTACTCTTTGATAGTTACCACCCTCCAACAACCAATTTCTATATTTCAATCTGCTATAGTTAAAAGACTAGTCACTCACCCAGTCTTACAAAACAAACGCAATGAGGAAATGGCAACTCGTTTTAGAGATAGGGGCTACTGAGAACATGTCATACAACAAGGTTTAACCTCTTCTAATGACAGTAGATCATCTTTTCCGTCTTCTTTAATATTCCAGAAGAGTTCGTTTGTCCATACATTCTACTCTGTAGTCAATAAGGTTAATTATATCCTACGCAGACACTATTTTATACTTAACAAAGCTTCCCTTAAATCCATGAATTTCAGAACCCCATGCAGACACCACCCCAAGAATCTGAAAGAAAGATTGAAGGGGTATTCCCACAAAGAAAAGTTTCCTAAATGTACTCAGGTTATCAAAATAACACATTCTCTAATTCACTGTGAAAGACAAAAATACCGTATTTCACAGATGTTATTCCAACCTGTCTCTATCAGTCCAGGTGTACACAATTTCAGTTGCCCCTAGACACGGCCCTGTAACTTCTGACTTAGTGTCGGGGAAGCCATCTTGGATTTATGTGTGATTGCCATGGAGCTAAGTCTCTCTCTCTCTTCTCCTTTTACTCTAGCTCCGCCCCCTGCAGTCTAGGATGGAGCTTACTCTCCGATGCACACTAATACACAGACACTGAGTTACTGCCTGCAGCAGCAGAATAGGAGAAATACAAGCTACAGACAGACAATTTTTTTTTTATCTGGGGAGGTAAGCACAGCTGATCTAGTGTGTTGTGGAATAGCAGAGATGTAGGTGATCTGTGTCATTTTGTGCAATTGGCATCTCATGGATCTCATCATCTCTGATCTGGCTCATCTCTCTATGTGTCAGATACTAGTAAATGTTCAGAAGTTAAATGAAAGTGTATATAAACCTGTACCCAGATAATCTACCCACACTGTTAGCTAAAGTGATCTTTTTCTGTTAACATCACTAGGTGATTGAGATATGAGAATTTTCTTTCACAGGAAAATCCCTTTAAGTAGTGGAGGTATTGGTCCTAACTCCAAGACATCCAGATAGCAGTTCCTAAGAACATCACTTAAAGGGACATTCCCCTGCCTTTATTGCACACAGTGCTCCAATGTTCAGGAAGGGAACAGTTTCCACCATCCACTCATGGGAAAATCATCCCTGATAAGAGAGTTCAATACCTGTGATACAAGCTTTGTTGCATACGTTATTAAATACCCTTGGCCTGTTATACGTGGGTGAAACCACACAGAAGATCACCGACAGTATAAGTGTGCACAAGTCCTCTATTAGGACCAAGAACTTGCTTTCATAAAATGTACCACAGCTTGTCACAACCATGTTTCAAGTAATTGACCATGTCCTCCAGTCAAGAAAAATATGGAACAGAACAGAGTTTCTCAAGAGACAAGAAGCCTTTTGGATTCACAAACTGAAATGTCTTGAACCTCGAGGTCTAATTGTGACTATGACATTCTCAGATTCCTGTAATCTGTATGAGCTGGTACCCTCTGAATATTTCTGTGTTTCTCCATTATTTTGTGTTCACTTATCCTTACTAGACTCTAGATACTGTCTTGTGTAATAATTCTCATATTCTCTGTAATATTTCCATAGATTTGTTAATAGAATTTTCTTTTTATTCGGAAGGTGGGTAAGATACTTTCAAGATCCATACATTCATTGTGATTTTACCACACATTGCTCACACTTAGAAGCGGTCTCTCCATGCCCCACATCTATGTAACTGTTTCATGTTTATTTCTTGGGTTTTCTTGAATTATTACTTGAGTTATCTAGCCCTTGTTCTACCTTCTACATACTCATCTACGAGCCCGGGTCACTCCGGACAAATACATTCCATTTACTCCCGCATACATGGGCATAGTCCATTATCTGCTGTCCTGTGCGCTATATTGCCAGAGCCGGACAGCTCTGGGCATGCTTGTTGACCTGGACCACTCCAAACATACACATTTCACCCACTGTTCTTCACGCACATGTGGACCATCAGTTTGTGTCCTGCGCACTGTTGCTCTGGCCTGATACACCTGAAGACTTCATCCTCTCTGTTGCATAAATGTGGACCGACCCTTTCAGTCCTGGGCATTCGTACATCTTCACTAATTACCATGCTGCCATGTCACACACTATACCCTCATCAATTATGGCATTACTTCCCCTTTATTACTCCTCTTTACACGTACCAGTCCGATGCCACACACATCTTTGACACATGTTTATACATTTTGTGGTGTGTCTGCTAATAGTTCTCATTTTCTTTTACAAAGTTCCCTGCTTGGTACTCTTATATACATTTGGGTTGATCACAGATTCTTACCATGCTACAATTCACTTGATAGTATACAAGCCAGATATGTTGGAATTTCTTCATTAGCACTTGTAGTTATATCCTATAAACATTAAATTATATTCCGTGGCATTGTAGTACTTAGACTACTGATATTTTGAAGTATATATTGTACAGATTTTTTAAAATTATTTCTTTGTATTCTTTATTTAGTTTTTGTCAAAGGCTAAAATGTCACTTTTGCACTT
This sequence comes from Engystomops pustulosus, assembly GCF_040894005.1. Classification (NCBI taxonomy): domain Eukaryota; kingdom Metazoa; phylum Chordata; class Amphibia; order Anura; family Leptodactylidae; genus Engystomops; species Engystomops pustulosus. The sequence continues at coordinate 98,902,010 of NC_092415.1, read as the reverse complement.
TGAAATGTATAAATACCTTTGCTTTATTGAAATTGTGCACGGTTTTCTGGAAATATTTATTGTGGGGTTGGATATTTAGACTTTAGGTAAGGTTAAGGTTCTGTTCCACAGGACTGGTACATTGCAACACGGTGCCAATATTTAAAAACGAGTCAAAAAGTGACCTTGGAAACTAAAGACCTGCGAGTCTAACATCGGTTGTGGGAAAAATATTTGAGGTTTATTAGAGATACTATCCTAAAGTATTTCACTGTACATGACACTGTACCTTCTAACCCAGCATCAGCATGTGTTTATGAAGGATCTGTTCTGTCAGACTAATCTTATTGCTTTTATAAGGAGGTAAGTTCTAGATTGGACCTGGGGGAGGCTGTGACTGTACATTTGGACTTTCCAAGGCATTTGATACAGTACCACATAATAGGTTGGTGCATAAAATGAGTCCGCTGTGACTAGGGGAAAATTTGTGTATTTGGGTTAGCAAATGGCTTAGTGATAGAAATAAGAGTTTTGTCATTAATGGCACATTGTTAGATTTTGTTGAAGTTAGCAATGGGGTGACACGGGTTAGTTTTGAGGCCATTTATTTTAAATATTTTTAGTAATTACCTTATATGGGTTATACACAGTAGAGTTTCAATATTAGAAGATTATACTAAACTCTGTAAAGTAATACAGAGGAGGATAGTATAATATTACAGAGGGATTTGTGGCAACTTGTTTGTGACCTGGACTGACAAATGGCAGATGAGAATAAATGTAGATAGTTACTTACATGGGTCGAAGAAATTAAAATTATAATTGTATTTTAAATTATACATTTCTTGGTAAAACTGATGGAGAAAAAGACTTAGGGGTTCTGGTGGATAACAAAACTTTTAGTAATCAGAGCCAGGTATCTGCTGCTAAAGCAAGTAGATCTATGGGATGTATCAATAGAGGAATAGATTCTCATGATAGGGACATTTATTTGCCCTTATACAAATCACTGGTCAGACTGCACGTGTATAGTTTTGGGCACAAGTGTATAAAAAGGACATAGTAGAACTAGAACGGGTGAAGAGGAGAGCAACCAATATTATAGAGTAATGGGTGGACTAGAATACAAATATAGATCACTAAACTTGTGGTTACTCAGTTTAAAAAAAGGAGGAGAGGAGACTTCATTACAATGTACAAATATATGAATGCCACATGATGTTGTAATAGCTGATAGTTACAGCATTTTCACGAGAGGCCTGGATGCCTTTCTGGAGAGCAATATAATCACATTGTATGGGAATAAAGCTTTTTGTAAGTAGGTTCTGTTGATCCAAAGAGTTATAATGACCACCATATTAGGGATAAGGAAAGAAATTTTCTCTGCTTTGGGCCAATTGTCTTCGGCTTTGCAGAGTTTTTGACTTCTTCTGGATAAATACAGTTTTATTTAATAGGTTGGACTTGATGGATTGACATCTTTTTCTATGATGCTACTTTTAAGGGGGGGAGGGGCATGCAAAAGTCCCCCTATGAAGCCTTGCCTCTACTAGTTACGCCCTTGGTGGTGTAAAAGCTTGACTGTATGTTCAAGCTCACCTCGGTTCAATGTGTGTTAACAGAGGGCATCAACAAAATTATTTCCAATCGATAGAGACATCAGTAAAACATATATAAAGGTATCTACAAGTTACTGTGCATGGTTTTATTTTATTGCTCTATGCCTTTTAAAAGTAATATTTTTAAAAAATATATAATTACATTTTGGAATATACTGTAATTGTCTGTAACAGTTCACATGCATTTAACCCAAACAGCATTACATAGATGCAGCATATGAAACAACAGCCCAGTAAAATGCTTCATCTTTCATGGTCCTAATGTATTGTTAATGCACAGCACATCTGTTAGCCATTCAGCATATTTAGTTAATGTTCCAGCTGGGACATTCTCAGTATTTCTGTAATTCTTACATATCACTGTGAGGCATTGATATAACACAATATGTTGAACATGTAAGCTCTATACTCCTCCATTTATACTACAAATTTTATCAAACCACTTTTATGCTCCATCGAAATGATCTGCAGTAAAGTAACACCATTAGAGCAGAATTGCTCTCTGCTCGTTGCTCTTCTTTATATAAGGATTTTATTTTAATTAAATAATGGTCTCATTTGCTATTAATTGTTAATGATGCTGTCAAGACAATGAATAATATACAATGCATTTTAAGAGAATACTTTGCTTGATAAACAGTTTTCCTGTTTGATATGGATAGATGTTTCAAATAGTGGAAATTAACAAGCGTTATTCAAACAGGCAACTATGATGAGTTGGTAAAACTATTCTGTAATGAGAATAATAACAAAAGTGATTTAAAGGTGACATGTTTAACACCTTTAAATCATTGTGTTATTTCTTTAATTACAAAATTGCTGACCAACCTGTCTATTTTACGGCGTTATCAGTACAGTCCTTTCCATGAAAATAATGAATATTATGTTGACTACAATTACTTCTTCTGAAAATATTGTATAAGTCTAAATAATGAGTATGCAAAGTGTAAAAATAATCATTATTTACTGTGAAGCAAGTATAAAACAGAGAATATGAGACTGCAATGTAGAAGGAAACAAAGTATTATAATTTTTAATTTCTACAAAAAACAACAGGATGTGTTATTTATAACAAATTGTGTCTGATGCTCAATAAGGTAATTTGGAGCATTACAAGGGCTCTTTTACATTGGCTTAGTTTTTCATGTCCATGGTTCAGTGATTTCCATGGATGCCTCACAAAGCCATTGATTTCTATAGGTGTTTTCTCATTGGCTTGTATCTTCACTGATCTGTCATCCATGGAAAAAGTTCTGAAACATGTCTATGTGTCCGCAAAAATAAACTGATGAAACATCCATTCTTTTTCACTGATGTGGCTGAAAAACCAGATGTAATTTTTTTCAAAGCAATGTTAAACCTTTACCAGGTTTTGTGAACACAGGGACAATACTTATGCATTATGGAACCAGAATGGAAGAAAACTGGAGACACAACAGATACAAAACACAATGGATGCATAACTGAAGCTGAATATCAACGCCAAATTGAAAGAACCCTAAGATGGAATTGAACATGAAGCACTACAAAGATCACCTGTAGTACTCAGCACATTCTTGCATTGCTGTCAATGGCGACTATGAGATGTGGTTCTGCAGGAAAATACTTTCCGTCTTTTTCCCCTACAGCAAAATTCAGATTTTGGTGAATCATTGTCTATATCTATATCATTGTGCCTAACTTTATTATGATAAACAAATGACTTAGGATACATACCATGAAATTAAGATGTTTATTTAAATGGATTGGCATAATTGTAAACTTGATCCTTGAGGTCCAAGTTTTCTCTACAGCTCTCAGACACTCATCTGTAAATGTCCTTGGAAATGTCACAACATTTAAAAAGCAGAAATCAGGTCATCTATGCTTTGTCCAAGTTAGACCACTTTTTGATTATTTTTAATGCTATATGAGGTGTGATAAACCCCCACTCTTGACTTATATTATATAATATGGCCCCACATATGCAAATCTTTTTAAGGTTGACCTGGAGGGGACTTCGATTTCTTGAACACTATGGACCCAGACATTAAATTTACAATGACAAATTCCTTCTGAGCTGTAAAATTATTTTCTATTCTCTCTGACTATTACAGGGAAGTGGAGGAATTTAAGGAATATTCAAGAAAAATATTTTCCATCAAAAGAACAAAACATTTCGGGATAAATTGGTTAAAAGTGACGTTGGGTCTCTCAAGGGTAACAATACTGCCACTATGTTGAAACCAGGGTGTTAGCCTTGTCTCCATTGTGAAAACTGCAAGCACATTGCTAAAGGTGAAAAATCTGATTACTGGCAAATCATATAAGCTAAGACACCATACGACATGTAGAACTGACTATGTTGTATACATGCTAAATTGCCCATGTCCAAAGCTGTATGTCGGTGAAACCACTACAGAGTGCAGATTAAGACTTAACAACCATAGATCTTCTATTAACACCAACAAAATAGAACTCCCTATTCCTTGCCATTTCAGGGAATTGGGTCATGACATACACCAACTTCAAATAGCCATTATTGACCATATCCCTCCGCTAAGACAGGGGGGTGATAGACAACGATTGCTTAAAAAACGTGAATGTGAGTAGATTGACCGTTTACAAACACTACATCCCATTGGGATGAACATTGACTTTGATCTGGATCCTCTGGTCTGCACTATGCACTATGGTTTTCCATTGATTATAACGATTTTGTGGTTTGGTATACGGATGTTATTTTGTTATGTTACAATGTAATTCGTTTGTATTTATTCAACTATCTTTTGTTTTATAGATCCACTGGTGGCTGAAAATGGACATGTCAATCAGCACCTTGGGATACCCTTTCTTATGGACCAAGCTCATTATATATATATATATATATATATATATATATATATATATATATACATATATATATACACTCACCGGCCACTTTATTAGGTACACCTGTCCAACTGCTCGTTAACACTTAATTTATAATTAGCCAATCACATGGCAGCAACTCAGTGCATTTAGGCATGTAGACATGGTCAAGACAATCTCCTGCAGTTCAAACCGAGCATCAGTATGGGGAAGAAAGGTGATTTGAGTGCCTTTGAACGTGGCATGGTTGTTGGTGCCAGAAGGGCTGGTCTGAGTATTTCAGAAACTGCTGATCTACTGGGATTTTCACACACAACCATCTCTAGGGTTTACAGAGAATGGTCCAAAAAAGAAAAAACATCCAGTGAGTGGCAGTTCTGTGGGCGGAAATGCCTTGTTGATGCCAGAGGTCAGAGGAGAATGGGCAGACTGGTTCGAGCTGATAGAAAGGCAACAGTGACTCAAATCGCCACCCGTTACAACCAAGGTAGGCAGAAGAGCATCTCTGAACGCACAGTACGTCGAACTTTGAGGCAGATGGGCTACAGCAGCAGAAGACTACACCGGCTGCCACTCCTTTCAGCTAAGAACAGGAAACTGAGGCTACAATTTGCACAAGCTCATCGAAATTGGACAGTAGAAGATTGGAAAAACGTTGCCTGGTCTGATGAGTCTCGATTTCTGCTGCGACATTCGGATGATAGGGTCAGAATTTGGCGTCAACAACATGAAAGCATGGATCCATCCTGCCTTGTATCAACGGTTCAGGCTGGTGGTGGTGGTGTCATGGTGTGGGGAATATTTTCTTGGCACTCTTTGGGCCCCTTGGTACTAATTGAGCATCGTTGCAACGCCACAGCCTACCTGAGTATTGTTGCTGACCATGTCCATCCTTTTATGACCACAATGTACCCAACATCTGATGGCTACTTTCAGCAGGATAATGCGCCATGTCATAAAGCTGGAATCATCTCAGACTGGTTTCTTGAACATGACAATGAGTTCACTGTACTCAAATGGCCTCCACAGTCACCAGATCTCAATCCAATAGAGCATCTTTGGGATGTGGTGGAACGGGAGATTCGCATCATGGATGTGCAGCCGACAAATCTGCGGCAACTGTGTGATGCCATTATGTCAATATGGACCAAAATCTCTGAGGAATGCTTCCAGCACCTTGTTGAATCTGTTCCATGAAGAATTGAGGCAGTTCTGAAGGCAAAAGGGGGTCCAACCCGTTACTAGCATGGTGTACCTAATAAAGTGGCCGGTGAGTGTATATATATATATATATATATATATAAAATATAATATAATATAATATTATATATATGTGTGTGTGTGTATGTCACGCACACCCTGAAAAAATGCTGGTTTTCTGTTATCTCATGTCTCGATACATTGTGGCTTATTACCACAACACATTTAGTCCCTATGTATACACAGCAACCGATCTAGCCCCCTGTAACTGAAGTGACACCATGCTGGAAGACTATTCTGAATGCTTGACGCATCGATTGAAGTCAACAAGAGATGAGCGAGTATACTCGTCTGAGCTTGATGCTCGTTCGAGTATTAGTGTACTCAAAACAACTCGTTGCTCGGACGAGTATTTTGCTTAAGAAAACACATCGAAGAACAGTGAAGAACAGAATGAAAACAGTGAACACAGAATCATTTAAGTGAAGAACACAGTGAAGAACACATTGCAGATGTTTCCGTACATCTGCTAACTTATCCAAAGACACGCATGCCGAACGGTGTTCTTCACAATAGTATGTGAACAATATGTGTGAAGAACACATTGCAGATTAACAAACACTTTTACAAACACTACATCCCATTGGGATGAACATCGGCTTTGATCTGGGTCCTCTGGTCTGCACTATGCACCATGGTTTTCCATTAATTATAACGATTTTGTGGTTTGGTATACGATGTTATTTTGTTATGTTAAACTAAAAAAAACTGAAAAGACTAAAAAAAAAATCAACGTTCCTTTTTTTGTTTTCACTCTGCTCTTACCACAAGTTGTCACTTTTTGATTTTTTATAATGCTATATGAGGTGTGATAAAATCTTGACTTATATTTTGGGTTGCATGGGTTGCACTTGCACTAGGGAGCCTCACAATTTAGCCTCATCACCTAGGCAAAATGGCATCTTTATGCTAAGTTTTCCTCCCCTAGCACTCAATTTTGTCAGGGATACCTCATCAGGATGACTGACACTACACCCCACACACGCACAACCACACTATGTACCCTCCTACCACTTATGTGCCTATGGTCCTACTGCACAGCGCCACTCTGCTCCCCAAAACAGTCACATGCTGATACATTTATCACAATCTACATATAGACAAGATTTGGCTTTCCCCAGGACAAAGACCACAACTAAGTAATTACCTTTACTGATTCCTTTAGTGATATTTCCAACCATTGTTTCACCTTCTGTTTGTCTAATATTTGGACAACTCAAATCATATGATGAAACCCCGCCTCCACTACACTACATCGCCAACTTCTTGTTCCAGTCTGCCCATCTGCAATCTTTTTTGGGGTATGGTATAGTCTGTGAAGGTAGTTGAAGTACACCATCCTGTGGTTCATATTTAATGAAGCATAATTAATGTTGTGAAAGACATATTCCAACATTCATTAGTCATATGTCCTAGTTCAGCTTCCAATATCCAATATGTGCCATAAACCTAGAGCTATTGAACGATCTATGTTCTTCAAACAAAGCACGATATCATCAGCATATAGTATGATTTTTTCCATGTTATCATAGCATAATATTACTATCCTCTCTAATAAATCAAACAGCATAGAGGAACAGGGACACCCCTGTCTTTTGCCCCTCCCCAGCTTAATCCGCCTCGACCATATTCCATTAACATCTATCCTTGGTGTAGGTTTGTTGCATAATAATTTCACTCAAGATAAAAAGACCTCACCAAAACCAAACCTGGCAAATACAGCCTATAAGAAAGACCACTCCACCCTATCAAAGGCCTTTGAGGCAGCCAGTGACAGGATGGAGTTGTCTACCCACCGCGTCCCCAACTGCATTGTCACGGTTGCTCCCGCGATCCCTGTCTCGGATCATCCGTGGTGCATCCGTGCTCCTCCGTGTGCCCCCGCTGCTGCCCGGTCTCACTCACCTCTCCCAGCTCCTGCTCTTGCCCGGACTGCCGTGCGAAAATTTAAAGGGCCAGCGCATCGCTAATTGGTGCACTGGCTGAACACCTCACCTATAAGAATCCTGCCTCTTCCTGTGTTCCCTACCGGATCTTTGTGCCTCACAGCCTAAGGGAAAGCTTCCTGGTGATTATCTGCATTCCTGTGTATTCCTGCGTTCCTGTGTATTCCTGCGTTCCTGTGTGTCTCCGCTCCCGAGTCCTGTGTTCCCGTGTTACCCGAGTTCCTCCGTGTTGCTGTGTTCCGTGTGCCTGTGTTCCCGTTCCCACCTGCCAGGACCTCCCGTTGCTGACCCCGGATTTGGATTTGACCTCGCATCTCTGCCGCCTGCCCTGACCCCGAGCCTGGACCTGACTACGGGACTGTCTTCTGCTAAGGTACCTCGACCTCGGCTGCCACCGCGGGCTGGTCACGCCTGGGAACGACCTGGTGGTATCCTGCCGCAGCAAGTCCAACCCGCTTTGCGGCGGGCTCTGGTGAAAACCAGGTGCCACTTGGATTCCGGTCCCAGGTGTCGGCTAGTTCCATCTCCTGCGGTGGTCCAGAGGATCCACTGATCCTGATATGCATATTTACAAACAACTTATCAAAAACTGTCAACCTCCCAGGTATGAACCCACTTTGATCATGACGTATCAAATCACAAATCACTTTCTGCATCCTGTTTCTGCTACGATCTTAAATCTGTATTACGCAGTGAGAAAGGTCTATAATTTCTAATATAATACATTTTTATTTTTCTTCAGGATCAAAATAGTTATGGCTTCCCTTATTGAACCTGAGAGATTCTCACTATCTCTCCCTGTCTTCAAAATTTCCAGCAACATAGGGAGAAGAATATCATGGTACCTTCTATACCTTTGAAATGGAAGGCCATCTGATCCTGGGCTGGTGTTTCCCTTTCATTGAACTGTCTGACTCAACTTTAACTGTCAGTGGGGAATCCAGTTCCCTCTTCTGATCCTCTTTTAATCTGGGGATATTTACCCCGCTAAAATACCTAGTTATATCTTTCTCCCTTGCAGTTGTTTGGGACCTATATAATTGAGCAAAAAAAGCCCGCAAACACATATCTAATCTGTTACTAATATCCTCCTCTGTTACTGTAATTCCCTGTGTGTCCTGAATTTTCTCTGTCTTATATTTTTTAGCGTGATCCTGGATAATCTCTGAAAGTAACTTGCCCGATTTGCTATTCATAGAAACAATTTTGACCCCTAAAAAAATCCCTTGTGGGCTTTATGTTCCAAATATGTTCTGTTTCTGTTCTAGCTGTTAAAATTCTTCTCATCAACTCAACATCAACGTCCCAAACCTTCCCAAGGTCAGCTGAGTTAAGATTTCCATTGCAAAACTCCACCACTTCTTTTTTGAAGCATTCATCTCTTGATGTAATTATTACCATCCAAGGTGGATTTTATCCAAAGGGTTGGCTCCACCTAAACTCTCTTTCCTGGAATTTCATTTCTACCATCATCATGGAATGACATGACTGACTAGTGTTTATATATTTCATCTGTTTTACATAACTGTTCTGTGTTACTAACGTCAAATCTATCACATACATTAACATTCAAGTACTTGCAGATTACCATGTAAAAATATGTATCTACCATTTTTGTCCAAGTAAATCATATTCCACTCTTTTGTGAAGATATATACTAACACCTCTCAAATAGGTGGAGAAAACCGAATAGAATTCAAATCCTGCCCATTTTCTCTTAACCTTCTCAGCCATTTCTCTATTCAAGTGTGTTTCAACCAAGCATACTATAGCTGGCAGATAAGATTGTCTTCTATCAAACACTACCTGTCTTTTAATCTTATCTCCTAAACCCCTAATATTCCATGTAATTAAAGATATCGGGCACATTTACTTACCAGTCTGTGCGTGATCCACGAAGTGTGTTCCCTGCGATTCACTACGAGCATGCGCCCGATATCCTGCATCTGTCCCTTACCCAATCAGGTCCACCGGAGTTCACCTTCTCCTTCCCGGTGCATGTAAGTGCTTGGCTTACAACACAATTTAAATGTTTGTCCGAATCCGAATTGGATCATCTGGCGGTCCGCCCCTCGATTTCTTTCACATGAAAGCCAGTGCAACTGTGACACAATCCGATCACGTGCAACACAATATCCTTTAAAATCCCTGTCCCGGTGGTGCAATCCATTAAAAAATGGAAAACCTGACGGAAATGCAGCCGCAGGACCCTTAGTAAATAAGCCCCCATTCAGAAAAAACCCTCCTCTTTATAATTGTTTGTTTTCAATAATCTGGATAAGCAGATATTTTGTTCCCAACAAAGGAAGCTCCAGGGTTATTATGTATTTCTCTAACAATGGAATCCCTGTCCCCTGACATTATAATTTTGCATATTATCAAGCAAGGGTAATCTATCTGGTACTCGATATGCTTGTTCAACACAAAACATTGAAGACAAGCCCTGTACTCACACAGTGTCCTGTATCCATTTTTGTATCCATTTTTGTATCCATTATAGTCCAGCGTTGATTGAAGACAATAACTGACACTCCTGTTACAATGGAGCTAAAAGATCAACATTACCGTGCTTCCAAAACAGATTAGATCAATGTAGGATATTGTTAGTGGAAGGATAGCAAGATAGCAGCCAGGATATCAGTAAGAAAAGTTTGTTAGTGATTCACTCCACCAAGCCAAGAGTTAGTAATTATAGGTATAGACAGTTATTCTCAATACCTGGCCGCGTGTTCATATCAGTAAATAGCAATGACCTCACTCCAGGCCTTTATTTAATGGCTACTTATTTTAAGAGCCCTTGAGCTGTATAAATGACCAAAATGCCAGGTAAATATAGCTCTCCACCAAAGACCAGTTTAGTAATTCATAGCCTGGATTTCCCCAGGAGCCCCTCCATAATAGTCCCAATACACAAAGCCTTGCCTTATTAGGAGAGTCCTCACATTTCCACAGCATCATTTCAACACAAGACACAGAGGCCCAAGTTATGGCCATACTTTTTTGCTGACATGAAACACCTCACCAGATGGATCAACACCTTTTTCAGTTTACAGTGCTTGTGCCTGCTCTGTGACTCTTCACCGCAGGAACTTCTCAAGAGCCACTTGTAGAGCTTGTACCTTCACCTGTGGAGCAATACCACTAGTTCAACAGGTTCAACGATCTGGGCTTGAGTTGGCCCAAGTAACCTTTTTAAGGTGCACGGCCAGCCAAATACTTCTTACCGCCCGAAATATAACAACCTAATATGCCACCTATGTCTTGTGAGTGTGGTTGGGATACACCTGGATCAAGGTGGGATGTTATGGACATATTTCCTAATTATGTCATATCTTCTTCCAGGGATCTCCTGAGAAGAAGATATGCTCAGCAAATTTTCCATCAGGAATTTACAAATTCAACAATACTAAACACTATTATTAAATGTTGGGCCAATTGCCTCTATTTTCTTGTCTCCCTGGCTCCGAAAACCATGGCACTTGACATCCTAAGAATATCAGAGGATACCGATCACAGATTCATTGACAAGAATTTGAAATGAGCAGGCTGGCTTTGAACTCACTTTTGAATTCCCTCTCAACATTTAGCTTGGGAGAGGGTGCATCATTACCCCAGGGCTGATCTTAGCATATTTGCGGCAAATATTAAAATACTGCCCCCCCCCACTCCTGTTCCATTGCCCGCTCTGTGTTCAGTAAATACTGAAAACTAAATAATATATACCCCTCACAACACCACTGACCACACACTCCACATATATAAAACATCCCTTCATTATATATATATATATATATATATTCTACTGGAATTATTGCATGCACAGCACGCCAATCAATAATACAGACCCCCCAACATTTGGTTTACATGATGCAAAGTAATCTATTGTATCCTATACCTAATATATCCCACCATGTTATGTTACATATGATTTTATATACCGTGCTCCTCTGACCAATGTAAATATATAGCACCCCCTAATGAATATATACTGTGTGTATAAATATAAATATTTTATTTATTTTTATAAAGCCCTGTTCTGATATATTTAAAGGCCTTGTTATTCACCCCTCAATGAAATTATATACAGATCCCAAATACAGATCCCCTCCAGTTTAAATAAAATTTTACCCCACATATACAGCCCTCCCAGCTTAGTAATATACTATAACCCATACACAGCCCTCCCTGCTTAGTGATATACTGTACCCCATATACAGCCCCCAGCTTAGTAATATACTGTATCCCATATACAGCCTACCAGCATAGTAATATGCTGTATCCCATATACAGCCCCCAAGCTTAGTCATATACTATATCCCATAGACAGCCCCCAGCTTAGTAATATACTGTATCCCATATACACCGCCAGCTTAATAATATACTGTATCCCATATACACCCCCCCAGCTTAATAGTATACTGTATCCCATATAGAGCCCCTCAGCTTAGTAATATACTGTATTCCATATACACCCCTCCCAGCTTAGTATTATACTGCATTCCATATACAGCCCTCCCAGCTTAGTAATGCACTGTACGCCATAGACAGCCCCCCAGCTTAGTAATATACTGTATTCCATATACAGCCCTCTCAGCTTAGTAATGTACTGTATGCCATATACAGCCCCCCAGCTTTGTAATATACTGTATCCCATATACAGCCCCCCAGCTTAGTAATATACTGTACCCCATATACAGCCCCCCTGCTTAGTAATATACTGTATCCCATATACAGCCCCCCTGCTTAGTAATATACTGCATCCCATATACAGCCCCCAGCTTTGTAATATACTGTATCCCATATACAGCCCCCCAGTTTAGTAAAATACTGTACCCCATATACAGCCCCCCTGCTTAGTAATATACTGTATCCCATTTACATCCCCCCAGCTTAGTAATATACTGTATCCCATAGACAGCCCCCCAGCTTAGTAATATACTGTATCCCATATACAGCCCCCCAGCTTAGTAATATACTGTATCCCATATACAGCCCCCCAGCTTAGTAATATACTGTACCCCATATACACCCCCCAGCTTAGTAATATACTGTATCCCATATACAGCCCCCCAGCTTAGTAATATACTGTACCCCATATACATCCCCCCAGCTTAGTAATATACTGTATCCCATATACAGCCCCCCAGCTTAGTAATATGCTGTATGTGACAGATCGGAGATGATGAGATCCATTAGATGCCTATTACACACTGTCAGTTCCACTACTACATCTCTGCTATTCCACAACAAAATGGATCTGCTGTGCCCTCCTGCTGGGCCTCCCGAGAGAAACAACTTAGCTGTATGTAGCTTGTAGTTGTCCCCATGCTGCTGCTGCCATAAGGAACTCAGTTCTATGTATCAGTGTGCATGGGTGAGTGAGCTCCGTCCTGCAATGGAGGGGGCTGAGCCACAGTGCAGAGAGCAGAGACAGAGCCTCCGGCAAGATGGCAGCCGACCCTAAAGATCAAAAGTTACAGGGTCGTGTCTAGGGGCAACTGAAATTGTGTACACCACGACAGAAAGAGACAGGTTGGAATTAGATCTGTGAAATGCTGTATTTTTGTTAATGAATTAGAGAATGTGTTATTTTGTTATCCTAAGTACATTTAAGAAACTTATCTTTGCTGGAATACCCCTTTAAGTACAGTCAAGGTTACTAGTTAAAGAGGTGGATGGACAAGACAACCAGGAAAAAGTGTAAAATGAGAGGAGAGAGGAGTGTGCATGCATGCAGAATAAGAGAAGAAAACAATGCGGGGTACGAAAATAACTTTCTGTGAACCAAAAATAAGATGGAGACCAAGCTACAAAATAATGTGTAGTGAGCCATGCTGGGGACGTAGTATTAGAGAGTATTAGAAAGACTTCTTTAATTACTGTTGGAATTGCATTGTTTACCATGATTAAGAAATAGAAGAGGTCAATTATTGTTCTAATTTTTAGAATGCAATAACTATACTGAAGTGTCAAGTAATCTGTTGATGTTCACATCTAAAAGTGACTAAGCTTCACTAATTCCTCTTGATATCTCTGCAGCACTTAAAACTGCAGTTCATTAACTTCGATTTCTTTTCTCCACTCTATCAAAATACTACTCCTTGTCTTGTTCCTCTCTTACTCTACCTTCTGTTAACTTATTAGCCAGTTCATCTTTCTGCAACTTTCAATTGCGATAGTGATGATCTGCTGTATGACAGTCAGTGAACCTGTTGCCATTCAAGCATACTACTTTCTGATATCATTATGACAGATTTACAAACTCTATAGCACAGTACAGTAAGTAGAATGAATTGTAATACTGTTTTTAGGATACAAAACGGATGAGCCAGTATACTTTCTCTGATAAAGGAATCATAAATTAAGCATGATGAGTCCTAATGCAACCACAGAGAATTGTGAAGTGTGTATTTCATAGCCATGTTATTGACGTGTTATTGAATTGTGGCTTAAATGACTATGTTATTGATTACTACTATTGATTGTTAATAATTGATGAATTATTGACTTGTGGTGTTGTTACATCTGATGGATATATGAGTGGAAGTAACAACTTACCATTTATGTGGAAAAAGATTGAAATAAATGGAACCTGTCACAAAGTTTTAACCCTGTCAAACTAATAGTCCCTTCCGGTTGAGTATGAAATTTCCATTATAAATTCCCTTTTTTATGTGAAATCTTACACATTTACCTATAGAAATTATAGTGGTAGTGTCACTTCATAAACCCATATGTTTGCTTTTATAGTACCTAGAAACAAGCTTGTTTGTCATATAAAAGATAATAATCTCATTTTTCTACCGTTCTGGGAGCTACTCAACTAGAGATACAGGCAGTTATAGGCAGGTACTAGATCAACTTACACTTCCAACAATGCCATTAGCTGCCTGAGTTCCTTTATCTGCCTGAGGTACTATATAACTGAAGATATGGGCTTCTAATGTGACACTATCCCATCAACCACTATCCTACAAACATTCCATGTGCTGCTAGTACAACATCCAATGGTGAGTCTACGGGTGAGGTATTGAAATATCAACTTCTTTATTGCAACCACTTAACTTGACTCATGTCATATGAGAATGAGGTGAGAAGAGTTATATTTGCCTGACTTTGGGGATATTTTATATAGATTATCGTGTAAGATTTCACATAAAAGATGAAATTCTAGAAAAGGGCATTTCATACTCTACTACCTCATTAGTAGCTTAGAGGATTAGTAGTTTAGTGGGATTTAATCTCTGCTAAGTGTAACATAAAAAGGGTGAGAGGACAATTTTATGATTGGACTATATTAATTTAGTTAAAACTCTGTTACCTAAACTATATGCATACATAATGATTTATACCAGTTGATGTGTGTACATTTCTTTAAATATATACTAAAGTATAGGGAAGAGTAGAATAATTTCATTAAAGCTGTGATTGTGTCCATCTCTGTTTTTGCAGTAGTAGTTGCAAATTTAATAGAAAAAAGGTCACTGTGGCAAAAACATGTACAGGTAGCACACGAATAACACTGGATGACACATATAGGATAAATACCTTGGCATAGGTGCTGGTACTTAGGCGATATATGTTGAGCCAAGTAAAAAACCAAGGATTTACACATCTGTACATTTGGCATACAGTAAACATCCAATTATCTGCCCTTTGTGGAGTACAGTGCACAGTTTTAAAAGTATGCAATACCATATAATTTCCCTATTGTATTATATAACTCATGCATTCATTCACAGTTTTGGTCTTTGGACAACATATGGCAATGAAGGTTTTGTGTAAACTAAAAATATAATCTGAAACACTGTTTGGTCAATGAAAAGGTCTAGTTGAAGCTAAACTCAAACATAACTTGTTGCACACATAAATGCAGCTTCCTGCATTAATTATTAGGAAAAACAAACAGTATTATCTTTCATGGATGTCATGTTTTGACTATGCTAAAAAATGTATTTATCGAGACAGAAAAGGAGCCATATATTCCATCAAGAAGATCATTTTCATCTGAAATTAAATTAACTGTGGCTCCAGTATGTGCTGCCTCGGTTTCCTGATTGTAGACTATGATTTTGACAGAAAGCAATCAGTCTATGAATAAAAGGACATAAAGATACAAGTATGTTCTTCAGTTAAATGGAAATGACTTTAATGTTGCCAATGTATTTATAGCATGCAAATGTAAATGCCTTGTGTGTGAGCTTCATTGCATTTCTATCCCTTCTCTTTTATTTCTTTTGTAGAAAAACTGTTATTTTCAAAATATAGCTAATGATACACATTTACCTTTTATGTATTGATGGAACCTTCCTAAAATCATAACCTTTTATGTCCTTCAGTGAAAAATAATTTGTCTCTGTAGCCTAGCCAAGTCAATTAGGCTGTGTTAGTCAGTAGACTGGCTAATTGAGTTGATTGTGTCTATGCATTACCACAAAACCTTCAGGGGACAAGCTATGGATTCTTGTTACTGCAAAACTGAAACCTATTTTTCTGATGTAGATCCTGGGATGCACACTGTTTTCTATGTAATAAAAGTTTTCTGGGAATGAAGATGAATTGTATTATTATCTATAACTCTGATTTTAGTTCTTGGGTTGATGCTGTTTCCATTATCCACTGAATACAATATGTAAACACTAATAGACAATGAGAAGAAAAGAAGTTCCACACCACAATTCTTTATCTTCCTTAGGAAATATTTCTATATGGTATCAATGCTGTGCAGCCTTCTGTTCAAATCAGCCTATTAAAAAACAACTTGCTGTGTTCTGTATCCAGATATTCTTCCATTACACAATGTCCCCTCTGATGTATTGAAATGATGTATAAAAGGCTAAAGACAGGCACATCTAAGTGATATATCCAGTGCCATTTAAAAGGCAGAATCAAATAAATGAAAAATGAGTTCGTTTCCTAGTAGTAAATATTTTCTATGACTCTTTTTGGAAGACGATAAAGGGTATCATGTAAGGCAGATGTTTTATTTAAAATAATTGTTTTGATTACACTTATGATAATATATCGGATTCCAGTACATTGCACGATTGCTGTCTTTGGTTTATATTGAATTATGTAGTACCTCAGCAAACTAAATCAGAACTGCCTTTCAAACATAATGAGTTGCTAAGTATTATACATTGGCCCAATATTCCATTTGCAAATTGTATTGTGATGGATTATTTAATGATTTTTGTCATGTACATCCTAAGTATGTAAAAATGCTTTACTAACTTTAGGTTGATTCCATATAAATTCATAAGAAAAAGATTGCAGAGATGTTGTCTTAAGCATTTCCATGTTGAATTTTTACATGATATTTCTTATATTCTATAGCTTCAATTTTATTTATAAGATTATCATATTAATAGTACATCTATAAAGCTATACTAGCCTTATCCACAGATTAATTTAATCCAAACTTTCTTTTATATTATCCATGCATAAATATCCAGTAATGATATTAAATAAGATTGTCATGAGGATTACTTGACGTTTTGGGTTTAGAACTTCTATGCAGATATATTTGTCATATAAACACCAAAGGACAGTAAACACATCTGTACATGTTGCCTTTGCTTCACATATCTATTGTGAATGTTTTGTTCAGGGACAGTACTGTTCCCACACTAACTGTGGTATATATCATCTGCATCTGCATATATCAACCACAGCCCTGCAACTTCTAAACAATTTGTGGGCCATAAGCAGGGCCTAAATACTTTCTATTGGTCTAGTCTGGTAAGTGTATTATATTATCAATCAAGCAAACACATCCTAAAGTCTCCTAGTGAGACTACATAATAGACCAAAAACTAGTTGTTATGAATATGGCAAAAAGGTTAGTTGTATGCTAGGTAAAATTTCATCCCACCCTACTCAGAACACCATTCCCACCCAACCGTATCATAATTACAAGCTGGATCGTGGAATTATCTACAACGGCTGACCACATTTTTCACAGGGTTCCACTAAAACACTTAAAAGAGTATCTGACCAATTACTTTATTTGCAAGTTTTGGAATTATGGGCAACGCCAGCCAGATACCAGATACAGAACCTTAAACTTGCTGGCAATAATTTGGTAATTTACTTTAATTGACTGATTATACTCTTATTGTACTCCACTTGTAACTTGTACTATGTCTACTGCACATTTATTCTCTTGTGTCAATTGTATTTTAAAGTGTGCCCTTAAGTCAATTAAATATATAAATTTAACCTCAATTGTAGAGATGAGCGAGCACTAAAATGCTCGAGTGCTCATTTTCGATACAAACTTTTCCTGATGCTCGAGTGCTCGTCTCGAATAACGAGCCCCATTGAAGTCAATGGGAGACTCAAGCATTTTTCAAAGGGACCATGGTTCGGGAATAAAATGTGTTATTTAATTGAAAAAGAATGTCTTCTCATAAGTTAGCAGATGTATGCAAACATCTGCAATCTATTCTTCACTGTTCCGCGCGTATATTATCTCCCGACAAGTTAGCAGATGTGAAGAACAGTGAAGAATAGAATAAAAACAGTGAACACAGGATCATTTAAGTGAAAAACGCAGTGAAAAACACAGTGAAGAATAGATTGCACGGTTCGGCACATCTGCTTACTTGTCGGGAGATACGCTGTCCCGGGGTCCGTGCTGCTGCTCCCCGGTGTCTCCGTTCTGCCCGATGTCTCCGTGCTGCCCCGATGTCTCCGTGCTGCTGTTCCCCCGATGTCTCCGTGCTGCTGCTCCCCAGTGTCTCTGTGCTGTTCCCCGGATGTCTCTGTGCTGCTCCCCGATGTCTCTGTCCTGCTCACCGTGTTCTTCAATGTGTTCTTCACATATATATATATTGTTCTTCACATAGTATTTTGTTCGCACTGTTCCGCGCGTATCTTTCGACAAGTAAGCAGATGTGCCGAACATCTGTAATCTATTCTTCACTGTGTTCTTCACTGTGTTTTTCACTTAAATGATCCTGTGTTCACTGTGTTCACTGCTTTTATTCTATTCTTCATTGTTCTTCACTGTGTTTTTTTAATTAAATGCTCGATCTCGAGCAGGGGAAATACTCGTCCGAGTAACGAGCCGTTTTGATTACCTTAATACTCGAACGAGCATCAAGCTCAGACGAGTATACTCGCTCATCTCTACTCAGTTGTAATTTTTTCTTGACCACAAATTCCCACATCTGTGTTTTGTATATATATATATATATATATATATATATACATATATATATATATATATATATATATATATTCATATATATATATATATATATATATATATATATATATATGCTACCTGGGCAAGTTTCTGGACCAATATAATCCCCTTATGAATGGGAACATATATCTAATGAGAGCTGGTAGCAGAAACTACTGAGCAGACAGGGTTCTGTTTCACTGAGGTGAGTGAAAAGGAACACTTGACAATTCCTCGACAATTCTGGGTTTGTTGAAGGGCTAATTTGGGAAAACCCATAGCTCATTGAGCTTGCTAATTCACCTTAAGGACCAGGAAGAATGGAGAGCTCTGTCTACATGACAAGATAACAATGAGTTATTGTAGCTGTAGGCACTAATCAATGGGATATGTATACTTCAAACTGATTAAAATGTTGAAACAATATAATTTCCAACACCGTTTACATGAGAAATATCAAATAAATACGTTGATGATCACATAACAATCATGGCTTTAACATGTATCAATGTTAATCAATATTGACTATACAATATAACAAAATTGGATGGCAAGTCAAATAATCAGTACAAAAATCAATTCTAAGGAATTATGATTATTTTATCTAATAAACATGCTAAGCTTGTACAGCCACACTATTATTATTCAGTTGATGTAAGCAGTGCCAATGGTGTTTAAATGTGTTTCAAGGACTGTCAGCTACAATTAAAGTGTCTGTTCAGCAAATATTTAATGAATTGTTGATAACATGATATTAATGATTCTGATGAGTAACTCACCTTAGACAATATTTAAGGTCATTAAGAAATTTATAAAAATGAAAAAAAAATTGTAATTCATGCCAAAACTGAACAAATGTAATCAATAATCATTTATGGATTAGGAACTTCTTTTTGCCATGCAGAAATCAACAACAATCACAGAGTTCTGTAAAAAAAAATTTGGGAGGAAATATGGAAAAAGGTTGCAACAAAATTAGATTAAGCAATATTTTGAAGAATAACAAGTAAGAAGTTCAATATTTTTTATTCTGCTTATGCAATATTGTTCTATTTTTTCAAGGCTTCATTTTATTTATTTAACCCCTTAACGACTTGGCCTTTTTTAGTTTTTTTACTTCCATTTTTCACTCACCAACTTCAAAAATCTATAACTTTTTTATTTTTCCACATAAAGAGCTGTGTTATGGCTTATTTTCTGCGTGACAAATTGCACTTCATAGTGACGGTATTTAATATTCCATGGCGTGTACTGGGAAGCGGGAAAAAAATGGTGAAAAAACACATTTGCGACGTTTTCTTGTGGGCTTGGATTTTACAGCTTTCACTCTGCGTCCCAAATGACATGTCTACTTTATTCTTTGGGTCGGTACGATCACGTGGATACCAAATTTGTATAGGTTTTATAATGTTTTCATACATTTAAAAAAATTAAAACCTCCTGTACAAAATATATTTTTTTTATTTTGCCATCTTCTGGCGCCAATAACTTTTTCATACTTTGGTGTACGGAGCTGTGGGTGGTGTCATTTTTTGTGAATTTTGATGGAGTTTTCATTAATATAATTTCAGGGACTGTGCGACCTTTTGATCACTTTTTATGAATTTTTTTTATATTTTTCAAAATGACAAAAGAATGCCATTTTTGACTTTGAACGCTATTTTCCGTTACGGGGTTAAAAGCAGTGAAAAAACTTTATTATATTTTGATATATCAGGCATTTTCGGACGCGGCGATACCTAATGTGTTTATGATTTTTATTGTTTATTTATTTTTATATCAGTTCTAGGGAAAGGGGGTTGATTTGAATTTTTAGGTTTTTTTATTATAATTTTTTTTAAAACTTTTTTTTATTTTTACTTTTACTATTTTTCAGACTCCCTAGGGTACTCTAGCCCTAGGTAGTCTGATTCATCCTATCATATACTGCCATACTAATGTATGGCAATATATGTGGATTTTACTCCCCATGCATTACAATGTGCAATTAGCACATTGTAATGCATGGGTTAAAAATAAGTAGCCTCGGGTATTCGGAACACCCGAGGCTACCATGGCGACGGATCGCCGCTCCCCGTGACGTCATCGGGGAGCGACGATCCAAGACAAGATGGCGGCGCCCATGCGGCGCCATCTCTTTGAAGCCGCCGGCAGCATTGCTGGCGGCGATCGAGGTGAAAAGATCGGTGTTACCGGTAAGCCTTTGCTGCAATATGCAGCAAAGACTTACCGGCTATGGAGAGGGCTCGACCCGCAAGCCCTCTCCATGCAACGGGACCCGGCGCGTCGGGAAGGGGTTAAAGTACATCTACCTCCAGGATCAAGGATTGACAGACATACTGGTATGTGTCCCCCTCTGGCAGAATTTGTTCTTTTTTAAGCTTCCTATGCCCTTGTTTAAAAGAAATAGTTTAAGAGTTGTGAAATGAGCCTTAGGGGCTCCAGGCTCCATAGGTGTAATGGAGCCTGGAGCCCCTCGGGCTAATTTGCATAATTTTGGGCAAGTCTTAAGTCTTTTCTTTTAAGAAAAAAAACAGGACATAAGAAGCTAACAGAATAGCAGATCCTGCCATAGGGGACAAACACCAATATGCCAGTGTGCTTGGTTTACAGTCCTTGATCTTAGTGGTAGATGTCCTTTTATATTGTGTGGTGGAGGAGTGTTGTGAATATTTTTATAATATTCCTCAGAAATTCAGCTTAGTTTGGAAAATGTCAGTGGGCTTGGTTTACATTCCTTGATCCTGGTGGTGGATGTCCCTACCCCTTACTGCAATGTGGCATAATAGTACAACACACGTCGGCTCCCCCTGTGCAATTTGCACATTGTAATATATTATGTTGAAAATTATCATAAACTGCCATACTTTAGTATGGCAGTATATGGCATGATCAATCAGAAAAACTTAAACATTCTAATTCTTATCCTAGAACTGATATAAAAAGGAATAAACAGTAAAGATAATAAACATGTTAGGTATTGCCGAAATCCGAAAAACATCCGATCTATCAAAATATAATAATTTTTTTTTTACTGGTGTTTAACCCAATAACTGAAAATAGCACCCAGGGTCAAAATGCCACCTTTTTACCATTTTGAAAAATATAAAGGGCCGTACAGTCCTTTAAATAGTAGCATTGAAAAGGTCATCAAAAGACCAAGTATGAAAACGTTTTTAGTGACAGAAAATAGCAAAATAAAGATTTTTTTTGTATAGGTTTTAATTTTTGTAAATATATGAAAACATTATAAACCCTATATAAGTTTGGTATCCCCATGATTGCACCCACCCAGAAATAATGTAGACATGTCATTTGGGGAGTAAGGTGGAAGCCATAAAATCCAAGCCCACAATTAAATGATGCAAATGCATTTTTTCACCAATTTCACTGCATTTGGAATTTTTTTACCGTACATGGCATAAAATATTAAATACCGTCACTATGAAGTGCAATTTGTTAAGCAGAAAACAAGCCCTCACTTGCATGGAAAATAGATTTTTGAAGGTGGCAGTGAAAAATGTAAACTCAAAAAACAAAAAAGACCAGGTCGTTAAGTGGTTAAATAATTACCTCAAATGATAATTATTTGTCCATTTTTCTACTATTATATTGAGTAAAAGCAAGATATACCATTAGCAGAAATAATTGACAAATGACAAAGCGGTACTAGTTTCAAGAGTTCCTCTGCATTTTATAGACGCCACACAAAACAGCTATTTGAGTATTTTATACTTGATGCACTTGTCAATTCAAGTAGCTAGCTTTGGAGATCTCAAATTTCCTTTCTATTGGTACGAGATAATTAAGGATAGTCATCAACAACAAACAACTGCTTTGCACATTTGACACATTTTACAAAACAGAAGCCGTTGATCACAGCAGGTGTTCCCTTGAAGTGATGCATATGTAGAGTCATTCCACTGTAATTTGCATATCTTCATAAGTTACGTGCAGGGCTCACGACCAGGAATCAGAAACTGGGCAAGCAGTCAACTGTAGTAATAAAGAGCTTAACCTGGATATTATGTAGTAGCTATAAATGTATCAATTGCAGCTGGTGTGACCAAATTAGCATAGCTTCATGGACACAAATCTTATATCATTGTGTTATATTTGCAATTAAAATTAGAGATAAAAAATACCAAACAGCAAACAAAATATTTTAACAAGAGTATGTAAAACTTTAAACTAAAACTAGCATAGTTAAGTTGTCATTTCTTTATACCAGTAAATAGATTGTTACTTTTCTTTTTATTTACTTTATCGGGTTTGTCATATTTCTCAGTAATGTACTTGTAGCATAATCCATTATAATTTTTTTTCCATTTTGTTAAATGATGCAATTGACTTTTCTCCATACCAAATTCAGTGACTAGACATTTTTCCTCACTTATTTGGGGAGTTTTTTGCCTTCATTATGTGCTCATAAGAAAACTCTTAAGCAATTGGACCTTTTAGTTACCTGTTATACTAGAAAATCTGGACAAAAAACATAAGAAAGGTATTTATTGACAAGAGAAGTTTTTGTGAGAGGAGCAATTGGTAAATATACTGTCAAGTTCCATGCTCTGGTTCCCGAGCTCTCCTGGAATGATGCAGCCCTGTCTGCAACTTTCAAAAAAGGACTCTCTTCCCAGTTCAAGGATGCATTAGCTTCTCGTGACCTGCAGGCTACTCTGAGTGGTCTAATCACCCTGGCCACCCAGATAGACGTAAGGTTCATGGAGCATGCTGAGGAATTGCATCACAAGCAACCGAAGGCTCCGCTTCCACATCTACCTTGTTTGGCTCCAGTCTCCCAAACTGTAGCCTATGCAAGTTGACAGAACCCATCTCACCATTAAGGAACGTTAAAGATGTTGTCAGGAGAACCTCTGTTTGTACTGCGCCAGTCATGACCACTTCATTGGGGCTTGTCCTGTCTGACCCTCACGTCCAGAAGATTCCAGCATGGCTCCTGGGAGAAACATCCCTAGGTGTGAATACTGTTTCTCCATGCCTGACAGTTCCTGTACTCCTTGGTTTCGGTACCTGCACTCCTACACAAGTCTCAGCCTTCTTGGACTCTGGTTCTGCGGGGAACTTTGTGGATGCCGCTTTGGTCTCTCGGCATCACATTCCGGTGGTTCCTCTCAAGAATCCATTATCCATTTTTTCTTCAGTTTGGAGATCTTCACAGAGAAAGACTGTTCTTCTATGTTTTGCAATGCTCGACCTCATCTCTTCTCTTGGGTCTTCCATGACTGCAAATTTACATCCCGGTCCTCATCTGGGAGTCTGGAGAGGTCCTGCATTGGGGATCAGAATGCCACTCACACTGCATGGCATCGCCTCTACCTGTCCTGACTTCTTCGGATGTTGTTGGAGAGGAGCCAGTCCCTCGGCATATCAACTCTCCTGAACAACTTCTGGTTGCAGCTCCGGGGGATCTTTGGCAGCTACCTCCTGGCAAGACATAAGTCAGACCTGCTCTCTGTAGGGGATTCTGTCTTGGGGACATTCTTTACGTTAGGCTGGGCAACCAGCGCTGCAAAGTTCCGGGGCCCTCATCTCCTGTTACTACTTGTGGCCAGACCTGGTCAAAGATGTCCTGGATTTTTGTGCGCTCCTGTTCCTCCTGTGCCTGTAACAAAGCCTCTCATCTCAAACTGGCTGGCCTGTTACTTCCGTTGCCGATACCCAGTCGTCCGTGGTCCCACATAGCAATGGACTTTATTACTGATCTGCCTCTCTCCTCTGGCAATACTGTCACCTGGGTGGTGACGGACCGATTTTCCAAGATGTCCCATTTTGTTCCCCTTCCAGGTCTACCGTCTTCTCCACGGCTTGCCATTTTGTTCTTCAAACATATCTTCCGGCTGCATGGACTTCCGCTGCAGATCGTGTCTGACCGAGGGGTCCAGTTCTTGTCCAAGTTCTGGCATTCCTTGTGTAACCAGCTGCAAGTTAATCTTGATTTTTATTCTGCTTACCACCCTTAGTCGAATGGCCAATTAGAAAGAGTGAATCGGACTTTGGGCTGTTACCTCCACCACTTTGTCTTTGCCCATCAAGATAACTGGGCTGATTTGCTCTCTTGGGCTGAGTTTTCTTATAACTCCTTGGACTCTGGGTCTCCTGCCGGAGCTCCGTTCTTTGTGGTCTATGGACGAATCCCTCGTCCTCCTTTTCCACTGTCTACTCCTTCCGATTTCCGGTGCACAACCTCAAATCTATTTGGGACCAGACCTGCCAGTTTCTACTCGGAGCCACAGATTGCCCCAAGACCAAGGCTGATTAGAAGCATCAAGCTCCTCCTATTTTTTATCCAGGTGACAAGGTGTGGTTATTCTCCAGGTCTGGCTGAAGATACCCAGCTAAATTGTGTTCCCAAAATGTGGTCCCCGGTTCTTTGGTCCCTGAGAGTGTATAAACCCAGTGGCCTACAAACTCCACTTTTTTCCATCGATGCACATCCAGGACTCCTTCCATTTCTCCCTCCTGAAGCCTGTCGTCTTGAACTGCTTCTCTCAGAAATCTTCTCTTCTTGCTCCTTATGTTGATTCCCCAGATGCCTTTGAAGTTAAGGAGGTTCTGGACATGAAGACCATGAGAGGTAAGCGGTTCTTCCTTATAGACTGGAAGGGGTTCGGGCTCGAAAAAAGAATATCTTGGATCAAAGTCTCCCCCAGAGGTTTCTTGGGACCAAAAAGAAGAGGGGGAGGCTGAAAGGGGGGAGGTACTCTCACTGATCATGGGCAAACATGTGCCCCTCTCTGTGGCACTGCCCGGGACCCCGCACTAAACTCACCTCTCCATGCTCCTGTTCCCATCAAGCCTGGACAGCATGCACTTTCGTGCTCTCTAGGGCACACGCGCCGACACTCAGAGATTTAAAGGGCCAGCACACCGCTGATTGGCACTGGGACTTCCGGGTTTCCTTAAAGGCCTGCTGTTCCCAGGATTCCCTGATGGATTTTTGAGCTATCTTGCCATAGTGAAAGCTTCCTGTGCTCCCTACGCTGTTCCTTGTTCCTGATCTGCTGAATTCCTGTTGTGACCTTGGACCTGACCTTTGACTTCTGCATCTCTGCCACCTGCCATGACTTTCTGCCTGTGCCTGACCATGAGCCTGGACTCCGATTCTGTACCGCGGGCTAGTCGCATCTGTGGAACGAACTGCTGGCACCCTGCCAAAGCAAGACCATCCCGCTTTGCAGCGGCCTCTGGTGAAGACCAGGTGCCACTTAGATTCCGGTCCCAGGTGTCGGCTATTACCATCTCCCGCGGTGGTCCTGGGGTCCACTAAGCCCAAAACCTGACACATATGGCGTTTGGTCTTTATTGAATTACCTACTTTTTAAAACAAAAGTCTCAAAAAGACTCCAAAAGTCGCAAAATCTCAAAGCTAATTTCTACTCCTCAGGGGTAGCCATAGATTTGCACCAAATTTGCAACTTTTAAAATACGTCACAATTTTTTCATCTGTATTACTATGGTTACACTAGCAACATTGCAGAAAACGAGACAATGGAAAACTTCAAAGCGAGATTGTCTTAGGCGCAAAAAAGACACAATTGAGCACATGTGCCATGAAAAGTCTCAAAAATTAAAAAAAGGCAAGCCAAAACATTGATACATGTGCCCCTTTGTCTTTAACTCCCTATATCTCAAGTTAAAATAATCGCATGATTGTTATTATTTGACAGAAGAGATTTTCCTCTTTAATCTGATAATAACCATGGTTCTAAGTACTATAAAGCCCATTATATGGGAATCTGAAAATATGCCATCAATCAAGCCACAAGCCTGAATCGTCTCAAGAAAAGATGGGTTATGCTGAGAGTCTGGAGCGGGACTTTATTTGGATTATACAGGCAGTTAAAGAAAAACGTGATAATTGATCTTAATCTGCAGATTGTATTACCAACTTTGAATTTACCTGGCCCAATCTCTGATTCTAAAGCTCACTGCACCACAAGCTTGATGTAGTTTGAAATAGAAAATTATAGTACCAGAATCATAGTTCTAGCTGCTATAAAACCAATTATAGACATCTAAAGTCATGCGCCCCTTCCAGAATCTCAGACTTACTCTTCTGCAAAAGATGACAATGTTCTGCAAATTTTCATATGACTGTGGATATTTTTCAAAAGTAAACATGCAGTTTTGTACATAAAAGCAATTCTAGAAAAGATATATCATATCATACCTGTAGGTGCTACTAGTTTAGTGGGATTAAAGTAGGTGACATGTTCCCTTTAAGACTGAAACCCACTGTACTAGAGAGCACTTAGATGTGTTCTAGCAACAGGAGTGAGCTAATTATGTTGTTTATAATAAATGTGGTTATAGATAATATTCTAAACATTTGTTTTTATTCTGACCTTAAAGAGTTTATTAATGTTGATCAGTGTCAAAAAAAGCCTAATTAAATCTACTGTGATTCATTGGTTTTACATAATAAAACTGGGAAAATTCCACGGGTGAAAAGGTTTTCCATAAGTAAAGCACAATTATTTTTTATGATGCCATTGTTTTGTGATTAATTACAGTGTATTGTACCTAAATACACAATACTTTAGAAACTAATGAATGATGCAGTATAAGTTTGCCACATCCTTCAATTTAGTAATATTTTGTTATAGTTTTTGTAATTGGAAGGCAGTCAAAACATGTGCAGAAATTAATTTACAATATTTCTTTTCCAGTATTGTTTTCAATCAATACATTCCTTTTATTACAAATATGACCAGTGTAGAGGCTTAAAAATACAAAAAAAACAAAACAGTTCCTTAACACAAAAAAGTCCTAAAAGGTTTTCTAGTAAATAAATAAAAAATAATTAAAATATGAAATCTTTGCAAATAATAGTTTACTGACAAATAAACACTTTTCTTCTGCAAGGTAATTGCATTTTTTACATCTTGCACCACTTTTCAGCCTTTTATTGCTATTTAAACCTGTAGAAAAGGCTCCCATTCTTTCTGTTTTAAGAAATGGTCACCTCTTAGCTCTCACACTGCTCCTTGGATGTCTATTATTATAATAACCACTTTTAACAATGTGTCATGGATGGGATTTGAACTCAGGGCTGTTGACATCAGAGGTAAATTATGCCTCCGGTGCTACTATAAAAATACAGCTCCCTTTAGATCAATGTCTGACTTTTATGTCTAGTGACTTAGACACCTTCCTTACCCCAGAAGCCTAGGGAAGCATGCGTGGCCTTTAAGATGCCAACAAAAAAGGCAATCTCTAGAAAGAGGTTTCCAAAATGAATGGCCTCTTTCCTAGCCAAACCAGTTACATCATTAACCCCTTCGGGACTTTGCCTATTTTGGCCTTAAGGACGCAACCTAATTTTTCAAATCTGCCCTGTGTCACTATAAGGCTGGATTCATACGACCATTGCCCACCGTATTGTAGCACG
Source organism: Engystomops pustulosus (assembly GCF_040894005.1). Classification (NCBI taxonomy): domain Eukaryota; kingdom Metazoa; phylum Chordata; class Amphibia; order Anura; family Leptodactylidae; genus Engystomops; species Engystomops pustulosus. Next base: position 98,873,750 of record NC_092415.1, on the reverse strand, counting down.
GCGGGCACATGGCAGCGCGCGAGGAGAGGAGGAGGGGGAGAGCGCTGCTTTTTTTTTCATTGCGCCGTACGCCCATTGCCGTCTATGGGGGACGTATATACGTCGGCCGTATATATGTCGGCCGTATATATGTCCCCCTTGCGGCAGTGTGAATGCAGCCTAAGTGGTCATGGCTTTGGAATGCTTTAACATATCCATTTTTATTATTATTATTTATTATTGTACTTCAAATTATTTTAAAAATGTGGATGATATCTGTTGTGTTTTGTTATGAAAAAAACGAAATTTAGCAAGATTTGGAAAATTCTTTATTTTCAAAGTTCTAAATTCTCTACTTTTGAAGCAGTCATGGCACCCATCTTAATTTATAACTTACATTTACTAAATGTCTACTTTATGTTGGCATGTTTTTTATGATTCCACAGAAGCTGCGGGTGTCGGCTGTATATTATAGCTGACACCGGCCGCTAACACCTGCGATAGGAGTTTCCTCCTCTCACCGACGTTAACTCCTTACATGCCATGGTCATGCTGACCGCGGCGTGCGAGGGTCTTCTGTGCTAGATCAGACCCCCCACGGTGCTTACCAAAATTTTTCAAGTAACATGAAGTACAAAGAGTCATGAGAAAACAAAGAGTCAAAGATTCATGAGAAAACTATTTCAAAATTACTTGGATAGGTTAAAGCTGTTACAACCCCTTATAGTGAAACAAGGCAGATTTGAAAAACTGGAAGGTGAAAAGTGGCTTTAGCATTAAGGGGTTAATATACTTAAAAATGCTCTCCAAAGTGATCTTAAAAAGTTACACACTCTGAAATTAGACAACTAAAAATAACAAGTCTTCTTGCAAAAACAAGCCCTTAACCAGATTTGTCAACCAAAACAATAAAAAAGTTATGCATCTAAAAAAGATTTTGATGCTAAAATGAACAAGATTTTCTAAAAATTTGTTTTTATTCAGTAAAATTGAATAAAATACACAAAAACACATATTTGGTATCGCTCCTGCCTAGCAGTAAGCTAATTTAACAGCCTAACGCTATCCCTGCAGCAGCAGCAGCTCTCTCCCTAACGGCATCCAGACAGAGAATGATCCGAGCAGCGCGGGCAGGGACTAGTCTATTCCAGGGTCACCTGATCAGGCCAGCCAACCACTGCTATCGACGTGTAAGGGTACCACGTCATGCTGGCTGGAGTGTAGAGTCTCCTGGCTTGTGATTGGCTCTGTTTCTGGCCACCAAAAAGCAAAACGGTGGGAGATGCCATTTTCTCGAGCGGGCGAAGTATTCGTCCGAGCAACGAGCAGTTTCGAGTACGCTAATGCTCGGACGAGCATCAAGCTCGGACGAGTATGTTCGCTCATCTCTAGTTACAGTTAATTGCGACTTATGTTCTTGAAATACAATACATTTATCAGTGTTTTTAGGTTGCTATAATCTAGTCCCATAAGCCTTCTCTATCTGAGTCTAATAACTTCCATCAATGGCAGACCGAAGGAGGAGTATCATCTTAAGGGTTAATAGCCACTCTTACAACATCACCCCCAATCACTGATAATTAAGAGGCTAACTTTCTGTCCTATTGCTTGACAATAAGGATATGAAAAGGCAGATAGGAGGGGAAATTGGTTGTTTCGGCAGCCGAACCCAGAATCTGGACGTAGTCGGTAAAGGGTGAATTAAAAATTATCTATTTTCGAATCCAGTAACGAATTTGTTATATGGTAAAGATTGTTACAGACGCGGTGATAATAATTATGTGGGGTTTTTTGTGTACTTGTGTTTTTATACTTTATTAAGTGTTTATATGGGAAAGTGACATTTTTGCGGCTTTTATTTTAATTTATTTATTTTAAATTATTTTAATGTTTTAAGCTTATTTTTTAACTGTTTTTACAGATACAAACTTGAACTTAAACCTGCGATGCTCTGATCAAGTCAAGTCTGTTCAAGTCCATTACACTGCTCTACAAAACTAATTAATTGTAGAGCAGTATAAACTGTCTGGCATGCAGAACCGGAAGGGGTCTGACTACAGAAGAGAGCAAGCAGCCCTAGGGCACTTTTCAGACCTCGGATTTGCCCAAAAGAGGATCAGATCCCCCATAAGAGGTATGGGAGGTCAGTTCCTTAGGGGGGACACCCTTACATGCTGCGGTCATGCTTGATAGCGAATGTTAGAGCACAATGTTAGCTATAATATACAGTTGAAAGCTGCTGCTTCTCGTGCTGGCTCTGTTTGTGGGGCTGTGCCAGAAGCGGGACATAATAGAACATCCCTGTTGGGGAAGTTTCTCTCTGCAGAAACGTACGATTACGTCCAGGTGCACGAAGGGGTTAAGGTTCTTGCTATAAAAATTGCTGTATTAATGGTTCATATGTTGGATATTCAAATAAACTGCGGCACATGTGTTATAAGTTTTGCTTTGTGCACTTCCCCTTTTTGGCTTTTCTGCTTGGCAGGTGTATCTTAATGTTTTCTCCTTATTAATATATGTGTTGTTTGAGCAGTCCTTCCTTCCTACACTCCTTCCTTCTTCTGCTGGTAAAGGCAAACATAAAGTAAAGGCAATGGTTTGCACAACAGGATGTCAGCTGTAGCTGCCACTTGCTTTTAATAGTGCTGGCGTAGCACATAAAGAGTGGTCAATGGCACTTTATCTTTGCCAATTTAATGTTTGTCTAGGCCCAACCAATAGGTCTAGATTTGGGTACCAAAGACGGACACCAATCAGTAACAACCGTGATCGGTATTGAAATTGATCATTGATTTTAACTGCATAAAAGCTACTGACAAAGTCACCAGCAGTGTCTAAATTACTGTACGTGACAGCAGCAACTAGTCAATGGTACTCGTTGCCACACTTTTGAAGAGGGTCATTGCTGCCAATGACCAAAAATGGCACCCTGCGCTGTCTTCAGACTATTTGTAGAGAACAGCCATCCAATGCGCAGAAACTAGCATCCAATAAAACCTCACTTACCTTTATGAAGTAAAGACCATCAATGGTTTTGGCTCTAAAATCACTTAGTGGGTACAAATGATCTGCATAGTATCCTTATTCCTCATTGTTGGAATATATTTTTAGCAAATGCAAGTTCCTGCCAGTCAATGCTTTATTAGCATAATGCTTTGTGTGTGTGGTGTGTGCCGGAACAAAGAAAAAAAGGTTGTATTTATGGTTAAAGTAAACCTTAACTTTCCTGTTGCTTAAATCTTATTATGCACAACAGTTATCTTAATTTTAAAGTGAAATTCATCAAGTGCTTTAAGGAATTGCATAATACATTTATCATTATGCACAGCCCTGCAGATTATTATTGAAATGTAAATTATATCATGAAATGTGTGTTTATGTAATTGTCTAGTATAATAATTAAGTTGCCTTTCAATGTAGAACTGTGTCTACTTAATGGTACAATAATAAGTCTACTTCTTTACCAGGTGCAAACAGCATACCGTATTTTCCGAGCCATTAGGCGCACCAGAATATAAGGCGCAACAGTCCGATGCGCCTTATATATGTAATAATTCCATATATAAGGCGCATCGGACTATAAGGCGCAGGGTCGGGGGCGTGGCGGAGGTCCGGAGGCGGAGCGGAGACCCGACGGGACGCGACGCCGAGAAGAGACGCGGCGACGCTGGGAAGGTGAGTGGGGAAGGTGAGGGGGAGGTGGAGGATGGCAGCGGACCCTACTTACATAGGTCCCCGCTACCGGAGACAGCAGATCTCCAGCGGGAACTGCAGACCACGCGGTAGAAGTTGTTCGTGCCGCGTGGTCTGCAGATCCCGCTGGAGATCTGCTGTCTCCGGTAGCGGGGACCTATGTAAGTAGGGTCCGCTGCCCTCATATAGGGCGCACCGGACTATAAGGCGCACTTTGGATTTCCAAGGAAATCCAAGGCTTTTAAGTGCGCCTTATAGTCCGGAAAATACGGTATATCAACACCAATATCAATAATCTTTTCATTGTGATTGTAATTGTATTTCCAAGTTTGTTTAGTTATATATAAAAATGTACAGTAAATATAAGTATTAATAAGCAAACTTTCAGTTCTGTGTCATACCATTACAATGCACCAAGGGTGAAGTTAATGCTTAGAGCAATAATAGTATACAATGTAGCATTTACAAAAGCTTGTTTTCAAGAAATCTCTTAAAAGCATTGTAAGCTATATATAATGTATACACCAATATGATTCTATGTAAGGCTACTACTCATCACAGAAAAAAAGCAAACAAATAACAAGATATTGTGTTGGGAAAATAAAAAAGTTATGTTTTATGAAATACAAAGATGGGGCAATTTAACCAGCTATAAGGCTCTTACTAGGCTGCATTCGTAAAGGGTTAAGATAAGTCATTTATTAGATTTTGAAGTTTTTAATGTGTGTTCTTGTGCCTCATCTATGGTGGGTCCTGTATTATTCTGTAAATATTATTCTGTATTTTGTAAATTTTAATGGATGTCAGATTTGTGCTATGAATAGTTACTTTTACCTTCTCTTTCATGTGAAATTAACAAAAAAAAAAACTAAAAGGTTCATCCAGCAGCAATATTATATCATGAATGCATGGCATTTACGTAGATGCATGCAGTGGTGTTTTTTTATGTACATTGTAATAAATGTATTGAAACAACCAATTTCCCCTCCTATCTGCCTTTTCATATCCTTATTGTCAAGCAATAGGACAGAAAGTTAGCCTCTTAATTATCAGTGATTGGGGGTGATGTTGTAAGAGTGGCTATTAACCCTTAAGATGATACTCCTCCTTCGGTCTGCCATTGATGGAAGTTATTAGACTCAGATAGAGAAGGCTTATGGGACTAGATTATAGCAACCTAAAAACACTGATAAATGTATTGTATTTCAAGAACATAAGTCGCAATTAACTGTAACTAGAGATGAGCGAACATACTCGTCCGAGCTTGATGCTCGTCCGAGCATTAGCGTACTCGAAACTGCTCGTTGCTCGGACGAATACTTCGCCCGCTCGAGAAAATGGCATCTCCCACCGTTTTGCTTTTTGGTGGCCAGAAACAGAGCCAATCACAAGCCAGGAGACTCTACACTCCAGCCAGCATGACGTGGTACCCTTACACGTCGATAGCAGTGGTTGGCTGGCCTGATCAGGTGACCCTGGAATAGACTAGTCCCTGCCCGCGCTGCTCGGATCATTCTCTGTCTGGATGCCGTTAGGGAGAGAGCTGCTGCTGCTGCAGGGATATCGTTAGGCTGTTAAATTAGCTTACTGCTAGGCAGGAGTGAGTCTACAAGAACCCAACAGCCCTTCTTAGTACTACAATAACGTTTTATTTTACTTTTTTTTGGTTTGCCTGTGGCTGGGCTTGCTGCCATTAGTAGTGCAGCTAGTACCATATTGTGAGTAATTTGCAGGGAGACTTGCTACCGTTGTGTTTAGCTCTTAGTGACACACATATCCACCTTAAACACCGAAGTGGGAAAATTTATTAGGGGTTTGATTAGAATTAGGCAGAGTCTGCTGATTTATTTTTTTTTACCTTTATTTCTTTTTATAGCTCAAAGTCATATTGCAAAGCAGTGTGCTTTCACTCTAGGCTAGAAAATAGCCATAGGAGAACCCCAACGGCTTACTTAGGCCTACAATAGCGTTATATTTTCCTTTCTTTTGTTTGCTTGTGGCTGGGCTTGCTGGCATTAGTAGTGCAGCTAGTACCATATTGTGAGGAATTTGCAGGGAGACTTGCTACCGTTGTGTTTAGCTCTTAGTGACACGCATATCCACCTCAAACACCAAAGTGGGACAATTTATTAGGGGTTTGATTAGAATTAGGCAGAGTCTGCTGATTTATTTTTTTTTACCTTTATTTCTTTTTATAGCTCAAAGTCATATTGCAAAGCAGTTTGCTTTCATTGTAGGCTAGAAAATAGCCATAGGAGAACCCCAACGTCTTACTTAGGCCTACAATAGCGTTATATTTTCCTTTCTTTTGTTTGCTTGTGGCTGGGCTTGCTGGCATTAGTAGTGCAGCTAGTACCATATTGTGAGGAATTTGCTGGGAGACTTGCGACCGTTCTGTTTAGCTCTTAGTGACACGCATATCCACCTCAAACACCGAAGTGGGACAATTTATTAGGGGTTTGATTAGAATTAGGCAGAGTCTGCTGATTTATTTTTTTTTACCTTTATTTCTTTTTATTGCTCAAAGTCATCAGGCACAGCACAATATCCAGTTGTGTGCTGTCAGTGTAGGTTAGAAACTAGCCATAGCAATAGGATAGCATCGTTTGTTTAAAAAAAATAAATAAAAAACACAAAAAAAAAATGTAAAGTTTACACTTTAACTTGGAAAATGTTTAACCCGAGGGCTAGGGGTAGAGGACGAGGGCGTGGACGTCCAACTACTGCAGGGGTCAGAGGCCGTGGTCCTGGGCGGGGTGAGACACCACCTGCTGATGAGGGAGCATGGGAACGCCGCAGAGCTACACTACCTAGGTTCAAGTTACCGGGACTCGTGGTAGAGAACTGTTGAGGCCAGAACAGTGCGAGGGGGGAGCAGACTGAGGGATCGGAGGATGATGAGTGACAGACCCAAGCTGGGTTGATAGGCCGGGTGAACACAGTGCTTCTGAGATGGAGGCGAGTCCTATAGCAGAACAGGTTGGAAGAGGCAGTGGTGGGGCCAGACGGAGAGGCAGGGCCAGAGCTGGTGCATCAGCGTCAAATGTTGCCCGTAGTCAAGCTCCCGTGGCGAGGGCTAGATTTTCAGAAGTCTGGAGGTTCTTTAAAGAAACACCGGATAACCGGCGGACTGTGGTGTGCAACCTTTGCCAAACCAGGATCAGCAGGGGTTCCACCACTACTAGCTTAACTACCACCAGTATGCGCAGGCATTTGAATGCTAAACACCCCACTCAATGGCACCAAGTCCGTTCACCTCCGGCCGGGCACACCACTGCTCCTTCCCCTGTGTCATCTGCTAGTCAGCCCCCTGCCCAGGACCACGGCCCAAACACCTCCCGTGCGAAAACCCCATCTTCGCCTCCACGATCCTCCACAGCATCCACCAGCGTTCAGCTCTCCATACCCAAGATGCTGGAGCGCAAAAGGAAGTATAGCGCAACCCACCCACACGCCCAAGCCCTCAACGTCCACAACTCCAAGTTGCTTAGCCTGGAGATGCTGCCCTACAGGCTGGTAGAGACCGAGGCCTTTCGAAACCTCATGGCGGCGGCCGCCCCTCGGTATTCGGTCCCCAGCCGCCACTACTTTTCCCGATGTGCCGTCCCAGCCCTGCACAAGCACGTGTCAGAGAACATCATCCGTGCCCTGACCAACGCCATTTCTGACAAGGTCCACCTGACCACGGACACGTGGACGAGTGCTGCCGGGCAGGACCACTATATTTCGCTGACGGCACATTGGGTTAACTTGGTGGAGGCTGGGACCGAGTCTGACCCTGGGGCTGGTCATATACTGCCGACGCCGAGGATTGCGGGCCTACCTCGGTCCAGGTCTCAAAGGCCTACTATGCCTCCTCCTCCTTCCACCCCTCCTCCACCTCCTCCTCCGAATTACTATCCGTGGGCATGGCGCCATCAGTCGGTGGCTCTAGGCACAGCCGCAGTGCCGTCGCTAAGTGACAGCAGGCGGTGCTCAAACTGCTGAGCCTAGGCGATAAAAGGCACACCGCCCAAGAGCTATTACAGGGCATCACGGCGCAGACTGATCTGTGGCTGGCACAGCTGAACCTGAAGCCAGGCATGGTTGTGTGTGACAACGGCCGTAACCTGGTGGCGGCTGTGCAACTCAGCAGACTGACACATGTGCCATGCCTGGCCCATGTGTTAAATCTCATAGTTCAGCGTTTCCTCAAGACATACCCCAATCTGTCTGATTTGCTCACGAAGGTGCGCCGCATCTGTGCGCATTTCAGGAAGTCCAGCACAGATGCTGCCACTCTCAGGGCAGCACAGCGCCGCCTCCAACTGCCTGCTCACCGACTGTTGTGCGACGTGCCCACGAGGTGGAATTCAACATTAACCATGTTATCCAGAGTTTACCAGCAGCGCAGAGCGATTGTAGACTGCCAGATGTCAACTTCCACCAGAACTGGTAGTCAGGTCAGTCAGCTTCCTCAAGTCTACAATGAGGAGTGGACGTGGATGTCTGATATCTGTCAGGTGCTGAGTAACTTTGAGGAGTCAACACAGATGGTCAGTGGCGATGCCGCCATCATCAGCCTCACCATCCCGCTGCTTGGCCTGTTGAAAAACTCTCTGATCAGCATGAAGTCGAAAGCTTTGCGCTCGTCACAAGAGATGGGGGAAGAAGATTCCCTTGTTGATAGCCAAAGCACCCTTAGGTCTGTTTCTCAGCGCATATCGGAGGAGGTGGAGGAGGATGAGGAGGAAGAGGAGGAGAATGTTGGCGAGACAGAAGAGGGGACCATTGTTCAGTCCTTCACTGTTCAGCGTGTATGGGCAGAAGAAGAGGAGTTGGAGGAGTTGAAGGAGGAGGAAATGGGCAGTCTGGCCAGTGAGGGGAGTGAATTCTTGCGCGTTGGGACTCTGGCGCATATGGCAGATTTCATGCTAGGCTGCCTATCCCGTGACCCTCGCGTTCAAAGAATTTATTCCAGCACCGATTACTGGGTATTCACTCTCCTGGACCCACGGTACAAAATCTTTACACTCTCATCCCTGGAGAGGAAAGGAGTGTGAGAATGCATGAATACCAGCAGGCCCTGGTGCACAAGCTGAAACAGTATTTCTTTTCTGATAGCGGTAGCGGCAGAGGGCGTACTTCTGCTGGACAAGTAGCGAGGGAGAGTAGGCGAGCAGGCAGCTTTTCCAGCACTGGCAGGGGTACGCTTTACAAGGCCTTTGACAGTTTTATGTCACCCCAGCAAGACACTGTCACCTGTCCCCAGTCTCGGCAGACTAGGGCTGATCTTTACAGAAAGATGGTGAGGGAGTACGTAGCTGACCATACCATCGTCCTAAATGATCACACAGCTCCCTACAACTACTGGGTTTCAAAGCTGGACATGTGGCACGAACTGGCGCTGTACGCCTTGGAGGTTCTTGCCTGCCCTGCCGCTAGCGTCTTGTCCGAGCGGGTTTTCAGTGCAGCTGGTGGCATCATCACCGATAAGCGTACACGCCTGTCCACTGACAATGCTGACAGGCTGACGCTTATCAAGATGAATAAAGCCTGGATTTCTCCGGATTTTCATTCTCCACCAGGTGAAAGAAGCTCAACCTGAATAATGTATGCACTCCTCCTCCTCATTGTCCTCCTTCTCCTCCTCCTTGTACACTAAAGCAGAGGAAACTGGCTATTTTTTGCCAGGGCCAACTGGCTCTAGCTAAAGTACTCTATGTATTTAATTTTTCTGGAGGGCCACCTACACGGTCCTCTGTTTTAAGCAATTTTTGGGAGTGCCACATACAGGCACTCAATCTATTTAATTTTTGTAGAGGACCACCTACCTGCTCGTCTGGTTTGAAAACTTTTTTGGACTGCCACATACAGGCACTATCCAAATTAAATTGTCTCCATAGCAGCCTCCACATGTTGACTTTTTAGCTGGCTCCACACGTTGTCTCCATTGCTACCTCCACACGTCATCGCCATAGCTGTCCCCTTATCAAACGAGCTGTGTCAGGCAGAATTTTGGGTTGTTTTCTTGGATTCCACATCAAACTTGTTAACTTTGTCGCCACCCTGCTGTGTAATCCACAAAATATACTGGCAGACTTTTATCATTTACCGATATTATTTCAGCGCTTCTTGCGCATCTGTTTACATTCCCCTCACCCGCCATATCCAAAACTTATAAGAACGCTACTACTTATTTTGATCTTATACAAAAGGTTCTTAGAAGTGCTGTTTGGGGAGTAGCCTAGAGACAGGGGCTTGGATTGGCGAAAGCTCGCCTGGCAGCGGAGCGCCAGCTCCATCCCAAGATCCAACTAACATAGTTTTAACTGCAGCACCTTTAATCTACTACTAGTTCACTGCCTCCATACATCGTCCCCTTATCAAACGAGCTGTGTCAGGCAGAATTTTCAGGTGTTTCACCAGATACATAGTGGAACGCGGCCCATCTGTCGCCGCCATGCTGGAGACCTGAAGTTGCAATCATAGCAGCGCAATATGGATGCCCCATACTGTCGCTCTTAATTATGGAACCATTTCCGTAAAAACAATTAAAAATAGAACCACCATGCTATTCCATTATTCCTAGGTGAAATATTCGACCCGGCCTGCTTTGAAAATTATAATTTTTTCAAAGTAAACGCTTCTGGCCCCCAGGCCCATTTTGGGTGAGGAGGAGCCGAGAGACAGGGGCTTGGATAGGCAAAAGCTCGCCTGGCAGCGGACCGCCAGCTCCATCCCAAGATTAGGCAGCCTCAGAGGCATCCATGCATGCTGCCCCTGCTGTTTCCTGTCCATTTCGCCTCCACGATCCTCCACAGCGTCCACCAATGTCTCCATGTGCAACTTTCAACTGTCTATACCACAGATGCTGGAGCACGAGAGGATATGCAGCACATCATCCCCTTATCAAACGAGCTGTGTCAGGCAGAATTTTCAGGTGTTTCACCAGATACATAGTGGAACTCTGCCCATCTGTCACCATGCTGGAGACCTGAAGTTTCAATCATAGAAGCAATATGGATGCCCCAGTAGTCACTCTTAATCATGGAAGTCGTCTCCATGGCTGCCTCCCCATGTCGTCCCTTCATCAAAAGAGCTCTGTCAGGCTAATTTTTCGGGTGTTTCACCAGATACGTTATGGAACTTGGTCACTATGTCGCCACCATGCTGTGTTATCGACTAAATATACCGTCAACCTTTTTTTCACATAGGAAATCATTTCAGCGCTTCTTGCTCACCTCCTTTGGTGAAACCTGAGTCCATTTAGGGTATGTCGCCATGAAACTCTCAAGCCTGCTGCCGCTGCCTCTGCATGCCATCCCCTATAGTGTCAGGGTCAATTATTGGATGTTTTAGATGCTATCTAGCCTCATTCGGTCACTCTGTCATGGCCATGCTGTTGCCCATAATTTTGGCATAATGGTACGATTAAGCAGCCTCAGAGGCATCCATGCATGCTGCCCCTGCTGTTTCCTGTCCATTTCCGTGGTGTTTCCATCCTTTTCTGAGGTTCCCAGGTGTTTGACCAAGCTTCCCTGTGCAGACCCTTGGTCCCCTTGAAAAATGCTCGAGTCTCCCATTGACTTCAATGGGGTTCGTTATTCGAGACGAGCACTCGAGCATTGGGATAACTTTGTCTCGAATAACGAGTACCTGAGCATTTTAGTGCTCGCTCATCTCTAACTGTAACTCAACTCTGCAATATGTGTAAATGTGGCTAAATTTAGGTTTCCTACCGGTCTAAACCCTTCACTGAACAAAGTCATTCTGATAATTACATTGTAATATTTTTATTTTCAATGTTGTTCCTTAATGGTACTTGATAATAAAATATAGAAATACAATATTTGAAAATACATTCAGTTTTATTTATCAGAGAGGCATGATTTGCCCCTATTGCTTCTACTCCTGCTGGAACTATATATTAAGTCAATAGTATCCATGGAATCTAAAGGCAAAGAACTCATTGTTTCTCTCTGGCTTACTGTTGTCCCACAGATAAGACAGCATGCTGCCAACTTTTTTTTTCATTCATTTAGTCATTCGCTAGAGAGCTTATAGAAAATAAGTTTTTTTTTCTGATTTTGACAGGATCAATGTGAAAAACACTTTTATCAAATGCATGTTAATAACTTCCAAGCAAGTAAGTGGTAAGATTGCACATTTAAACACATTCCAGATAAGTATTCTCTTTCTCTAAATAATACTTTTCTTTAGGTAAAATATGTTAAAGTTTAGCCATAGTATATAGCCTGCCAGACCCTGCCCCCCAGTATATAGTCTGCCAGACCCTGCAGTATATAGCCATCCAGCCCCTGTAGTATATAGCCTGCCAGCCCCTGCATTATAAAGCCAGCTTATCCCCCATCAGCCTCTGCCTCAAGTATGCCATTTTAAAAAATTAGCACCGTACTCACCTTTCCAACTTCCCCTGCAGGTCCTCTTCTTGCTTTGGATGCTACAGGCCTATTCGGGTCGTTTAGCTCCTCTTTGGGTCATTCGGCTCCTCTTCGGATTGTTTGGCTCCTCTTCAGGTCCCCGCAAAAGGCAGGCACACACAATGACATTAACTGCTTGCCAAAGTCATTGTTTGTGAGCTGCTGGCATTGCAATGGGGACCTGAAGAAGAGCCGAACGACCCGAAGAAAAGCCAGAGGACCCAAAGAAGACCCGAAAAAGCACCAAAGCACTAAGCAAGAAGAGGACCTGCAGGGGTCATTGGAAAGGTAAGTAAATTGAGTGTAAGTCGAGTTAGGTTTTTTCAGCACAATTTTGGGTATATTTGGTATTTTTAGCACTGTAAATCCCATTACATCATTAGTTAATCTTTTGCTATGTCACAGTTACTGTACATTTAAAAATATATTTGTATCTTGTAAGTCTTCTTTTTAAGAGTCACGGCAAAGATGAACATAATAGATTATTAAAGATTATTTAATGATATGATTAGCATTGTGAGCTGGTCAATATACACTTTTTTTACAACAATATTATTTTAATAATATTTAAATTATTGTTCTTACCGTATTTTCTCTTTCGTTTAAGCCTAGGACTCCAAAATCTCATAAAACAAATGCATCACAATATTGTGAAATAACTAAATGCCAATGAAAAGGTTTACTGAACAAATAGATTTAATATTTGGTAGCATATTGAAAAATGCTATTTATCTAATAATACATATCTCTGGAAGCACTGTTCCAGGGGACAATAGAAATAAAATCCTTGGTTAAAAACTGGAGTATTTATTTCACACAAACAAAATCTGAAATACAGAGCTTATGCATTATGTATGTCTAGCGCATAAAAAATGTTAAAATAGTGGAAACACATTTCGAATTGAAACCAAATCATCAGTCCTAAGTAGAGATGGGTGATTTAGTGAAAATTTGATTCAACCCAGTTCGCCGGGCTGAGCCCTCTCCATAGCCGGCAAGTCTTTGCTGCATATTACATGAAGGGAAAAAATAAATATAGTGGCAACGTCATAGAGTGGTGGAGGGTGAAAACAGCATTATGGAAATCACAGGGTGTTTCAGGGAGACATCGGGTAGTTGGCAGCAGCATGAGTAGGCTGCAGAGTGGCACCATGATACAGTGTGGAGACTGCAGCAAACTGGTAAGCCAATGATACAGTGTGGGGGTGGTATCAGCAGCAGCAGGAGCCAACAGTGTAGCACAATGATGGAGTGTGGAGGTAGCGTCAGCAGCAGGAGCCCATAGAGTGGCACAATGATAGAGTGTGAAGGTAGCGTCAGCAGCAGGAGCCCACAGAGTGGCACAAGGATACAGTGTGGAGGCGGCGGCAACCTGGTAAGCCACAGAGTGGCACAATGATACAGTGTGGAGGTGGCAGACAATTCCAGTCCTTGGTAAAGATGGTAGGAGGCAGATGGAGCAACTGGCAGCATATGTGTGGCATCAGGCAGGTGGCAGCATCAGAATAGTGGCTGAAGCAGGTAGTTAGAATCCCGACTCTCGACATTTGGGGGAGGCATCAAGCCTGATCTAATCGGATGCATAAGGCATTGGAGAGTATAAATCCAGGCCGATCCAAGCCTGATTCATCTTGACAAAGGTCAGTCTTTCTACATCATGGGTGGACAAGCGGGTATCATGGGTGGACAAGCGGGTTCCCCTTGGGGTAACGATGGTCCCAGCTGCACTGAACAACCGCTCTGATGCCACTCTACTGGCTGGGCAGGACAGCTTCATCCATATGCCGGATGTTGACTATTCATCTGTCACTAATTAGTCAAAGCAGCATGCTGCGGGCCATCTGCGCAAGTGACTCAGAGGGACTCCCGGCCTCTATCTCCACTGTATACTGCCACGCAGCTTCTGGGTCATCTGCCTCATCTTCTACCTCCTCCGCATGCTTCTAATTTCACCAGAGAGAAGACAAAAAGGATAGAAGAGAGCCAGGGGTGCTCAATGTGCGGGTTATCTCAGGTGGATGAGCTGAGAAAGAAAGGTTATGGTTATGCTCACCTTGTTGCATTGTGCAGAATGGCACAACTCATATCAAGTCATATGTGGTGGGAATGCTATGCTGCCTCCGGGAGGTTGTCTCAGTTTGGTTCCTGAGTGTAAAGGTAAAGATGAAGGATCTTTTTCGGAATTCGAAGATAACTAGTTTTTTTCCCTTAGGTCTCCAATGAGAACCGGCGCGTAGCATGTATAATAAAATGTTTTTATTTTCAACATCTATATAAAAACACCCACCATTTTATTGTATAGATGTTGAAAAAAAAAACCCATTTTATTATACATGCTACGCACCGGTTTGCATGGGAGACCTAAGGGAGAAAAACTAGTTATCTTTGAATTCCGAAAAAGATCCTTCATCTTTGCCTGATTTCACCAGGCTCTGCTTGTGCTCCAATGTCCTCCTTCTCCTTCAGTTCAGCCCCCACCAGACTCATGTGGCCATGAGATGTGGTCTCCACTTCTCCAGTGCCCTGACCAGACAGATTTTGCAGCATGAGTTCCAGGACATGAAGCAGTGGAATGACGTTATTCACCCTGCAGTCCTGGCGACTGACAAATAACGTGGCCTCTTCAAAGGTCCTGAGCAAAAGCCAGGTGCCATGCATGAGCTGCCAGTGGCTGACATCAAAGTTACACAGGGGAGTACTCTGGTCCGCTTGCATCATCAAAAAATCATTAATGGCTTTCCTCTGTTCATACAGGCAGTCTAACATATGTAGACGGGAATTCCAATGGGTGGAAACATTGCATGTGTGTTGGAGGCCATTCTGATGTTTCAAATCGAGGAGGGTGTGCTTGGCTTTGTAAGAATGGCTGCAGTTTCCTGGCCATTGTTAGAATGTCTTGCAGATGGGTGGAAGACTTCAGGAACCTGTTGACAACCAGATTGAGCACGTGCGCCATGCAGGGCGCATGGGCCATCCCTCGCATCGCAGATACCATGTTCCTTTCATTGTCTGTCACCATGGTTCCGATATTCAGTTGTCGTGGAGAAAACTTCTCGTTGCGTGACGTAGAGCAGTTCCTCCTTTGTGTGACTTTGTTAGCCCAGGCAAACCACATGTAGAATTGCGTGACACTGCTGTGCCCTGCACATGTGGTATGATGGAGCAGCACGTAGACTTGTGGAGGCTGAGGTGGTTTTGGAGAAGGAGGAAAAGGAGGACTTTGGCGCAGGAGCAGCAGTTTGACAATGTGGAGGAGAAACCGGCATCTCTTGTTCAAGTTGTTGGTGTGGCTGGGTGGGAAGCACATTCACCCAGTGGGCCATAAAGGACATGTACTGGCCCTAACCGTAGTTAGCTCCACACGTCCGCGCTGCCTTGCACCTTTGAATAAACCGATAAGCTCAAGGACTGGCCCACCTTCTGTTCTACATATTTGTGAAGAGCTGGCACTGCCTTTTTGGAAAAAAAATTGCAGCTTGGAACTCTCCACCTCGGTTTGGCACAAGCCATACACTCAGCAGCCACTTTATTAGGTACACCTGTCCAACTGCTCATTAGCACTTTCTAATCAGCCAATCACATGGCGGCAACTCAGTGCATTTAGGCATGTAGATATGGTCAAGACAATCTCCTGCAGTTCAAACCGAGCATCAGTATGGGGAAGAAAGGTGATTTGAGTGCCTTTGAACGTGGCATGGTTGTTGGTGCCAGAAGGGCTGGTCTGAGTATTTCAGAAACTGCTGATCTACTGGGATTTTCACGTACAACCATCTCTAGGGTTTACAGAGAATGGTCCGAAAAAGAAAAAACATCCAGTGAGCGGCAGTTATGTGGGCGGAAAGGCCTTGTTGATGCCAGAGGTCAGAGGAGAATGGGCAGACTGGTTCGAGCTGATAGAAAGGCAACAGTGACTCAAATCGCCACCCGTTACAACCAAGGTAGGCAGAAGAGCATCTCTGAACACACAGTACGTCGAACTTTGAGGCAGATGGGCTACAGCAGCAGAAGACCACACCGGGTGCCACTCATTTCTGCTAAGAACAGGAAACTGAGGCTACAATTTGCACAAGCTCATCGAAATTGGACAGTAGAAGATTGGAAAAACGTTGTCTGGTCTGATGAGTCTCGATTTCTGCTGCCACAGCCTACCTGAGTATTGTTGCTGACCATGTCCATCCCTTTATGACCACAATGTACCCAACATCTTATGGCTAGTTTTAGCAGGATAATGCGCCATGTCATAAAGCTGGAATCATCTCAGACTGGTTTCTTGAACATGACAATGAGTTCACTGTACTCAAATGGCCTCCACAGTCACCAGATCTCAATCCAATAGAGCATCTTTGGGATGTGGTGGAACGGGAGATTCGCATCATGGATGTGCAGCCGACAAATCTGCGGCAACTGTATGATGCCATCATGTCAAAATGGACCAAAATCTCTGAAGAATGCTTCCAGCACATTTTTGAATCTATGCCACAAAGAATTGAGGCAGTTCTGAAGGCAAAAGGGGGTCCAACCCGTTACTAGCATGGTGTACCTAATAAAGTGGCCGGTGAGTGTATGTTCTCTGAAGGGTGCAGCGACCACGACTTGGAAAGGCAGTACCAACAACTTGAACAAGTGCACGTTTAGCTTCTGCACCTTAGGATGGCTGGACACATACAGTTGTCTCTTTGTAATCGACTCGCTCAACGACTGCTGGTGCCATGTAGTAGTGAGGAGCTGGAGCATCTGGACCGGAAGATGGTGTCAAAGACAAACAGCTCCCTTCGGCAGAGGTGCTGGAGCCTTAACTGGCTGAAATGGCATGTGTGCCTCTGTTTGCTGCTGCTGTTGCTGCAGTGGCAGGATGGACCGCCACATCTGTTCCACGTTTCTCCCAGGCCATTGGATGGTGACACTGCATGTGTTGACATAGTCTCGTGGTGCCAACATTAGCTCCCTGGCCGCGCTTCACTTTCTGCCCGCAGATTCTACCTATACACACGCTTAGCTCCTCTCATGTCTTAACAAAAAACTGCCACACTGCCGAGGTGGTGATTTTACTGCCAACACTCTCACTGCTGCCACCCTGCCGTATGGCCATAATAGCGACTTGCTGCCTGCCCTGCTACCTGACGCCCAAGCTGAGACTCTCTTTGCCCGGTGATGATGAATCCATTGCTACACCTGGTTTCCAAGTTTGATGGGCCACATCATTGTCAATTTGCATTTCTTTGTCACTGCTTTTCTCCTCAATGGTGTCAGTATGCACAGCCTGCCTACTGCCCGAAGCAGCAGATGTCTGCCCCACCTCTTCACTGCCACGCAGCTGCTGACTGTCCTCAAACACTTCGTCCTTTCTATACAGTGGCGCTGAGCCCAGACCACCTAGTAGATCTCTAGCTGAGGGAAAAGAACAAGACAGAGGCATGTTGAGGACAGGTGAGGGCTGCTGACCTGCTCCTGGGCCATGCCAACTAATTGTTGTATCTGACAAACCACAGACTCTTGGCTGGGGTTGTCAGATGTTATATTTGAGGAATTGGGTGACTTAGTCAACCAATCAACAACCCTTGGGTTGTCGATCAACACACTGCCGCTAGATGACAATGGCAGTTCTGGTCTCACTTGTTGCGACGTCCCCTTACTGTGCTGAAACCTCTGCCTGCTCCACCTGCCACCATTCTGTCTGACATAGTGGTTAATAAGCTATGTGGATTTGACACATATTTCTTGCTCCCAACCTTAACACAAAAAGTATGGGAATTTGCGTTATACAGATACCCCACAACAGACATGTGGATATGACAGCTATGTGGATTTGACACGTATTTCTTGCTCTCAACTTTAGCAACAAAAAAGTATGGGAATTCACGTTATACAGATACCCCACAACGGACTCCCTGTAATAGGAGCGAAAATCACTATTTAAACTTTAGCAACAAAAATGTATGGGAGTTTGCATTATCTGGATACCCCACAACGAACACCCTGTAATTGGATCGAAAATCACTCTATAAACTACGTGGATTTGAAACGTATTTCTTGCTCTTAACTTCAGCAACACAAAAATTATGGGAATCTGCATTATACAGATACGTCACAACGGACACCCTGTAATTTGAGTGAAAATCACTCTATAAACTATGTGGATTTGACACATATTTCTTGCTCTCAACTTTAGCGACACAAAAGTATGAGAATTTGCGTTATCCAGAAACCTCACAATGGACACCCTGTAATTGGAGCGAAAATCACTATATGAACTATGTGGATTTGACACATATTTCTTGTTCTTAACTTTAGCAACAGAAAAAGTATTGGAATTTGCGTTATACAGATAGCCCACAATGGACACCCTGTAATTGGAGCAAAAATCACTCTATAAACTCAGATTTCTGAGTCATGCCTGGCGGCATGACGTGAGCACGTCGTGCGCGATCCCATCTCCTCCTCCCGGCTCCGTGCCTCCAGATCCCCACGAGGACAGTATGCTGCCGGCGTTCTGAGAACAGAGCGCCGCTCTCCTTCATTCTCTCTGGCTGCCGTTGATATGGAGCAAAGGGGACACTAGGAGCCCAGAGAGGAGTCTGAACCAGGAGTCAGGAGCGGACCTGCCGTTCTAGTCGGATGGTGGTGGAGATTCCGGCGCAGAGAGGAGACTCCCGAGCAGTGGTTGGAGCAGAGGGTACAGCGGTCGGTGGCTCCCCGGGGCTGGCTCAGGTGACAGCAGGACTCTCTCCACATTGAGTCTTTTCGGAAAGGGCTGTATGGGCCGAAGGATCCGGGCAAAAGCACTAATAATTGGAAGCCAGATAAGTATGATGCTTTTGAATTCCAATTGTGGAAGGCACTAATATCTGTCTTTAATCTTTGAGCCTTGTGAACAAAGACTGTTCCTGTGCCAAAATATTTGCAGGGTTAACCCTTTCTGTGCTGGCTGGCTAATACCTGCTGTACACCTGTTGAATTCTCCTTTTCTCGGGAGACTCTGTTACTAAATATACCAGCGCTCTAACTCCTGGACTAACCTGACATACTAACTGTACTAATTAAGATAACAACTGGAAGCCACTAATATCTGTCTTTAACCCCTGAGCCTTCTGAACAAAGACTGTCCCCGTGCTGAGATACTGTGGGGCTTACCCTTTCTGTGTTGCGGGCTAGCTGGCTAATAAACATTCGCTGCACATTTGCTGTACACTTATATTTGTCTTTAACCCCTGGGCCTTTTAAACAAAATCTGCTCCGGTGTCAAAATATTGCGGGGTTAACCCTTTCTGTACTGGCTGGCTAATTAATATCTGCTGTACACCTGCTGAAATTTCTCTTTGTCGGGAGTCTACGCTACTAAAGATATTAGCTTTGTAACTTCTGGACCAAATTGTACTAACCGAGACTAATGCTGGATACTCAAACCCCAGGAAGGATTGGCGTTGCTTTATTGCTTGGTGGAACTAACACCTTTTTCGGACAGGTTGACCGAAAATAAGTTGTTCATGTGGATGTCTAACTTTAACTCTATTAACTTTTCTACAACTGTATGACCTCATTGCACGAATTTGCTCTCTAATCTTTGGGCTCCCCAAAGAACGGATATTTGCTGCTTATTGATAGGGGGTTACCTTCTGGCATAGGCAGGCGGGCTAACTAATACCTGATCAACTACTGGATGTTCTTCCTGCTTGAATAAACTATTTTCAATTGTAACAAGTCTCTAACAACTTTGCTAAGCTATTGTATTCACTGTACTAATTTGCTAAATATTTGTGGTACTAGCATCTATTCTCTAATCAAGGTCTTTTGAGCAGGGTATGGTGCCACCTCATCCTGACTTTGGAGCTAACCCTTCTGAGTGCTGGTGCGTTACACCACATTGTGGGGTCAATCTGTAGGGGGTTAGCAGGTTGTTGTTGAATTATCCGGATATATTTATTATCAAAGGTTAACTCTTCAGCAAGTGGGGAGTGCTTAGATACACCTGTTGCATAACACCTTGCTGGATAACTATTTTTTATTTACTATCCAGAGTATTGTAGGCATACCTATTGTAGGCATAAAACTCAAGGGAGGAAATCCGGGGGTATGCTCTCCCCGAAGGAGAAGGAAAAGACGGGGGGGGGGGGGAACAGAGTCAACAGGAAAGCTAGATAAGCTGTGGAAATCCCCGAACATTAAAACAAGACAGGTGGGGAAAACCCTTCAAAGCCAAGTAGACTCCCAGGAAGAAGGAGGTGGGGGCTCAAGGTTTGAGATCCTTTCAGTGGAGGGGAAAGAGGTAGAGCCAAACCCCATCCTTAAGGAAAAATTGGCAAACGTCCAGAAACTCAACTCCTCGTTGGAGGAATTGAAAAAAAAAACTGGGGACGTCAAATCAGATGTTTCTCTTATCCGAGGGGACCTGTGTAAAATCCGAGATTCCTTAGGAGACACTAGGGCACAAGTAAAAAACTTAGAAAAAGAGCAGAGAGTCCTAGGAAAAACTACAGAAAAATTAGAGAAGGAGAATAAGCTTCTGAGGGAAAAGCTAATAGACCTGGAAGATAGGTCAAGAAGATCTAATCTCCGGATAGTGGGGATCCCTCAGGATTCAGGGGACAAGGATCTAGAAACATTTGTGGAAAAATGGATATCCGATACACTGAAAGTAGAGGGGCTCCCCAGGAAAGCCCCCTCCGGTAGGCTCCCCTCCCCAGAATGATATTAGCAAAACTTTTAAACTCGAAAGATAGAGAAACAATTCTGAGGGCTTTAAAAGATAAAAAGGATGTGACATACAACGGAAACAAAATCTTCATTTTTTCAGATTACTCTAGGGATACACAACAAAAGAGGGTTAAATTCAAAGAAGTTTAAAAACGTCTACATGAAGCAAAGCTGAAATTTGCACTACTGTACCCGGCAAAGTTAAGGGTGATCCATAATGAAAAATCGCACTTCTTTTACAATAGTGAGGAAGCTTTAGATTGGCTGGAGAGAATTGGTACGGAAAGGTAAATGGATTAGGAAGAGCGGGGGCGGGGTAGGAGGGGGAGGGAAGCACCGAAGGTGGAGACCTGCAGAACAGGAAGGGAAGTACGTCAATGGGGGGGGATAGGGGAGGGAGGGGCTTGGGTGGGGTGAAGGGGGGAGGGAGGGGATTGGGTGGGGTGGGAGGGGATTGGGTGGGAGGGGGCGTGGCTCGTGGCTGCAGACTTTTTTTTTTTTTTCCTTTTCTTTTTTGTTTCTTCCTCTCTTTTCAGTTAAATGTATGGTGGAGGACCTTTTAAAAAGGCACCTCCCATCCATAGTTTGTTTAGTGGAAACCCATCTCACCTTAGAAACAAAACAATGGTTGGAGATAAAATGGGCATCAAAAGTATTTCATTCATATTCTAGAGGGGTAACGGTCCTGCTTCATAGCAGGATCGAGTATAAGATTTTCAAAACAGAAATTGATAAACTGGGGAGGTATATATTCTTTCATGGGTCCTGGAGAGATCAGGTTAATATCTTGGCATTCATTTATATCCCTCCGCCATTCTCATTTCAGGTGTTGGGTAAATTGCTGGAATTTATGGAGGTGAGAGACCCATGTCCCGTTTTGTTAAAATGCCATCATGGATGGGGAAAGGGATAGAATGAGGATGAGAGGTAATAAGAATTACAAGAACAGCAGTACAGCAAACCAGAGAAATTTCTGCTCGGAGGCTGGCTTGGTGGATGTTTGGCGGTTTTTGTACTCAGAAAAAAAGGCATTTTCCTGTTTTAGTCGGACCCATGAGAGCTTCTCTAGAATAGACCTATGTCTGGGAAATAATAAAGCCCTGGATTTAATAAGAGCGATGAAGAGGTATGAAGCTATTAATATTTCTGATCATTCGCCGATGGTTCTATGGCTGAACGCTAGGGGAGGAAGCAGGAAGGAAATATCCTTCAGGTTAAACCCTCATTGGTTGAGTCTCTTAGGTGACAAAAGTGGTATTGCAGGGCTCATTGTTGAATTTTGGGAAAAAAATTGTGATATGTCCGATCCGCTTTTAGTCTGGGATACCTTAAAGGCGCATCTTAGAGGGATCTTCAGGGACAAAATAGATGACAAAAAAAAGGAATTTAGAGATCAGGAAAGGTCTCTAAAGAGAGTGATGGAACAAAACCTCAGGGAAATGGTTAAGGACCCAAATAGAGATAAAATGATAGCATGGTGGGAGGCTAGGGATATATGGAATACCTACACTAAAGAAATAGCTCAGCAAAAGACTTTCTTTAGGGGGCAGAAGAATTTTTTGGAGAGAGGGAAGCCAGGGAAAATATTAGCCTCTATCATAAACCCAAGTTTTCAGGATAATAAAATCTTAGACGTAGCAAATCAGGAGGGTGGACTGGAGAAGACAGAGGAGGGCATATTGGATCAGTTCAGGATCTATTACCATAAATTGTACCAAACAGAGGGGGAAGGCTCAAGCTCTAAACTCCAGTCTTATCTGGATAATATTAATTTCCCTAAATTAACATTAGAGGAAAGAGAGAAACTTGATGCACCTGTGTCTATGGAGGAAATAATGGAGGTTATCAAGGCTACTCCCGACTCGAGCCCGGGAACGGATGGTTTGCCATTTAGATTCTATAGGGAATATGCTGAAGTTTTGGGTCCCCTTCTGCTTCGGGTGTTCAACGAGGCCAGAAAAACTCGTCACATTTCACAATCAATGGAAGAGGCGGTGATAGCAGTGATCCCTATAAAGGACAAGGACTTAAGAGATGTAGGCTCATATCGGCCTATATCCCTGTTAAACTCAGATGTGAAAATCTATGCTAAGGTGGTAGCGAACAGGGTAAAAAAAGTGATCGCCTCCTTGGTGCACCCGGACCAGAACGGGTTTATACCCGGTAGAAGCACTAGCCATAACCTGCACCGTCTTTTCTCGGATATACAGTTGGGTGCTGGGGGGCGCCGCTCCATCCTGTCTCTGGATGCCGTTAAGGCCTTTGACAGGGTGGAGTGGCGCTTCCTATGGGCCGTATTAAAGGAATTTGGCTTCGGCCCAGGGTTTATTGAGGGAGTAAGAGTAATGTATCAATCCCTGAGAGCCAAGATCCGAGTGGGAGGAAGTAGCTCCCCCTTTTTTACATTGGCAAGGGGAACTCGGCAGGGGTGTCCCCTTTCCCCGCTTCTATTCGCACTGTACATTGAGCCTCTGGCTATTAAAATAAGAGAATCGAAGGATATTCAAGGATGCGGTAGTGGCGGGGAAGAGGATAAGATATCCCTGTACGCGGATGACATTCTGCTCACATTGCAGGATTCGGAAGAGGGGATCCCCAGAGTGATAGAAGCAGTGGAAGAGTTTGGGAGGCTCTCTGGGCTCTTAATAAATTGGGAGAAATCTCTAGTACTACCACTGGGGGAGGAAATAAACCTGCGGGACTGCAAGCTGAGGAACCTAAAAATAGGGGGAAAATTTAAATATTTGGGTGTACAGGTCTCGGAAGAGACAGGTAAATTTGTAGAGTTGAACATCGACCCCCTAATTGAAAAAATCAAGAAAAGGGCTAACGGATGGAAAAAAATGCCATTCTCAAAAGCAGATAGAGTGAGCTTGGTTAAAATGGTGGTCCTGCCCCAATTATTATACCCCCTGAGCTGTTTCCCGGGCTGGATCCAACAGAGGACCTTCAAAAAAATAGAGGCGGTTCTGAGTGACCTGATATGGGGAAGGAAGAAAGCCAGAATAAAAATCATCCATTTATATAAGCCAGTCAATCAAGGAGGCTTAGCCATTCCGCACTTTAGGGGGTACTTCCTAGCATCCCAGCTGAGCTTTTTGGTCTTAAGGAAGGACTGTTCAGCATTTCAAAAGCTGACGGAACTGAGCGAGGGGAAATATGAAAATATATTGGAACTATTGGAAAGTGGAGTATTAACGCAAGAAGTATACCGGAAAATGGATATCAGTAAATTATTGAATAAATGTTGGGACACAGTAAAGGAGTGGTTGAAGGTTAAAGGAGTGTTTTCATTTAGCCCAATATGGCACAATTTTAATATCGAGGAATTTTTCACGATCCCAGAACTTCACTTTTGGATTAATCAAGGGGTCAAATATATCCCACAAATTGTAGATAAGGAAGGTAGAATCACTATGGATTTCCTGACAAAAATGCCAGAATTAAGAAGGGTGGGGCCATTTAGGGCCTTTCAAGTGTATCACGCAGCACATAAGGTAGAAAGGGTAAGACTGGGGTTGGAGATGCATGAAAGCAATGAAATTATTAGGTTAGGAGTCACACATAAAGGGGTCCTGTCACGATTAAAAGTTTAATGAAAGAGAAAAGTCACTATGAATGTTTCCCTGCAAGGAAAGGGTGGGAAAAAGGCTTAGGTAGTATAGGGGAAAAAAATGGTTAGAGATTTATAGGAATATTAAGAGTGTGTCATTAAGCGGTAACCATAGAATAGTCCAATTTAATATAATGCATAGGTTGCATTATTTATACACCTGAAAAAATGCTCAGAATGAAGTTGGGGGAAAATGCTGACTGCGAAAAGTGTCTCAAATCAAACGCAGGCTATTTACACAAAATATGGGAGTGCACAAAAATCCGTCCCTTTTGGGACAAAGTGATAGAAGAAGTGGAGAGAAGGTGCACCGGGAATAGGAGGGTTTCGATAAGGGACACTTTGTTTGGGGTAGTTGATTTGGAGAAGCTCTCAGGGGTAGACAGAGATAGATGTAATAAAATGCTGTTTCTGGGAAGATTGACAGTGGTCAGAAAATGGGGAAGTAAAGACCCGCCAATTTTTAGGAATTGGGAAGATCTGGTTAAATTAGTAGGGAAGTATGAAATCTCCCATTACAAAACAATAGGCAAGGGGGAATATGGGGAATTGGTTTGGGGATAGAAGATCGGGGTAGAAGGACATGTTTTCCTCCAGGGCCCTGTAGGAATATGTATATATAATAATCCTCTCCCTTTATTTTGGACTTATTTTTTTTTTTTTTCTATCTCCCGTTTCTCCTTTTATTCTTATTTTATTTATTTACCCCTTTTTAATTTTTCTTTCTCTTTTTTCTCTTCTTTGGGAATAACGTTTTTGTTAAGATAGAATCTTAAGTCTGCTAGCCACGCCGGGGAAGGGGGGGGGGGGTGCGGGGGATATATGGTTAATTTGAAATCAGAATCAGGCAGAAACAGTCTGTTGTGTCACTGGGCGCCGGCTATATAGTAGGTGCTGGAGGGAGCTAGTCCTGACCGATTACTTTTTTATAAAGGAAAAGTTGCTGGATGATATCCAGGTCCCAAGTAATTTTAAATGGGTGGACGCCCTGAGATTATACTTCAATTTGAGATTATACTTCAATTTGCCCAGTTTTTGTATTTATATGAGCCTTTGACTTTGTTTATGTGAAATTGTATTTTTTTCTATGGGATAACTTGTAAATCTGATTTTGATTACACAGGAAAATAAAACTTTCTTTAAAAAAAAAAACTCAGATTTCTTCCTAGTGGCTTCAGTAACAAAAAGAACTGCTATCTGGGGTATACAGATGCCCCTAAATGCACACCCTGGGAGAGGGGCAGAAATCACTACAGCAGCTGTGTGGATATGAAACAAATTTCTTTCTGGTGGCTTCAGTAACAAAAAAGAACTGCTATTTGGGGTATACAGATGCCCTTAAACGCACGTCCTGGGATTGGAGCAGAAATCGAAACAGCACAGTACAGTAATAGCAGCTGGACATTACAGACAACACATGCAGTATGAAATGCTGAGATTGCAAATGGCTGACAGTTTTTATAATGCTGTGACATCACATGGTGGCTGATTGGCTTACAGCTCTGCAGATGTCATCGAGGGTTTTCCTTTATCCCTCCCAGAGTTCTCTGCCCCATGTAACACGTTGTGCCATTTAACTTAAAAAGCGGGGGAAAAAAAACTTTGTTCCCATGAATCAGCTTAAACTTCAGATTCAGAATGAATCAAATTTTCTGTGAAATTCGTATTGAATTCCTCTTCGTTCGAATCAATTTGCTCATCTCTACTTATGATGTTGATATTAATATTTTAGTAATAAATAATAATGATAAAGCTTTATTTATAAAGTGACATCATATTCTGCAGCACTGTACAGATCATAATAGAACATAGAAATTTATCCATCCCAGTTAGCTCAAATTTGGTAAAAGACTCATTTCATTGCGGAATGGCAACATAACCATATATAACATAAATTTCAGGCATCAAAAAGATACAAATACTTGCAAAAGACACCATATGACAAAAAGCATGACTGATCCTTAGAGCTATATAAAAATAAAATCAGAAAGTATATGGCAAAAAATAAAGTATCTTGGCTTTATAAAATTTTTTGCAATCTTAAAAGGTTAATATAGGATTATTTATTTACACTTGAGATGACAAAATGACTGCAATTGATTTTTCTTGCTGCTGACATTTCTTCATTAAAGGGAACCTACCACCACAAATCTACCTATAAAGGTAGATCAGGTGGTAGGTGGATCAATGGACGTGAAGATAGCCCTTTTAAGGGCTAATCCTCACGTCCCCGCACTTTTTTGTTAACTTTTATTAGACTTGTATGGAAATTTTCGTATGCGGCTACTGGGGTGTGGAGTGGAGTATGCGGCTCCTACTCACCATCTTCGGCGCGCAGCTCCTCGTAGCTGCGCGCCCTCGTCCGACGATTCTGCCGTCTGCGCATGCACAGAACAGCAGGCCCACGCCGCTTCGGAGTAGTGACCGCGCAGGCGAGGTGAGCAGGAGGGGAAAAGAGGCTACGTAGGAGTAGCCGCGCCATGTAACCTCAGATGCGGCTACTCCACGTCCCAGTAGCCGCATAAGAAAATTTGCATACAAGTCTAATAAAAGTTAACAAAAAAGTGCGGGGACGTGATTAAAGGGCTATCCTCACGTCCTATTTATCCACCTACCATCCAATCTACCTTTACAGCTAGATTTGTGGTGGTAGGTTCCCTTTAAGTAACACAAAATCTTTTGCTTTTTGTCTAAGACATTTTGAAGTTCAACCAGTCAACATCTTTATTTTCTTTGATGGAAATCATTTATTGGAATCTGTTATTTTGAGAGCAAGAAAATTTGATCCATACTGTGGAATCTGTAGTCACCATTTGTGATCTGTGTTCACATATTTCTATGTAAAAGGTTTAAATAGAAATTTCTTTATTCCTATTATATGTTAAACTGTTAATAATATTTGTGATGAACCCCCACTTTCGAGTTCAATCATAGGGTGCACCTACTCTATGGAGTCCCAGAATTTAGCCCTTAAGCTCTGCCCACATGCATAAAATAGCATCCTTACACTAAATTTACACCCAAGCTCTTGGGACCCAGATAAACTCCACCACCAACAAATTACTTATGCTAAGAAGGCCGTAGGCACCTCATCCACATAGACAATGCAAACTGGCAATTCACACAAAACATGCAATCCCAACATATACTTTGTTAAAGAACATGGTAACACAAATAACTTTGGAAACTTAGATTCTCTAAGGCTACAAGCAGAGGCTTATTCAGGTTAAAATTGTAATATACATAAAGGTGCAATACATTCAGACATAAAATTGTCAAATTAACTAAAAAGGTTACTAAACAATATAAATACAATACATACAAACAAATAGTTATGGATAAAGAAACAAAATACCCTTACTATAAGATAGAAAGAGAGATCTTGGGTGAGGAACACAGCATGGGGATTTACACGCAGCCTGCTAATAATAATAGAGTCCCCAAGACTGACAAGGCCTTCTTCCAGTTTCACTAATTTAAACCCTGTTGGTCTTTGACCTGCACCACCTGGCTGTGATGTCGCTGAGAGGGAGAGATTTCCTCCTCCCATCCTTCCATCCTTTGGTCAGATCCAGTGTGGTGAAGTACCTAGCTCCCCCTAGTCTCTCTATAAGCTTGTCAACCTGTGGCACGGGATAGGCATCAAACTTCACCTCATTCAAGTTTCTAAAATCGTTGCAAAATCGCAACGTCCCATCAGATTTGGGAATTAGAACAACTGAACTGGCCAACTCACTTTTGGACTCCTCAATAACCCAGAGTTTCAGCATCTTTCAGAACTTCCTCTGAAATGGCTTGTCTACAAGCCTCAGGGACTCGGTACGGCCTTGTTCTTACCTTTACCCCTGGCTCAGTGACAATATCATGTTTAATTACAGATGTGTAACCTGGCAACTCGGAGAACACATTTGTATTCCTTGCTACAAACTCTCATGCCTCTCACTGTTGTTGTAAGGGAATCTGCTATTCGCACCTCTGCATCTGCTACAGGCTTACCTGCAGCCTGTGAGGGTATCGCAGGTGGTGGACTAGCCAGAACCATCTCTGTAAGCAGACTCTCTCTGTCTTTCCAGGCCTTTAACAGATTTACATGATAAGTCTGCTCTGGTTTTCTCTGTCCGGGCTGACGTATCCTGTAGTTCACCTCTCCTATTTTCTCTAGAACCTCATATGGGTCCTTGCCATTTAGCGAGAAATTTACTCTCTACAGTGGGGACTAGCACAAGTACCCGATCCCCAGGATTAAAGGTCCTTACTTTTACTTACCTGTTGCAAACCTGGCTTTGAGTTCTTTGTGCCTCCTCCATATGCTTTTTGACTATGGGCATGACGGCACCCACCCTGTCCTGCATATCTGCAATATGGTCTGTTACACTTTTGTGGGGGGTGAGCTTTTGTTCCCATGCCTCCTTGGCTATGTATAGAAGGCCCCTGGGATGTCTGCTGTACACTAACTCGAACAGCAAAAACCCAGTAGAGGCTTGGGGGACTTCTCGGAGGGCGAACATTAAATGTGGCAGCAGTACATCTCAGCCTTTCCCATCCTTGTTTACCACCTTCTTTAGCATACTCTTTAGAGTTTTGTTAAACCGTTCTACCAATCCATCCGTCTGAGGATGGTACACAGAGGTGCGTAACTGTTTTAATATTAAAGAGCCGACAAAGCTCCTTGGTGACTTTTGCCATGAAAGGGGTTCCCTGATCTGTGAGCATCTCTTTGGGTAGTCCTGCTCGGCAAAACATGGCAAACAATTCTTTAGCAATTAATTTTGCAGATGTGTGCCGTAGTGGGATGGCCTCAGGATATCTGGTAGCATATCTGGTAGCATAGTCCATGACTTATTCATGAATATGCTAATGCCCCAGAGCAGATTAAACTAGAGAACCCACCAATTCCATAGCAACCCTTTCAAAGGGTACCTCAATAATGGGCAGAGGTACCAATGGACTTCGAAAGTGTACCATGGGAGCATGCAATTGACAATCAGGGCAAGTTTCACAATAGAAATGCTGCAAGAAGTGTTCCAGTGTTTTTGAGGTGCCTAGGTGTCCTCCCATAACATGCTTATATGCGAGGTCCTATACCGTTTGGCGATATGGCTGGGGAACCATTAATTGCTCCTGGGGTTCATTGTGTACCTTATTAACTCGGTACATTAATTCCTTATTAACCACCACTCGAGGAAACAACTTATCAGCACCTCTGTGCTTAGGTACTCCATTAATTTCTACTACATTTTCCCTGGCGCGGACCATAGTGGGGTCCTGGAGTTGTGTGATACCAAAGTTGTCATGGGACACCTCCAAATCTTACAACTGCGGCCCCATCACTACCTCCTCAGTTTCGCCTGCCATAACATCTAGGGGAAATGTTAACCCCTTAAGGACGCAGCCTGTTTGCAGGTTAAGGCTCGCAACTTTTTTTTTTAATTTGACCAGTGTCTCTTCCTGTGGTAATAACTTTTCAACGCTTTAAGATATCTCTTTGATTTTGAGACTGTTTTCTCGTGAGACATTGTAGTTTATGGTAGTAGTGTAATTTCGGTGATCCATTCCTTTTTTGGGGGGTAAAAATTCAAAAATTTAAGAGAAATTTGAAAAAAATGACTATTTTCAAAGTTTCAAATGTTATACTTTTTAGACAAAAAGTGATACCACAAATCTTTTTAGATAGAAACCTTTTGCCATTGGTCTTCTTTTTATATCCATTATTTGTTTTAAGTTTCCATTTTTTTATGGATGTGAGAAGGTTTGAAATTTTAGTAGCAACTTCTCAGATTTTCTTGAAATTTGAAAAATGCGAACTTTTTGGTGATCAATTCAGTTTGGAAGTGCCCTATAAAGGCTTATGTACTATATACCCCCACAAGTAACACCATTTTATGAACCTAACATCTCAACCTATTCAAATCAGCATTTACGAAGTCTGTTAACCCTTTAATTATTTTTCCGGAAGCATATGAAAATGGAGTGGAAATTTTGAAATTTCAATTTTTGATTTCAATCTTTCCAATTTAGCCCTAAAATGGATACATTCAGAAGGAATTTGAGGTAAATATATATTCCTAATTTCTTGCCCTGCTTCTTCCGAGTACGGCAATACCAGACATGTGGATGTCAGCTGCTGTTTCCCCGCACAGCGATGTCCAGAACAGAGTTAGCGATACTGGGAATTTGCAAAGCCAATTTGGCTGCAAATATTTTGTGGTGCCACAGTGTAATTGAAGAGCCCCTGAAGTAAAAGTACAATAGAAAACCCCCCAAAATGTCACCATTTCGGAAACTAGACCCCTCAAAGGATTTATCGGTGGTTGTGGTGAGCATTTTAACCCCCGACACGCTGGTCAAAATTGAATGCAGAGTAAATGGTGCAGAGTAAAAATTACGTTTTTATCTAAAAAATGTCAATTTAGTGCCTCATATACTGTGCCCAACCCATGCAACTTTAGACAAACACCCCAAAAATCATTCTGCGGGTTGTCCCGAGTACAGCAATACTACACATGTGCCAATAATTTACAGACTGGGCACACAGAAGGGATGAGAACGGAAGGAGTGAAATTTTGATTTTCCAGCTCCGTTTTCACACGTTTGGATTTGGAGTGCCATGTCATGTTGGCAGGGCCCATGAGGTGCCAGTGCAATAGAAACCCCCAATAAATGACACCATTATGGAAACTAGACCCCTCAAAGAATTAATCGGTGGTTGTGGTGAGCATTTTAACCCCCGAAACGCTGGTCAAAATTGAATGCAGATTAAATGGTGCAGAGTAAAAATTGCGTTTTTATCTAAAAAATGTCAATTTAGTGCCTCATATACTGTGCCCAACCCATGCCACTTTAGACAAACACCCCAAAAATCATTCTGCGGGTTGTCCCGAGTACAGCAATACTACACATGTGCCAATAATTTACAGACTGGGCACACAGAAGGGATGAGAACGGAAGGAGTGAAATTTTGATTTTCCAGCTCCGTTTTCACACGTTTAGATTTGGAGTGCCATGTCATGTTGGCAGGGCCCATAAGGTGCCAGTGCAATAGAAACCCCCAATAAATGACACCATTATGGAAACTAGACCCCTCAAAGAATTAATTGGTGGTTGTGGTGAGCATTTTAACCCCCGACACGCTGGTCAAAATTGAATGCAGAGTAAATGGTGCAGAGTAAAAATTGTGTTTTTATCTCAAAAATGTCATTTTAGTGCCTCATATACTCTGCCCAACCCATGCCACTTTAGACAAACACCCCAAAAATCATTCTGCGGGTTGTCCCGAGTACAGCAATAACACACTTGTGCCAATAATTTACAGACTGGGCACACAGTAGGGATGAGAACGGAAGGAGTGAAATTTTGATTTTCCAGCTCCGTTTTCACTAGATTGGTAATGGGGGGTACCCCCGAGGTACCAGTACAATAGAAACCCCCAAGTAGTGAACCCATTTTGGAAAGGGCACCCTCAAAGAATGTATGTAGGCTTGTATGAGCATTTTAACCCCTAAGCTGCTGGCTAAAATGTAATACAAAGTGAGTAGTGCAGAGAAACAATTGTATTGCAATTTATCAAATATGCCATTGAAGTGACAAAAGTATTTTGCCCAACTCATGCCACTGGGGAAAAACACATCAAAAATCATTCTGCGGGTTACCCTGGTTAGGGCAATACCCCATAGGAGGCAATAATCTGTAGGATGGAGACACGACAGGGCTCAAAAGGGAATAACTTGTTGGAGCACAGACATTGTACATTTTTTTTTTCTTTTTGGCATCATGAAAGATTTGTAGATGCCAATAGGGGCCAGTACAGTAGAAACCCCTAAGAACTGACCCTATTTTGGAAACTACACCCCTCCATGAATTAATCTAGGGGTATAGTTAGCATTTTAACCCCACAGGTGGACCCCTGAAAAAGTGCATAATGGATAGTGCATAGTAAAAAATATCCATTATGTCATTTTGTGCCCAGCTGCTGCCATGGGAGACAAACACCCTAAAAATCATGATGCATGTTTTCCCGGGTAAAGCATATGGGACAGTAATCTACAGGCTGGGCACATGGCAGGGCTTAGAAGGGAAGGTGCGGCATGCGGCATGATGTATAAGCTGTGCTTCAGGGTAACAACAGGGTACTCTAAAAATCCAGGGATGTATGATAAATTCGGAAGCAATCTTTCATACATAACCCTGGTTTTTCTGGGCATGTCTCACAGTGATGAATGGTGTCCTTCCGAATGCCATTTTTGGAGCACACCCTGCTCCTCTTTTGTGACCTTCCCTTGCTGGCTGTTTGGGGAACTACTCCTGGAAAGTGCTGCCCTGGTACAATACGTGATGTGGCCTCACTTTCAGATGTGCTAGCACTCCCCCCTTCCTGGTCTCCAAAAAGAAAGTACTTTATTACCACCTCTTGAAATTCCAGGAAAGTTCCCCTCTGGCCGGCATATCGATGCAGCACATAAGCATTATACAATGCCATCTGCATGATGTGCACAGCCAGCTTCTTGTACCACACCCTCGACTTCCGCATGGCATTGTACGGCTGAAGCACCTGGTCAGACAAGTCCACCCCTCCCATGTATTTGTTATAATCTAAAATACAGTCTGGCTTGGGGGTTTCTGTACTGGCACCTTGTACTGGGACAGGGGTGGTGGTGTGCTCATGTATTGTGGTTAATACAAGGACCTCTCTCTTGTCCTTGTACTTAACACACAATACAGAGTCACTGCATAGTGCCCTGCTTTCGTGCCTTTTAAGTTTTTGCCCAAGCAGCGACTTAGGGAGACCTCTCTGATTTCTGCGTACAGTGCCGCATGCCGCAGTATTTCTGGAAGTGAGGCACTTGAACAGGGTGGTGCTGGTGTAGAAATTGTCCAGGTAGAGGTGGTAGCCCTGATCCAGCAGTGGGTGCACTAAATCCCACACTATCTTCCCTGTAACACCCAGGAAGGGCGGGGGGCATTCTGGGGGCACTATAGTGGAGTCCTTCCCTTCATATATCCTGAACTTGTATGTGTACCCTGATGAACTTTCGCACAGCTTATACATCTTCACACCATACCTTGCCCTCTTATTGGGCAGGTACTGGCGGAAGTGAAGTCTCCTTTTGAATTGTACTAGGGACTCGTCTATGCTCACATGTTTGGCGGGGGTATATGCCTGGGCAAACTTGGCACTAAAATGATCTAATATGGGCCTGACCTTAAATAACCGATCATAACTGGGGTCACCTCTGGGTGGGCACTGTGTGTTGTCAGTGTAGTGCAAAAATTTATGGATGGCTTCAAAGCGCATCCTGCTCATTGCCATGCGGAACATGGGGGTGTGGTACAGTATGTCTGTGCTCCAGTAGTCCCTGATTGAAGGCTTCTTTACTATCCCCATAAGGAGTATTATGCCCCAATACTTGTGCATCTCTGCTGCAGTGACAGGGGTCCACCTGTAGGGTTGTGCAAAAAAGGACGTGGGGTTTTGGGCAATATGTTGTGCAGCGTAGAGATTTGTCTGAAATATAATAATATTCAGCAGCGCCTCATCAAAAAAAAACTTAAAAAAGTCCACAGCTCTGAGCTCTGTCGTGTCAAAGTTAATGCCAGGATGGCCCAAAAAGTCAGGGACCTGAGGGGTATAATTATCTGGGGCTACCCATGTGGAAGCCCCAGACGCTTCTCCTGCAGAAGTCCCAGAAACCTCTCCTGCAGAAGTCCCAGGCACTTCTCCTGCAGAAGTCCCAGGCACTTCTCCTGCAGAAGTCCCAGGCACTTCTCCTGCAGAAGTCCCAGGCACTTCTCCTGCAGAAGTCCCAGGCACTTCTCCTGCAGAAGTCCCTGGAACCCTACGGCGCCTTCTTGGGGGTCCTTCCAGGTCACTGGAAGATGAGCAGGAGGATGATGATAGGTAAAAGGGACCATCATCCCCACTAGCTGACTCGGTGTCAGAGGCAAGCATGTTATATGCCTCCAACACGGTGTATGTCTTTTGAGACACTGCACACAAAAAAAAATAGAGAACTAGAAAAATTAGATAATGTGCACCAAACTACACGGATAAACCGTCTAGCAGGTAGACAAAAAAAAAAATATAATGCACACCAAACTACACGGACAAGCCGCACAGATGGCACACACAAAAAATAATGTGCACTAAACTACACGGACAAGCCGCACAGATAGCACACACAAAAAAAAAAGATAATGCGCACCAAACTACACGGACAAGCCGCACAGATGGCACACACCAAAAATAATGCGCACTAAACTACACGGACAAGCCGCACAGATAGCACACAAAAAAAATAATGCGCACCAAACTACACGGACAAGCCGCACAGATAGCACACAAAAAAAATAATGCGCACTAAACTACACGGACAAGCCGCACAGATAGCACACAAAAAAAATAATGCGCACTAAACTACACGGACAAGCCGCACAGATAGCACACAAAAAAAATAATGCGCACTAAACTACACGGACAAGCCGCACAGATAGCACAAAAAAAAAAAGATAATGCACACCAAACCACACGGACCAGCAGCACAGATGGCACACAAAAAATAATGCGCACTAAACTACACGGACAAGCCGCACAGATAGCACACAAAAAAATAATGCGCACTAAACTACACGGACAAGCCGCACAGATAGCACACAAAAAAAAAAGATAATGCACACCAAACCACACGGACCAGCCGCACAGATGGCACACACAAAAAGTAGCTACGTACGGGTACACCTACGGCGCTCTGGAAAAAAATATTACCAGGCACCGAAAAAAAACCTATGTGCACCGCGCAAAAAAAGCACTACAAATGCACCTAGCTTGCCCTAAGACAAACTAACTACCGCTAAGACTGCTAAAGATTCTGTGCAGCGCTATTCACACGGCGCACTGAAAAGTGCGTCCAGTGCAGAACAACGCTAACACAGCGCACTGAAAAGTGCGTTTGGGTTCAGAAGGGACAGACAGGGAAAAACGGAAGACACGTGGGATCACACAAGGCGACCACACAGGGAACACACAGGACACAGGAAAAAACAGATAGGGATGGGAATTTGTAGGGAACAATAGGGATCAGATAAGGATCAGAACACTATTTATAGTGTAAAAGTGTATTTTGGTGCACACAGTAACGCTCTCTCCTCTCTCCAGCGATACCAAACCAAAATGGTGCCGCTGGAGGAAGAGGAAGGGGCTAAAACCACGTTTTTTAGCCCAAAATCGCTGTAATTGGCCAGTCAGGTTTGACGGGCCAATCACGGCGATCGGCGGGCGGGACCGATTTGATTGGTCGGGTGACGGAGACAGGAACTCCTCCTGCCTCTGTCACCCAAATCTCGTCCCGATGTCACCACGTCGCGAGACGTGGTGACAATTCTGAAATCCTATGCGCTCGCGCCGTAGCTGTACTGCACTGAGCGCTAATCGTCGGAAGCTGCGTAGTACAGCTACGGCGCGGAGCGCTAAGGGGTTAAGCTACTATCTTCTCCTATGGCGCCCACCCCTATGGCAGGAACCCGCGAGTCTGGATCATTAGGTTCGGGTTCTGAGATCTGACCAGACGAAACAGGAGAATGAACCCCCAACTCTTGGTTTCCCCAACATAAAGTCCAGAATATGGGGAAGTCCCGTCCCAAGATAAGGTCATGGGGCAAGTTCGTGACAACCCCTGCCTCAAGTAGCGTCTCTCCACAGGAGGTATAGAAGTTAATAACTGTAGTGGGGTAGTCCTTTGCATCCCCATGGATGCACAGGACACCAGTTATGCGCCCTTGGGGTCTATGAGGGACCCATTAACCAAGGTCACCCAACTGCCTGAGTCCAGCAGGGCCAACCCTGGATGCCCTGCCACAGTCACCCGGCACAGGCGACGCTCATCAGCAGAGTTGGGACTAGTAGCTGTGTAGACTGGGGCAGCATAAACCCTTCTGGCAGAACTGCAGTCCATGGGCTCTGAGGAATTGGGGCAATGGGCTGCAATATGACCTGTCTCATGGAAGGTCCAACAGTTTTATAACAGAGTGCAAATTATAAATTTAAAAGGAGGGACTGTGTGTATTAATTCATTATTGGGGTTCTGTATACATGTAAATTAGAAGCATCTGTACATATTTAAAATAATTTGGGATACTCCAACTTGATTGGAACTCCTGATCCAACTGCAACATTCCCAACAGCCATCGATAGACTCCAGCTCACTCATGTCCTGCTCTGGTGTCCAACCCACTCTGCCTTCTCTCTCCTGGGCCCAAGGAAGTTATGTAACCTATAGAGGCCTACTGAGGCCTAATGAAGCCCAGCTAACTAGGGATTAGATATATTCTTCAAGAAAACTCCAACAGGGCTTAGATTCTTATCTACCAACTGGAGGTTTACAGTTAATTTACATGTAAATTAGAAGCATCTGTACATATGTAACATAATTTGGGATACTCTATATATGTATATAGAGATCCTGATGCTGTGTTTCTGTACAAACTTAATTTTAATACTTTATTTATATATTGAGCTCAATACTGATGCTGCATTTATGTACTAATCTTTGTTCTGCTGCTGGGGGGGGGGGGGGGCTTTCTTGATATGTCCCCTTTACAACATAGTGACTAGAACCTGCCTTGCAGCTCTGGCCTTCCAGCAGCCGAGTTACCACCAGTACCCACAGCCTCGATTAGTTTCAGGAACCAAGACAGTTCCCCCTCCAACTGGATTGGAACTCCTGATCCAACTGCAACATTCACCAACAGCCATCAATAGACTCCAGCTCACTCATGTCCCGCTCTGGCTTCCAACCCACTCTGCTTCTCTCTCCTGGGACCAAGGAAGTTATGTAACCTATTGAGGCCTACTGAGGCCTAATGAAGCCCAGCTAACTAGGGATTAGATATCTTGTTCAAGAAAACTCCAACAGGGCTTAGATTCTTATCTACCAACTGGAAGTTTACAGTTCTCTGAAGCTCAGCTTACAACTGCACCGGACCCAGACCCAGGGCCTTATAACATTGTGTCTCCTGTTCCTAGTAGCAGCTACCCATAGTTGCAGGGAATGTGGCAAACCTGAAACTGAGATGGACATGCAGGTGCTGAGCTCCCAGTGAAGCTGTCCTATCTCATACTATCTGGCTATTAAAGGGGTTTTTCCACAAAAGAACATTCTCAAATTTCAATCCCCTAGCTCAGAGGTGGCGAACCTATGGCACGGGTGCCAGAGGCGGCACTCTAAGCTCTTTCTGTGGGCACCCGGGTACACTGGAAAGAAGCTACAATTATGCAAATTTTTCCTCCTTCTTTCTACTGTGTTTGTGTCCTCAAGAGGCCAGTATGATTGAACGTTGTTGAAGAACATGGAGCAATAAGTTACTGCTTTATTTTTTGGTTGGCACCTCACAATAAATGAGGGGGGTTTGGGGTTGCAGTTTGGGCACTCAGTGGCTAAAAGGTTTGCCATCACTGCCCTAGCTCCTATAACTCCCTAGGCTGCTCAGTGCAAAATCCCAGAGTGTGGGTGGGGACTTTCTAAGCAGACAGATTATGATCCATCTAGTTCTTTGAGTTGACAATGTGGTTATATTATCAGGGAACAAGGTGTATATACACTTCCACCTGGCTTCTAACATTGTATACTCTACATAGTCTCTATGAATGTTACTTACTAGGGACTAAGTTTGCTGTCCTGCGTACTATCCATGCATGACGAGGGTAATAAAGTCTAAGTACCTTGTCATGCGTGGTTCACAATCATGCACTTTGATGGCCCATCCGTCCCGTTGGGAAGGGGCTCAAAGATTAAGGGTTCCTATCCCTATGTAGAGTGTTCAGTGTGCCCTCTGATGTGCCCTTCCAAGGAATTTACTGATCCAGTAAATCAACAAAAGTTGCTCTATTTAATTTCATCAATTGCAGATCAAAAAACATAATTTATGATGTTTAAGTGTATGTTGGACAGACTACACAGGAACTCAGGAAAAGAATTCAACATTACATATGCAGCATTAATAATGCACATACACTTCTCACAGAGCAAAACCTTGTCGTCGGTTGTAACACATTTCCGGAGATGGGGGTAAGGCTAAGGGCCTACAAGTGGTGGGTCTTGAGAAAATCCGCCCCAATATTAGGGGTGGAAATGTCACACCCAAATTATTAAGGAGGGAAGCAAATTGGATTTGCTTCCCTACAGGGATTGAATGAAGAGCTCCTTTTTAATTGCTTTTACAAACAGAGGTGACCAGTCCTACCAGATGATGCTTCTTTGTACTATGAAGATTTGACATGCGGTCTAAGCAGAGTAAGTTTTGCAACAGGTAAGGATATTCATTTATTTATTCACTCAACCCCCTTTTTTTTTTTTCATGGCAGGCACTCCCCCCTTTTTTTATAGTTTCTGGGTCCTTATGTCCCCTTCATCACTAGCTTGGCACAGTTTGGTACACACCTAATGGGTGTTTCTATCCCACTTAGTCTGGGTCCTTATGACCCCTTATATATGTGGGCCCTTATGGCCCTCGTTATCACAATTGGTACAAATAATTGTTACTAGCAAGCCTCAATCATTGAATCAACACAAACCTGGCTGCAGTATCTATGTTGGCGGTAGTCTTTCTACACTTCGTAATGGACACATTTATTTCACAAATTTTTGGTTGTTTGCATTGTAGTTCTTTCTGACCTTATTTCATTACATAGTCAATCCCTGTGCATATCTGTCTCTGCTGTAATACATATTTGACCGGTATTTGTGCTTTTCTAGTTTACTGGATACATTAATGATCATTGAACTGTGACCTCAGAAGCATAACTCCTTCTGTTTCCTTGGATCCACCCGATGAGTGTATATGACCTGCTTTGAGAGCCTGCTGGATATATTTTACACCTGTCCGTTTGCATATGGAATTGAATTTCTGAAGCGACTTTGGCCTTCTCGCCTAGTTTTGAAGATCTTCACCCCGGTGCTTAATTGAACTTAGCTTTCAAGCTACATGAATGTGGTATAGACTTTCTTGTGCCAGTGATAAACTTACCCTTGGGATAATTGTGCCTAATAGCTTAGACATTAATCCGAACATTTTGTGCCTTGCAGGACCTATGATGGTCTGGTTCCCTGGGGATTGTTCTGGACTCCTCTTCTATTGAAACATTGTATATAATTTGTATCAGTGTGTTAGACACATTACTTGTCACATGCCGTTTATTTTGATAAGCACTTGCTTAATACTATTGTTTGTGGATAGTCAACCATACTTACCACCTATTGATATTGCTTATGAGTAGACATTTACACTTGCCTTGCTTTGCCCCCCTTGCGGCACCTTGCGGACTACTAGTACTGGGTATAATTGTATAACTTTACTGGCCAACATTCCTTTCTTGTATAGAATCTGAAATTGGTTATTAAATAGCTAAACTTTACCCAGGAAGCGCAGACGCAGTAGGTATGCCGTGTCGTGCCACCTCCAGTCATGCGCTGTTGCGCATACCCGGCGTTGTCAGCGGACCCCGCATTCATTGGGGGGCATATTTAAGGTGAGTGTGTCATGAGTGTGGTAACTTACCCCTAAGGAAGTTGTCTTGAGGACAACGATACGCGTGGGGAGCCATTCGCCTCTTATCCTGCCTCATCTGTACCTGTATGCCAACCCTTTGGGGATACCCTTTTGCACCCTTATTTGTATACTCTTGAGACTTTTTGGATTGGTAGTGTATAGATATTCCGGTTTACTCAAGCACTTGCACTTTTCCATTTATTGCATATTGCACAGTTTATGTACTTTATATTGTTCTCATTTGATGATTTTATGATTTGACAGGGATTGTGCTCTGGATTTTACAGATTGTCACACTTGACCGATACTTTGATTATTGTTGACTCAGCATACTTATAGAGTGAGGTACTAGAACTAGAGCATACACAGTGTTTGGGCAAGGGGCAATACGTGGAGGACCCCCTACCTGGGTCCCACCCATGACATTCTTTGTACATTATATTTTAAGATGTTTTTAAATTTATGTTTTGTATGTTTGATCTATCCTGGTATATAAATAAACTGATTATGTTGTTCATATATTGGTGCTTTACTTTTGGCCGATGTCTGTGCATTGTAGTATATAACACTGACGGCCCATCGTGATAAGCGATTCCAGAAAAGTCCACCATCATGTGAATTGACATGACGGAGATCGGTGCTAAGAAAAACAGACATGAGCAGTCAGTGACTACAATTGATGACGTCACAGAACATATGCCCATGGATTGGGAAACTATCATAGCTTCCCATCCATGGATTGGACAACGGAATCGAGCCTACAGCTCTCTAATTGGATGCCAGAGTCGGGCCCTCTGTTACCACGTCAGAGTGGAAATCTATACTTCACGCGGTGTGCTGCATTAATACATCAGTACCCCTGAAGACGCCCCTACATGTGGGGAAACATGTCAGGGGTGGGGCGCTACTGTGTTAGTGTTTTTAGCTCAGCAGTGATTACAAAGAGCTCAGTTAGGGAATAAGTGAGAGTATTACCTATTAAGTCAGTGAATGTTGAATATTAGTCTCAGTGTCAGAATTGTGTGGAGTCACTTCCCCTTCTTACATCCCTAGGGTAAAAACATGACTCTACTCCCTGGACTTAATATCTAGGGGGGATCACTAGAAACATTGGTGTACCCTGTGTTGAATCTAAGGATTGGGAACTATATTTACACACTAACACTTTATCGCTTAATCATTTGAACACCCAACTAAGGGATAGAAACATGAATGAGTATGTTTGTGACAATAGTGACCACATTGAATGGCTCTCTGACCAGGGAAAGATAATTAGTCCAGCTCCCGAGAATAGGGGAATAAAGATGGGCATCTTCTTCAGCCGAGCCCATGAATGAAAATAAGAAATGATGGTCTTATTACTATTATAACACTCTCACAGCACCAAGAAATTATGTGTAAAGACATACACTGACTGCATTGATATAGGCTATTTCCCTCCTTTGTAAGATTTGGAAGCTATAGTATATTACTGTCTGTTAGGTTTAAA
This sequence comes from Engystomops pustulosus, assembly GCF_040894005.1. NCBI lineage: Eukaryota > Metazoa > Chordata > Amphibia > Anura > Leptodactylidae > Engystomops > Engystomops pustulosus. Next base: position 98,832,325 of record NC_092415.1, on the reverse strand, counting down.
CAACATATCTGTTGGATGAAGTTGCATCCATCTTTTATATGTAATAATAACAAGTTAAGTGGCAAATGGGTATACACATCCCAATTGGACAATTTTCTTCTCTTACACAATAGTGCATTCTTTAAACCCGGTCACAAACTGGTCGAAGTATATAAACTTTGCTACCTGTGCCAGTGGACATTGTACAAACACACTGACACATATAAAGAGAGATGAGACAGAGAATGGAGAAATACAAGAAGAAAATGTGTCCTTATCATCATAATGGCCATCATAAAGATTTGATCCATCTGAACCTGGCGATTGCACTGAAGGTAGAGATCTAATCAGACAGATCTTCAGGTCATCAAAAATGCCATGCATCAAATCAGAGATAAAGGTCCTTCAAACTGTTACGCATAAATTTTCCAATATTAAGCATATTGGGGCATATTTATCAGGACCTCTGCGCACCGCCAGTGGCACAGAGGCCCTGAAATAATCGCAAATGCTAGCTTATTGCTAGCTTTTGCGATTATTTGCCCCAATCTGCCACCTTCACGCCAGTGGGGCGTGAAGGGGGGGCGCGGCCGGACGGTAGTGGGCCGGCGCGGGGTGTTACTTTCCCCGCACCTGCGCACTTGCTGCTGCCGGCAACTTTTTATACGTGAAAAGTCGCCGCTGCGCTATCGTATGATAAATATCCCCCATTAGGTATATTAGGTGCTTTTGATATATCTTTTATGTTCAAGAACATTCTCCAGCTTATCCCCAGGTCTGATGATCTTGGATTAGAAGTTGATAATCTCCCTGATTAGCTCCAGACTACTGATATATCATCTCTGCTGCCTGCAGAAACTTGGAAATAGCAACCTCCTCATTCTGCTAGAAGATATTGAAAGCTTTAGAAGATTGATATAATTTCTTCCTTTTGAACTTAATGCCCTTATCTGGCATAAAAATTACAATATACAATTATGACTACAACTTACTAGCTTCAAAAACTTTGATTCCACTTAATTGGCATTCACCTCAAGCCCATTACCCTATACATTGTGTATATAAAGTATTCCAACTTTGTTGCTTGGAATAGATCTTTGCGCTGTGCAAACTGTAATTGTTCTAAATTTTTGAGAATTTGGTCCCCATGGATGAATATCCTACAAGCACCTCCAGTCTATTCTCATCTTTCAGTTCACTCTCTATTTTACAGTAGACCTTCTTATTCATTAATTTCTCCTTATGTATACGGTACTGCATATTTAAGTTCTATTGATAATATCCTAGATATATTCAAGATGCAAGTGCTCTTCAGGAACAGTTCTACACTTTAATAGTATTTGGTCTGGTGTACATATACTGTACAATCTGTACCTGTCCAGCTACCACGCAACCACAACCAGTCTTGGCGCTAGCTGTCAGACTAGATAAGTGGTGGCGATCTCCCTGCGAGGGATAGGTCCCTGCGTGCTAAGGCTCTGCCTACAGCAGATAAACCTTCCTGACAAGGGTGAAACTGCTATCTGGAACCTAACTAAGGCTCCCTGAGTGACCCTACAAGATGACAGGAAAACTTACTCCATCTGGCAACTGCTGGAGCAGACAGGTAACCGGAACACAGATGTAGGCCAGTGTTCACACTGATACACAGAAACTGACACAAGAAAGGAAGGTGGGGTCAGACTAGGAGATAAACAATACTAAGGGACAAACAGCAGATACAGACAGAAAAGCGGAGTCAAACAAACTGGGTCAAAACCAAGATGACGGCAGAGGTACAGAAAGGTATAACAAATAGAATGGTCAGTGGGCAAAGCAGAAGACAAACACAGAATAGCAAGAAACATAACATAACATAGCAAGAGCACTAGAGAACACAGAAGACTGAATAACCACCAGGTCTGATGGGAGTAGGCAGGTATTTAAAGGGAACCTACCACCACAAATCTACCTATAAAGGTAGATTGGGTGGTAGGTGGATCAATGGGACGTGAGGATAGCCCTTTTAAGGGCTAATCCTCACGTCCCTGCACTTTTTTGATAACTTTTATTAGATATTTATTCAAATTTTCTTATGCGGCTACTGGGGCATGGAGTAGCCGCATATGAGATTACACGAGGCGGCTACTCCTCGCCCCGGTAGCCACTTTACCCCTCCTACTCACCCATCTTCGGCGCGCAGCTCCGCGTAGCTGCGCGCCCTCGTCCGGCGATCCTGCCGTCTGTGCATGCACAGAAGAGCAGGCCCGCGCCTGTTTCGGAGTAGTGACCGCGCAGGCGCGGGCCTGCTCTTCTGCGCATGCGCAGACGGCAGGATTGCCGGACGAGGGCGCGCAGCTACGCGGAGCTGCGCGCCGAAGATGGGTGAGTAGGAGGGGTAAAGTGGCTACCGGGGCGTGGAGTAGCCGCCTCGTGTAATCTCATATGCGGCTACTCCACGCCCCAGTAGCCGCATAAGTAAATTTGAATATATATCTAATAAAAGTTATCAAAAAAGTGCAGGGACGTGAGGATTAGCCCTTAAAAGGGCTATCCTCACGTCCCATTGATCCACCTACCACCCAATCTACCTTTATAGGTAGATTTGTGGTGGTAGGTGCCCTTTAAGGCAGTTACCGGACACGCCTCCAGCAGCCACTGGGGAAACTGTCCATCAGGCTAGTAATCCTTCCTGGGCAGGCTGAAATGCAAGGTGCCGGGTGTGGCTCAGTTAATCCAAACACAAACACTAAGCTTAAGCAAGCACTAAATTAACACTACCTATTCTGCCAACTACAGATAGAGGAAAGTTTTGGCATGGACGTTACATGTACGCAATGGAGCACATTGATTTATGTGGTGCATCAGAATGCTTGATCTTGCGACACAATTTGAAAGTTAAATCCCACGCTCAGTCTGAATCAGTCGGATCGTCTGACGACACGCCCTTTAAGTTATGTCGCATGAAAATAAAAAAAAAACAATGAAACAAGATTTGAAAAGAAAAAGAAGAGGGTTTGTAGAGAGACAAAATACAAGAAATTATGAAAAAAGAATTTGAAAAAGGGCAACTCTGAAGTACTTGGTTTTGGACACAAGTCTACTTGCCATCAGAGATTGCCCAGAAAACACCCACTTGACATACCATCTTCTTAGAGTTTACACATTTGAACTTTTAACTTATAATCAACTTTTACAAGAACGATACGGCTAAGAAGTTGTTTTCTGTACTACGTCATGGTTGCTTTTTAATCTCTAATATATCTTTAGTACCACAGAAAGAGTATGCATAAATACCATAAGAATACAGTTTGGAACACTGGAATTTCAAAATTGAAAATTATTTTTTTTTAACACACATGCGCTATGTGTAGGATGACAAGTTTTCAAAATAGGACCAATCCTGTGTAGACCAAATTATAGTCATGTACATGGGTATACGTACCGCTCACCCAGTTAGAATATTTTTCATGTGCCATTCCTGGCTCGCAGCTTAAAAACATACGTGGCTGACGTGTTTGAAGCAATCACCAAGGAAAAAATATGATCCAGTGACCTATAAGCAATTTTTACACAAATATCATGGCTAGGTGCACACACATGCAGTCGTAAACTAGTTTCGAGAATTACTTCATGCTCTCAATCTTGTCTCTTAATCATCATTAACGTTGAAAATGAGATGGTGTCTGAAATGAGTGTGCACCTAGCTATTATTTTTGCAGATATCTGTAATATAGATTTAATTAAAACTGCCAGAAAATCCCTGGATTAAAGGCTGTATCATACTTTTTCCTTAGTGATTGATAAAAATGAACACTAATGATAAACTAGGTTATGATTACTATAATAAGGTTGCATTATTTTAGTAAGCAAGCGAAAAAACTACATTGCATTATGTTACAAACTTTAACATTATGCTTCATTTTCAACAGAAAAATCCCATTGTCATCTATCTGATACAAATACATTTGCATTTGAGAATAAGGATGAAAAATCTTGGGTATTAAAATAACGACAGATCAAAAAGTTGTGGGGGTAATGATATCAGTGTTAGACATAATTGGGGTTATTTATCATTGACTTCTTGGCATACAAAAGTGGCAAAATAAGTGTGTTGCTGTGATTATTTTACTTTTCTTGTGATTATTTGAAAAAAAATCCCAGGGAGATTTACTAAAGGGCCAATGCTACTATAATATAACTGAAGGGCTGCAGCAGCTCAGACATAGAACTATTGCAAGGAGCCTGCCTAATGATGAATAACCCCCATGAGTGCAGATGAGTTGCTTTTTCAGTAGGAATTGTTACTTCTATCATTTGGAAATTCAGTATGCTATTTTCAATCTGCACAGGGAAGAAATTGAATACTTAGCATAATACAAATTGTTAACGGTATGATGGATGTTCATGAGCTAAATGGATAGACAAACGTGATCTCACTATTAGAAACTTCTAGAGAAAAATAACAGGGATGATTACTACAATAACAACAACAAATTGTAAAATGTAGTATTGAAAAGAATGTGTGGTTCTGTTAAAGACAAATACTAGCTTATCACTATTTCCAGTCCTGTTTTATATTGGGATATTGGGATTGAAAAGCAGCGCCCAAATTAACAAAGCAAAATTAACAAGCATTTAAAAGTAGTATCCAATATGCTTCATGGTGAGGAAGATTTTTATCCAATACCATTTTTTAATATTCACCAAGATTCTGGTGTTAACCCCTTAAGGAAGCAGCGAGTTTGCACATTAAGGCTCAGCCCGTTTTTTTTTTTTTTTAATCTGACCAGTGTCTCTTCGAGTCGTAATAACTTTTAACACTTTAACTTATCAAACTGATTTTGAGTTTGCTTTCTTGTGACACATTGTAGTTTTATTAGTAGCATAATTTTGCTCATTGGTCTGGTTTTTTGGGGGTAAAAAAAATCAACATTTTAAGAAAAATTTTAAATATTCCAATTTTCTAACTTTTAAATGTTCCAGTTTTTTGACAAAAGTTTGTAGAAAACTTTCTCCATTTGTCTTCTTTCTACTTCCATAATTTTTTTGTTTTTTGTTCGCTCATTTTTTTACGAATTTTAGAAGGTGTTTTTAGAAGTTATGACATGATCTGTCATGACTGAGATCAGTCATGATACGATCTGTCATTACTTATATCGCTGTAACTGGCCATGGACATCAAATTGGTCCTGTGATGTCAGTGGGTAGGCGTCGCCTTGCAATCCCCACCTGCCCCTAGTCACCCTGTCACAAGAGCGCTAAGTCACTGCGCTCAGTGTCCAATATATCAGAAGTGGAGCTCTAAGGAGTTAAATTTATGGTTTGTACAGCCAAAATACTGAACACGGCAGTGAGTACAATAAACTAAGTAGAAAACAAGATGGTTATTACAATTTGCATATTTTTTATCTTGGATGTTTTGCCAGATATATATTACCAAATGTTTCTCCTGGTGTTGCCTGGAATTGTAAATAACTGCTCTTAGCTTTAACAAAATAGAATGGGTTACCAAAAATTATTTTATTTGTAACTATCTCTTTCTCTGACTGTCTTTGTGTCTGTCTTTGTCTATCTGTCACTGTCTCTAACTGTCTCTGGCCCTGACCGTCTCTGTCTCTGACTGTCTGACTGTCTCTGATTGTCTCTGTCTCTGACTCTCTCTGACTGTGTCGGTTTCTGTCTCTGAGTGTCTCTGACTGTGTTTTTCACGCATCCATTGCCATAGAAAAGATAGAGCTCAGTCCTGAGTCCTTTTCACTGAGACACTGAACAAACTCTGACTAAAAACTGATTTTTCACTGACCAAACCCTGATCACACCCTGATCAAACTCTGACATGATCTGCAACGCAAGTGTGGAAGGGGCCTTACTATCTCTGTCTTTGACTGTCTCTGTCTCTGACTTTCTCAGACTGCCTCTGACTGTTTCTGTCTCTGATTGTCTCTGACATTCTTAAACTGTCTCTGCCTCTCACTGTCTCTGTGTCTGATTGTCTCTGACTTTCTTAGACTATCTCTGTCGCTGACTGTCTCTTTCTTTGGCCCTCTCTGTCTCTGATTGTCTCCGACTGTCACTGACTAGATAAAATTGGATTAAACTCCTCCTCACCATGAATCATATTGGATATTACTTTTAAATACTAGTTAATTAAGATTTATGATTCATGAATTTTGATTTGATTTATCCCACCATATACTGCCATACTTCAGTATAACAGTATATGAGGATTTTACACATCATGTATTACAATGTGCAAATCACACATTTTAATGAATGAGTTAAAATCAGAAAGCCTCGGGTCTTTATATTATCCGAAGCTGTCATGGTAACTAATTGCTGCCCCCTGATGACTTTACAGGGGGGTGGCAATCAAATCCAATATAGCGCCGCCCATGTGCAGCCGTATTTAAATACCTCAGGCAGCTTTGCCCAAGGCATTCATAAGGTCGACACCCATGATCAATGCCAGAACGGAAGGGGTTAAAAGAGTTTCTCGAACGCTTTAATAATATGAACTGCATAAATATCAGACATACAAACCAAATATCTCTAGAATCTGTTTTTGCATCAGTTGAAACCTTTGTAATAAGCTTTGTATTAAGTAGTCTGCAACAGAAGACAGAATTCAGATGTGATGTTATGTTTGATTCTACGTTGCATAAAAAGAAACCTTTAGGGAATCTGGAATATTTAGTTATAATAAAAACAAAATAAATACATTAAAATGCACATAATGTTAAAACAAATAATGCCATATGGCATGCAAGGATTCTTAAAAGTTATACAATATATAAATAATACATATTGTATCAGCAAAGATAACAAAGAACTTTAGACATAGCACTCTTTAGATAAACATATGGTTCTCTGTGTCTAGAAACTTTTAAAAATTAAATCAAAAAAATATATACTCGGAGCTCAGAAAGGAAATTAATAAGGCTTCATTGAAAAGCTTGTCCTGTTATAATGTCCTGTAACATTATCAGAGCTGTTAATCATTTGCTTCAGTTAATTAGAAATTAAATTTGCATTTAAGATTTGCATCATAGCTGTACCAAATACCTGGCAATTACACCAGTAAGGGAAGCAGTGGTAGTATCTTTTATATTTAGTTTTACTCATGATTGATGCTTACAGGAACTCTCTGATCAAAATCAAGCATGATAAACAAGAGGCACTTACTCCTAGATCCAGGCACTGTGACTGTGGTAATCTTCTTATATTTGCTATCCATGGCCTCTTTTTTCTTCTTAAGTCAACATTTAAAATGCCGCTTATGAGCCAGAAGGGCTGTTGCCAGAGCCCCCCATACTGTTATTGCACAGGTTGTTCAGATTGCTTCCCCCTTCCACAATGCAAACTCCGCACAGTGAAACAAAGCTCTGGTAACACCCCAAAAAAGCCTTTCAAGCTCATTAGCATAGTTATAAAAGTTGCTTTTAGAAGGATGTAGGTCATGGATAAAAAATATAAGAAGATTATCTGTTCTTATGAGTAGGTGCCCCTGGTTTATCATGCTTGATTTTCATGGCAGGTCTCCTATAAATGGAATTGGTATGTTACAAGTGAACTTGTATGCCTTGTTTTACAAAAAACATGTCATACATCTAAGGCTGAGAACACACACAGTAAAACATTTTGTCGTGCTCCTATTTGAAATGGCAGACTTTTGTGGTGTTTTTACTATTTCAAATTAGTAAATCCCATTAAAGGTGCATTAAATTTGGTATTGGTATAAACACATTGAATAAGTGTAATGTTTATTTCAAGTCAGGAAACACAGGATTGGTTAAATCCACCAGAAGTAATTAACAAATGTAACTTCCTCTTAATAATGCTGTTAAAGGGGTGGGCTACTTTTTCTCATGTTTTTGTGTATGTGTATGGGGTAGTGTCGCTCACTGTTTGGCAGTAGAATTCCTCACTATATGGTGGTAGTGTTACTTACTGTATTGCGGTGGTGTTCCTCTCTGTATGGCGGTAGTGTTCCTCACTGTATGGCGTGAAGAATACAGTGAGGAATACAGCCATACAGTGAGGAACACTACTGCCATACAGTGAGGGACAGTACCGCTACACAGTGAGGAATACAGCCATACAGTGAGGAACACTACCCCCCTACAATGAGGAACACTACCCCCATACCGTGAGGAACACTACCCCCCGTACAGTGAGGAACACTACCACCATACTGTGAGGAACACTACCACCATACAGTGAGGAACACTACGACCATACAGTGAGGGACACTTACGCCATACAGTGAGGAACACTACCGCCATACAGTGAAGAACATTACCCTCATACAGAGAGGAACCCTACCCCCATACAGTGAGGATCAGTACTGCCATGTTCCTTTCTTCTTCCCAGAGTTCTCTGCCCCATGTAACACCTTGTGCTCGCGGCCATTTTTCTAATAAAAGGGAAAAAAAATTGTAATTTGTTCCCACTGAGTCTTCGGTAGACCCGATGCTGTCTCGTTTTAACCCTTTCACTACAATGTGTGATCTGCACATTGTAATGAATGAGGAAATCCCCATATACTGCCATAGTATGGCAGTATATGATAGGATCCAGCTGCTGCTGGACATTTTATAAGTAAAGGGAGGCTCTTTCTAGACATTTCAATGATGAGTGATGGCTGCTGCTGGGCATTTCATTTGTGAGAGGAGGGCTGCTAGCCATTTTACTAGTGAAGTAATGGTGCTGGACATTTCATTTATGAGCAGAGGCTGCTGAATATTTTATTAAAGTGTAGGGGATGCATTTCCCACTGCAAGACTTATAATAAAGTTAATGAGTTTTCCCTTTTTGTGGTAAAATTTAGAAAAAGGGCATCTGCAGGTAAGGGGGCATTTTAGACTGGGGGTTGTGGGAAATGGCACAATTTATGGGATGGGTTAGATTCTTTCCCAGGGACTATGTTAAGTGAGTTACCCAATCTGCTCTCTGTCCAAAAAAAATTGGGGTGCAGGCGGGCCCCAAATACAATAATATTAGCGACCACTGCTTTAGGCTAAATTCACACTAATGTGTGCCCAACGTACCACAGCACGGCGGGCACACGTTGGCACTAGAGAGAGGAGGAGGGGATGAGCACCACTCACCCCGCCCCTCTCCATGGAGAAACATGGGGCATGGTGCCGTATTCCGGGGAAAGATAGGACATGTTCTATCTTTCTCACGGCTACAGAACGACACAGTGCCACACGTGTGCTGCATCGTACGGCTCCATACAGTGCTGTGCGTCCATTGACGGCCTATGGGGGGCGTATGGCGTATATACGACATATATACGCCAGCTGTATATACGTCCCCCAGCGGCCGTGCGAATGAGGGCTTAAAAAGAGTATGTGGGCAGTATTAACCACGCATCCCTCCTGAATGGAAAAGTCATAACTTTTTTTATTCTTCTGCTCAAAAAACCTTGTGGGCTTGATTTCTGTAGCTTACATTTCACCTTCTTGTGGCAAAACTTATCCTTCCATTAATAAGAAGAAGTGAAAGCCAACCCTTTAACCAGAGGTAGAAAAAAAAGTAAAGAAAACCTGTAGGTTTGGTGAGCGGGGCTCAAGGAAAGGAAAGCAAATCTATCTAAATAGATGTCATTTCCTTTCTGTCCCAAAAGAGCATATTGTTTGAAGGTTCCCACACTTGCTTTTTTGTGTTTTAACTGGGTTTGCTGGTGCTGAACAATTGTTTTCTTAATATATTCTACATTTACTTGAGGCTGGATCGGCGCTTGTCTCTGTGTATCAGAACCCAATTGTATTCATAGGATTGGTGAGCTGGCATCTGAGCTGCTTCTATATATAAACACATTATATTGACTGATTTGCTTAACCAGATATAAATGAAATATTATTATATGCATACTCACTGTCATCACAAAAGTGTTGATTGTACTGCATGTAGGTAAATTAAATACATTTCTAATGTTCATTCACTTTTCATCCATTGAAATAAGCATTAAACTAAGAGCATATTCTATAAATATGTTATTCATAAGCTTTTCCCATTGAAAATCTCCCTGTCTGCAAAATGTCAGTGCAGTATCATAACCACTACTTAGCTAGGAAGCAGATAAATAGTACTGTCTTGATTAACACATCCCTAATGCTTTTATGTGCTATGCCAGAGTAATCCAAATTTGCAGTTAATGAAGTCAATGCTAACTCAAGCAAATCACAGAGGTATCATCATACACAACAAACCTTTAAAGTCTCCAAATGACTGTTACCTCATGAATAAATTGTCAATCAAGAAGAACCGTAAAGGGATTTTACTATTTAAACCATGTTTATTCATTCTACATACATCTTTAAATCGCTAAACTAGTTTCAAAGAGGAGAATAAAGGACGCAGGGCTTTTTCAAAAAGCCATCCAATATTTTTAAAGTACAGAAACAATGACTTTTAGGATTGAGACTCCACGTGTAAATAAAAATACAATACCATTCTATCAAGGCATAATGGGGCAGCTGCTTCTGTTTTGAAAGCTATAGTGTTTTTTTCTGTTTTATGGTCTAGCCATTCAATATACAATATCAAATTCTTACTTTCAAGGGATCTATTTTTTTAGAGAACATGACATTTTTATTTTGAAACTCAACTTGCTTGGATCTTTGGTATAGGAACTTTAGATTTCACAGTAGATGAAAGACACATACAAAATGAATATTTTAAATATAGACATCAAAAAGCCAAATGATTAAAACCACTTATAGGTGAAGGGAATAGCATCATAATAGTATTAATTATGGCACTGTCATGAAACTAACCCCTCTGTCTCCCTTTTCTCTGCAAGAGACTTCTGCACCCAAAATCTCTGCACAGAAACAGAGTTATGACGGGGAGAGAGCGTCTCACTGTAACAACTCCAGCACCTTGGTGTGTGACTGGTGTTTCTGTAAAGTGGTAAAAGTAATACACGCAGTTGTAAAAAAATGCAGTTCCTGTGGGACATTTAGATTTCAAAAAGTGAGAATATGTGAACAACGTGTAACTTTCATGTTTTGGTAATGCATTAATTCATAACTGAAATTATCGATTAGATAAATCAAAATGACCTTAATCTTAGATTTACAGCAGATATTCATTCAAATGCAGTACATTTGCTCGATCTGAAAATAATAGGTTATGCTGTTACACTAAAGGTAGAAGCATACAAGTATGTAAATCCCCTTTCAGGTAACACCATCTTGTTTGCCCAGAGCTGCAACTGGCTGAATATTTCAGGATAATTTTACTGAACAAATGATTGGATAATCTCTTGTTGATGCCCCGTAGTGAGGCAAATAAAAGAGTTAAGAAAACAGTTGGTTTGAATGGTTCAAAGACTGGTTTGAAATGAAAAATAATTTAATAAATCAATAAAAATGTCCCAAAGGCTAATTGATATATAAAACTGCCATTATTAACAGAAAAGTGAAAATCACCAAACAATCTTTACATATTTGGTGTCACAATGGTACAGTTAAACGAAATCATGATTGAACCCACACGATAATCACTGTAAACAAAAAATATTATTGTTATCTCTAGCATACCACAAAACATACAATAAAAGTAAGGTACAAGATTTTATCAGGATCCATACATGGTTTAGTGTTTAGGAGGGAATGGGTAACAGAAACAACCCACTGAATCTCCCCCATTCAAATAATTAATGTCCAAATAACACAAGTATACCCCATGTTCTTCACACAACACATAATTTACTTTCAACATCCTGTTTTTTTAAAAAAATTTACACCAATGGCCTGTCTTCCATTTTAGTATGGCAGTACAGACAGTCCCCGGGTTACATATAAGATAGGGTCTGGAGGTTTGTTCCTAAGTTGAATTTGTATGTAAGTCGAAACTGTATATTTTATAATGGAAGTTCTAGACAATTTTTTTTCTTTTGCCCCAGTGACAATTGGAGTTTCAAAATTTTTGGTGTAATTGGACCAAGAATTATCAATAAAGCTTCATTACAGACATCTTACAGCTGATCATTGCAGTCTGGGACTATAGTAAAGCATCCAGAGAGCTTCACCAGAGGTCACAGTGGGCAGAGGGGTCCGTCTGTAACTATGGGTTGTCTGTAAGTCGGGTGTCCTTAAGTAGGGGACCGCCTGTATATGGGAATTATACACATGGTTCGTTACAGTGTATCACTGCCATATTGTAAAAGATCTGCAGAATCTACAGCCTCTAGTCTTATAAAGACAATATTAGCCAAGACGGCACTGTCCAAGGACACCATTTTTTATCTGCCATCAGTAGCAATCAAAGGTAATACAGGTGGGCGTTTGCTGCAATATGCAGCAAACATCCATTTTGTATGGAGAGGGCTCAGCTCATGAGTATTTACCAAACACCAGCAGCCATCACACAGTGGTAAGGGGTTAATAAAATAAATAGAATAAATAAAATAAAGCAACACAAATTAACCCATGAAATAAAAGGGCCATAAAAATGCACAATAATATAATTTACCAATATCAAGCATATCAAAAGGGGTGGGGTTATTTAGGGGATTATTGTGAAAAGGGGTGTGGCAACCTTCACTTTGCCATAAGTGGGTAGTGTGACAAAATGTGTAGATGCTACACTACTAAAATTGCTGTTTTATCAGCATCTTGAGATGTCACACCTGAGAGGTTTTAGGATGATCTCAAAAAGGAGAAGTGCTCAATAACACAGATATGGACTAATTTGTTAACAATTTTTCAGAAAAAAATATGTTATGCTCATATAAAAGTCTTTTCTCATAATGAATGGAAGCAAAAAAAGGTGTTGCGTTTATTTTTTTAGAAAGTGTATTATTTGACCCTTCTAAGAAAATTTTGTGGCATGAATGGAGTGAAATCTTAATTTTCATTATTTCCATTATAGTATTTGTAATATTCACAATACACAATTTTTAGAGTTAGTGATTTTTTTTTACTGTTCAACAAGCTCTTTAACAAAAAATAATTTACATTTAAAACAGATATTTCCATCACTAACTTTAATGTAAATCAGATTTTTCAGCATCTTCAGTGGCCTTAGCATTCTGTTCCATAGCACTCCATCAACACACAGTCAAAGGATGTTTGTTAAAGTGACAACATATAATTCAAACAATAACTCATAAACTTCAAGGCAGAGTAGTAACTTTTCCCATATCACTGTTTGCCTTTTCTCCACTAAGGGTTTGTGGCTGCTTGTTAAAACTGCACACCCTAAGCTATAAATCCTCAGCTTCTTGTGATAACTCCAGAACTGAGTGTGCAGTAAATTTTCCTAACAAGATACATAAATAGTTTTCTGTACTATTTCTCTTCTTACCTACAATCAAACAATATTTGTGTTTTGTTTATACTGAACATTTAGAGTTCAGCAATTGTAAAATTGTACAATTTTTTAAATAATATTGGACAATATATCAAATTTGGTTTAGCAGATTATTTGTTTACATCATGTAAAATTGCAAATAAATACTATGAATTTGATACCATACACCCTTACTTGCATATCCAAGTGTATGGTATGCATTAAATATCACATATTTTATTTCTGCTGTCTTATAAAATGTAATCATATGACCTTTTTTTTCCTTTCCATCCAATTTCTATCTTACATTTTTAGCTAAGTTTAAATACTACTGAGGATGTGCTGATGATGTCATTATGTTTCACATTGCTATTGTGAACAGTGGTTTCAGTGGCGTAACTACCGCCGTAGCAGCCGTAGCGGTTGCTACGGGGCCCGTGAGGTTCAGGGGCCCGGGGATGCACGCTCCCTGCAGTGCTTTGCCACGGCCTGGGGTAAGTGGTCCGGGGCTGCAGTGCCGGATCGTGCCCCCGGGCCCCTCCCTCTCTGTGCATCTACACGTCTCCTGAGCCCGCCCGCCTCTTTCCGGGATCCCTGCCTGCTCATATCCTTGACCCGCCCCCCAGCCACCTCTCTGACCCGCCCCCCTCATCTCCCTGACCTGCCCGCTCATCAGCCTGCAGGGCGGCACAGTTGATTCTCTGCCCCCCCCCTTCCCCCGCTCAGCCCCCCCCTTCCCCCGCTCGCCCCCCCCGCTCGCGCCCCCCCCTTCCCCCGCTCGCGCCCCCCCTTCCCCCGCTCGCCCCCCCCCCTTCCCCCGCTCGGCCCCCCCCCCCGCTCGCGCCCCCCCCCGCCGTCTGAATGCATCTGGACACCTGCCTGAACACCCATACAGCCCCCAAACTTCCTAAAAGGTAAGTATATACAGATGTATTTATCTGTATGTATATATGTATTTATCTGTATGTATATATGTATTTATATGCATATACTGTGTACATATGTATATATAGTGTATATACAGTGTGTATATGTGTATATATTGTATATATACTGTGTATATGTGTGTATATACTGTGTATATGTGTGTATATACTGTGTATATGTGTGTATATACTGTGTATATGTGTGTATATACTGTGTATATGTGTATATATTGTATATATACTGTGTATATGTGTGTATATACTGTGTATGTGTGTATATATACTGTGTATATGTGTGTATATACTGTGTATGTGTGTATATACTGTGTATGTGTGTATATACTGTGTATATGTGTATATATTGTATATATACTGTGTATATGTGTATATATTGTATATATACTGTGTATATGTGTATATATTGTATATATACTGTGTATATGTGTATATATTGTATATATACTGTGTATATGTGTATATATTGTATATATACTTTGTATATGTGTATATATTGTATATATACTGTGTATATGTGTGTATATATTGTATATATACTGTGTATATGTGTGTATATACTGTGTATATGTGTATATATTGCATATATACTGTGAATATGTGTGTATATGTGTATATATTGTATATATACTGTGTATATATACTGTGTATATGTGTATATACTGTGTATATGTGTATATACTGTGTATATGTGTATATATTGCATATATACTGTGAATATGTGTGTATATGTGTATATATTGTATATATACTGTGTATATATACTGTGTATATGTGTATATACTGTGTATATGTGTATGTATTGCATATATACTGTGTATATGTGTGTATATGTGTATGTATTGTATATATACTGTGTATATGTGTGTATATACTGTGTATATGTGTATATATTGTATATATACTGTGTATATGTGTATATATTGTATATATACTGTGTATATGTGTATATATTGTATATATACTGTGTATATGTGTATATATTGTATATATACTGTGTATATGTGTGTATATACTGTGTATGTGTGTATATATACTGTGTATATGTGTGTATATACTGTGTATGTGTGTATATACTGTGTATGTGTGTATATACTGTGTATATGTGTATATATTGTATATATACTGTGTATATGTGTATATATTGTATATATACTGTGTATATGTGTATATATTGTATATATACTGTGTATATGTGTATATATTGTATATATACTGTGTATATGTGTATATATTGTATATATACTTTGTATATGTGTATATATTGTATATATACTGTGTATATGTGTGTATATATTGTATATATACTGTGTATATGTGTGTATATACTGTGTATATGTGTATATATTGCATATATACTGTGAATATGTGTGTATATGTGTATATATTGTATATATACTGTGTATATATACTGTGTATATGTGTATATACTGTGTATATGTGTATATACTGTGTATATGTGTATATATTGCATATATACTGTGAATATGTGTGTATATGTGTATATATTGTATATATACTGTGTATATATACTGTGTATATGTGTATATACTGTGTATATGTGTATGTATTGCATATATACTGTGTATATGTGTGTATATGTGTATGTATTGTATATATACTGTGTATATGTGTGTATATACTGTGTATATGTGTATATATTGTATATATACTGTGTATATGTGTATATATTGTATATATACTGTGTATATGTGTATATATTGTATATATACTGTGTATATGTGTATATATTGTATATATACTGTGTATATGTGTATATATTGTATATATACTGTGTATATGTGTATATATTGTATATATACTGTGTATATGTGTATATATTGTATATATACTGTGTATATGTGTATATATTGTATATATACTGTGTATATGTGTATATATTGTATATATACTGTGTATATGTGTGTATATACTGTGTATATGTGTATATATTGTGTATATGTGTATATATTGTATATATACTGTGTATACATAAATATATATATATATATATATATATATAAATCCTATGTATATGTATATATGCATCTACTATGTATACATGTATATACTGTGTATAAATGCATTGAAGCAAATACTGTATTTTTACATGCATGTATTTATATTAGCATATATATATATATGATGTGTGTTTTTGTATGTGGTAAGTATGTATGCTGTATATACTGAATGTATGTTTATATTCTGTATGTATAGCAGCATGTGTGTATATGGTGTTTTTATCCTGCATGTATGTGTATATATGGTCAGTGTATACTGTATTTGTGTATGTATGTATATATATATATATATTTGTGTGTGTATTGTAAATGTATTATATGTATATAATGTGTATATTGTATGAGTTTGTATATACTCTGTGTATTAGTGTATAAATGTATATGAGTGTATAAATGTGTGTATAAGTGAATGCTTGTATGTATAAGGGTGTGAGTATACGAGAGTAGAACTTTATGTGTGTATATAAAGGTGTGTATATATCAGTGTATAAATGTGTGTAATTGTATAAACATGTCTGTATAGGGGTACCTTCCCAAGAACATATGGGGGACGTATATCTGGCCGCAGATTTGCTGCCGGATATACTTCCCCCATAAGCTTCTATACGCCAGGGCTCGGCACGGTGAGCACAACGAGTACTCACTGTTTTGAGCAAAAGAGATAGAGCGTGCTCCATCTATGGCCGTAAGAACGACCATGCGGCTCTATTCTCTATGGAGAGGGGAGGGGTGAGCCGCGCTCACCTCTCCTCCTCTCCAGCGCGCCCGACGTGTGCCTGCCATATATATATATATTTTAAGGGGTAGGGGGGCCCCATGCAGAAATCTGCTATGGGGCCCAGCCTCTCCTAGTTACGCCCCTGAGTGGTTTATGCTTACTGTCTACTTTGATTTATACCAAACCGTCACTTTCCTGCATCATCTGTAGTTAACCCGCTTTTCTCTTTTCTCTACTGCCTTGCAAGGATTTCAGAGTTCTGCTCCTAACATTCCCTTCTGTCTTGCAATTTTGTACTGTGTTTGCCTTCCTTGTTATGGAGATTATTATTCAGTTGTTAAATTATCTTGTCTTTATCTATGTTTCGTACTTTGGCTTAGGAAGGGAATGTAGTCTAGTTGTCATTACTGTATAGGGTAAGTGAGGCAGTTAGGCAGGGACAGCTAGGGAAAGTACTCTCTCAGGGCCCTCTGTCTTGGTCTGCGTTAGTGTTCCAAGAGCCTGCATTAAAGTATGTCTTTTGGCATATTTCAAGCTTTGATTTTAAAGTTGAATAGGTGTATACAAGTAAAAATAATTTCCAACTTTTACTATGAGGACTCACTTAGTTTGCCATGTTGTGAGTAAACTTTTACTGTGTCATAAGGCTTCTGAAGAAGTAAATTTGGACGCTATTGTAGCTTGAATCATGGCATTCTCCATCATAATCATATGTTTAAAGCACTGCCTCTCATGTATTACACATATTAATTTCTATATAGATATAATCTACAATAGCCTGTAAGCTAATGTAGATTTCATTCTTCACTGCATGACATTTAAATAATGTGCTGAACTGTTCAAATATTGTTGGCACTTTATTGTTGGTACTTTAATGAATTGGTTGGTCATTGTGTAACTGTGATTAATACAGCAAGGATGTCGGATAACGTGCTAAGTTTCCATTTGTATCCCGCACCAAACCACACCTTCCACCAGTGTCATCTTATCTATAAAAGGAGGCCTGGTTTCAAAGAATGATCACACAACTAACTGCAGACTTTGTGGAAGCATTGTCTTTAGAGATGAGCGAGTATACTCGTCCGAGTATACTGCTCGGTCGAGTATTAGCATACTCGGACCGGCTCGTTACTCGGACGAGTATCTCGCCGGCTCGAGTTCGAGCATTAAATTAATAAAAGACACAGAAGAACAGTGTTTACACTGTTCTTCAACACATAACACATGTTTCCAGATGTAATTGTAAGAATACATTAATAAAACACTATTCTTCACTTTACAGGTGTTCGCGCGTGTCTCCCGCTAAGTTCGGAGATGTGCGCCGAACATCAGCAATGTAAAGAATAGTGTTATTTGAATGTGTTCTGCAATGTGCACTTAAATGCTCGTGTTTTCACTGTTTTTATTCTATTCTTCACATTGCTGATGTTAGCGCGTATCTCCAAACTTAGCGGGAGACATGCGCGAACATCTGCAAAGTGAAGAATAGAATAAAAATAGTGCAAACTGTGAAAACAAGAGCATTTAAGTGCAGAACACATTCAAATAACACTATTCTTCACATTGTTGATGTGCGCGCACATCTCCGACATTATCGGAAGACTTGTGCTAACATCTGCAAAGTGAAGAATAGAATAAAAACAGTTAAAACAGTGAAAACAGTGAACACAGGACCATTTAATTGCAGAACACATTGAAAGAACACTATTCTTCACATCCAGATGTTCGGCGCACATCTCCTAACTTAGCGGGAGACACGCGCGAACACCTATAAAGTGAAGAATAGTGTTTTTTTAATGTATTCTTACAATTAAAACATCTGGAAACATGTGGAATGTGTTATTATTTACTGTTCTTTTAATGTGTTGTGTTAGTGAAAAAATGCTCGGGTCTCCCATTGACTTTAATGGGGCTCGTTATTCGGTACGAGCACTCGAGCATCGGGAAAAGTTCGTACCGAATAACGAGCACCCGAGCATTTTAGTGCTCGCTCATCTCTAATTGTCTTCCCAACAAAACTTCAAAAAATCTCCTGGACATAATTTCATAAGAGAGTTATGAAGTAATAGTGCTTCATAGCCATATATTGAGTACATTTCTGAGATCTGTGGAGTGGGACGAATCTTCACATGGACCTGAGTTGGTTCTGGAGCTCATAAATGAGGAAATACAGGAAACTTTTAATTAAAACATATTTTGTATCCAATTAAACTGAAAGCCTAACCATGTCCAATGGCAGCATTTCTGTTGACTTATAACGTATAATGTTCTGACTTTTCCCGGCTTCAGAGGTCACAATACATTGGACCCAAGTAGAAGGGGCTCTAAAGTTGCCTTAAAGACACCTGGAGCCTTTGAGGTCTGCATGGTCTTCTTGGAGAGCTGTACAATGCAAGCAAGAAGGGAATCTGTAAATTTGCCTGCCCACTCCTATCCCAGTGGTCAGAGTATATGTAACTCTGACCAATATATATATTTATAATATGTGTTTATTGATTGTGAAGCGTGCTTTTAAATCAATATGAATTAAATACATAAATTTAACCTGGGTCGTTCTTTTATCTCAATCCACAAACTCACATGTTATGTACACGGCTTATACTTAATAAGAATCTGGTGGTAGAACTACCCAGTTGTCTGAGCTCTGTTTGACTGAGGCAAGTGAAAAGGGTCTCTTGACCTTTCGGGTTGTGGGTGTGCGTAGTTCAGGAAGTCAAGTGGGCCTCTCACTTCCTGTGCCTCTCTGAACCCATGTATTCAGGGTGTGTCTGTGACAATCATAGCTAACTGACCTTGGGAACCTCTAGGGGGAGCGGAACATCACAGTTACAATAAGAACACTTTGACATGTAATTATTTTATAGTTGCTAAATGTTCCAATGTGTTATAAGAACTGAACTTTGAAAATAACTGAAGTTGAATTTAATGGCATCTAGTGTAGCCCAAAATAACCCACCAATAAAAATTAGGTCTGTTTGGCTTCCAGTTAGATGGTCATTATTGTGTCAAAAAATTTTTTAGTGTGTTGTTTTCAATGAAATCTGAACCTGATGAAGCCTTCAATGCCGATGGGACTTCCCTGTACTAAATTTGCTAGAACAGGTCATGTAATATTACTAAATGAACATTTTCTTCTGTGACCTGCAAAATGTGAAACAAGTTAGAGGAGACAAACCTCAGCTTATATTTTCTGTATCAATTACTCACATTTTTCTCTTTCTTTCTGTCATTCTATAGAAAACTTCTATATTTACTTCCAGTGGATAAAAATCTGTCCATGGTCATGTGATGGATACATAGGTACACAAGCCGTAAGTATCACATGGCTATGATTATTCTCTGTGAGATAACAAGTTGTGCCCCTTCTTATCCATCACAAGACCATGGAGAGATTTCTATCCACTGGAAGTAAATATAGAAGCTTTCTATAGAAGGACAGCAAGAAGAGACCTAGAAATCCATGTGCAATTGATACAGAAAGTATATTGAAACATTTTACACCTTTACCTTAAAAGGACTATATCAATTATTTGTTGAAAGTGGACAACCCATTTAAGGCACATAACAAACAATCTCCTTTTCCGCTACAATCAATTTATTGTGGAACACCTTTACCAGCTTGAACAAGCTTTACCAGCTTGAACAAGCTACTTTAATATTAACTGAGTTGAAAACCATGACTCATCATTTTTATTTAGAATTGGCCTTACAGATAAGCCAAATATTCTAATCTAGAAGTTTTCCAGCCTTCGATCTGACCTATTTGATTCCTCAGGATAGTTGTACAAGGAACCAATACACCTCATAGTAATTATTTACTGTAAAGTTTCCTTATTAAAAACAAAAATTTATTTAAAACTTTTAAAAATGTTTAATATCATATTTATTTTTAGATGAAAACCAGGGTGTAGTGTAGGTGTAAAGTGCAACAAAATGCAGAAAATGAGCAAAGTTAACAGTTTGTCAACACATTTTCTACAAATCTTTAATTTATGTCACGTTAGTTAAGGAAGTGAGCTGTGTATAATTTAGAAAGTACAGTAATTAGCGCAAGAAAGAAATAACAGTGCATTTCGTTGAAATGGTGATAGAATTCATTGACAAGACTGGCTTCAAATCTGCAGACGGTATTGTTTTTTTGCCAAATGATTTAAGCTTAAGCATTAACTGCTTCCATATTAGGCTCTCACACTAAATTCAACTCTGCAACTTTGAGCCTTTTTATTTGCTAACTTGCTATTTATAGTGTAAAACATCAGTAGCATACAGTGGTAGATGGAATGTGTGTCATTAACATTAAAGCATCTGCTCTCTGTGTTATAAGGGTAATGTTTTCTTAACTGAAATTTAGCTCCAGTATTTAGAGCTGACCGGAATCCTGGCTTGAAAGCATCTTCTCACACTTCATATGTTAATTACCTGAGCCTTAACCAGTTATTAATTTCCTGTTTTTTCATTTATGATGGCTTGTTTTCTGCATAACAAATTGCACTTCATAGTGATTGTATTGAATATTCCATGCCATGTACTTGGAAGCGGGAAAAAAATTCCAAGTGCAGGGAAATTGGTGAAAAAATGCATTTGCGCTGTTTTCTTGTGGGCTTGGATATGTCTGCTTTATTCTTTGGGTCGGTACAATCACGGGGATACCAAATTTGTATAGGTTTTATAATGTTTTCATACATTTTCAAAAATTAAAACCTACTGTACAATTTTTTTTTTTTCAATTTTGCCATCTTCTTTTTTGTAAATTAGTATACGGAGATGTGGGTGGTGTAATTTTTTCTGACTTTTGATGACATTTTCAAAGCTATCATTTTTAGAACTGTATTTTTGATGGTGTTTTCAATGCTATCATTTTTAGAACTGCATTTTTTAGAACTGTATAGAATTTGATCACTTTTTATAGATTTTTTTATATTTTTCAAAATGGCAAAAAAGTGGCATTTTCAACTTTGGGCGCTATTTTCTGTTACAGGGTTAAACGCAGTGAGAAACCGCTATTAGATTTTGATAGATTAGACATTTTAGGATGCGCCATAACTAATGTGTTTATGCTTTTTACTGTTTATTTATATTTATCAGTTCTAGGGAAAGGGAGTTGATTTGAATTTTTATGTTTTTTATTATAATTTTTCTTAACTTTTTTAAAGTTATTTTTAATATTTTTCAGATTCAATAGGGTATTTTAACCCTGAGTTTTCTGATCTATCCTACCATATATTGTCATACTACTGTATAGCAGTATATGGGGATTCTCTTCCTCATTTATTGAAAAGTGCAATTAGCACATTTTAACGAATGTGTTAAAACGAGACAACCTCGGCTCTTCGGAACACTTGAGGCTGTCATAGCAATGGATCGCCGCTCCCTAATGACGTCCCGGGGAGCGACGATCTAAGGCAAGATGGCGACAGCTTTGCCGATGACGATCAGCGGGATCTCACCCAATATAGGTTCTAGCACTGATAGCAGAAGTTAATGGTAAGTCTTTGCTGCAATATGCAGCAAAGACTTACAGGCTACAAAGTGGGCTCAACCCGTGAGCCCTCTCCATGTACCCGCTCCCAATGTGAGCTGTAGTATTACGGCGCACGTCATTAAGGGTTTAAGGAACAAGCGAATATTATTGTAGAGAGGGTTGAGTATAGGAGATATGACAGGAACCTGTTAGAAAAAGCCTATGAAGAAGAGGTTAGTGAAGATGGGTTTTTAGATATAGAGAATGTGTGAACAACTAGATTTTAGGAAAGAATTTACGGTTCATACAGATGCCTCTGATACAGGTTTTGGAAGCACTACTGTCACAAATGCTAAATGGGGAGAAACATTCAGTAATGCACCTGAGTCAAAAACTGACCCCTGTGGAGAAAAATTATGCCATTGTCGAAAGAGAGTACCTGACTATCAAGTGGGTACTGGAGGGCATTAACCCCTTAAGGACTAAGCTCCTTGGTGAAAATGTAAAAACATTTCCAATTTTTCTGATTTCTTAATGTTATACTTATCATACAATTAGTCTAACTGCCCAAATTGGTTGCTAACTAACATTAACCATATGTCTGCTTTATTAGGACGTTAAATGGCTTTTATCTTCTTATCTTCTTACCGTGTATACTCGAGTATAAGCCAACCCGAGTATAAGCCGAGACCCCTAATTTTACCACCAAAAACTGGAAAAACCTATTGACTCGAGTATAAGCCGAGGGTGTAGAATACAGCCAGCCAGCCCCCTGTAGTATACAGCCAGCCTCCCCCCTGTAGCATACAGCCTGCCCCCAAGTAGTATACAGCCTGCCCCCAAGTAGTACACAGCCTGCCCCCAAGTAGTATACAGCCTGCCCCCAAGTAGTATACAGCCTGCCCCAATAATAGTATACAGCCTGCCCCAATAGTAGTATACAGCCTGCCCCAATAGCAGTATACAGCCTGCCCCAATAGCAGTATACAGCCTGCCCCAATAGTAGTATACAGCCTGCCCCAATAGCAGTATACAGCCTGCCCCCAGTATGCCAAGTGAATAAAAAAAACAAACTTAATACTCACCCTCCGACGATACTCACCTTTGATGCTCGGCACAGCTCCCGGTCCTCGGCGGTGGCTTCCGAACCTCGGTGACAGCTCCCCTCTTCTTTCTTCACTGGCGGCTCCCGGTCTCTTTTCTTTCTTCACTAGCCGGCAGTCGTGTCCATGTGACTTGCCGGCGGGCGCACACTATGATGCGGCAGTGTCGCCGCCGATGACGTCATCAGCGGCGACAGCGCCGCATCAAAGTGTGCGCCTGCCCGCAGATCGCATGGACGCGACTGCCGGCTAGTGAAGAAAGAAAAGAGACCGGGAGCCGCCAGTGAAGAAAGAAGAGGGGAGCGGAGCCGCTGCCAAGAATCGGGAGCTGCCGCCGAGGATCCGGACACCGGAGGGTGAGTATTATTATTTTTTTTTGCCCCTTTATGTTTGCCCCTTAGTTGACTCGTGTATAAGCCGAGGTGAGGTTTTTCAGCACATTTTTTGTGCTGAAAATCTCGGCTTATACACGAGTATATACGGTAAGTGTTTTCAAAGTTTTATTTTTAGAAACTCCCCACTAATCGCCCCATTTTTAAAACTGCACCCCTCAAACAACCATATTTTTCGGACTATAAGATGCTTCTTACTATAGGATGCACCCCAGATTTAGGCTACCAAAAAAGAAAAAAATATATTTTAAACCTATTAAAATATAGCTGCTCATCTCACTAAAATGCAGCACACACAGTACTGCAACATCCATACATTTACACACACAGCTCTGCTTCATCCATACATTTACACACACAGCTCTGCTTCATCTATACATTTACACACAGATCAGCTATACACACACAACAGAAATAGGAACATGCTCAGCACTGCTGCATACATTGTTCACTACTATACACAGTGGGCACTGCAACATACACAAATACACACACACTGACCAGGCGCTACTATACATGTAAATACACACACACAGTTCTACTATAAACATATAAGGAACACACTGGAAAGTACTCTACACAGGAATACATACACAGCTCTGCTATACACACACATAAGGAACTCACAGGGAACTACTCTAAGGCTTGAACAAGTGATCATCTTGACATATGTCACTGTATTAGAACAGGCATAGGCTGACAACTGCACTGCTGGGTCTGACCCAGCAGGCAGTCATTTAAGCTAGTCCTGGGGTCCTTCATTGGCTCCCGGAGCTGCCATGGAGATGATTGGCACTCCCATATGCAGCACAGGGGTGCTGATTGCTTGGAGGAGAGGAGGGACACCCCTATTGGTGCTGCGGTCATGTTTGATCGAGGCGCCTAAAAGGTTAAACAGCCGGCTGCTCATGCAGAGGCTCGATATTACACACAGCCAGCCTCCTCCATGATTTGCACAGGCTCTGCTTTTGAACCTTCTGGGATCCAGATGACATGGGAGAGCTTCATGGTGGCGCAAACAGAAGCTCACCATGACGTTCCCCAACGTCATGATGGCTTAAAGATAAATATTATCTGCTAGGTAAAAAGTTTGTGACAGATGATGCCCATCTGGCCTGGATGAAACAAAACAAGGAGACTAATGCAAGAGTGAACAGTAACTTTAGTTTCATAGTGGAGCATAGCAGTAAATACAGATGTGTTGTCCAGAGTTAACAGTATGTTCTCTAAAACCCAGACCCCCAGTGCGTGGTAAAGTGTATAGCAAGGTTGTAGACAGAGTGTATATCTCCCCTGGTTTCCTCAGCCAGAAGGAGTTCATGGTGCTTTAGCAGAACATAGTCTTCTAAGGCTCTTCCTTTAAAGTTACATGGGATGGATTTTTTGCACTGGAGGGCAGGCTGGTAGTGGAAGTCTTCTAGTCCACACCCCTAGTCCAGGGTATCCTCAGTCTGAAATTATCAGAGGTAAATGAAAATGTATTGCACAGAATGTCAGTCTGGGGAAATGAAGCAGAAATAGGTCAACTGCTTGAGGTCTGTGAAAGGCATGGACTTTGAGACTTTGTCTGGTGCAAAGTATTAGGTCTGCACTGCAACAGCACGGTATCCTGCTGTAAAATTAGAGCCGGACAGGAATATTAATTTGAATTATAATTCATTTGCTACTTGATGTTTCCAAAATAAACACACAGTTTGGACTTTAAACCTACTGCCTGATAAAGCTTTGTCATTTATAAGTGCACTCATATATATAAATACCACTCAGGTGCACTTTCCAGAACCAGGACCAAGGTTCCTCCAAAGCATATGCACAAAGAAAAATGGCAGCACTCCGAGATTTGATTCTGAATAAAACAACATAAAAAAACTGATTTATTCCAACATGTGCCAAGCTAAGTTTCGGCTCCTAAAGCCTGGAGCCTTTTTCAAGCAAAGGTGTATACAACTGCGATACAATTTATACAAAGTATTAAGGAAGTGACATCACTACTTCCCTGTAAACATGTGACAACTTCAATTCATATACAGTGTTGACAATTATACATGTTTGAACAGTATACATATACAAATATAATTCATAATAGTGTCATAAAGTTCAAGGTGCATATACGTATAATCTCGATCGAGACCCTCACCAAAGGATGAATGTGGACCGGGTTCGTCGGGGTTCCATCTTGTTTACTGCTATTCTATGATAAGAATTATGGGTAACGGGAGATCATGTGATGGCTGTGGGTGGGCATGCGTACATGTATCATTGATGCCGCCATTGCCATATTGGATAAGTGAAGACTACTAATCATGATTATTTGAGAATATATCTCTACCGCATCTAATAATTAATCTATTAAGGTGCTATGTTCCATAGGTACCATAGGTACCATAGGTACCATAGGTGTACACATCGTAACAACAGCCCAGATAAATGGCTGTGTATGTGGCTTCAGACCAACCCTTAGTAACCCTTACAAAACAACAGTCCAGCGGGTACAAATCTAGGGTTGGAAAGATACTCCTAAAGCAGTCCTAAAAAGGAGTCAATTTGCACCAACCAATCAAGATTTATAAAAGTCCCCCAAAAAATACAAATGTACACTCCCATACCCAAAAGGCATAAATGATGATCCTGTTATGCCGATATAGCGATGAACGTATCTTCAGCGTGAAATATTTGTGAGGTGCTTGATTGTGAGGTTAAATGATCTATATAAGAAGTAAAAAGTAAAATTAATCGGCTTGAATCATACATTAAGTTATTTATCGAAATTAAATTATAATACACCAATATTTCCCTGACTCTGATGTGGTATATCAGATGCAAGCATGAAAGGGAAGATACCCATTTCTGAGCAATATCCCAGGTTCTGAATTCAATATTCAGTCCCTTCGGCTGCAGTGCATCTAGTCTTTGTATCCATTCCACTTCTTTACTACGTAGACAGTAAGATCTATCTCCGACTTATCTGTGTGGTGGGACATGGTAGATTATACGTACTTTCAGTTGGAATGCTTTATGTTTTGCTTCCACAAAATGTTTAGAGACCGGTAAATCCATTCTCTTATCTGTTATTGACTCTCTACGGTTGTTAAGTCTCATTTTCAATTCTGTGCTGGTTTCCCCAACATACCACTGCCCACATGGGCAGTACAATAAATAGATCACATAAAAGGAATTGCATGTGAGGTAGTGTCTAATACAGTAATGATGTCCCATCTTTCCTGCAACCGTGAATCACCATCCACAATTCTCCTTACCCGTAAAAACATCTGACTATAGGGTACAGATTTGATCATTCGTCTGGGGTGGGAACTTTCAAATCTTTCCTTTCCGTTTCTTTTACAAACAGGTCTCTGGCCATATTGTTATCCTTTGACATCTAAGAATTGCATCTTCCTCTTTTTCTGACAAATGTAATCAATTCATTATAGATTTGCTACAGATAATACTTACATCTAATTATTTTCTGTTTAGAGATCGCTCTTTTGTTCAAACCCAGGGGACAGCGATGGGTTCGAATGTTGCACCGACTTCTGCCAATACTTATATGTGCTATTTGGAAGAGAGTTACATCTATGTATCGCACCACTTTGGACAGGTCCTCCAATGGTGGTGATACATAGACGACAACTTTGTAATTTGGACAGGTACAGAGGAACAATTACAAATGTTTTTTGAGTTTCTGAATTGTGTTGATCCCTCTGTGAAATTTACACACATTTGGTCCAGGCATGAGATGTAATTCTTAGATGTCAAAGTGTCTCTTAAGGATAACAATATGACCACAGACCTGTTTGTAAAAGAAACGGACAGGAATAATTTGTTAAGATTTGAGAGTTGCCCCCCCCCCCCAGACGAATGATCAAATCTCTACCCTATAGTCAGATGTTAGGAGGAAGGAGAATTGTGGATGGTGATTCACAGTTACAGAAAAGATCAGACATCATGGAGAATAAATTTCTAAAAAAGGGCTAGCTCCTTATATTCTGTTGAAATACTGGGCAAAGTTATTATCAAAGGACAGCAATGAAATCCTTATTAACCCCTTACCACCGACATTAGTTTTCATCTCAATGACCAGACTCGATTTTTCAAATCTGTACTGTGTCACGATAATTGGTTATAACTTTGAAAAGCTTTATCATATCCAGGTGATTTTGACATATTGTACTTAATTTTAGTTATAAAATTTAAGTGATAAGTTTTGCGTTTCGTTCTAAAAAAAGTGAAAATTTAGCAAACTTTTGTAAAAATCCTTCATTTTCCAAGTTTGAAATGTTCTTCTTTCCAGACAGGAAGTAAAACTACCCAAAAAGCTTGATAATTAACATTTACGGAATGTCTGCTTTATGTTGAGATCATATTTTATGCGTCCTCTCATTTTTCTAGGATGTTATGAGGCGCAGAACTTTAGGTGCCATTTTTCTAATTATCATGAAAATTGCCAAAACTCACATTTTAAGGGACAACTGAGCTTTCAAGTGACTTTGAAAGGCCTAAATAATAGTAAAACAGCATAAATTACCCCACTATAGAAACTTCATCCCTCAACGTATGTAAAACAACTTCTATTGAGTCTATTAACCCTTTAAGTGTTTCACATGGGTTAAAACAATATGGACCTGCGATTTAGAAACTTTTGAATTTACATGGAAAATACATTCATTTAGTCCAAATCTGACAGTTTCAGAATAAATTAAATGATGAAACACACTGCAACGTTTGATGCCCAATTCCTCCCATAGCGCACTGATACCCCATATGTGGTGGTAAACTGCTGTATGGATGCACGGCCGAGTATAGAATGAATGGAGGCGCCATTCACAGCAGATTTGTATTGTCACATTGTACAACCTATACATTTTTATTTTTTTCTTAATGTGAACATATGAGGGCTTATTATTTATGGGATGAGATACAGTGTATAGATAATTAATTTGGGGGTCTATAGCTTATTCATGAGATTTTATTAACTATTTCAAGGGGGACACAAACAAAATCATCAATTTTTATTTTGGATTTTGTAGTATTTTTCCCCCTCGCTCACCGTAATGTAAAAATAATATTTTATTCTCTGGTTCACTACGACTGCGGTGATACCTCATTTATATAGTTTTTTCCTATCTTTGCTCAATTTTCCTGAGCAAAACCAATATTGGGGAAAATTGGGGAAAAACTTTTTAGGGCCATAACTTCTGTATTTTTCTGTTGTCAGATCTGGTTGATGAAATGAGTTCATCCGATCGCTTGTTCAAGCCCTTACACTGCAATACACTTGTATTGCAGTGTATAGTGTAAGTAACTGAGCATGCTTAGCATGCTCAGTTACACACAGCCGGGTCCTGCCAGGAGGCGGAACCCGGCACAGAGAGGAGCCGACAGCCTCGGGTGACTCGTCGGAACCCAGTCCAGTCATTCCATCTCTGATATAATTAGAAAACACTCGCCCATCTTAAAAAATGGATTGAGGCAATTGACTATGTTCCAGAATCCTCTGTTGCTCTCATATAGACAGGTGAAGAATTTAAAAGATGACCCTGTTAGGTCAGACATTGGTCCATCCAAACAAAGCATTTAGACCTTTCTTTCTACTTCTAAGAAGGGCTGTTTTCCCTGCCTTAATTGTGTCAACTCTAACATGATAGTCAAAGGCAATACATTTATTGACACACGTGCTGGAAAAATTACTGCATTAGACACCTCACATGCAATTCCTCCTATGTGACCTATTTATTGGAATGCCCATGCGGGCAGTGGTATGTTGGGGAAACCAGCACAGAATTAAAAATGAGACTTAACAACCATATACAATCAATAAGAAATAAGAGAGTAGATTTACCAGTCTTTAAACATTTTGTGGAAGCAAAACATAAAGAATTCCAACTGAAAGCATGTATAATCGACCATGTCCCACCACACAGTTTAGGCAGAGATAGATCCTACAGTCTACGTAGGAAAGAAATGGAATGGATACACAGACTAGATACACTGCGGCCGAAGGGACTGAATATTGAAATCAGAATCTGGGATATTGCTTAGAAATGGGATCTTCCCTTTACCTTTTTTTTTCTCTCTTTGTACACATTCATTTAATTTTTGAAAATGTATTACAACACAATAAAACCTATATACATTTGGTATCACCGCGATCGTACCAAACCAAAGAATAAAGTAGATGTGTTCTTTCATGTGCACCAGCCAGCGCACAGACTATAATGTTAGCCAGCGGCTAACATCATAATGTGTGCCCCGCCAGCGCACAAGGAGCCGCTACTAGTGCACATGAGGCATGGAGAGGGTATGCCCAGGGCATAGGAAAGGTGATTACTCAGTTTATTATTTTAATGTGCTTGGCATCATGGGGGCTGGTTGGCCATATACTACAGGGGGTTGGCTATATACTACAGGGGACTAGCTAAATACTGCAGGGGGCTGGCTAGATTCTACAGGATAAAGACAAAAAACAGAGACAACGGAGGGCGGTGCCTCAGGTGATATCGTAAGGCAATTAGTAAATGTAAAGAAAGTCCCAAATTGGGTGCTCACCATTAGCCACCTTGGCTAGTATACATCGAGCCCTATAACAGGGTAGCAAGGGTATGGACGCAGTCACGGTCTGCTGCTCCTCTAGCCCAATTCCAAGAAGCGGAGTCGGCAGTATACAATATATAAAGATGGGTTGGCTAGATTCTACTGGCGCTGACCACCGACTGAGAGTATCAGCGAATGTATCACTGGTTACAACTCCAAATTGGTATAAATAATTTATTGATAAAACCAGAATGGTAAAACAAAAGTACAGGAATGTATAGTATATCCTCCTAACGCGTTTCGGGTCGGACGACCCTTTCTCAAAGATAGGAATACTGTAATGGTAAGTTTGGTTTGGTGCACATTGACCCTAGAGGTCAATGCTTTTTCTAAGAGTCACTGAAAGTTAGTTTAGGCAGGAAGAGTGGTAATCACCTTGCAGACTGTGTTCTATGCATAGGATCAAAGGGAAGATATAATTAGCAAGATCGGGTGAGCTTGGTGTAGCTTCATTCCTCCCAAAAGTGCAACAATCGGGACAAAGCAATTACATATATTTCTTAATAACTTGGACATTATGGGGCACATTTCCTTACCCGGCAACTGGAGATCCCTGAAAGTGCATTGTACTACTCAAATGCACTGTGCCGCAATTCACAAAGATTGTGCGCTTGATACCCTGCATGTGTCGCTTCCCTGCCCAGCTTCGCCGGAGTTCACCATCATCTTCCTGGTGCATGTAAGTGCATTGGATGCAACACAGTTTGAATATTAAATCCCGTGCTCAGTCAGATCATCCGATGGCCCGCCCCCGATTTCTGTCGCAAGAAAGCTGGCGCCGCTGCGCCAAAACCCGATCACGTGTGACACAGTCCCCTTCTAAATCCCTGTAGAAAGTGCCACAAATCCTGAAAACCATGAATAGTCTGACGGAAATGCGATCCGCAGAGCCCTATTAAATAAGCCCCTATGTGTAGTTAAAAGCCCCAATTGTATATTTTTCATGACTGCACTGCACATACTGTAAGTGTCTTAAATCTTAATAAGACTCTACTTGTAGCTTTAAGAAATAGTCTTACTAATTAGAATTTTAAGTAATCATATAGCTAATTGTTGAGTGATTTATGCAGAAGGGTAGTACTGAATCTTGGCTGAACCACATAAATCTTATTTCTGTGCATAACATTATAAAATTAGTTTTTCCAACTCATTAAAAAAAAGGATCCACACACCAGCCATTGCTTTGGCAGATCCTGACTAAATTCCTCACTTAATTTTCTTTTGATCATGTGGCATAAACATGTGCAAAAAAACTAGATATGAACCTACCCATAAAATCCTCATGCATTTTCACTGTCCATAGTAGGAATAGGCTGGGTGGATTTTGATGCACTTTTAAAATAGAATTAAATCAATATTTGTATGAGCACACATTCGTGCATTCTTATATTGTGTGTCATGCTTTATTTAATAATCAATTTATCTTTTTTCATGTTGAGGACAGTGTCTCACAACAAATGGCATATTACATTGGACTTTGTAAAGTGATATTTCTTGCTGTGCATTTATTTGAGTGCTGCTGTGTCTTCTAGGTTAGTTGGTATATTATTGTCAAGATCATAAATCTTCTTATGTTATCTAAAGAAATAACCAAGAACCTGTGGCCCTGGGCCAACATAATATAGAAGTTTGATGTGGTTTAGATAAATGGCAGACATGTTTAGATGCAGTTATTTGTCTAAAAGTCTTACTTTGCAAAATAATTTCCATCAGTGATTAGATTTTCTGATTTATGTAGTTTGACCTTGTAATAAAACAAGACTCCAAGTTTTGGATGGAATAAAATATACTTAGAGTTGTTACTATAAATAGTAACAGGCAAAATCTACCTTTGTGTCAAAAAGTTTATATTCCAGGTAGAAGTATTTACTTCTCAAAATAACAACCATTAAAATCCAGATCTCAATTCACAGCACTAACAAAATCTTCAGACCACTTTCTCATGACATAATGGTTCACAGTCTTCATTAATCTGGCGCCCCCTGTAGTTTGCACAATCTTTCAGTGCAAAGTCAGAAAGAAAACAGACGCAAACACTTTAATAAATGTGGACCAATGAGTGTCAAAGTAATGGAGTCAACCACATTTATGTCAATGTGGAGGCCACATGTAGGAATCTACTCTTTGACAGCCTTTAATTGGTAATTCCTCATTTGAATTAAATAAATCACAAGTCTAGATTCAACATTTTCAAGCTGGTAAAATCTGGTACATTTCTACAGATTTGACATTGAAATATTGAACTTGAGGTTCTTTTTTAAGTTTTCATCAAATTGCATAAGGAAACCTACAATGATAAAGCTACCACAAGAAGTAGATCTGATGGTATTTACATATATAGTCAGAAATGTGTTTATGGACAAGAATTACTTTATTGAATATAAAATACATTAAAAATTAAAACCAATTAAAAACCTGGAAAACCAGGGTCTAATTCAAAAACCTTACCAGGATCAGGACATGTGGAAGCCTATAGTTTGTTCAAACATACAAGGTACAAGGTACATACAAGGTAATATATAAATATATCTCCTTTCCACAATAATATAAAAGCACACCAAAGAAATAATCTCTATTTTAATATTAAATCATTAGGGCTCATAGGAAAGCTTTGATGCTACAGTCACAGGATAATAATGCATCCTCAAATCATTGTGTATCCAAATATCAATAATTAAGATCAATGTGCACAATCAAGCAATGAAAAGTATCAAATTACCGTAGATCGATGCCCGACCAAGAGGGGGAGAATCATGCCGGCTTCCTCAGGGGATGTTACCATAGTGTCAGTACAGACTTTAAATACATGTGTTAACCTGGGAGGATAACAAAGATTAAGTGGGAGGCGCACAAACCGGAATACAAACAGGATATGCGCAATACCCACAAACCTCACTGTGTGTTCCAATAGGAAACTAGGAGGCACTTTCCACCTCCCGGTCGGGCATTAGTGTGTGCTAATGTGATACTCTTAATCACTTGGTGGTGCATGTTGATCTTACTTATTAATATGTGGATACACAATGATTTAAGAATGCTGTAGTATCATGTGACTGCACCATCGAAGCTTTGGTATAAGCCCTAATGATTTAATATTACAATTATATTATATGTCTAGACCATGGGAGGGTTTTGTATTGTTCCGATTTAATATATGTGTGACGAAAAACTGATGTTTCGGACCCCTGACACAAAGTCAATTATTTATCCTTTTATAGACACTCCCAGAATGTATGGGTTCTGAAAGGCACAGGAAGCGATTTAGAGTTGTCCACACAACCTCCGTGTAAGGCACAACAATAAATAACAACCCTGAATGTCTGAAAGACCCCTTTTAATAGTGTCAGTGAAACAGATCCTTATCAACCCAAATAGGGCTCTATCAGCTCTCCTTTAATATAGACCAGGTCCGTAACCAACTGGGTAGCATGTATTAAACCGAGACACAGATGTGGGGATTTGTGGATTGAGATAAAAGAGCAACACTAGTTAAATTTTATATTTAATTGCCTTAAGGTCACACTAGACAAACAGTACACACAAGATATATATATATATATATATATATATATATATATATATATATATATATATATATGTATATATATATATATATATATATATATATATATATATATATATATATTATGCAGGTAGAGCTACAAGTATCAGTATGACATATGTTAGTTACCTTGTGTATGGGTCTAATGAAAAATGATAGTCCACTCTTCAAGACCATTCCTGTACTTGATGGTAAATGATTTCCCAGGAAACATGACACTGGGCCTCAGGTGTGCTCTCATATTAGGTGCAGCCACACCCCTGCACAACCATAGGAGGGCTCCGAGGAACCTCCTACCTGGTATTGAATCCAGAACATTGGAGAAGTTCTAGCTTCTCAAGGGGAAGTCATAGTGTCAGTGTTCTGGTCTATTTGGGTCTGTGTGAATCCCTGGATCACATTGATCCCAAACCTGACCCATTTGTAGAGTCAAAGCTACGCGACCTCCTGGCTATGCAGATGCCAAAAATGTATTTGCCCTTGGGCTGAGATGGACCATAACTCCTTAACCAACATATTGGATGGGGATTTGTATGACCCTTAGTCTGTTATCAAACAAAGTGGAGAGAATGCTCTCAGAGATCCTTGGAGCTGCTGCGGCTAAGTGAAGTCCTTTGAAGCTCTACCACCTGGTGATTTGATGACACTCTAGCTCAATTAGGCTAAGCTTATCACAATATGTGTTACTAATTTTGATGTGTGGACACAATTTTACATATTGTCTGCACAGGTTTGATCTCTAATACTGTAGTATAATATCTGATTATATTCCTCATGCCTGCCTCTGCCCTAATCTGTAATTTAATAATCCTGGAATTTAACCTAACTTGTGAAAACCTGTATTTTAGTAATATGTAAATTAACTGAAGAGGCTACTGGGATGTGTACTAGCCCGGGCCAGGCACTGGGAGCTAAGGATTCTCCAGGCCCCAGTAGCCTCAGCAGTAAATTTACAGATTATTAAAGTTTTTAACAAATTAGGTGTCCAAAACCAAGGACAACAATCTTGTTGCTAAAGGACCATAGGATACAATTTATGGGAAATTATCTTCACACAGAAACATGTTTTAATAACATCAAATTGAAGAAAGGTAGGTATATGGCAGATGAATGTTGCAGATTTTTTTATTTATTCTTAATCTTAAGTAGTGAAAGTAGAATTTACCAAGGACACATATTTTTTTGCCAAACGTTGCTCTTGCTACTACACATTAGTCCCACATATTGGCCCAAATATCTGATAACTGGTGAAAACCGCCTTGGTGCAATTTGCCTCACTAATTTGCTGTTTGTGCCAGATAATCCAATAGTGATGCACACTCTTAATTAATTTGGTCTATTTTCAGGATGTGCACATAATTTCACCTTTTTTTTTTATCTTGGTGCACTTTGCTTCAATCTGTTGCAAAACAATTGTGTTGAATTACATTAATAAATATGGCACAGACTAGGAAAATACATCAACATGCCTATTTAGAGCAACTGTGACACAAAAGTGGGTTAAACAATAAATACATGTACAAGGTCCAAAGAACACTTTTTCTGGACAAAAAAATTAATAATAAATCTGGACCTATGTGTAAAATTTTACACCACTTCAAGCTTGATGTTGTGCATGGTGAGCCAAATGTTTGGTAGAACCCCAAACACGGTTGAAGACATGTTTCAAAGAGCACAACACAACAACTTAACAGTTTTTGTGACATTTCAAAGTTTTTTTTTCTTACTTCTTTATTCCCATTCTGTGAGCTAATGTGACTTATTGCTTTGTTCCTTCACATTTACAACCACATCTTACATGTAATGAACTGATCTGAAAGGTTGAAATCTATGAACATGCAAAATTTAACGTGTACTGAACTTTTCAAAATGACACGTCACACACTGCTAGGTAGTGTTGTACCTGCTATCATTAGATGTGAATAATATAAATGTGTTATAATGACTTTACTTGGTATGTATTGGAGGAGCAACTGTCCCACAAAGAAAAGTCATTAAAAGTCGTGCTCCAGAAGAAGCCTTGGAGAGCAAAACTAGGGCAGGCTACTGTGACTTGCCATTTTATTATATATTAAAATCTCCAAATTTGCACTGTATTCAATATTGCGGGTTGTGCTCACACTCCTTCATACATGGCAGATAGATGATCCAATAGAAGATTATAACACACAATGCACCTTGGGAATATCAGAACAGCAAGGGTGGATCCTCCTCTCCAAATACCCAGTACAGGTTGTCCACAAGATGACAGGAACACTCCTATTTTGAAGCAAATGATCCATTTCAAGCTCATCCCAGCTCTGTATACAGATTTCAAGTGCAGAAATAGTACAGATAATCCAGATATTTGTTTGGTTATTCATGTATTAAAATGTGCTCAGGAAAATCAAGTTAAAAGGGCTTATAATAAAATGGCAAGTCACAGTAGCCTGCCCCAGTTTTGCTCTCCAAGGCTTCTTCTGGAGCATGACTTTGTTATTCCCATCACTTCATTTATATACATGTACAACATTTTCTGTGCATATTTACAACATTACAAACTCACATAAATATCCTCTCTCTAATTCCAACATCAAAACTCCACTGACCTTATAAACATTTCTATAATATGTGTTGGGATCAGCTGTATATCATGTTTTTTTTCTACTTTCCTTTAAATTCAGTTGTTTGTGGGTATTCAGTTCACATGACTCAAACTAACTAATAACCAGACTGTCATTGTTTAACAGCTCCATTTAAAAATTTGAATGGTTATGTGGCACATCAACACAAAATTGTCCTATCTAGAACACTGCACAGCACAGAATCTCAAACAGTGAATACCCAACACATCCCTTCAGAAAAACAACTTAAATTATTTATACATTCATTTAGTCTAATTATTTTATCCACTATCAGACCTCAATAAATAACTATTGATCTAAAAATCTTGATGTCACGGCGAGGATGTCGCCACCTCGTCACGTGACGTGGGTTGCAACTGTATGGGTTAATTTAGCCTACTCAAACTTGCGCTCACCTTTCACTCAGGACAGAAATTGAGCATAAATCACACCTCATACAGCTCCAGCACCCCAATTATTACTCTGCTGCCATCACTTATTGCATTTATACTGGGACCAATAAGTATCCCACTCTACATCAACTCTTGCTCTCAAGCAGTCACTTTGTCACACCACTAGACATGCACACTCAGCACTCTAGCAGTCACACAGATAACCACACTTTACAAGGCTATGCGTTAGTAGAGCATACAAGGACCAAAATGAAAGTGAAAATCTTTAATTATTAAAAACAAAAGAATTACAAAATAAAAGGACACACAACACGGCAAAACAGTTATAAAATAAAAAGGGAGGAAAATAACAGAAACTTACAACTCAAAGTAAATCCTTATTCCTTGGAGGTGGGAGAAATAAGGAACACACTCAGCTCGTCAAGCAGCCCCCAAAATGTGAACATCATCTCCTGTATTTCATATTGTTTAATAAGATCTCTGCTTAGTTCAGGTTTCAGAACCTCCCATTCATTAATTAGTCCAGAGGGTCATTCAGGATTGGGCAAAGTGTTAATGAGGGGGGAGAGTCCAGGAATATTTAAACAGTTTCTTTGTTTCCAAATCCCTAGATTCAGGGGTGGGGGCTGAGGAGAGATGACCAAATGGCTTTTGAGGTCACCACAGAACATTCTGCAGGTCAGAGTTTATCAGGTTGTAAGGATCTCCAGGATGTTGTAAAGGCCTGGGCGCTTCAATAGATGCCAATTGCCATATAGTTCAACAAAGTTAGTAATTGCCCAATAGTTCATCAAAACTTACACATTCAAGAATAATATTTCCTTGACACTTGACATTTAAAAAACTCTATTTAGACCAACAGGTTGTAAACGATTTAATTGATATCCCAC
This sequence comes from Engystomops pustulosus, assembly GCF_040894005.1. Lineage (NCBI taxonomy): Eukaryota > Metazoa > Chordata > Amphibia > Anura > Leptodactylidae > Engystomops > Engystomops pustulosus. Next base: position 98,794,367 of record NC_092415.1, on the reverse strand, counting down.
TCCCTGGCTATTAAAGGAAACCTACCACTTCCAATAGGGCTTCTAAGCAGCAAGTGCCGTGCACCAGCTCAGGGTGAGCTGGTGCAGGAGCTTATCTTCGTTATGTTCTCAAAAAGTTTTAAAGCGTTTAAACGCTTTTGTAATCTTTATATACAAAGTAGCTTCACCGCATGGTGGTACGCACTCGGCTCACCATGTGCGCGAACGTGCGTGTGCCTGAATAGGAAGTGGTCGCGCGCATGGTGCGCCGAGCGTGTACCACAGTGTGATGAAGCTACTTCGTATACAAAGATTACTAAAGTGTTTAAACACTTTAAAACTGTTTAAGAACATAACGAAGATAAGTGACGGCACCAGCTCACCCTGAGCTGGTACAAGGCATTTGCTGCTTAGAAGCCCTATTGGAAGTGCTAGATTTCCTTTAAGTAATACCTTGATACTTTTTATACTAACAGAACAACTGATCACAATGTGCCTCTCACATACATCAGAAAATGCATTTATCCTAAGTGTTTGCAGTATCATAAATCTGATTTAGGATTAACCTCTTAACAACCTGGCCCTTTTTTTTTTTTGCATTTCCGTTTCTCACTCCCCACCTCCAAAAATCTATAACTTTTTATTTTTCCATGTAAAGAGTTGTGTGAGGGCTTGTTCTCTGCATAACAAATTGCACTTAACAGTGACAGTATTTAATATTCCATGCCTTGTACTGGGTAGCCGGAAGAAATTTCCAAATGCAGTGAAATTGGTGAAAACATGCATTTGCACCATTTTCTTGTGGGCTTGGATCTTACAGTTTTCCCTGTGCAGCAAAAATGACATGTCTCCTTCATTCTTTGTGTTGGTACGATCACAGGGATACCAAAGTTATATAGGTTTTATAATGTTTCATAAATTTACAAAAATTAAAACCTCCTGTACAAAAAATTTTTTGCCATCTTCTGGCGCTAATAACTTGGGGTGGCTGGGGTGACTTTTGATGATTTTTTTCAATGGTAATATTTTAAGGACTATATGGCCTTTTGATCACTAATTATTGAATTATTTAATCTTTTCCAAATGGCAAAAAGTGGCATTTACAACTTTGGGTGCTATTTTCCGTTACAGCGTTAAATTATCGCAAAAACTGTTATACTTTGATTGAACATTTTGGGATGTGGCAATACCGAACATGTTTATGATTTTTGCTGTTTATTAATTTTTATCAGTTTTGCCATGAGATATAAAGCAGCTACCAAATACAAATATTACCCACCAGACGCTATGTTCCACTTATGAGTTCCATACTGTCCGACACCCCAACGTACATTTCACACCGTACTTTGGCAGGGGGTGTTCAGACGGTGTGCATGTCAGGCTTTTTAAACATCATATACAGGTGGGAAAAGTTACCATGACTAGTGCTTAATACAGCGCATCCCGCAATCATCCTAATCTCCGTCCATCAATGTCAAGGCACCTTGCCTTGTCCAATGAACATGATGTCATCAAAAAAGCACATCCAAAGTAGGACACAACTATTGTCATCATCTGGTTGGGCGAGGTGCTGCTCCCAAACCCCAAAAAGAGGTTGGCATATCAGGACGCGCATGCTGCCCCCATAGTCACCCCACAGATCTGTGAAAAGTAACGGTCCTTTAACACGAAAAAATTATAGTGCAAGGCAAAGTGCATAAGAGCATCAGAATTAGTTCAATCAAGTCCACATCAGGGTTAGTTGATCTTAAAAAATAACATACAGCATATAAACCACATTTATGACTAATAGAAGCATGCAATGAATTGATGTCACAAGTCACCAGGTAATCACTGTAACCTGAAACAATAGGTTTGAGGGCTTCTGTGGAGTCCCTCAAGTATGAGGGAAGTGTCTCTGCTAATCGCTTCAGGTAATAATCCACAAAATGTGCACAATTAGGCATCTGGGAGGATCCACAAGATCTTTGAGAACATTGGGAGTGAATACAAAGTTGCAAGTCTTGGATTATTATTGCTCATTTTGGCTTTGCGCTTCTAAGTGTCTTGTGAACATAAGTGGAGTTTAACCCCTTCCCGCCGCAGCCCTATTTTCGTTTTTTTTTTTCATTTTTCACTCCCCACATTCAAAAATCTGTTTTTTATTTTTCCATGTACAGATCTGTGTGATGGCTTATTTTCTGTGTAACAAACTATACTTCAAAATGATGGTATTTAAAATTCCATGTCGTGTACTGGGAAGCGGGAAAATAATTCCAAATGCAGTGAAATTGGTAAAAAAAACACATTTGTATGTATTCTTGTGGGCTTGGATTTTACGGATTTCACTGTGCACCCCAAATGACATGTGTACTATATTCTTTGTGTTGGTATGATTATGGGGATACCAAATTTGTATAGGTCTTATAATGTTTTCATACATTTAAAAAAATTAAAACCTCCTGTACAAAAATTTTTGGGGGGATTTTGCCATTCGGGTGCTAATAACTTTTTCATACTTTAATGTATGGAGTTGTGGTTGGTGCCGTTTTTTTGATATTTTGATGACGTTTACAATGTTATCATTTTTAGGACTGTATGACCTTTTGATTACTTTTTATAGAATTGAAATTTTTTTTTAAAATGGCAAAAAAAATGACTTTGGGAGCGATTTTCCGTTACAGGGTTAAACTCAGTGAAAAACCACTATCATATTTTGATAGATCAAGCATTTTCGGACGCGGCGATACCTAACGTGTTTATGATTTTTGCTGTTTATTTATATTTATATCAGTTCTAGGGAAAGGGGGGTGATTAGAATTTTTAGGTTTTTTTATTATAATTTTTTTTTCCTTTTTTTATTTTTAATTTTACTATTTTTCAGACTCCCTAGGGTACTTTAACCCTAGTGTGTCTGTACGATCCTATCCTATACTGCCATACTATAGTATGGAAGTATATGTATATTTTACTACTCATACATTACAATGTGCTGATTCGTGAGACCCGAAGCTACCATGGCGATGGATCGCCGCTCCCCGCGCGCCCACGCGCGCCCACGCGCCACCATCTTTTTGAAACCGCCGGCACCTCTGCCAGCCGCGATCAGCAGGTTAAAAAAACACCCGCGATCGGTGCCGGCAGAGGGCTTGGAGAGGGCTTGGCCCGCGAGCCCTCTCCATGCACCGGCACCCGACATGTGATGTACTATTATGTCACATGCCGGTAAGGGGTTAAACAAGCAAATTTTGTGTGTGCTAAGAGTGAATCTGTGGTTTGTGTGATTGTGGATTGAGCAGATAAATAATAGCAACGGCATTTTCTGTCACAATTTAAATAGCTTTTTTTTTTCTTTCTTTACCTGGCTTGCTAATTGGGAAAATGCATGAGCTTGCTCATTTTCGCTTGTGTTTCTAAGTGGCTTGTGAACATAAGTGGAGTTAAAACAAGCAGAGTTCAAAAAAGAGGAGTCCACAGAACTATAAGTAATCTTTATTTTATATCTCTTGAGAGGAGTATGCTGCTCACCGAGCAAGCAGTAAGCGGGATAGAAGTGGAGGGTGGAGAAGAAAGCCAAGAGGACCGGGTAGGTAACTGGGTTACTGTAAATAAAGTGGGTAGAAAGGGGTCCAAGAAAAAGAAGACCAATTTTGACTATGAACACGCAAAATTGCGCTGTAAGGACATCAGTGTCAGAAATAGCAGCCCTAGCAAATCCTGCTCTCCCTAATCATCTCCCTAGGGAACTCTATAATCAGGACGACGGATAGAACAGTTTGCCTCAAAGACCGCCTCAATTGAATGGTTTGCCGTCTCCCTGGTGCCAGGGTTCAGCATGTGGTGGAAAGGGTGGATAAATTACTGGGAGGGGCTGGGGATGACCAAGCTGTCATTGTCCATGTTGGAACAAATGAAAGAATAGATGGTAGGTGGAGGATGCTAAAGAATAGTTTTAAAGAAGGTAAAATTCTCTGGAATAGCACCTGTGGCGTGTGCTGCACAGAGAATACAGCGGGAGCTCATGGAGTTAAACGTATGGTTTAGATCCTGGTATAGAGCAGAGGAATTTGGCTTCCTAGAGCACTGGGCTGACTTTTCATTGGGATATAAGCTGTTTTCCTCAGATAACTTGCACCTTAATGGAAGGCAGACTGCTGTGCTGGGGGAGAAGATCCTAGCAGGGATGGCAGAGTACTTAAACTAGAATATGGGGAGGAGTAAAAAAAAGAAGCTAATGGGGTAGACCGGACAGAGAGGGGCCAGCCTAGGTTGGTGGGTAATGAAGTGGGTAGTGAATGGGGGAGTAAGGCAGGGGATAAGGAGATCCACAAGTTACAAAACAATAGTGAGGATATATGAACCAGTGTGTCTCCCTCTCCGTCTGACTCTGCCTGTCTGCTCATTCGGAGTTTACTCCATCCAGATTGGTATTACTCATACATCATTCCCCTCAGGAACCTTGTATTCCTCCATAGTCAGGCTTTCTCAGCACCAGGTCCCTCTTTTGCCCTTAGCACTTTGTCATATTTGTCTTTTACTCATTATTGTATCTTGTATACCTGGTGTTTCTATTTGTACAGATTTGCTTTTTCATTATTGTCAGCATCAGTCAGTACGTGGGAGGGATTTCAGGGCTCACCAGTCCCTGGCAGTCTTATACACCAGTCGGGTGTATTTTTTAAGTGTTTTTATTCTTTGTTGTCCTGTGAATATTTGTTTTTTGATATAAATAAATTCTGTCTTATTGTCTAGTCCCTTGTACGCATCCCATCTTTTTCTGAGCTGCTTTTGTTGACCACACTGGACATGCATCTGCATGAGTCCATTATATACTTTTACTTATTTGCTTCCCAGTCTGTGTTTTCCCTGCCCACTTGCCCTGTCCAAAATTCCCCCTTTACTTTACTTCTACTTTGTTTACACTGCCTGCGGCAATACATACTATACCTGGTTGGAGCAGCATTAGCACACGTTCCAATTACACTGAATCTATTTTATCTTATTACTTATTTTTAGCACTTCGGACCATTGGGTTGGCCCTTATTTCACGTCGAAACACCTTTTTTACGTGCCTAGGCATGAGTTTGTGCCAATACTAGTACATTAGTACGTTTTGTCACCTCCATATGATTCGGCAGGAAGTTTTGGTTCATCTTTTGAACCCATTTACCTGCATTTATTTTGATATGCACTGTAAAATAGGGATCAATAATAAAAGTGATTAATATAACACATCTGGATTGCTGCTCTATATTGAGTTTGATTATCCATTTCCTTTTTCATATATTTTTTAATTTTTAATTTTTATTTTTGTATAATAACTACGCCGAATTTCATATGTTTCTCATGATCAATTACATTTTATAGATTAGGCATTAGATCTTTATTTTCATCACATACTGGTTTATGGTGCCGTTGTATTCTCCCGGTGTGACTATTCAGTCACACACGCTAAACCATGTTCTTATGTCTTTGTATCGCTGAATCAGGCAATTTATTGCTCTCTCTCAATATTAATAGTACTATATTACTTATTGTCTCCATCAGAGGCCCAAAGATTGTCCCAAATTTATCTTCTGCATAGGGTGTATAAGACACCAAGCTTACTTCATAGGATAGGGGTGCGACCTAACTCTTGCTGTCCTAGGTGCTCGTCCTCAGATGCCAAACTGATGCATATGCTATGGGAATGCAAGGAGTTGGAGGAATTCTGGAAACAAGTTTTGCATATTATTCGGAAGGTGCTATCAGTGGACCTAGAGCCGGATCCTAGGATCTGCTTGCTAGGATTGATAGAAAATGAGAGTATAGATGGGACCACTATGCTATGTATACAAAAATTACTGTATATGGCACGCAAGTCAGTAGCGGCACGCTGGATTCAAACATCAGCACCTACAATACAGGAATTCATAAATAAGGTCAATAGTGTAATTAGGTTGGAGTGGGGAGTATATCTAAAAAGAAAATGCCCCCAAAAATTTGATAAACTATGGAGAAGATGGTTGGACACGACTGGACTTCCAAATAGGGCCCTGATTGATATACGTAATAGCTCTCGCTACCAGTTGATGACGGTGACTGGATGAGATATTTATGTCTTAAAGGGAAATTGATTGCTGCAAATACCTGCCTATGGGATAGAAGACCCTATGACTTTTCAGGTATGATATGTGAAGGGTGATCAACTGGTCCATGGGAATAATTAGCAAGGATGGTCTTTATCTGTCTGCTGTGGGGAATGTTGGGTGGGGGGAGGGGGAAGAGGGATGTTCTTATTGTTTTGGTCTTTTGTGCAACAGTATGTCTGTAATGTGTTGTTAAAAACAAAAAACAAAAACTTCAATAAAAATGCTTTGATTAAAAAAAAAAAAATAAAAAAAAATAGTACTATATTATGTATTCATTTAATATACAGCTGTGATCATGTAGAAACATACAAACTATCATATTAGCGCCATATTGTGTCACCCAATGTGACCCTTATTGTGACTATTTAGAAGAATGTTATATATTGTGACTTTGTGTCACTTTGTCATATTTGTCTTATAGTCATTATTGTATCTTGTATACCTGGTGTTTCTATTTGTACAGATTTGCTTTTTCATTATTGTCAGCATTAGTCAGTACGTGGGAGGGATTTCAGGGCTCACCAGTTCCTGGCAGTCTTATACACCAGTCAGTGTATTTTTTAAATGTTTTTATTCTTTGTTGTCCTGTGAATATTTGTTTTTTGATATAAATAAATTCTGTCTTATTGTCTAGTCCCTTGTACGCATCCCATCTTTTTCTGAAGTGTGTTTGTATATACTAACCAGTAATATTACTATAAATCAATTAAATAAGTGTGGAAAAATAAAGTGTATGTTCACAAATGCCAGAAGTATCGCAGGCAAAATGGGTGAGCTTGAGGCTCTGGACATAGCTTGATGCAGCACATGATTGAGGTGTTAATATTTGAGTTTTTACGCTCTTTTGGAAAGACAGGAAAAATAGGGTGGGGAGGTGGTATATGTCTGTATGTCAGAAGAGACTTAAAAGGGATTGGGAATGAGACAGTGGTCTCAAGAGTGTGAGGAGGCTGAAACCTTGTGGGTGGAAATTCAAAGCCAAGAGAGCTTTGCGAAAATTATTTTTTCTGTAATTTATAGAGGAAATAGAGGGTCACCTATATAAACAAATGGAGCGGGCTGCATAGGAGGGGACAGTACTCATAATGGGAGACTTTAACTTTCCAAATATAACTTGGTGTCAGGGCTCTTCTATATATTTGAAGGGGAGACATTTTATCAATTTTCTGCAGAATAATTTTAAGGTAGTTTAAGGTAGAAAATCCCACAAGAGGTGATCCTCTGTTGGACCTTGTGATTTCTAATAATGTGGAGATGGTCTAAAATGTCACTGTCTGGGAAACCCTTGGGAATAGCGATCATAGCATTATTATTTTCCTCTGAAACTGTAAAAAGCAAAAACATGTGGGAAAATCAAAAACATTGAATTTTAAGATGGCTAATTTCCTGAAATTCAGGACTGCACTATAGGATATAGACTGCGATCAGGTACTGTCACATGATTATACTAATAGACGGGCTAGATTGCACCCCGAGTAGCTTACAGTTACAGTTGGAAGTGCAATTAATGATAAAAAGAGGGCATTCAAAAAATATAAATCCGACTGGTTACCTGAGGCTTTCAATAATTACAAAACTCTTGCAAAATATGTATGAAGGAAATAAAATCATACAAAATACTAATTGAAAGACAGGTGGCCAAAGATAGCAAAACAAATCCTTAGACATCCTGTTTTAAAGTACATCGAGAATTGGTGGTTGAAGACCAAGAAAAGGCAGAGATACCAAATGGGCTTTTTAGCATCGTTCAGACGATGGGTGGTGCCAGTGAGGGTCATGCATCCTGTAGTAGATTAGACTAGCTGAATGCAGACATGATCCAATCTAAGCTCAATAAAATCAATGTGTACAAGGCTCCTGGACCAGATGGGTTACACCCCAGAGTTATTAAAGAACTCTGCTATGTTATTGCTGTACCACTGTCAAAAATCTTCAAGGATTCCCTATTGTCTGGTACAGTGCCAAGTAACTGGCACAGGGTGAATGTAGTGCAAATATTTAAAAAAGGCAATTATAAGCCTATAAGCTTAACTTCCACTGTGGGGAAAATAACGACAGGGTTAGTAAAAGACTATATACTGGAGTATATGACATCAAATAGTATAATAAGTGACACCAAGCATGGGATTACTAAGGATAGAAGTTGTCAGATTAACCTGATCTGATTCTATGAAGAGGTGAGCAGATGCCTGGATGGAGAAGCTTCTGTGGATATTGTGTTTTTGGACTTTGGTATTTGGAACTGTCCCTCATAATGTCTGGTAGTTTGGCAGGAACTATTTTCAATTGGATTGAAAACTGGCTGAAGGATCATATCAAGAGAGTTGTGGTCAAGGATTCCTACTCAGAATGATCACTGGATATATGTGGTGTACCACAGGGTTCTGTGCTTGGCCCACTACTATTAATGGGGGCTAATAATCCATAGGCAACATATGTCCTTGGGGGAGTAAATCTGTGAGAGTCCCTTTTTGAAAAGGACCTGTGGGTACTAGTAGATAATAAATTAAATAACAGCATCCAATGTCATTCAGCTGCCTCTAAAGATCTTGTCATGTATCAAAAGTGGTATGAACTCTCGGGATTGGGATGTAATATTGGAGAATGTCGTCCACTTCTAGGCACCAGTCCATAAAAAGGATACCCTGAAGCTGGAGATAAGGGGTATATAGGTTCTCAGTTATGAGGAAAGATTTAAAGAACAAGATTTATTTAGTCTGCAAAAGAGACAACTACAAGGGCACTTCAACATGTATATGACATTCTAACTATTGTATGTATGCCACCCTTTAAGATGAATATCTGTGTCCTGGGTTGGATGTGTAATCTTGCTCCCTTTAATAATAGAACTACAATTCTTTCGTCTTAGCCAGCCCCATGTACCATAGGAGGCTTATTATGGATGCTCTAGATGAATGCATCACCCCCAAATATAACTTTTTTTGATGATTTTCCTTTTTTATATAGGGTGTCCTCTTAGATATTCTTTATTATACTGGTGCCGCATCGCTGGAGGCATCCTCAGTGTCATTTACTGCTTAAACCAAAGATGATGCAACATCGATACCGACAATGCCGTTCATACTATAATTATGAGTACTTTGCCTCTTGCGCGTTTCAAGAACAGGATGCATCACATGATCGGAACCGAAATCATGGAACCTGTACGGATCAGGTGACTAAAATGACAACCTTGCTAACTACGCATGCGCAGTTGAAACGCACTCAGACTAGCTCCATGGAGACGCATCCTATCAACAACGCACACATGACGGGGAGACACACCTTTATGCAATCACCATTGGACACCAATTACTGTTTATTACTGTTTATTTTAATGAATTGTGAAACTCACAGTATATATTGTTATTAACATTCACCTGTGGAGTATAAATACTCCATTTTAATACATTGATTTTTAATCACGTATCACGTCACAAAGGAAATGATGTCACTGAGCATTTTTTGTATATATATATATGTACTGGCGTTCGCCACTTTTATGCTTGATAAAGATTCATTGCAAATCGAAACGTCGCGCTTATCATGTTTGGATGCACATGTAAATAAACCTTTTTGAATCTCATTTTTTGGTGCTGTGGCTTCCTCCTTGAGAACTACAATTCTGGCATGATAAGCAGGGTAATGTACCTGATAGTTTTGTCTGAAGAAAAGTCTGTTTAGGTCATTTCTTATTATTAATATTTGCTCTAACCAAGTTTCTAAGAATAGGAGCATATTTAGGTTCATATTGGAGCACACCCCAATAATTCCTTATTGTCCATTTAATAAGTCATGCTTGTCGATCATAGGAAGAAATTAACATATTCATATTTCTATTTCTTTTCTATCTTGTCCCCTATTGGAGCGTTCCCTCATTTCTCTCCAGCCCTTTTTACCTATTGGATTTCTGATCTTTTCTATTTCCTAGCTACAAAATCCCTTTTCCACAAATTTTTCTGCCATTTTAGATTATTATTTTTAATACTCTGCATCAGAGTCAGAGATGTATTGCACTCCCGATGCACTGTACAGGCGAATTGACTACTTGCAATACCTCTGAATACCTATGGAAAATGGGAACAGTCTTTATTCAGTTAGTTTGATCTGTAGGTTTTTAAATCAGTGTAATAGTTATTGTGTTTCCATATTCAACAATAAATTCTGTCAGAGAATGACATCCATTTTAGGGTACATTCACACAGTGGTATGCCCGCCATGCGAGCATACCACCGTGTGCTGAAGAGGAGGAGGAGGCGGCCCCTCCTCCCTCCATAGAGAATAGCGGCGCACGGCCACACACACGCCGAAAGATAGAGCATGCTCTATCTTTTTGCGGTGTGCGGCCCGCATCGGTGCCACACATGTGTGGCACCATATCTGTGCCGCGCCGCTATTGCTGTCTAAGGGGATGTACATGCGCCCACAAATTTGTGGCCGCATGTACGTCCCCGCAGACGGCCATGTGAATGTGCCCTAAGAATGAGACCCATTCCAGTAACTCAACCAGAGGATAGTGTGGTGAGTTGGTGGACGGGGAGTAACTGCTCCCCATAGATTATTCTTTATACCTAGTTATTTATGTTTACATAAATAGTGTAGATGGGTAGTGTAGATCTATTACATACTAGACCTTGCCACAGGTCCTTTTTCATCATTGTTTTTTTTTTTGTTTTTTTTTGCTTTAATACCTATTGGTGATATTATTCTGTCTATGGCAAGGTCATTGGGTGCCCACCCGGACATTAATAGCATTAAGTACCTCTGTTCCTTCTGAAATAGATATAGTGGTTTGTTTTACCGTTTGTGACCCGCATCATGTTATAAGGCCTTTGGTCATGCTTGATGTGAAGGGATTTGCCTTACAAGGTAGCTAAAATAGGTGTGGTTTTCCTTACCCCATCCTGGAAAACATGTTTGTATATCTTCATGGTGGCCTTAATTGGCACTCGAAAAAAAAGTTCTCACATACCAATGGCTTTTGGAAAAAGAAGAGTTAAAAACATGAATGCAAAAATTGAAAAGCATTGTGTCCTTAAAAGGTTAACTTACCAATTTTTACAAAAATGCTGTCTTTGACTAATATTGAGTCAAAATCAATTTAGGCTTATTTAGGGTTTATTTCAGAAACTTTTTTTAACATATTAGTACTCAAATGACATTTGACAGCATTGAATTAGTCATCCAGTAGGATTGTAATAAAAAATTGTAATTCTTAGAAATTAACCTCTATTTCCTCATTGTATTTAGCATCAGTTTGCATCTCTCCCCCCACCCCATATTTCCAGGAAACAGCTCTTTTTAACATTCTCTCCATTTTAAAAATTATTTGTGCAAGGGGGTAAAGGAGAAAAAGTCCTCGTAACATTTTGGATGATTATGGTGATTAGTCAGGTAGGACATATGACTATGTAGTATATGAGCAGAGTTACATTTCCAGGTGCCAACACAAAGGAGACAGAACAAGGGCGAGGTTGCTGCTATTAAAAATGGCATTAAGATAGGCACGGACTTCTCAAATACCAACTATTGCGCTTTTTAGGGCACTAAGATATGGACAGGAGCCTGCTGTGATTCGGGACAGGCAATTTTGAAATAATTGCCCTTTTTATGGCACTGTAAAGAACTGTATTGAGCTATAGACAACCTTCTGTTGTGGAGGACCAGAGTTAAAACTATCAGTCTATAATGCATTATCCAGCAATGTTGCTGTATAGTTCACCTGTACTAAAATATCAGAGGCACCGTTGCTCTATAATTTGGCAGCCCAGCCAAGCATGCCCAGGGACCCAGCAAGCAAAAACCCTCCCACAGCATGTCTACAGCATGGCATTTTCTCTCCCAGAGTGAAGAAGATAGAATGCACATCACTTGAAGCGGGTGCCAGCAGTCCATAAAGCTAAAGTCTTAAAGCCTAACTGTAAAGTTACTGACAAAAATAGTTTTAGTACAGGTGAAGAGAGTATTCCAACAATACCTATATCATGCGGCTGGCTTCTTTGTAGACTTAGATATATCTGGTGTACATAACATTAGATTCAGATTCAGCTACTCCTGATTTGGGTGGGAACATCCTAGCTGTGACATCAGCTCACCCCACTGAAGCCAGAAGAGGACAGTTTGTTTGTAATTGGCCAATCTGAAGCATTTGATGAGTCACGTGCATGTGACATCACTACAGGCCTCCTATTGTCTCTAGCTGTACAGAACAGTTTCACATGGCAACCAGAAAGCACGGCAAATGGAGATTAGCCTGGGGGAAAGGTAAAACCTTTGCTAGCTGCTAAACAGCTGCAGATAATTAAAGTAAGTTAGAGAATTACTTATTTTGCTTAGTGCAGAGTTAGGAAAAAGTTTTTTATACTTTACAGTTGTACTTTGACAATCTGAGCACCTCTGCAAAGTGGACTTAAAAAGTAGAGAATAAGTTCTGACCGGAGCTCCTGATTCTCTTGCTTACGTTTGTCCTTCTTCTTCCAATATGTCACTTACAATATAGAATAGTTCACACTCCTCCAGCACAAATTCCTGAATCCTCTGACAAGAATATACCGCTATTCAGACCAACACACCTGTGTTTCTCCTGTGACCTCCTCCGTATGCAACATATGTTGCGGTAGATCGCTGGAAGAAATTCACCCGCAGATAGTGTAGCAGAGTTTAACACTCAAGATTTATTTAGATTAAAAACATACTCACAAAAGGGCAATAAAAATATGCATGTAAAACTTCAACATGGTTTGCAGGAACCATAAATGATTTAATGAGCCATTCGCAGTTTCACTGTAAAGAATAGTCAGTACTTGTCCCATGTTGCAGCTTTACATGCACATTTTTATCGTCTGTACTATGGCAGTATATGATAGGATCATACAGACAACCTAGGGTTAAAGTACCCTAGGGAGTCTGAAAAATAGTAAAAATAAAAATAAAAAAAAGTTAAAATAAAAAAAAATCAAATCACCCCCCTTTCCCTAGAACTGATATAAATATAAATAAATAAATATAATAACGGCTTTTCACTGCGTTTAACACCATAATGGTGCCCAAAGTTGAAAATGGCACTTTTTTTGCCATTTAAAAAAAAAAATTCTATAAAAAGCGATCAAAAGGTTGTACAGTCCTAAAAATGATGTAATTGTAAACGTCATCAAAATCCGCAAAATGCTCCATTCACCAAAGTATAAAAAAAGTTATTAGCGCCATAAGACGGCAAAATCCATCTTAATTAGTTTAAATTTTTTTTAAATGAATGAAAACATTATAAAACCTATACAAATTTGGTATCCCTGTAATCGTACTGACCCAAAGAATAAAGTAGACATGTCATTTGGGGGCGCACAGTGAAATCCGTGAAATCCAAGCCAACAAGAATAAGGCACAAATGCATTTTTTTACCAATTTCACTGCATTTGGAATTTTTTTCCCGCTTCCCAGTACATGCCATGTAATTTTAAATACCAACATTTTGAAGTGTAATTTGTTACGCAGAAAATAAGCCATCACACAGCTCTGTTCATGGAAAAATAAAAAAGTTATAGATTTTTGAAGGTGAGGAGTGAAAAATGAAAACGTAAAAACGAAAAAGGGCTGTGGCGAGAAGGGGTTAAGATGGCTTTGTTACAGAAAAAAAGCAACTGCATCTCCGTCTTAAATGCAGTATACCCAGTGGGCCTCAATGAGGACATCAGCTTCAACCCCTTTTTAAGGTAAATGTTGTGTTGTTGTTATTGATTTTATTTTCTTTCTTGTATTCTTTTGTATTAGTTTACAATATATGAGGCATATATTTTTATCCAAGTAGGAGGGACTTGGACTCTCATTTAAAGATGGATTCCATTAATATGATGTATAAAGCAGTATGACATTTTGGACGGTATAAAGATCTTGCAGATATAGGGGCTTATTAGCACTATTTTATTTATAATTCATTAGTGTCATATTTAATATATTATGTACATTTATATATTTAATATATTTTGGCACATTTACTTACCCAGTCCGAGGAGTTCACAGAAAGTGCATTGTCCGACGAGAACGCACTCTGCCGTGATTCACTAAGATTGTGCGCCCGATATCCTGCATGTGTCGCTTCCCTGCTCAGGTCCGCCGGATTTCACCTTCTTCTTCATGGTGCATGTAAGAGATTGTCTTGTGACACAATTTGAAAGTTAAATCCCGTGCTCAGTCGGATCGTCCGAAAGCCCCCCCAATTTGTGTTGCATGGAAGCCAGCGCAGATGCAACAAAAAACGATTGTGTGCGACACAGTCTGACGTGCTTGACGATGGCTCTCATACAGAACCGAAACGCGTATTTATAACAACATTTTACAACATTTTATTTCTATGTTATTTTAATTTGAATAAATTACCAACTTTGGAACCCTAAGTGTTAGTTCCTTGAAGATATGCTCAGCGTTGAATTGATCTCCATCCTCTCCCCTTGGGATTTGTTCCTGCTTGAGTTTCTACAACCCCACACCTCTGGATTGGGATTTGTTGACCCTAGGAGACCATCGGCTGCAGCAACTACGTTATGCATGTGTCATTACTCATGCACTGAGGTGATATTGCCGATATTGCCCCAGAGAGAAAGCTACCTTTCAGAAATAAGTATACCAACTTTAATAAGGAGCTCCCTACACCCCAGCTCTACACAAGAATCCCCAACCAGTCCAAAAATGCAAAGTTGATTTGATGGGTTGAGTTCAATCCTCAGTATTAGCAAAATCTAATCATATACACTTCGAAAAAACTAGCTATTTTGGGACAACCCCAAACCATATAGCCAAATTGAGCTCCAGACATACTGTGCTTTTCTTCTGCAAGCTAGATCTCCCATAATTCTCATCATTACCACATCAGTGGGGTATAGTATGACCTATAAATTATATTATACTAAATGAACCTGTGATTCCAGTTGACAGAACAACCTGCAATCATATAGAACTGTAACTAAGCAATGTCTTAAATTGGTCCAGTAGCCTTTTCCCATTTAATTTAAGAGCCTTTTTATAGATTAACTTACCATATATACTCAAGTATAAGCCGACCCGAATATAAGCCGATGCCCCTAAATTTGCCACAAAAAATGGGAAAATCTATTAACTCAAGTATAAGCCTAGGGTGGGAAATGCATTGGTCACAGACAGTTTATAGCTAGTCAGTTTCCACACGGGCTTAATCTCAGGAACGATTTAATGTCATTCCATGCATCTCTACTCTCTGCCTACCACCTGGTGTTTCCTGTGTTGTGTTGTACAGACTATGATTACGAACTAGAATTGGTTCAAAACACGTCAGTTTTTTCCGTTATGATACCTGTTTTAATCTATTTTAAAGGATGAAATAAACTTCACTTTTTTACTACGAACTTTTGTATCTACAATTGCCTGGCTGCTGGATTCACTGTATCCTCTACTCTAATCGAGAATAGACCAGGTGTTTCAGGAGTTTGGAGATAAAAGGGAGATTAGAGACTGGTCAGTAGTTGGAAACCCTGGATGCATTATGTAGAAATGGTGTGACAACAGTATCCTTCAAAGAAGAGAGAAAGACACCAGAAGAGAGAGAGAGTGGTTGAAGATTTTAGTGAGGTGAGAAGTGACCACTGGGGAGAGAGATTGTGAGGTCATGGGGTCACTAGTGCAGGTAGTGAAGCAAGCAGAGGAGAAGAGCCTGAACACTTCATCCATTGTGACCGGCTCTAAAGAAGAGAACAAACAGGTTGAAGTATTCGAGGAGAAGGAATTCATGGAGTTAGAAGATTGGTATTTTATTTCCTGGCGAATGCAGTCAATTTTTTCTTTAATGTGGGTGGTCAGATCTTCAGGTCTAAGGGTTGTAACAGGTGGCCTGACCTTTGGCGTTAGTAAGGAATAAAGAGTATTGCATATCTCTATATGAGCCTATATCAGTAGCTTCTTTTTCTTTAAGATTAAAATAATATTGGCTTCAGCCATGGATTCAGTTACCATAGCCCATTTTATACAGGGTCTCAAACAATAGGGGCAAATAGCCTTTCTATTCTTCCGCTGAAAGCGGCATACATGCCAGGATATGTATCCTTAACACTGGATGTTTTGCACCCTCAATTGCTTTAATCAAGATTAATCTCAGATGACCTTTAAGGAATCCCAAGTTACCAAGGTACAGGCAGAGCTGACATTGGCAGCCCAGATTTAATTTTTAAATCTAACTGGGACTCAAGAATAACTACCCTGTTTTCCCAAAAATAAGACAGTGTCTTTTATTAATTTTTGCTCCTAAAGAGACACTAGGTCTTATTTTCAGGGGATGTCTTATTTTTCCATGAACAAGAATTGACATTTACCGTGCAATTGGTGCATGGTCAGATAACGCAATTATTTTGTAAATAATCTTCTGAATAGATGGTAATAACAGCTGGTTTGAAAGATACAAATCTATCCTAGACAAGATACGGTATGTCGGGCTCATAGAAGAACATTGCATGCTTAACCCACCAGGCATCTGACCAGCCTACATCCTCACAAAACTCGGCCAGACAAGATACCTTCTTCAAACTCCTGTGATTTAAAATCCCATATACATAATTGCCATTACTACATATTTTGAGCAATTAAAGTATTTACATTCTGTCTTTTTCTAAACAAATTTTCTAGCACTAAGCTTAAGTTTTTATTATATGCTATAAGGTACATTGGCTGTATTGATAATGAGATTTCTGCACAAGGGAGATTTTAATTATTGACTGGAAACAAGACATGTATACGTTATTATTCACTTGTACTTTATTAGATTTTGAAGATGGAATTTATTTTAATAAAGTTAGTACATTTTTAACTAATAATAATGTTAAAAATTAAAGATTAGATGTTATTGTTTTCTGGGAGATATTATAGACAACATGTTGTATTTTAAGTAGATAATTAAACAGCAACCAACATTATTTATTGAGGATATTAATGGAAAAGACTTGCTCAAAACACAGCTTTTAGGTTGCATATATTTTGTTGAACTGAATAAAGAATGTGTGCAGTATTATACGAAACTATTGAAAGCTATGCTGTTAACATATTCAAAATATAATATTTAGGGTGCGGTCACTTGTGCAGTTAAAACTGCATCCCAATTAGTTTTAAGGTGGTTTTAGGTGCAATTTCTTATATTAACAAGCAAAAGACACCAAATCAACAGGTGAATGACGTTGCACAGGTTTCTCCTTCAGAATCAAATTCACCCATTCAGTTCATGTCTTTCACCTGTTTAATTAGCAAAACTGCATAACCTGCATAACTAATTGTGAATAGAGATGAGCGAGCACTAAAATGCTCGGGTACTCGTTATTCGAGACAAACTTTTCCCGATGCTCGAGTGCTCGTTTCGAGTAACGAGCCCCATTGAAGTCAATGGGAGACTCGAGCATTTTTCAAGGGGACCAAGGCTCTGCACAGGGAAGCTTGGCCAAACACCTGGGAACCTCAGAAAAGGATGAAAACACCACGGAAATGGACAGGAAACAGCAGAGGCAGCATGCATGGATGCCTCTGAGGCTGCTTAATCGCACCATTATGCCAAAATTATGGGCAAAAGCATGGCCATGACAGAGTGACCGAATGAGGCTAGATAGCATCTAAAACATCCAATAATTGACCCTGACACTATAGGGGACGGCATGCAGAGGCAGCGGCAGCAGCGGCAGGCTAGAGAGTGTCATGGCAACATACCCTAAATGGACTCAGGCTTCAAACCAATGGGTGGCAGAGAGGAACCAAAGGAGGTGAGCAAGAAGCGCTCAAATAATATCGGTACATGATAAAAGTTTGCCAGTATATTTTGTGGATTACACAGCAGGGTGGCGACAAAGTTAACATGGAAGCCATGAAAACAACCCAAAATTCTGCCTGACACAGCTCGTTTGATAAGGGGACCATGTATGGAGGCAGTGAACTAGTAGTAGATTAAAGGTGCTGCAGTTAAAACTATGTTAGTTGGACCTTGGCATGGAGCTGGCGCTCCGCTGCCAGGCAAGCTTTCGCCAATCCAAGCCCCTGTCTCTAGGCTACTCCCCAAACAGCACTTCTAAGAACCTTTTGTATAAGATCAAGTGTAGTAGCGTTCTTATAAGTTTGGGATATGGCGGGCGAGGGGAATGTAAACAGATGCGCAAGAAGCGCATGGAGCTGGCGCTCCGCTGCCAGGCGAGCTTTCGCCAATCCAAGCCCCTGTCTCTAGGCTACTCCCCAAACAGCACTTCTAAGAAACTTTTGTATAAGATCAAGTGTAGTAGCGTTCTTATAAGTTTGGGATATGGCGGTTGAGGGGAATGTAAACAGATGCACAAGAAGCGCTGAAATAATATCGGTAAATGATAAAAGTTTGCCAGTATATTTTGTGGATTACACAGCAGGGTGGCGACAAAGTTAACAAGTTTGATGTGGAATGCCCTGTAATAGCTCTTGGGAGGTGTGCCTTTTATCGCCTAGGCTCAGCAGTTTGAGCACCGCCTGCTGTCGCTTAGCGACGGCACTGCTGCTGTGCCTAGAGCTACCGACTGATGGCGCCATGCCCACGGATGGTAATTCGGAGGAGGAGGAGGAGGTGGAGGAGGGGTGGGAGGAGGAAGAGGTATAGTAGGCCTTTTTTAGACCTGGACTGAGGTAGGCCCCGCAATCCTCTGCGTCGGCAGTATATGACCAGCCCCAGGGTCAGACTCGGTCCCAGCCTGCACCAAGTTAAGTGTAGTAGCGTTCTTATAAGTTTGGGATATGGCGGGTGAAGGGAATGTAAACAGATGCGCAAGAAGCGCATGATGCGCATGGAGCTGGCGCTCCGCTGCCAGGCGAGCTTTCGCCAATCCAAGCCCCTGTCTCTAGGCTACTCCCCAAACAGCACTTCTAAGAACCTTTTGTATAAGATCAAGTGTAGTAGCGTTCTTATAAGTTTAGGATTTGGCGGGTGAGGGGAATGTAAACAGATGCACAAGAAGCGCTGAAATAATATCCGTAAATGGTAAAAGTTTGCCAGTGTATTTTGTGGATAACACAGCAGGGTGGCGACAAAGTTAACAACTTTGATGTGGAATCCATGAAAACAACCCAAATTTCGGCCTGACACACCTCGTTTGATAAAGGGACGATGTATGGAGGCAGCTATATAAACGACTTTTGGAGGTAGCAATGGAGACAACGTGTGGAGGCTGCTATGGAGACAATTCAATTTGGATAGTGCCTGTATGTGGCAGTCCAAAAAAGTTTTCAAACCAGAGGAGCAGGTAGGTGGCCCTCCATAAAAATGGAATAGATTGAGTGCCTGTATGTGGCAGTCCAAAAAAGTTTTCAAACCAGAGGAGCAGGTAGGTGGCCCTCCATAAAAATGGAATAGATTGAGTGCCTGTATGTGGCAGTCCAAAAAAGTTTTCAAACCAGAGGAGCAGGTAGGTGGCCCTCCAGAAAAATGGAATAGATTGAGTGCCTGTATGTGGCAGTCCAAAAAAATTTTCAAACCAGAGGAGCAGGTAGGTGGCCCTCCAGAAAAATTGAATAGATTGAGTGCCTGTATGTGGCAGTCCCAAAAATTGTTTAAAACAGAGGACCGGGTCGGTGGCCCTCCATAAAAATTAAATGCATAAAGTACTATAGCTAGAGCCAGTGGGCCCTGTCAAAAAATAGCCAGTTTCCTCTGCTTTACTGTACAAAGAGGAGGAGAAGGAGGAAAATGAGGAGGAGGAGGAGTGGATAAATTATTCAGGTTGAGCTTCCTTCACCTGGTGGAGATTGGAAATTAGGAGAAATCCAGGCTTTATTCATCTTGATAAGCGTCAGCCTGTCAGCGCTGTCAGTCGACAGGCGTGTACGCTTATCGGTGATGATGCCACCAGCTGCACTGAAAACCCGCTCGGACAAGACGCTAGCGGCAGGGCAGGCAAGAACCTCCAAGGCGTACAGCGCCAGTTCGTGCCACATGTCCAGCTTTGAAACCCAGTAGTTGTAGGGAGCTGTGTGATCATTTAGGACGATGGTATGGTCAGCTACGTACTCCCTCACCATCTTTCTGTAAAGATCAGCCCTACTCTGCCGAGACTGGGGACAGGTGACAGTGTTTTGCTGGGGTGACATAAAGCTGGCAAAAGCCTTGTAAAGCGTACCCTTGCCAGTGCTGGACAAGCTGCCTGCTCGCCTACTCTCCCTCGCTACTTGTCCCGCAGAACTACGCACTCTGCCGCTAGCGCTGTCAGAAGGGAAATACTGTTTCAGCTTGTGCACCAGGGCCTGCTGGTATTCATGCATTCTCACACTCCTTTCCTCTCCAGGGATGAGAGTGGAAAGATTTTGCTTGTACCGTGGGTCCAGGAGAGTGAACACCCAGTAATCGGTGCTGGAATAAATTCTTTGAACGCGAGGGTCACGGGATAGGCAGCCTAGCATGAAATCTGCCATATGCGCCAGAGTACCAACGCGTAAGAATTCACTCCCCTCACTGGCCTGACTGTCCATTTCCTCCTCCTCCAACTCCTCCAACTCCTCTTCTTCTGCCCATACACGCTCAACAGTGAAGGACTCAACAATGGTCCACTCTTGTGTCTCGCCAACATTCTCCTCCTCTTCCTCCTCATCCTCCTCCACCTCCACCTCCTCCGATATGCGCTGAGAAACAGACCTAAGGGTGCTTTGGCTATCAACAAGGGAATCTTCTTCCCCCGTCTCTTGTGAGGAGCGCAAAGCTTCCGACTTCATGCTGACCAGAGAATTTTTCAACAGGCCAAGCAGCGGGATGGTGAGGCTGATGATGGCGGCATCGCCACTGACCATCTGTGTTGACTCCTCAAAGTTACTCAGCACCTGACAGATATCAGACATCCACGTCCACTCCTCATTGTAGACTTGAGGAAGCTGACTGACCTGACTACCAGTTCTGGTGGAAGTTGACATCTGGCAGTCTACAATCGCTCGGCGCTGCTGGTAAACTCTGGATAACATGGTCAGTGTTGAATTCCACCTCGTGGGCACGTCGCACAACAGTCGGTGAGCGGGCAGTTGGAGGCGGCGCTGCGCTGCCCTGAGAGTGGCAGCATCTGTGCTGGACTTCCTGAAATGCGCACAGATGCGGCGCACCTTCGTGAGCAAATCAGACAGATTGGGGTATGTCTTGAGGAAACGCTGAACTATGAGATTTAACACATGGGCCAGGCATGGCACATGTGTCAGTCTGCCGAGTTGCAGAGCCGCCACCAGGTTACGGCCGTTGTCACACACAACCATGCCTGGCTTCAGGTTCAGCGGTGCCAGCCACAGATCAGTCTGCGCCGTGATGCCCTGTAATAGTTCTTGGGCGGTGTGCCTTTTATCGCCTAGGCTCAGCAGTTTCAGCACCGCCTGCTGTCGCTTAGCGACGGCACTGCTGCTGTGCCTAGAGCTACCGACTGATGGCGCCATGCCCACGGATGGTCGTTCGGAGGAGGAGGTGGAGGAGGGGTGGGAGGAGGAGGAGGCATAGTAGGCCTGAAACACCTGGACCGAGGTAGGCCCCGCAATCCTCGGCGTCGGCAGTATATGACCAGCCGCAGGGTCAGACTCGGTCCCAGCCTCCACCAAGTTAACCCAATGTGCCGTCAGCGATATATAGTGGCCCTGCCCGGCAGCACTCGTCCACGTGTCCGTGGTCAGGTGGACCTTGTCAGAAACGGCGTTGGTCAGGGCACGGATTATGTTGTCTGACACGTGCTGGTGCAGGGCTGGGACGGCACATCGGGAAAAGTAGTGGCGGCTGGGGACCGAGTACCGAGGGGCGGCCGCCGCCATGAGGCTGCGAAAGGCCTCGGTCTCTACTAGCCTATAGGGCAGCATCTCCAGGCTTAGCAATCTGGAGATGTGCACATTAAGGGCTTGGGCGTGCGGGTGGGTTGCACTATATTTCCTTTTCCGCTCCAGCGTCTGGGGTATGGAGAGCTGAACGCTGGTGGATGCTGTGGAGGATCGTGGAGGCGACGATGGGGTTTTTGTGGCAGGGTCCTGGGCAGGGGGCTGACTATCAGCTGACACAGGGGAAGGAGCAGTGGTGTGCACAGCCGGAGGTGAACGGGCTTGTTGCCCGAACCGTTTTCGGGGGGCGCCGATCGTTGCTATAGTAACTCTGGGGTCCGATCTGGACCCCAGAGTTACTAGCAAGAATTGCCAGTAAGATGGCGTCTGTGACGTCATCTTACTGGCAAAGTGCCAGCCTATGCAAGTGCATAGGCTGACACTGATAATACTCTGCAATACATCAGTATTGCAGAATATTATCATGAACAAGCAATCAGATGATTGCTTGTTCATATCCCATGGTATAAAAGTGAAAAAGTAAAAAAAAAAAGTTATTCAATAAAAAAATAAAGTCATAAATCACTAAAAATGCCCCAAACCCCCAAAACATATAAAGAGACATATAACTCAAAAAAAAGTCTAAATTATAACACAAACCCCACATATATAGTATCACCGCGTCCGTAACAACCCGTAGAATAAAAGTAAATCATTATTGAACCCCCACGATAAACGCCGTAAAAAAAACTGTTATAAACCCTCCAAAAATTATGATTTTTACCTTTTCAATCCCACAAAAAATGCTATAAAATGCGACCAAAAAACCATATATACTTAGACATGATACTGGTGCAAAGTACAACATGTCCCGCAAAAAACAAGCCATCAACCAGCTCCGTAGCCAAAAATGTAACAAAGTTATGCCACTTGGAAGATGGCAATACAAAAATTATAGATTTTTCCCCACATTAGGGTTTTGTTTGACAAATTTAGTAAAACGTAAGAAAATATATTCATGTCTGGTATCCCCGTAATTGTATCAACCCATAGAATAAAGCTAACATGATTATTAGTCTATACGGTGAACACCAAAAAAAAAAAAAGTCAAAAATCCAGTACAGAATTGATGCTTTTCTACTCCTGCCCTCAAAAAAAGTTCCTAAATTTTCAACAATAGGTGATACCAACCCCAAAATGGTAACAATGGAAAAAGCATCTCATCCCGCAAAAAAAATGCCGTCACATGGCCCCAATAACGAAAAAGCGAAAATTTTATAGCCTTCAAAAGGGGCCAATGAGGAAACTAAAATCCTGGCAGCTGCAGCGCCCTCCTTCCCTTCTGCGCCTTGCTGTGCGCCCATAAAACAAGTCACAGCCACATGTGGGGGGTCGCTGCACTCAGGAGAAATTGCAGAACAAATTGTATGGTGGGTTTTCTCTTTTTATATTTTGGAAATGTGTAAATTTTAGTGCTAAATGAACGTATAAGGGAACAATTTGACCATTCTAAATTTCACCTCCATTTTGATTCAATTACTATGAAGATCTCAAGGGGTTAACAATCTTTGTAAAAGCTGTTTCTGATAGTTTGAGGGGTGCAGATTTGAAAATGGGTAGATTATATAGGGGGTTTTCGATGCTAAATATGTAAAATTTCATTCAAAACTGTATTTATCCCCAAAATAGTCAATTCTGAAAATCCGGAAAAGCGATATTCTATTTGTAAGCCGCGTGACGTCAAAATAAATTATCCAGACATTTCAGAAATTATGAAAATG
This sequence comes from Engystomops pustulosus, assembly GCF_040894005.1. Lineage (NCBI taxonomy): Eukaryota > Metazoa > Chordata > Amphibia > Anura > Leptodactylidae > Engystomops > Engystomops pustulosus. Next base: position 98,770,714 of record NC_092415.1, on the reverse strand, counting down.
TAAAGTAGACAAATGGGAAATGTTATTCAGCAACTTATTTAGCTGGTAAATCGATCTGCCTGAAAACGCAATGATTTAGAATTTCGAAAATGGCAAATTTTTCTAAAAATTTATCATATTTTCTTTTTTTTGTAAATAAACGCAAAACTTATCAGCCAAAATTTACCACTAAAATGAAGTACAACATGTGGGGAAAAAACAATCTCAGAATCGTTTTGATAAGTAACAGTGTTCAAAAGTTATAACCATATAAAGCGAAGCAAGTCAGAATCCAAAAAATCGGGCTGAGCCTTAAGCTGTATAATGGCTGCGTCCTTAAGGGGTTAAAGCACACTACTATGCCAGATGAGATGACGCTGAGTTATGAAAAAAATAAACGTAAAATAAAAAAGGAAATGGCAGACTGAGCCTAATTGAAATACAACCCCGGGCCCTAATAAATTTTCCCACTTCGGTCTTTGCGATGGATATGTGCGTCACTAAGCGCAAAACACAGTGGTCGCAAGTCTCACTCCAAATTGCTCACAATTTGCTAGTAGATGCACTGCAACAACTACAGCCACCAGCAGATCAACCAGAAATCAAATATATATAACGCTACTGTAGGCGTAAGTAAGCCATTTGGATTCTCCTATGGCTATTTTCTAGCCAAGTATTAAAGCACACTACTATGCAAGATGAGATGACACTGAGTTATTAAAAAAATAAACGTAAAATAAAAAGAAACTGGCAGACTGTGCCTAATTGAAATCAAACCCCTAATAAATTTTCCCACTTTGGTGCTTGAGGTGGATATGTGTGTCACTAAGAGCTAAACACAACGGTAGCAAGTCCCCCTGCTATATTTTCAGATGAGGAGAAATTATTGATCCTTAAACATTATTCATGAGCCTCTAGATGTAGCACCCTCCAAGAAACAAGCTACAAGCTAGTCAGTAGGTGGTACAAAACCCCCGACACAAGTATGACACCAAAATATCCAACCTGTGTTGGTGGTGTCAGCTAAGTGAGGGCATACTCTTACACATCTGGTGCAACTGCCCATTTTGGGAATCGGTGGCATCTACATTTAGCAGTATATGCCCAAATGCCCCACCCTTAAATGATTGTATTGTATGCTTGAATCTTCTACCCTCTCCCCGGAACAAGAGGCACTATAAGCAGCTATGGCTGTAGATGGTTCTGGCAGCAAAATCCCTTATCCCTTTACATTGGTGTTTGGTCACCACCCCCTCACTTTCACATTTGGTGAACAAGCTATCTCAATTATGCCGCCTAGAACAATCATGTGCTTTATAGTAACTGTAATTACCATAAATGTTCACGGTCACGTAGGCAATTTAATTTTAGTGGCATAGCCTTAAAGTTTTCTAATAGTTGAGCGTGTGTAAGGGTATGAATCGCTGCATGTGGAAACCTTTCCCCTAGTTTTGCTGCTGGGGGGAAGGCTCCATCTTCTAAGAAGTCTCCCAATACTCTTGAGTTCAACAATCTCTGCTGGGGGACCAGGAAGAGATTAAAGGGGAATTTAATGAACTGGTTCTTAAACATGCATTTAGAAAGTCCAAACAGGAAGAGCCATCTTTAAAGTATATTGAAAGCTCTAAGGACCTCGGTAACTGGCCTCAGTTGGCGTCTCTTGTTCAGTTTTACTAGTGAAATGTCTTGTCTTAACCCCTTACCGACATGTTATGTAGTATTACGTCACGTGCCGGGTATGGGTGCATGGAGAGGGCTCATGGGCTTCCAAAATCCCGGAATGTCTGGAATATATATTGTCCCAGACATCTGTAGATTATGGTGGTGCAAAAAACTGGTGTGTAAATGCACACAGAAGGCAGGGTTGCAATGGATTTCTCCTAAAAAGTTGGAGCTCCTCAGCTTTTTTAATTTTGGCTTGTGGTTCTAAGTGGCTTGTGAGCATAAGTGTGTGCTAAGAGTGAATCTGGGGTTGTGGACTGAGTATATAGGTAATAGCAAGGCAATTTCTTAGTGTCACAATTTAAATAGCTTTTTTTTTTTTCCTTTCTTTGTCTGGTCTGCTAATTGGGAGGAGGGCTTAGTGTTCACACCTGATAAATTAAGTGGGAGTTACTCAGTTTTGAGTTTGCTCATTTTGTTTGTGTTTCTAAGTGGCTTGTGAGCATAAGTGGAGTTGAAGTTTGGAAAAGAGAAGTCCACAGAACTGTAAGTAATCTACATTTTATATCTCTTGATTTATATACTCATCACAGTTTTGTAACTAGGATATGGCTAGCAAGATTGGCGGTATGCTCCAGTACACTCTCTGCCATATGTATACACTATTGGAGCAGGAGTTCCAGGATGAATACTGCTGATGTTCCCATATTTTTATACTGGAAGCTCATGTTAGAGATCTGGAGGAAGATATTGCACGGCTGCGAACAATCGACAATCTTGAGTGGAGTATGCTGCTCACTGAGCAAGCAATAAGCGGGGTAGAAGTGGAAGATGGAGAGGTAAGCCAGCAGGGCCAGGTGGGTAGATGGGTAACTGTAAATAGAGGGGGTAGAAAGGAGTCAAAGAAAAGGAAGGCCAATTCCAACTCTGAACATCCAAGCAAAATTGCAAAATTGTGCAATGATGTAAGGACGTCAGTGTCAGAAATGGCAGCCCTAGCTTAAGCTGCTCTCCCTAACAGCTGGGGGAGCAGCCCAGCTAGTAGTAGGGTGGATGGGACTGCAGGTAAGCCAAGGCAGCTAGTGGTTGTAGGGGACTCTATAATCAGGAAGACGGATAGAATAATTTGTCACCAAGACCACCTCAACCGAATGGTTTGCTGGCTCCCTGGTGCCAGGGTTCGGCATGTGGTGGAAAGGGTGGATAAATTACTGGGAGCAGCTTGGGATGACCCAGCTGTCATGGTCCATGTTGGTACCAATGACAGAATAGATGGTAGATGGAGGAGCCTGAAGAATAATTTTAAATAATTAGGTTCAAAGCTCAAGGGAAAGACCTCAAAGGTAGTATTCTCCGGAATTGGATTAGGATTGGGGTAGACAGGTCAGAGAGGGGACAGGTTATGCTGGTGGGTGCTGAGGTGGGTGGTGTATGGGGGACTAAGGCAGAAGATAAGGAGATCCACAAGTTACAAAACAGTAGTAAGGATATATGTGCCGGTAAAAATTACTAAAAATCAGATAAATAACTGTAAAATTAAAGTATATGTTCACAAATGCCAGAAGTATCACAGGCAAAATGGGTTAGCTTGAGGCTTTGGTATTAGAGGAACAGTTAGATGTCATTGGTGTAGCAGAGACATGGCTCGATGTATCGCATGTTTGGGGTGTTAGTATTCAAGGTTTTACACTCTTTCGGAAAGACAGGGCATATAGGAAAGGAGGTGGTGTATGTCTGTATGTCAGAAGAGACTTAAAATTGTTTTTGGTGTAATTTATAGACCCCCTAACATCTCTGAGGAAATAGAGGGTCACCTATATAAACAGATGGAGTGGGCTGCACGGGAGGGGACCATAGTGTTAATGGGAGACTTTAACTTTCCAAATATAAATTGGGGTCAGAGCTCTTCTTCATCTGTGAAGGGGAGACATTTTTCAACTTTCTGCAATATCATTTTATGGTGCAGCTTGTAGAAGATCCCACAAGAGGTGATGCATTGTTGGACCTTGTGATTTCTAACAATGCGAAGATTGTCCAAAATGCTATTTACCGGTAAACCCTTGGGAACAGCAATCATAATATAATTATTTTCCTCTTAAACTGTAAAAAGCAGAAACAGGTGGGAAAATCAAAAACTTTGAATTTTAAGAGGGCTAATTTCCAGAAATTCAGGGCTGTACTACAGGATATAGACTGGGATCAGGCTAAAGATAGTAAAACAAATCCCAAGACATTTTTTAAGTATATCAATGCAAAAAAAAAATTGGGTCAGAACAGGTTAGATCCCTTTATTCTGAAAATGGGTGACTGGAGACCAAGAAAAAAGTGGAAATACTTAAAAGGTTTTTTAGCTCCATTTATACGATAGAAGAAAGAACTTCTGACGTGGGTGGTGCCAGTGCTGGTCCTGCATCCTGTAATTTACTAGACTGGCTGAATGTAGACATGATTCAATCTAAGCTCAATAAAATCAATGTATACAAGGCTCCTTCTTAAAGAACTCAGTTCTGTTAATGCTGTACCGCTGTCTAAAATCTTCAGTGATTCCTTGATGTCTGGTGTGGTGCCAAGTGACTGGGGCAAGGGAAATGTGGTGCCAATATATAAAATGGGCTCTAGAACTTCGCCAGGCAATTACAGGCCTGTAAGCTTAACTTCCATTGTGGGGAAAATATTGGAAGGGTTTGTAAAAGACTATATACTATATATATATATGTGACATCAAATAGTATAATGAGTGACAGCCAGCACGGGTTAACTAAGAAGTTGTCAAACTAACGTGATCTGCTTCTATGAAGAAATGAGCAGATGCCTGGATGGAGGAGCAGCTGTGGATATTGTGTTCTTGGATTTTGCAAAGACATTTGACACTGTCCCTCATAGATGCCTGAAGGGTAAAATAAGGTCTATTGGTTTGGCAGAAATCCTTTGCAATTGGATTGAGAACCGTACAACTATAAACTATGATACTATGATGATACTATGTGCGTCCAGCTTTCCCAGCAGTTACACCCCCCTCCCCCAACCCTTTTTTTCTCAATAGGGACTCTGCGTCAAATTCGTATTAGGACAGTGAGCTAGTTTACAACCTTGGAAACAAACAGTTTAGTTCAGTGTATTCCTGAGCAAACACTGTGCTCTCCTTCATCTCATGGATTTATAAACCCTTCATTCCAATGCAGAATGTCTTATTCTTGACACCTAAAACAAAATTTAATTCAAGAATCCTACCTTTTACCTAAGAAATAACATGCTACAGAAATTGCTTTATTTCAACAAACCATAAAAGGGACATTCAGAAAATAATTACACATAATGACAAGGTTTAGATTCAGCATAACCTTATCAAAAATGAACAACATGGGGGGCATGGCTTGGCCGCTGAGGAAGATGGCCGTGTGAGGAAGGAGCTCCCGGCCCGATACGCACAGACCAGCGACTCACGGCAGATCATGGAGGCAGAATGCCTGGCAGACCGGCAAACTCGGGTCCAGGAGCACCAGGGACAACGGGGAGGGAACACGGAGCGAGGGAGACCGCAAGTAAGGCTATAAGCCACTACTCCCCAGCCGGGCCGCCACGCGGCAAAGATGGCGCGGGGAGAGAAGTTACAGCGCAGCACACGCATCACCTGTGCTCTGCCGTCACAGTTACACTGCCAGCAAAGACCAGCATGAATCCTAAAAAGGAAGGCAAAATCTCCCCTATAAGCTTTGATGTGTCCAATAGATGGAGCATAGGAACAGAGCTCTCTGACATCCCCAGAGATAGGGGAATCAGTAAGCAATATGCTGCCACTAATGCTGCGTTCAGACAGCAACTCTTCTCAATCTTCTTCCCTACCTCACAATATACTTGGGGAGCTGATAGAAGATTCAAGAACCCCAACAAGTAGCCCTACCAAGCAAAAAGCAAAGCAACAGGATGACTCATTAACTGATGCATTTATCTCCACTAATGCAAGAGAGGCAGGAAACTCCTCTTCCTCACAAGACAGCTTTGCAGCTTTCCAGACCACTGACAAATTGGTATCTGAAAATACCCTAAAAATAATGCTAGAAGCACTAAGATCCTCACTGCAGAGGGACATAACATCCCTGGTGAAACCTCTTCAAGCATCTGTCAAAGAACTAGATGACAGAGTTTTGCATACAGAAGATAAACTAGCCTCCTTTGTAACGTCTCACAATGAACTTGTAGACTCTCATAACAATCTAGAGGATAAGGTGGCAACTATTCAAACGAAGATTATCGACTCTGAAGATAGGGACAGGCGCAACAATATAAAATTCAGAGGAATAATGGAAACAGTGCCTAATGCCCATCTCAAATCCTATATTCAACAAATGACAAAGTCACTACTACCAGAGCTAGCAGAGTATGAGCTCAGCATAGACAGAGCGCACAGAGTACTTAAGCCACCTAATCTTCCCGAAACAGTCCCTAGAGACGTTTTAGCTAGATTTACATTTTACCACGTAAAGGAGCAGCTTCTATCCCAATCAAGGAAACTCCTTACTCTTCCAGCGCCTTACGACTCAGTGAAAATGTTTGCTGACTTATCGGCAGCGACGCTTCAATCCAGACGCGCATTCCAACCTATCACAGCACTCCTACGGGAGAAAGAAATCCCTTACAGGTGGGGCTTTCCCACGAAAATCCTTGTAAAGTGGCAAAATAATATCGTAGCTATGAAATCAATTGAGGAAGGAAAGAAAATATTGGAATCCTGGGGAGTAAAGAGAGGAACAGAGACCTCCCCGTCGAGCTCAACACGACGAAACCATATTGACCCAGAATGGCGGGTCAAATGAAAAATCCTAAGAAAATCCTCCGGAATTAAAGTTAGAAGGATGCAGGGCCGGACTTTGACCCTCACGTTTCCACTAGAACTGGTGACCCCTTAAGAAGTACTATGATTATCGTGGGTACCAAGAAACATGTTTGTACTGTCTTATTTGTTACCTTTTTTATAGTTATTAATATAGGCCTAAGTAAGTTACCTAAGAAATATGTACTATCAAATGCAAGATTGTATTGGTTCCACTTAGAAACTAACAAGAAAGGCAAAGCGGCTATCAGCATTATCTCATCCCTTTACAATGGGAGTAACACTATTGTCCCTTAATGTAAAAGGACTTAACAGTCCCTTCAAACGTTCAAGTCTATGGAAAGAAGCTCTTAAGGAAAGAGCTGATATAATATGCATTCAAGAGACACATGTCGGCTCTGCTAACCCACAAAAAATTTCCCACCCCCTATTTCCGCATATTATTATGTCTTCCTTCGAGAAGAAAAAAAGAGGGGTTCTAATAGCCTTTAAAACAACCCTTTCAGTATCTATTATCTACACAGATATTGATGTACACAGCCGGTATATTATTGTTATATGCTCTATAAATAACGACACATACACCATAGTTAATTTATATGCGCCGAATAGTGGTCAGAGAACCTTTTTTAAAAATTTAATGAGCAAAATAGAGACAGTTAAAAGAGGTTCCCTGATCATATGTGGTGACTTTAATGCTGTAAATTTACCAGCTCAAGACACAAAATCAGGCAGATTAAACCGAACCGCATCACTTAATGACCTATTTTGGGAAAATGCAATGTACAATATATGGCGAATCCAACATTCCAGTGAAAGGGACTACACCTTCTTTTAAAGCAGACACAAATCATATTCTCGCATAGACATGATAGTAGGGGATAAGCTTGTATTAGATCGAGTTAAAACCTCTTCTATTGGGTTGATTAAGTGGTCTGACCACGCTCCAGTGAAGATCATCCTCTCAGATACATTCCCAGAATGTAATGATTATATCTGGAAGGCAGACATGTCTACAATTTTGTACCCAGTACACTCGGCTAAAATAGAATTAGCCCTTAGGGAATTTTTACACTAAATGACAATGGAGAAGCAGATATATACTCAATATGGATTACACACAAAGGCTATATGAAAGATGATCTATCTAAACTAAACAGCAGAATAAAGAAAGCAAGAGAGAAAGAAATTAATGCCACACTATCTAAAATCCACCTGTTAGAACAACAAAATAAACAAGCAATTTCCCAATCACTGATAGAGTCATTAAACAGAGAAAGGGACCACTTGAGGAATCTAATGCTACACAATTATGCACATTCCCTACAAAAGTTAAAAATAAAATTTTATTCCCATGACCAAAAGGCAGGCGCTTTATTAGCGAATAAACTAAAAAAGAGGATACTCAAATCTAAAATTCCCCATATCTACCATCCCCGTACAGGAGAGAAGGTAATGTCACCAAGGGATATAGCAAATGCATTTATGGCCTACTATGCAAAGCTGTATAATCTTGACAAAGACATAACGACACATATCCCTTCATCAGAACATATCCGACAATTCCTAGATAAAATCCCACTTCCCAAAATTACACCAGAAGACCTCAAAAAACTTAAAACCCTTATTAGCGAAAAATAAATTTTCAATACAATTAGGAGCATCCAAAGCAACAAATCCCCTGGGCCAGATGGACTTCCGGGTCTCTACTACAAAAAATATGCTAAGATTCTCACTACATATCCTCAAGAGTATATGAAAAAGCGTTGCAGACAGGGAAATTTCCCGAACAAATGCTGTCAGCACTCATAGTAGCTCTCCCGAAACAAGGGAAACCGGCAGATAAACCGTGTAACTTCCGCCCCATTTCCCTATTGAACGAGGACATTAAGCTTTATGCAAAGATATTAGCAAATAGGCTTAAGAAAATCGTACCAGGCATTATAGCCTTTGACCAGTCTGGCTTCACCCCAGGTAGGCAAGCTTCAGACAACACAAGAAAACTGATCAATATCCTCCAAATTTGTGAGATAAATAAATTCCCTGCCACATTCCTCACAGTAGATGCCGAAAAGGCGTTTGACAGGGTGAACTGGGACTATATTTTTCAAGTGCTACAAAAATTTGGTCTTGAAGGCCATATACTGATGGCTATTAGAGCTCTTTACTCATGCCCATCAGCAAGAGTGTTCATTAATGGCACGCTATCCCAATCGTTCACCCTGTCGAATGGCACTAGGCAAGGGTGCCCCCTGTCCCCTATAATTTTCATTCTTACAATTGAACCATTAGCGGAAGCCATCAGAATGAACAAAAATATCTCAGGAATAAAAATAGGCAAAGAGGAACATAAAATCATCCTTTTTGCAGACAATATAATTCTTACATCCTCAAACCCAGAAACATCAAAGATATTTCAAATATCTTTGAAATTTTAAATGCCTTTGGGAATATCTCGTACTATAAAGTAAATAAAAGTGAATCTCAAATATTACCGGTTAATATACACCCAACAAAAATAAAAAAATTAAAAAGCGACTATTTAGTAGATTGGCAAAAGGAACACATTACATACCTGGGTATTGAACTGGCATATCCGACGGCCGATCTGTTTAAACACAATTATGCCCCATTGCTAGATAAAATAGGAAAATAATTGGCAGAATACTCCAAGGGAATTTTATCTTGGTGTGGAAGGATAGCAGCTTTCAAGATGATGACCCTTCCCAAACTCCTCTATCTATTTAGGACTCTCCCCATTCCTGTGTCAGAAATCTACTTTAAGAAAGTAAGAACTATAGTTAGGAAATTTATTTGGAAAGATACCAACCCCAGAGTCTCGCTTCACACCTTAGTCAGACCCAAATCATGCGGAGGATTAAGAGTACCAGAAATTAAAGACTACTATATTGCAGCGATATTAGATCAATCAAGACACTGGTGGAAACCCTCTGACAACAACAAATGGTCCATAATAGAACAACACCTAAACAAAAAATTACAAATAAGAATAATCAATATCTTATGGCAGATTAAACCCCCACCATCTCCATTTCTCACAATTCAAGCTACTCATCAAGCATGGAAAACACTAATCACATCCAACCAAGGGACTAAAAAACTTTCACTAAAACTAATCCCCATCACCTTCTTAGAATACAACATTCAAGGAATAAATTTAAGTAATTGGGGAAAACAGGGGATTGAGAACTTAGAGCTTCTGATTGAAGAAGGGAAATTGAAACCTTTCACCTCAATAGCCAGGAATTTTTTAATTGCACAAGAGGAGGTATTAAATTACCTTAAAATCTGCAACTACCTGCAAAATAAATTAAGCAAACAAAAATGTGTTAGTGAACAAGTACACTCCTGGTTAGAGGATACGCCCCTGGAGAAAAAGGGAATATCCTTCTTCTATAACTGCCTAGAAAATAAGAACAAAATGGGGAAACTCCCATATATGCTAGCATGGATAAAAGATCTCAACTCCACATATACAACTAGCCAATGGCAACAAACCCTATCATTAATCCAAAGTACATTTCGCAGTATATCCCATATAGAGGCAGTAGTAAAATCTCACATGAGGTGGTACTTTACCCCAGCAAGGTTAAGTAAAATATTTCCTTCTCCCCCCCCGGGATGCTGGCGTATTTGCAGACAAAAGGGAACCCTCTTACACCCTTTATGGGAATGCCCCAAAATCCAGGGACTCTGGCATCAATCCTTTGACCTACTCCATAATCTTGGCATAAGAAACATTTCACATTCCCCTGCAACAGCAATTCTTTTGATGGGTTTAAAAGAACTCCCACCCAAAACCAGAACCATAGCGGCCCATATACTCCTTGCTACTAAAATGGCCCTCACAAGACATTGGAACAAACCAGAATGTCCAAAACTGGGGGAAGTTATCACCCAGGTCAACAGGATATGTGGACACGAAAAAGCCATAGCAATTCAAACAAATAAGCTTAAAGCTTTCCAATCACAATGGGACAAGTGGACACAGAGCCCATTTTACCAAGAATAACAAGGAACTTACATCCACCTTTAGGCCTGACTGCATGTTAATTAGCTTGTTAAATGTTTTCTAAAATGTTTACTAAATATATGTTATGTTAAGTATTAACAATACAGAATTTTATGAGCCTCCAAATGCATAATGGAAAGATTGTAGAGTCAAAGTATTTGAAATTCCGCTGGACTCCCCTTGGCCCGTGTCGTAAGGTCCAAAATGGGGTATCAAGGGGAATATAAACAAATGAACGCTAAGATCTAGTGAAGTGTAAAATCTAGATGCAATATGACCGTGCTCATTTGTTTGTTATGATTGCACTGGGTCATGACTCGGTATGTCCTTACTTTTGTTATATTGTGGAAAATTCAATAAAAATGTATTAAAAAAAAAATGAACAACATGCTCTTACTGAACTTAAACACAATAATCACATAGTCATAAATCTCTCTAATAAAGAGCAAGCTTGTAGTAGTGTTGGACAAAGGCTTGCATCAATGTGAGGTGGAAGGAATGCTGAACAATGCCACTGTGACTACATCACTATCTCATGATCCCAGTGACATCCTGCTTCTGCCACCAGTTCCCAAGCAGGGCCGGTGCCAGAAGCTGCGAGTGGCAGCAATATATTACTGACACCCTCCCTTAACACCCACCATCGAGATTGTCATGGTCTGATGGGGATCATAACCCAAGTAAGCTGTTTGGGGGGTCTGATCCTCTAATGAAACCCCAAGAGAGTGTGCAGAGGCTGCCCAACCTCCTTGGGAGTCAGACCCTGCCTCCTAGCAGGACCTGGCTGTAACACTGCAATAAGATGACTGCCATGACAACCTATTAAAAACAAAGTTTTAAAACAATTAATATTTTTTTAAATAAATAAAGTCCCGTAAACACCACTATTACCTATACACATCTAATAAAACCAAACACATATATATCAATATGTATAATAAATCGGAAACATTGTTGTACCCTTTCAGTTAATGCCATAAAAAACAACTCAATCAAATCCCTTCACAAAAATGTTCCAAAAAGTAATCAAAATAAGTTATGTGTGACAAAATGGTACCTCTAAAAATAATCACTCATTATCACTCTGTCAACCGAAAAATAACTAAATAACTATAGTATTACCTTTGAAAATACAAATGAGATTTTCTTGATATTAGTTTTTCTTCATAAATTCAAGAGTTAATAAAATCACATTAATAAGCTCTAAAATGAAGAATCTATACAGTGAATCCTATCTTGCACAAAATAAGACCACATATGTCTATATTGCCATAAAAATAATGTTTGCCTTAAAACAATGACAAGGCAAATCTATTCTAAAAAGTGCACATTCCCTTCAATGCCATGGCATGTGCCCATACAGCAGTTTACCAACGGTACTGGCATGGGTACTCGGGAGAAATAGGGCATCAAACTTTGAGGAGAGTTTTGGTTTTTTAGCCACCGAGTATGCGTAAATTTTAAAAAAAAATACATTTATTTAGCCAAAAAAAAATGAAAATTTCTAAATTGCACTTGATATTGTTTTAACCCCTGTGAAACAATTAAAGGGTTAACAAACTTCATAAAAGTTGTTTTATATACATTGAGGGGTGTAGTTTCCAAAATGGTTTAATATGGGGTAATTATAGGTATCTACTCTTATTTAGGCCTCTCAAAGTGACAGGAAAGCTGCATAGGTTCCTCAAAAGTAGATTCATGAAACATCTTACTGAAATGAAAATGCATAAAATACCATGTCAACATAAAGCAGACATTTGGTAAATATTACTTATTAACTTATTTTTGTGGTAAGACTATGTGGTGGAAAAGAAAAAAAATCAATTTTTCCAAATTTTTGCCAAATATATATTTTTTTCCTAAATGAAAGCAAAACATATCACCCATATTTTTTAACTAACATGAAGTGTCATGTGTCATGAGAAAACCATCTCAAGATTACCTTGAATGTTCCAAAGTTATAACCACTGCCATGTCAGGAATGTGCTAAATGGCCATGTTGTTAAGGGGTTAAAAAGGGTTACCATTTTGGAATTTTTGATGCTAAAGTTGCTGATTCCTTTTTATCCAGTGCCCTAATTATTCCAAATATGTATATTCTACCCAAAACCCACAAAGCTTGCTTTCCTCCTACCTTCTGTTTTATTATTTCAGTTAATCCCTTTTGGAAAGAATGGGTACCTGGGTTGATTGACTTCTCCAGCCCCTAGTCTAATGACTTCCTGGCTACAAGCAAGACAGCAATAGTGTTCTCAATGTTATGGACAATCCCACACGGACTTCGAGTGGTAGTTGGCTTATCTGCAATGTTTCATAGCTATACACATCATTCCCCATAAGGAGACATGCCTAGTGGTCAGATACCACTTAGCCAAATACATATATTACACTGGAATTTTACAAGAAAATATCATATTAAACTCTTACTCTCACTCCAGATAAAGGTGATCTGTGCATTCAGCCCAGTTATTTACATAGAAAATTAAAGTGGCAATGAAAAACCAGATACCCTTCCTCTCACTGCATTTAAATTCTGGTAATGCGCAAAGTCAAAATTTGAAGTTGAAGTTCCTGGAATGCAGACTTTAAAAGTTTGAAGTCAACTTTCTGGTCATGTGAAATTGAGACATTTTTAAGTTTAAGTTCTTGGAATATGTAACTTATTCAGACACTGACAAGACCAAGTTCCGTGGGATGCATGACTCGTTCATCTTAATGATTGTTAGGATGTCCATAATGGCTGTAGAGTGGGGGATTCCCTTGTGCTGAACACGAGCACACTAGCCGCAGGCAGGACAGCACCTGCAAGGCATAGAGCACTGGAAACATGTAAACAGGTAATACTCCACCAAGTGAGTTACATTATGCCTCCTGGTACTATGTGCCACATCCAATGGTTGAGGAGGTAGAGGAGAAGTGAAGACGGAATTCCTCATTGTGGCCTCCTTTTGCTGCCAATGAACATTCAATATTAAATATGACCTCAGCCAGTAGCGACTGCACCAAAGTGCACTTGTTCTGTTTAATTTCAGTCCTACACTGTATTGTAATGAAGGATGTTAATCTATTGTTTTAGCATGGATACACCCTTTCCAGCATATCTAAAGTGAAATTTCATCTAGTTGGTACATTACATAGGAATTGGTGTGTGGGCAGATAGGTAGCAGCAGAATGGTGTGAATACTGAGAATGCAAACACACAGCACACACTTTAGGCAGCTGCTCCAATAGGTCTGTATATTTGGTTGGGAAATTTTCACCACCAAGTTTAGCACATGTGATGTGTGATGCGATGTGGGATGTGTGCTAACTTTGCTTGGGCAAATGCTACTAAAAGGTTACTGCCATTGTCGCACTCTACCTTTAAGGTCTTGAGGTTCTACAGCAGATGGCGGATCTTTATATACTGTAGGCAGAATGGGTGGGCGCCCAGAGACTTTGGCTTCAGAGGGGCAAAAACCCGCTCACACCTGGCCCTATAAGATCCCGCCTTTGGCTGCTGCCGTTGAACCGCAAGCCCTGAAAGGTAGTGTGCAACGATTGCCTGAACCATGGAAGTAGCTTTCGGCCAAGCAAAGTTCAAAATCTATACTTACATCTGTCTTCTTTTCCCCGCGTATCTGTCATCTCCTTCTTGCCTGGAGCATACACTTTGATGCAATGAAATGTCATGGCAACTTGATTCCATAGTGTGTGCCCGCTTTGTGAGGACTGGAAAAGGAGATGACAGAGCCACGGGGAGAAGAAGCCAAAGGTGAGTAAAGAGGGTTTTTTTTCAAAAGGAGCCCTGCTGTGGACATTTCATTAATAATCGGGGGAATCGATGCTGGGGACATTCTGCGAAGGAGGGGGTGCTGATGCAGACAATTATATAAAGGGGGGGATCTGATTTGGACATTTATAAAGGGTTGCATATGATGTCAACATTTCATTAAAGAGCGCATTTGCTGTGAACATTTCTTTAATGGAGCGCATCTGATGAGGACACTTCATTAAAGGGGGCATCTGCTGTGGATATTTCTGTAGAGGAGCATTTTATTAATCAGGTGTCACTGCTGTGGTACAGTGGCTGCATTTCCTTCTCTTGGGCTTATATTCAAGTCAACAACCTTTCCCAGTTTTTGTTGCGGTAAAATTAGGAGCCTCAGCTTATAAGTGTATATTTACAGTATTGGGAGGGGGGCTCAGCTGCAAAGTGCACAGAGGCTGAGCCAGCTAGGTCTAGCAGTTCACATCTCCTACACTGTCTGGGAGATCTGGTCTCTATGGTAGTTGACGTGCATGGTTTCATGCAGTTAGGTAATGTGATGGGCTTTCCTAGATAGATGGGTTATAAGATCACGTATAAAGTTCATGATTAAATTACTTTTATAAACAGTACAAGATGAAGGATATAGAGTATATAGAATAATACTTAAGACCTAAAATACGGCCACATGTTGGTTTGGATGCGGGGTGGGCTCTAATTGAGTAAACAGGCCATGAGGCACTTAATCCACCACACATTTAAGTTTTGGCATAGCCTTTTGCCGTTTCCTCATGTTGGTGATGTTCCTGGATTAGGAAGTAGGAAAGGAGAAAGCAACTGAAGACAAGGATAGATGTTCACCAACTTGGGTGGGTGCAGAATGTGAGTCAGAGTTCCTCCTGCCTAGGGATTGCCACCACTACATTAACCCATTGGGCATTAAAGGAGATGTAAATCCCTGCCTGTGCTTACTGGCTACATGTCAGTTGTGAAGTTCGCCTCAGGATTAACTGCACTGCCAAGTGCACATCTGATTTTGTCCACAATCTTTTGTTGAAGGACGGGGACTGACCGCAGGGAAAAGTAGTTACTGCTTCAAAGTTCAAACTGTGGGATATCTGCCGTCACCAAATCTTTAAAGCGAACCTATCATGCAAATTAACCAAAAACAATATAAAGACTTAATTAAACACTATGTTTAAAAAGCATCACCCATATCGATAAATGGCCACAATGTTACAAAAATCAGTTTTTAGGCATATATGCATCTCACCTGATGTGAGTCCAATCACACTAAATGGGTCCTGCATAGCAAATTTTACTTGCCTTGCCCTGCCCCTTGTTTCGGATTTACAGACTATAATATTCTGCTCTATGGAGAGTTATGTTAAATAATTGGGCACTTAAAGTCATGTGGCCAGGATGACATCATAAGGCCCTGTTACATCTGTACATCTGTTACATCTGTAATCACATGAAATCATAGCAGCCTTCATGGTGGATTACGATAAGTAGAATTCCATGGAGGATATGAAGGAGTTAAAGTCCATGGAGGCTGCTGTGATTTCATGTGATCAGATATATGCATTGTGTACAGTTTGCTAACATTAAGAGGCTAAAGGACCTGTGGTCATGTCATCCAGGTCACACAACATGCTTAGAAGAGGCATGGGACATGTGCTGGCAGTGTCGGACTGGAGTACCTTGGGCCCACCAGAGAAAATCTTTTTTGGGGCCCGCCTTTCATGTAAATAGAATGAATACTACAGAACCCAAAACACGTTGGGGAAGATTTATCAGAAGCATTCAACATTAGACAGCGTAAACGGAGATGGACAGATTTATACTGCAGCGGAAATCATCCAACATCGCAATGTACAAATCTGGATGATAAATATGTTGTAGTATAAGTCTTTTTAGTATAAATTTGCACCTTCTATTAGTTGGTTTAGATTACATCAAAAAATAAGCCTGATTTTTGGGCTCTTTTGAACCTGGTGCTAAGGCACAGCCCCTTTACCCATATATTAGTTGAAAAACTGTCTAAAAACTGCACTGCAAAGCTCAGTACACAAATACAGAACCAGAACCATATAAAAATACAACATTTGTACATTGCCAACGAGAACCTTGGTCATAACAACACAGGTGACATTACTGTACTGCAAGCCCCATCCAGGGAAGATCTGGTTAGTGTATCCACCAACCTTTAGATGAGAGACAGACCTAAGAGCGAAATCAAGAGAGTGCTAAAAAAATGTCTATTGTGACTAAGAATGACTATATAGTAGTCAGATACAAGGTATACACATGGCTCTGCAATACTCTCATTCTCCATGAAATAACAATTCTAAGACACATTTTTCTCCAAATCCTGGATTGAGCATCTGTTATTTCTCCGTGTGTATATGCATAATGTGACAACTGGGTGTTCCCATTACTTCTGTTAGAGACCTATGCTTAATATACTCTACAACAGTGTCCTGTCATCGCCGGTGACACATCCTATTTGGATTCACTTAATGAGACTTTATGTAGTGCTACATAACTATAGAGTGACAGCTGCAGCTCTCAAGCTTCAATGATGTTCCGTGCTGTGTACTGCGGCTATAGCTCGATGTATGGCTGTGTACTGCCCCTGTAGCTCCATGTATGGCTGTGCACTGCGGCTGTAGCTCCATGTATGGCTGTGTACTGCGGCTGTAGCTCCATGTATGGCTGTGTACTGCGGCTGTAGCTCCATGTATGGCTGTGTACTGCAGCTGTAGCTCCATGTATGGCTGTGTACTGCAGCTGTAGCTCCATGTATGGCTGTGTACTGTGGCTTTAGCTCCATGTATGGCTGTGTACTGCTCCTGTAGCTCCATGTATGGCTGTGTACTGCAGCTGTAGCTCCATGTATGGCTGTGTACTACGGCTGTAGCTCCATGTATGGCTGTGTACTGCGGCTGTAGCTCCATATATGGCTGTGTACTGCGGCTGTAGCTCCATGTATGGCTGTGTACTGCAGCTGTAGCTCCATGTATGGCTGTAGCTCCATGTATGGCTGTGTACTGTGGCTTTAGCTCCATGTATGGCTGTGTACTGCTCCTGTAGCTCCATGTATGGCTGTGTACTGCAGCTGTAGCTCCATGTATGGCTGTGTACTACGGCTGTAGCTCCATGTATGGCTGTGTACTGCGGCTGTAGCTCCATATATGGCTGTGTACTGCGGCTGTAGCTCCATGTATGGCTGTGTACTGCAGCTGTAGCTCCATGTATGGCTGTAGCTCCATGTATGGCTGTGTACTGTGGCTTTAGCTCCATGTATGGCTGTGTACTGCTCCTGTAGCTCCATGTATGGCTGTGTACTGCAGCTGTAGCTCCATGTATGGCTGTGTACTACGGCTGTAGCTCCATGTATGGCTGTGTACTGCGGCTGTAGCTCCATGTATGGCTGTGTACTGCGGCTGTAGCTCCATGTATGACTGTGTACTGCGGCTGTAGCTCCATGTATGGCTGTGTACTGCGGCTGTAGCTCCATGTATGACTGTGTACTGCGGCTGTAGCTCCATGTATGACTGTGTACTGCGGCTGTAGCTCCATGTATGGCTGTGTACTGCGGCTGTAGCTCCATGTATGGCTGTGTACTGTGGCTGTAGCTCCATGTATGGCTGTGCACTGCGGCTGTAGCTCCATGTATGCGGGTTGGGCAGCACGGTGGCTGAGTGAGTAGCACTTCTGCCTTGCAGCACTGGAGTCCTGGGTTTGAATCCCGCCCAGGTCAACATCTGCAAAGAGTTTGAATGTTCTCTTTGTGTTTGCGTGGGTTTCCTCCGGGTACTCTGGTTTCCTCCCACACTCCAAAACATACTGTTAGGTTGATTAGATTGTGAGCCCCATGGGGACAGGGACCAATTTGACATGCTTTGTGCAGCGCTGCGTAATCTGTGTGCACTATATAAATAAAGAATTATTATTATTATTATTTATTAGGTCACAGAACAGATTCTTCAGAATTGTCAGCTCATGGGTAATAAAGCATCACATAACTTATGGGTGACATCTAATTGGAGGAGTTCTCTTTCATCTACTTTTTAGAACTAGACCAACATGTCGGCTCCTACCAGACACAACTTGTCTCTGCAAAAATTTTAGGTTCTTCACTTCATTACAGTTGCCAATAACACTGCCCAACAGTAGGCAACTTTAAAATACTGACTCTACTGTATTGGGTATTGTAAAGGTGCTCTTACAATAGACAATATAAGCACAGGGGCCTCACAGTAGCATCGCCAATTTAGTAACTGTGCCCCCACAGTAAGAAATTTTGTTATGAAGCCCCCAGTTTAGTCAGTATCTTAATGGTGCCATCACAGTAGTCATCGTATTAATAGTGTGCATACAGTAGTCATAACATTAACGGTGGCCCCACTGTAGCCAACATCGTAACCTTGTCCCCAAAATAACCATTATAGACATAAGGTACCCAACAGTAGCCAATTAAATAACAGTGCCCCCAAAGTAGCCAAGATAGCCAAAGAATCTCCTTAGTAACAAATATAGTCACAGAATCCCTCACAGCATCCATTCCAAATCCCCCCTCCACACGTAGAATCCATTACAGCCCTCCCCATCCCTCTCCCCCCACAGCATCCATTACAGGGCCCCCTCTTCCCCATCCTCCTCCACCCCCCACAGTATCCATTACAGGGCCCCCCATCCTCCCCACTCCATCCACCGCTGAGCCCCCCATCCCCCGCTGAGCCCCCCATCCCCCTTCCCCCACAGCATCCATTACAGGGCCCCCTCTCCCCCATCTCCTTTCCCCCCACAGCATCCATTAAAGGGTCCCCTCTTCCATATCCCCCTTCCCCCCACAGCATCCATTAAAGGGCCCCCTCTTCCATATCCCCCCTCCCCCCACAGCATCCATTAAAGGGCCCCCTCTTCCATATCCCCCCTCCCCCCCACAGCATCCATTAAAGGGCCCCCTCTTCCATATCCCCCCTCCCCACACAGCATCTATTAAAGGGCCCCCTCTTCCATATCCTCCCTCCCCCCCCCACAGCATCCATTACAGTGCCCCCCCATCACCCCTCCCCCCACAACATTTATTACAGGGCCCCTCTCCCTCCAACAGCATCCATTGCAGGGCCCCCATCCCCCCTCCCCTCATGGCATCTATTAAAGGACCCCCCATCCCCTCATGGCATCTATTAAAGGGCCCCCCTCCCCTCATGGCATCTATTAAAGGGCCCCCCTCCCCTCATGGCATCAATTAAAGGGCCCCCCTCCCCTCATAGCATCCATTACAGGGTCCCCTCCCCTTATGGCATCTATTAAAGGCCCCCCCTCCCCTCATAGCATCTATTAAAGGGCCCCCTCCCCTCATAGAATCCATTACAGGGCCCCCCGCCCCCTGCAGTTTACATTACAGGGCTCCGTACACTTACCTCCTCAAAGGCTGCTGACTGTCCTGCTCCGATGGTCCAGCCTGCCTTCCTACGCGCTTCACAGCGATTGTGCAGCGCGCACACTGATGCCGGCGCCGTGGACACTGATGTAAGCGGCGCGCACACTGATGCCGCCACCCCGCTAACTGACGCCGCCGCTGCGCACACTGACGCCGGCACATACAGTGATGCCGGCGGCGCTCACGCTGATGCCGCCGGCGCGTGCACTGTGACCTGCTGCTGGCGGAAACAGCTTCCGCCAGCGCCTGAACACAGGTGCGATTTAAGTGTGTAAGTGTCGGGACTCGGGGCCCACCGGAGGTTTCTCTGGTACTCCGCTGGGCCAGTCCGACGCTGTGTGCTGGAGTAGATGAGAGGGGCTGGTCAAGCAGGACAAGGGTATCAAGGGAATATAACATAGAGTTGATTCACTACTAACTGATGGATTTAAGGGAAACAATGTTTAGCTAAAAGAAGGTTGTCAGTTGATTTATAGGGCTCTATAGGAACCTGTCACTAACTTTTTATGTGAAAATGTAGTGACAGTCTCCACTATCCTGAATGGGAGCATTTTAAATGCCAGCAATTTGAAAATGCTGCTATTCAGGAGCAAAGCTTATGTGTGATTTGGAGGATGGAATGCAAAATGGATGTTGCTTTATGAATGTCACAATAAAGAGACCCAACGGGAAGACTAAATGTCAACTACATCTCAAAGCTGGAGATCCTACATTGTACTGTTAGAAAACTCCAACGATACAAAGATACAAGACTTAATTAAATATATAATCTCTCCTCTATTTTATCTCTGACAACCAGTACAACCTGAAACAATCTGTTTTCCATTAGGAAATGATGCCTCACGCTGCCCTCAAAACAGGTGCAAAATGTGTTGGCACATTCACACGGGTGACAGGGTACCTATTCTACAGCAGGTACCTAGGTTTAAGAATATATTTTTCTGCTTTTTTTCCAATGTGGTGTACCTTATTATGTGTGTAAAATGTCCCACCATAGGCCTTTATGTGGAAAAAACAGGCCAGAGACTTCATTAAGCCATGAACTCACACTGATCGCATATTACCAACAGCAGGACAGATCTCCCAATGGCTGTACATTTCTACAGAGCAGAATAGACTATAGAATATTTTTGGATTACAGATATAATGGAAAATGGAACAAGACACAGACGAGGAAGCAGGGATGGGACTATAAATTAATGCAAAGATTGCATACATTGCAAAGTTGTATATAACTTTAAATTTTTTGTGTTAACTCTTCCACTTAGACTTATGAAAATATAAGATTATGCAGATAAAACAATTCTATGATTTTGATGTGGGAATTGCTTTCTACAAGACAACAAGGCAGTAGAAAGATAAAAGCAATTTTAGAAGTAACCTAGTTTTTATAAAAAAAAAATCTTTTGAGGGCATCTGTATTAAAATGCACAGTGAAATGTTGAACATTAATCTAAATTTATTATTGTGCTAGCTGTGTTTAATCCAATTAATCTTTATAATTGTGACTATACTGTTTGATTGAAAGATAGCCACACAGTATTCTTCATACTCAATTTATTCTCTGTGCATATGATTTTATTATTATAAGGCTATACTATTACAATAGAATTAAAATCAAAGATAACATTTTAGCATCCTAAATATTTTTTATATGAGTTTATACCCAGCTGAACAATGATTTACATTTCGACATAAAAAGCACACAGACTAATGAATGCAGAAATAATCTAAACTAATTATATTTAATAAAATAAATCTTATTCTGTACTTACCCTTCATTTGCAAGCTTTAAAATCACAATTTTCCTTAAAGTGTAAAAAACTAAAAAACATTATTCTGCTCCACTGGTCCCTGGGAATCCTTTCGGCCCTCATTTGGTACCTCTTTTGGCCCATACCAACCATGGTTTCCAGTTCTCAAAAAAAATACAATCAGCAAGATGGAGGGTTGGAGCCTGCCTCCTGTCACCTCATTACAAGCACGCACTGCTGATCATTGACACCATATCTATATATCATTTATCTATCTAATATCTTTTTCATATCTATCTATCTTTTTCCTATTGATCTATCTATCTCTTCTATCTATCTATCTATCTATCTCATATTTATCTATCTATCTCTCTCTCTCATATCTATCTATCTAATGCATGAAGGGGTTAATATACACATAATGAATTAATTATATTCCAAAAACAGAATTTAAAAGTAGTTTGTGAGCATTCTGAAAATGTTGGGCAAATTGAAACTCAGTTCTAATACTAAGCCTATATGAATCCAAATAAAGACAAAGGGGGATATTTATCAGGACCTCTGCGCACCGCCAGTGGCGCAGAGGCCCTGAAATAATCGCAAATGCTAGCTTATTGCTAGCTTTTGCGATTATTTTCACCAATCCGCCACCTTCACGCCAGTGGAGCGGCCGGACTGGAGTGGGCCGGCGCGGGGCGTTACTGTCCCCGCGCCTGCGCACTCGATGCTGCCGGCGACTTTTCATACGTGAAAAGTCGCCGGCTGCGTTTTTTTCTACGCCAGGCCCTGCCTGGCGTAGGATAAACGCTGCGCTACTGGCAGCCCGATACATCAAGAGGCAGAAGCCTCTTCATGTATCGGGCTGCAAATTTGCAGCGGCGGGGCTATCATACGCTGGCGCACGAGCGCCAGAGTATGATAAATATCCCCCAAAATCTCTACTAGTTCACCAAGAGCTGGTCCCAGGTAGGGAACTTAACCCTCAGTAGTTGGTGGCATGTTGAAGCAGGAGGCATTATGACATGCTGATGAAAGCAGCAGGTCTCAAAGGCAATCACAGCCACAGATAGATGCCAGGCAAGAAAGATTGCCTGAACGTTGCACATACATCCTATTTAAAAAGGCAGACTCCAAGCAGATTGCTGTGATGGGGCAACTCATTGACCCTGGTGAGAGCTCTAGGTGGATTACTGTCGATCACCAAAGAAGAGCGTGGTTTGCTGGTCTGGGATTGGAGATACTGGAGATGTCTTCGGTCGGTACATGGTGAGGTGCGGGGGACGTGTGAAGTATGGAGGCAAGAGCTGGCAAAGAATGATTTTGTCAGACTCATGTATGTCTTATTGAACTGTTTGTTTTTATGGAAGGATCTAACAAGCTCTGTGATTATACATTCTTCCTTACTGACAGTATATTACTGCGTTAGAGCTGTATATAGTGGCTGAATTTACTTTGTGTGAATATCTTCTCTAACCAACTAATAAGAGAGTGTGGATATACTAACATATTAACTAATAGATCTAACACCCGGCAGTTACATGCTTGAGATTGAATATTGTGGCAGTGCGCAGAAAAAAGATTGATATACTGTCAGCTATGCTTCCAACTTATTCTTCTTTTTGGCACAAGACTAGAGATTAGAGCTGTGCAGAGATAGTTTCTACACCTTTGACCATACACATAGTTTTTGACTATACAGCAAAGTATTTGAAGCACGGCAGAGGTTTTCCAGACAGTGAATCTTGTTGCTGGGACAAGCAGTTTGTTATTGTTGTATTTTAGACCCTGAGTAGTGTTTTTGGTCAGCACTTTGGAGAGGTAAGGGATGAGGTGTCATAAGGGGACTAATAAAGCATCAAACATAATTCAGTATTCACCCCCATAACAAGCAAATAACAAGGAGGCTATAAACAGTCTTCATTTAATAGAAATAAAAACTTACAAAGTGCCTAACACTGCTTGAAACCCCTGGCTGTACATGGCAATAATTAAGGAGACTGCCAGGTCTACTGCCAGTTTCCCAAGATCTACCTCCTGGCCTCTGTCTGACACAGCAGCCAGTTGGTCAGGGAAATAGTCAGCAGACTCCTGAGGGGCCTCAACACTATGATTAGGAGACACCGCAGTGATGGTCGCATGACTGCATGCAGTGTCTGCTTCTTCTCAGCTTTCTTCCCAGTCACCAAGGAAGATAGACCGACCCTGTCCTGTGACAGCCTGATAGGGGCTAGTATGGCTGTGTGGTGTTGGAGAAAAATCTCCTTACTCAGATGTGATGTTGGTCCCAAATCATTGTATAGTACGAGCTGCTCGGTGAATCACTCAGACCTTCACATGTTTGAGAGAATTCCAATTTTTTTAGGTTGCAGACAGTTTTTATAGGTTCTTGTGACAAAGGAACCTACTGAGCATACTCGCATTCCAATAGCCATCAAGAGGATGTAACTGAAAGATGATTTGTGTACAAGGGGGGGAGGGTACTTGAGTATAGTAAAACACATGGTATGTGAACACAGTAGAGAATGGATTCTATTCCCTCACAATTCCTCCCTTTTGTGAATAATTTCAGGTACTGCTCAGGTGGTACATTGACATATGCTAATCACACATCCAGGACTTATCTGGCCACTTCACCTGCTTCCCTCCTGAGCATCCTGAACATTACATCACAATACAATTCATGTAAATCCATTGTAAAGGGCAGAATCTCTACATCCTAATGGTGTACAGTGCCTACAAGTAGTATTCAACCCCCTGCAGATTTAGCAGGTTTGATAAGAAGCAAATAAGTTAGAGCCTTCAAACTTCAAACAAGAGCAGGATTTATTAACAGATGCATAAATCTTACAAACCAAAAAGTTATGTTGCTCAGTTAAATTTTAATAAATTTTAAACATAAAAGTATGGGTCAATTATTATTCAACCCCTCAAACCACCAGAATTCTGTGTGGTTCCCCTAAAGTATTATGAAGTAGTTCAGGGACAGAGAACAATGAGCTTCACATGTTTGGATTAATTATCTGTTTTTCCAGCCTTTTCTGACTATTTAAGACCCTCCCCAAACTTGTGAACAGCACTCATACATGGTCAACATGGGAAAGACAAAGGAGCATTCCAAGGCCATTAGAGACAAGATCGTGGAGGGTCACAAGGCTGGAAATGGGTACAAAACCCTTTCCAAGGAGTTGGGCCTACCTGTATCCACTGTTGGGAGCATCATCCGGAAGTGGAAGGCTTATGGAACTACTGTTAGCCTTCCACGGCCTGGACAGCCTTTGAAAGTTTCCTCCCGTGCCGAGGCCAGGCTTGTCCGAAGAGTCAAGGGTAACCCAAGGACAACAAGGAAGGAGCTCCGGGAAGATCTCATGGCAGTGGGGACATTGGTTTCAGTCAATACCATAAGTAACGTACTCCACCGCAATGGTCTCAGTTCCAGACGAGCACGTAAGGTACCTTTACTTTCAAAGCATCATGTCAAGGCTCGTTTACAGTTTTCTCATGATCACTTGGAGGGCTCTGAGACAGACTGGTTCAAGGTTCTCTGGTCTGATGAGACCAAGATCGAGATCTTTGGTGCCAACCACACACGTGACGTATGGAGACTGGAGGGCACTGCATACAACCCCAAGAGTACCATCCCTACAGTCAAGCATGGTGGTGGCAGCATCATGCTGTGGGGCTGCTTCTCAGCCAAGGGGTCTGGCCATCTGGTCCGCATCCATGGGAACATGGATAGCATGGCCTACTTGGAGATTTTGGCCAAGAACCTCTGATCCTCCATCAAGGATCTTAAGATGCGTCGTCATTTCATCTTCCAACAAGACAACGACCCAAAGCACACAGCCAAGAAAACCAAGGCCTGGTTCAAGAGGGAAAAATCAAGGTGTTGCAGTGGCCTCATCAGTCTCCTGACCTTAACCCAATTGAAAACTTGTGGAAGGAGCTCAAGATTAAAGTCCACATGAGACATCCAAAGAACCTAGATAACTTGGAGAAGATCTGCATGGAGGAGTGGGCCAAGATAACTCCAGAGACCTGTGCTGGCCTGATCAGGTCTTATAAAAGATGATTATTAGCTGTAATTGCAAACAAGGGTTATTCCACAAAATATTAAACCTACGGTTGAATAATAATTGACCCATACTTTTATGTTTAAAATTTATTAAAATTTAACTGAGCAACATAACTTATTGGTTTGTAAGATTTATGCATCTGTTAATAAATCCTGCTCTTGTTTGAAGTTTTAACGCTCTAACTTATTTGCTTCTTATCAAACCTGCTAAATCTGCAGGGGGTTGAATACTACTTGTAGGCACTGTATATCCTTATACATGTCACCCTACCAACCCTTGAGTACTATTAGACATAGTACAGCGCACACACTGTCACAGCTTTCTTTTGCATAGCCCATGAAAGACATTATGATCACAATCTTTCTTAGTGATGCTGCAAGTGGTAAGAGTAAAAATGTCCATAGCAGCATCAAGATACACAGATTCATGTTCTGTAGTCTCTGGGTACTGCTCTCTTCAGCTGTCGTAGTCTCCTTGTAGTTTCTACACGTTGATGTGTCACAGGTACTTGGGATGGCCCTTCAAAAGACTTTTCAGGCGTCACATCAGGACCATCTCATCACCTGGGTGCTGTTACTGTGCTCTAGCTACTTTAAGTTCTGGAACTAAAACAGATACTTGGTTATGCACCTAAGAAAAATGTTTCTGCAGGTTTTGGACATCCCACCAATTCTCTATGACACGTCTGGACAACCTTAGGGAAGTATATGTTCATCCATGGGGCAATTCTAAAAACAACCTCAGTAGGTGAAAAGCCTTTTAATCCCTAGTGCTGTCATCAACTATATTACTACCCCAATAGGGATTTTTACTTTATTCCTCGTTATAGTCTGTAGAATAAGTGGACTAACATATTCCTCGATCCCTGGCTGTGGTCTTTACAGTTGCTTTAGTTACAGGATAGGGTTCAGATTACCCAGAAAAGAGGTCCACACACACAAACACATGTTCTTAGCTACTTACCTTTGGTAACTGTACTTAGCCAAACTACAACCTCTGGAAGGGGTAAAGTGGCTTCGGAGTGTATATATGAGGGTTTTCACTACTCTCCCTACTAAGCACATATAAACATACTTGTGTAAATGGACAGTAGCAAAAGTGAATCTAAGTGATACTCAATACTTATCCACCACGGAGCATATAGAGTCTTAGACTGGTGTCTCACCCTGTGGGTGCACTGAACCATCATAGGGTAAAGGGCCCTTGGCAGACATTGCTTGTCACCTTTTTGCCATAGTACAACCTCCAACCATTGGGTCCCAGTTTTACTCCAGTCTTGCTTCCTCACCTGTGAAGCCTGTTTCTATAAAGACAGGAGTATAGATAACCCTACTGGGACAGCGAGGGTCACGGACTGTACTGATCCAGGCTCCTTTCCCCTAGGGCTTTCTAGTAACCAGTATGGTCACTTCATGTGTTAAAACTTTAAAGGTTTTTCCTTCTAGTATGGACCTTCATTGTAAGGCCTCTATCAGCTATTTCAAAGTTTCATAGTTGTTGATATACTTACTACATCATGTCAGGAATCATAAAGAATCCCAAAAGACTCAAATTCTTACCCTCTGCCACTTTACACCACTCCATCAGTGCCTTCACCTCTGCCTCCTGTACAGACAGGTAGGTTAGGTATGGTTCTGCAGCTGTTACCTCATGTTGTGTGACCACTGCACAGCTGATGTAGAATTAACCTCATTCCTGGTTTCTAAAGCCATCTACAAAAAACTCAAAATGCAGATTAATGATATATTCAGTTTTGACATATTAAAAGGTAACTGGTTCATTAATCATTAAGATAACACAACATTTTAAATACAACCTGTCTACCTCATGCCTCCCCCCTTTGAATCTAGCGAAAGTAGTGGAGCTTTATTTCATATAATACCTTATAAAGAGGGCACATTATAACCAAGGTTTCTAGTCATGAAGAGGTGAAATAGTAAGAGGATAGTCCAAACCTACTACAGAAGCTTTTTATGCACAGGAAGCAGTAGGATACAAAACCAAGAAGGGTCCAGGTTGTCATGTTACACACGATCCACAGAGCTTCTGGCCTGTGTCCTCTCCTCTGAGGTGCTTGGGTTAAACTTAAATGAGAACAATAGAAAATGAGCAATATATTCCAGAAAAACACAGTTTTGGGACCAATGCCGATGTATCAATGCTGTATTATTTTAAAACTATACAGTCATGCTGGGGGCACATACTAGTGGCACATGCTTGGGGGCACATACTGGGGACACATACTGGGGCACAGTGTTACTGAGCAGAAGCATCACTAGAGCCAGTGACGTAGGAGGCTTCTAGGAGTGTTATAACTTTTGCCTAAAAGGCTCCTAATAATAATCTCCGTTATAGCTGCTGAATAGGGCTAATAGTATGGGATCATAGGGACACACATTCTCATTGTTCCTTTCTTCTCTTAACATTCCATCATTTCCTCCCCCATCTCCCCCTCCTGTGTTCACTAAGACAAGGGGGGAGGCAGCACCCTCCTTCTCCATGTTGTGTCTGTAGTACTACGTGTCCCAGCATACCAGGATAACAAAGAAAGAATCTAACACACCATTGTAATATCTAGTTCACTCCATCATCCTACACAAATTGCAAAAACCTTTGACCACACCCTTCAAACTTTAGGTGTATTTATAAAGTTTTTCACTACATGTCTGATGTTATTAAACATACATCACAAGGTGTCTCAAGTCCAAGCCTGCAATGAACAATGTCCACAATTGTGTGCTGGACTTTCCTCATATCTGGTAACTCTGATGTAATACCATTAGCACTACACATGATATAGACAAAACAAATATTTATATCTTTGCCATAATCTGCAGGACTGTATAATGGAATAAACTCATAGAACATCTACAGTATCTGGCAAGGGACAGCTCAGGGAACCCAATAGGGACTGCACAACCGTCCAGGAGTTCTCCCCACAAAAGACCAAAATCCGTAACAAATATGTTACTACCCGGGTTTTTGGACTTCTGAGAGGTGAAGTTCTGAGAGGTGACTCTTAGATAAGCAGGCACAGTCTCCTACATTTATTCCCTGGGTTCTATATCTTAGTTGTCCTTTAAAGTTACAGCAATAGCCAAATACAGCTAAATACAGCTGAGCGGACTGTGGGTGCAAATCCAAAGATCATTAGGCAATGCATCATTCTCCATACCACTGGTCTACTAAAGTATATTAAAGTGAGATGCCCCCTACAGGAGAAACATCTGAAGATTATGGGGCAGATTTATCAAGCAGTCTGAAAGTCAGAATATTTCCAATTGCCCATGGCAACCAATCACAGCTCCCCTTTAAAATATTCATGAGCACTGGTGAAATGAAAGCTGAGCCGTGATTGGTTGCCATGGGCAACTGGAAATATTCTGACTTTCAGACTGCTTGATAAATTTGCCCCTATGTCTTTGTCTTGTTGGAGCCCACACTTTTCCTAATCTAGTCATGACCGGATATATTCCAGTGTGGGAGTTGGGTCTAGGTGCTACACTGCACATGTCTCCCACCAGTCTGGGTGTTTCCATACACTCTGCAATTTATCCACCATTTTAGTGAATGTTGTCTTTGTCTTTTGTCTGTCCAACGTTTTTGTCCGTCATGGTCATAACACTCATACAACACACAATTTCCTATGGCTGTTTCTTTATAACCTCCTCTGGTCACTTCCTCTGTAACTTTCTTCTATCCACTTACAATTTCCATCATATCATTATTATGCAACCAGCCTTTGTTCTTTTAAGAACCTTTCCATTTACATACAAACAACCATCTTTTGATATACTTAACCTTTTCCAACATTCTCTGACATCCTTTTACAGACTCTTTTCCCTCTCTCTCTTTCAAGATCTATAGTACTGGTTTCCCTCCGAATTGCCTCTCATCCTACCTAGCAAATTTTTCCCATAATTTTCTATATATCTCTAGTGCCGGCACACACTCGCAGTCACTCTTCCTTAGGGCAGTTTTAACCACTTTTATTTTATTTAAATTTTTTTTTCCTAAACCGTTTGCCCGTCAAGAAATGACCGCAGTCCCCTTCCTTCAAGCAGCTTTGGATCCTACTACACAAAATAAATTTATAAAGTCTGACTGTCCATACTCAGTCTCCTTTGTCTCAAGCGAATTACGATCCACCAACTGCTCTTCTAGGCTGACTCTTTAGGTAGGGGCTATTCTAGGATGTTACGTTCTTAAAACCAGTACAGTACAGTATCACAATAGCGCTATCAAATACACATGTTCAACTCACACAATACCCATATACACTACCACACATCACATGGAGTTTTCAAATAACAAGATTCTTTGGACTGGGCAATATAGGCATGCAACTCACCGGACGTGGGGCCATCCAAACAAGGAGAGACAGAGCAATTTGTAAGAAAAAGTTTCTTACCTTTTTGTGCAGCTGCATGGTCTGTCTGTCCTGAAAGGATGATCCCTGAGTTGTACGGTAGGCGTCATGCAAACCCATCTCCCGGGTTAAGGCAACCAATTTGTTGGAGAAAAATCTCCTTACTCAGATGTGATGTTGGTTGAGCTGGCAGGATGTGGGGGGGACGGCTTCCCACATTCCTCGTGTCCAGCCTTGAAAAGTTTAACTTGCCTGAGATCTTTATAAGAGCAATCATGTCACTTTATTCCAGACCATCAGCATTTGTTGGAGGTCATTTTTTTTTTATTTCTAATAGTGTTAGGCAGGGGTATCCCCTCTCCTCCTTAATATTTAATTTATGCATGGAGGCACTTGCACAATCAATTCAGCAAAACCATTGAATTGAAGGAATCCAATGTTTAGATTTAGATATAGATTATTTAGGGAATATATGATTGAGTTGTATGCTGATGATATTATCAGCATATAATTGTTCCCAAACATAGCAAGTTCTTCTAAAGCAATGGTGGAGGTCTTGAAAAAGTATTGTAGAAGAGTTAAGAATGTATTTTTTTTGTCTACAGGTATAAGACTGACTACACTTAATATTTGTATTTCAAATCTAAGTATAATTAATTGGCTTCTTACTGGTATTGATCAACTATCTATACTAATGGAGAATGATTTGATTATCACATTTAAGCATATAACTGCTAGATTCAACATACCCCTTCTTAATTTTTTGACGTATTTAAGGATTAAATCCTTTTTATTAACAACTAGGTTACTGTCAGGAACCTTGCTGCTTGCTGACTGGAGCTGACTTAAGTTCAAGAAGGGAGCCTGCCAGACATCCTATAAACTTGCTGCATATTGCAGCAAGACTTACCAGTAACACCCACTGCTAGCACCGATCGCTGATGCTATCCTTGCCCACTATCATCAGTCCCCGTGACATCATCGGGGTCGGTGATCCATCGCCATGACAGCCTCGGGTCTTCCGAAGACCCAAGGATGTCTCGTTTTAACCCTTTCATTATAATGTGCTATCAGAACATTGTAATGAATGAGGAGGACAATCCCCATGTACTGTCATACTGTAGTACAGATTGATAAGACAACCGAGGGGTTAAAGTACCTTAGGGAGTCTGAAAAATAGTAAAAATAAAAATGAGAAAAAAATAACCCCCCTTTCCCTAGAACTGATATAAATATAAATAAACAGTAAAAATCATTAATACATTAGGTATCTCCGTGTCCGAAAATGCCCGATCTATCAAAATATAGTAATGGTTTTTCAATCCGTGTAACCCCGTAAAAAATTATTGAAAGGTCGTACAGTCCTAAATATAGCAACATTTTAAACGTCATCATAAGTCACAAAAAATAACACCACGCAAAGCTCCAGACTCCAAAGTATGAAAAAATTATTAGCGCCAGAAGATGGCAAAATAAAAAAAAAAATTGTACAGGAGGTTCTAATTTTTTTAAATGTATGAAAACATTATAAAACCTATGCAAATGTGGTATCCTCATGATCGCACCGACCCAAAGAATAAAGTAGACATGTCATTTGGGGTGCACAGTGAAAGCCATAAAATCCAAGCCCATAAGACATTGGCTCAAATGAGTTTTTTTACCATTTCCACTGTATTTGGAAATTCTTCCCGCTTTTCAGTACCCAACATGGAAAATTAAATACCATCACTATGAAATGCAATTTGTTACGCAGAAAACAAGCCATAACAGAGCTTTTATGTGGAAAAATAAAAAGTTATAGATTTTTGAAGCTGGTGAGTGAAAAATGGAAGTGAAAAAAATACAAAGGGCCAGGTCGTTAATAATTCTTGTATCTACTGATTTTAACGAAAAAAACACAGATCATTTTTGTAGGTTCTAAATCGGATCCATTTTGCAGCTAGACATCAAATACTGAAAACTGGAAATCTACCTATTGTCCTACAATTTGGGATGATACATGTGGAGTTAAAGAAATTTGGAGGATAGAACATTGCATGTGTGAGTAAAGTGTTCAAAGGTACATGAATTGGATGAAAAGGGGAAGCGTATACAAGAGTATTGAAAAGGGATAGCTGTGGTATATTGGGACACAATTACTAAGGGCTTTGCAACTCACTTTTGTCAGACTGTGCCCGTTCTTCAATGTTAAAATGGCTTGCACAGTTGTTTAAGTAGCGTGTGTGCTGCAATTGTGTCGCACGCAACCCTTTTTGTGGCACAGCCTTGCCGGCTTCAATGCGACACAATTTAGCGGGCGTGCTTTTGGACAATCCAACTGATTCGTATTGAACGCTGGATTCAAATTGTGTCACAAGCCCAAGCACTAAAAAGATGGCGAACTCTGTTGGACCAGAGCAGGGAAGTGACACATTCATGACTTTGGGCTCACAATTTTAGTGAATTGCGGCACAGTGTATTAGAGTTGGACAATGCACTTTCTGTGAACTCTAGGTAAATGTGCCCCATTGCGTATTGTGGAAGACAAGCCTGCACTTTTATCTTTTTTCTTCACTTTTTTTTGCTCTCTATTTCTTAGTTTCCTTTCTTCCTTATGTGCTTATATTTACCATATATACACGTGTGTAAGCCGAGTTTTTCAGCAGAAAACTTGTGCTGAAAAACCTCACTTTGACTTATACACGAGCCAATAAAAATAATAAACTTATATACTCACCCTCCAGCGGCCCCAGCGGCACGGCTACTCTTCTGGCTTCCCCGCGGCTCCTCTTCTTTCTTCCGTCTACTGTAACAGCCTGCAGATCACGGCCATGTAATATCCCGGCCCGCGCATACTATGACGTCAGCAGCGGCTGTATACTACTGGGGGCTGGGCTGGCTGTACACTAATGGGGGCTGGGCTGGCTGTATACTACAGGGGGCAGGCTGAGCTGGCTGTATACTACAGGGGCAGGCTGGGCTGGCTGTATAGTACAGGCTGCAGGCTGGACTGGCTGTATACTACAGGGGGCAGGCTGGGCTGGCTGTATACTACAGGGGGCAGGCTGGGCTGGCTGTACAATACTGGGGGCAGGCTGACTGTATACTATAGGGGGCAGGCTGACTGCATACTATAAGGAGCTGGCTGTATACTACTAGGGGCTGGCTGACTGTATACTATAGGGAGCTGGCTGTATACTCCTGGGGGCCGGCTGGCTGTATACTACAGGGGGCTGGCAGTCTGTATACTACTGGGGGCTTATACTCGAGTCAATAGGTTTTCTCAGTTTTTGGTGGTAAAAATAGGGTTGGCTTATACTCAAGTATATACGGTAGGTATATAACTGATCATTTTTCTTGTTTTTTTTTCTTGTATTGTTGGAAACGAATTTAAAAAGAATAAAAAATGGAAAAAAATCCCTAATTACATGTGACACATCCATATGTCACAAGTCTGTTAAGGATGTGGGGAGAGGATTTATGAGCAGAGCCAGCTCCATAAATAATGGGTGATAGTTGTATTATGCAGCTAACACCCATGGCTGACACCCTTGATTGATGCAAGTGCCAATAATCAGTTTCAACCTCTTCAGTGTCATCGTGAAACGTGATGATGACACTTAAATGATGGCACCACAGAGGTTCAAATCACCCTTAATCATAAAAAAATAGATACAAACATAAACATGATGTCCATATTGCCAACACATAAGTTTTAAAAAAGATTGATCAAAAAATTCATACAGTCCCTAAAATAGTAGCAATTAAAACTTCAGCTTTTCCCACAAAAAAGAAATTGATCCTTACATGAGAAGGTTAAATGCGTTATGATATGGAAAAAATAATTTTTTTCTTGTTCAAAAGGTTTACATTTTTAAAATTTATTAAAACTTAATAAAACCTACATATATTTTGTATCCCCATGGTCTTACTGAGAGATGTGTAATTTGGGCTGCACAGTGAAAGATGTAAAAACCTAAGCCCAAAAAAATATGTCACAAATGCTTTTTCTCATTAATTTTACTGCATTTGAAATTGTTACCATTTTCCCAGTAGAAGGAATGAAATACTATATCCCACCACTAGGAATTACAATTGGTTACACAAAAAAGCAAGCAAGTCCATCCCTTTATGCGGCAGTCTCTGGTGATAACCGGGTGCCACTTAGATTCCACTCCTTGGTGTCAGCTTATGTCATCTCTTGTGGTGGTATAGTGGGTCCACTACACCTGAATCCTGACACCCTCTCAGTCACTAAAAATTAAAAGAATGTGACATCTACTTCCTTCAAACCCAATGCCTGTCATTTGAGTCCTCTGGGTCTCCTAGGTCCCTTTTTCATTGTTTCTAGGTCTCAAAGCCCTAATGCAAACTCTGCCAGATGTTCTGGAATATCTCCCTGTTGACCTTGTATAGAGCAGGGTTTGAATCTGTGCTGATTGTGGTGTCAGCACACATTCAGGATTTGGTGATAAGATCTAAAAGTGAGCCAAGGAGTCCGACATCATAGGCTGCTATCACAGTCTGATAAAAGTGGTAGAGGTGTCTGATTATGTGTATTAGAGTCGGATCTAGGTGGCAAGGACTCAGCTGAGTGAATATCAGAGGAGCAGAACAGTTTTAGTGGGCATGTCAGCAACAGAGAGTTCAGACAAGGTCCATACCAGCATTGGGAACTCTGAAGGCCCAAAGTAGTGTGGAGGCATTAGGATATGTACTCTACGGACACCGACTTTGAGAAGCAAGTTGTCGACATGAGATTGAGATTTCAAGAACGTGGGTATCCATTGTGAGCCATAGAACGAGGGTACTAACAGGCCAAACGTTCCAAGAAGGATGATCTCCTGGTTGACCAAACTAAAGAAACTTGGGGAAAAGGATATGGTGAGATATATCACTACATTTGATTCTCAAAATGACAAATTGAGATCTATCCTAACAAGACATTGGCCCATACTGAGGATAGACCAGACCTTGGATAGATATCTCCCCAAGCAACCATCAATTACTTTTTGTCGGTCTAAGAATCTTAAAGATCACTTGGTCCAATGCTACCATAGGGGTCTTACACCCAATAGGTGTTTTGGATCTAAGGGGCCTAAATGGGGATGCAGAGCATGTGGATCCTGTGTGGCCTGCCTGTATATTGAGAATTCCACGTCTTTTCAGGACGCCACACGGAGAAAAAAGTTCAATATCACCCACTCAGTAAGTTGCACCACTGTGAGAGTGATTTATTTAGCTACTTGTCCGTGTGATTTGCTTTATGTGGGTCTTACCTCTAGGGAGCTCCACAGGAGGGTGAGGGAACACGTGCTGGGAATAGAGGCAGTGAAGGATGAAGAGGTTGACAGGAATTTGAAGACTCTTCCACAGCATTTTAAACAACACCATAATTGTGATGGATCTCTTCTTAAGGTGAGAGGTATTGATAGGGTACTTTTTGACAATCGGGGTGGTGATTGGAAATGGACATTGGCACAGAGGGAGGCCAGGTGGATTCATGAACTCAATACTCTTTCCCCCTATGGCCTTAATGAGAACCTTAGTTTGGCATCTTTCCTTTAATTCCCCTTTTTCTTGAGTTTTCCTTGTATTTGGGCCTAGTGCCTGTGAGTTATTCGTGTTTTTAATTATACTTCATCCTACCACTTATGTCTTGGCAAAGAACCCCCTGTAATTTGAAATTTTGCAGCTTCCACTTACATCTCCTGCATCGTCTACAGCAGATCCTTATTTATTTTGCAATATTTGGCACTATGCACTTTATGTATAGAGTTATTGGTTTTATATGTCTTTACATGTTCCTGTGATTTGTGATCATATTTATACATTTTTATCCACCGGCATTACTGCTTTTTATTTATGATGCCCTTTGGTCAGGTTGTAGGCTTTTGTTTTGTTTACAATTCAACTCATGCACTTTATATTATTGCATTTTGCACTTCCTCATGTGTATATGTATTGATTTATGTGTATTATTAGTATATGTTGTTTCATTGTATGAATTTATTATACTTTCTTTCACATTTGAGTGTATCAATAGACGCTAATCTGTTCATTGTAATCATAATTATATTGTGGTTTTTTATGCATCTCAATAAATTGTTCACTTTATTTACAATATATACCCCCCTTCACGGTTTGTCACGTGTGTTCACTGGGTGCCACTTGCACTTTCACTTACCATAACACTTGTGTTTTCCCTCCTTATATTTAGGTTGTCACTTCCATTATATAGATTCATGTCCTCCTTATCTATCCTTACCTTCACTGACCTTATAAATAATTCTGCAAGATTTTGCACGAGCGATTAGATTTTTACCAAGGGAACGCCTCCCCAATTGTGCCTGGCACTACCATGGCATCATGCAGCTCGCGGGCAGTTCCCGTGAGACGCGATACGTTATCTTTACATAGTCCTGTATATGTACCATACTTACGGGTGAAGTATCGCGATACCTATGTCACGTGGCGGGAATTTGATTCACTCTGCTAATCTGAGTGACTGCGGTAGTGCCACACTGATGTGCGTACTCTCGCAAGATCTGACGTCACACAGGAGTTCGGTGGACCTAGCTGTTATTCCGGCAACTCTGTTATTTCATTGGATGGTAGTATGTTAAATATGTTACGTCATCAGTCAGCTGTGTATAAATTTGTGCTATTCAACATACTCGGCACTCCCCCAGAAGAAGCCTATGGTGCAAAACACACATCGGAGTCGTGGACACACTCAGGGTTTGTATGATTGATAGGTTATTCCCTCCCCCCTTTCTACTCACACCACCCGGAACACAAAGCTTACCCCCATTTGTCATTGGGGTCTCTGTGCCTGTAATTGTATCCCACTATGGGTTTTGCTGCTATAAATTTATACTAGCATGGGTAAAATCTTCCTAATTTGTACTTATTTGTGTGGTTGTGTCAGGGATAACCTTTTTACATTATTCTCTACACCTGATTTAGTGTGCACTTTCCTTTCTGTTTTCTTGTCTTGTTTTGTCTGCCGCCTTTTTTATGCCCCGTTGTGGGAATTTGACATATTTGTGTGTATAGTATTCAATAAAGTATTTGTGTATTCATACATAAGTGCCTTTTGTAGTGTTTTCATGCACTAAGTTAGTGTCTAGGACTATCCATCCTCACTAGGGCCACACACAAGGTAACTAACTCACGGAACTGCTGAGACTTGTAGTGCTACCTGTGGATTTGTACTCTGTTTACCATACATATCTGTTGTGTGTACTGTTTGTCGAGTATGCCCTTAAGGCATTTAAATTTAAAATTAACCTGCGTCGCTCTTTTATCCCGATACTGAACCAAAACGTGTGTGCTTTGCTCATATACATGCTACCGGGTTAGTTCCTTACCCTATATAATCCCGTTATGGACCAGGCTTATATAAAAGAAGATCTGGTGGCAGCTCAGGGTTGATAACATTCTGTTTCACTGAGGCTAGTTAAAGCTAGTTATAGCCATTCAGGGCTGTGATTTATTGTTGTGCCATATCTGGAAGTTGTGTGGACAACTTTAAATCACTTCCTGCTCCTCTCAGAACCCATACATTCTCAGAGTGTCTATAAAAGGATAAATTGATTTACTGCCTGAAAGTTAGAACACTTAAAATTGCAAAACTTTATTAAATATATATTAAAACTGGGGCCACTCTTCAGCCACAAAATTCATAAAACAGGCAATTCAGTAAGTGCTCAGAGGTAGATTCAAAAGGAACCCCTAATTTTCAAGGTCCCAATCAATTCTATCCACCCTGCATCCTACTGAGTGAAGTGTGTCTCGCAACCATGCAAGTCAATTTTAATCAGTTATTGATCACTGCACTGTGCCTCGTAGCATGCACACTACTTAGGTGCTATTCACATTAGTCATGCACTCATGTCATTCCTATATGCTTCCTCCGCCTTACGCGTTTAAACACTCCCCTCATTGGAAGTGCATCATCAGAGGCTTACAGAATATATTATAGGACTTTGTGTTGCACTAACACCCTATCATTGTGCGTGCATTTGCCGACATGCTCTGGCACTATTGAGGCCGGATAAAGGATAACTTGACCTTGCGTATCCTTCAGGGGTCCGAACGTCACGGTTTCCTTCACACCTATCATAATATATGTGCCCATTTTATGTGCCTTGGCAGCAGATTATTAGCACTGGTCACCAAAGGTAATGGTCCAATTTTACACAGCTTTGTTTCCATTTTTATCATATTACCTCAAATCTAATATCAGAAATGCATCTGGGACTAATACAGAATGCATGGTAGTCTTAAAGGCCAACCTCTTGCATAGAAAAGTTACGGAATCATAACATCCTACAAACAATTTTTATTATTATTCACTCTTTTTTTGCTAATGCTTATATTAATTAACAAACATTTTTTCCCAGAATGATTTCTACTGAATGATTTCTATTTGCAAAGCTGAAGTCAAAGAGCAGTGTGTGTACAGTACACACTCTAATTAGTAAAATAATTGGTCTCATTAGTCATTGTACAAAATTACATTGTTTCCCATTGCAAATCATGTATGAATTAGGGATGCTTTAAAACTTGCCACTCTATTTCTAGAAAATATTGGAATTTAGGAATAGATTTCACCACAAATTATTGTTTATGCCATTTATTTACACAAATGTTCATGTACTCATTAGAATACTAAATCAATGTTTAGCCTCTTAAGGACACACCTTAGGTTAAATATGTAAAGTGTTGAGTTTGGAGAATGGGGCAAATTCTATTTTTTGGACAGGATATAGTTAATCATTTTTTAATGATACAAGGGTTTTAAGTCATTCTATGTTAAACAGGTGGGAGTCACTGATTTATATTATAAAATCTGCATTACTTACTTAAATTTATAAGGCCTGAGATTTTATTTTTAATTCTCACTTACATATAAAATATCTCATATATTAAACACAGTAAGCAGTGACTGTTGAAATTTTTTAGTAAACAAGGATAGTTATAGGAAACAATAAAAGAACATATATGTGTGAATAGTACCTAAAACAATGATAGTGTATCTGCCACACTAGTACCCTAGAAAGAAACCTCTTATTTGTAAATGTTAAATTGTTGTCATATGGCAGATGTAAAAACTTTCTATACCATGTAGCTTACACCTGTAATTCAAACAAATGGTTCAGAAGACAGAAGAAGCCAGCTCACCTTTCTCCTTGAGTGTCAAGTGATGCATGGACCACCCCTCTGCTAGTGTATCGGCATACTTGAAACGCAAACAAAAAAAATCCCACCCCTGACATCTAATGGTTACGGAAGCTTTTTGATGTCAGGGGTGGGATCGGAACTGCTCTCCCATTAGGGGGCGAGCAAGAGGTCCGGTTTTAATATAGTATATCAGTCCGAAACGCGTAAGCTGTTATTTGTCTGTTACAAGTGGATTTCCTGTACTCCCATTTAATGCATCGATAAAGAAAGAGTTTTGCAATGTTTGGAGCCTGGCTGGACCGTGAATTGTTTGCGTTTCAAATTCAAATAAACACACTGAAATCTTTGAAGATTAAAATGAAAATAATTTGGTGTCATAAATAAATATGTCTACAATTAAAACATGTTTTTTGTTAAAGTACTATTTAAATTTATTATAGCAATCTGATTTTTTGGGTTGAAGTTTTTCAGTATGGTACCTCTAGACTGGGCATGCTGTGCCAACTTTTCATTGCAAAAGAGCTCAAAATAAAATGAATCTGTCATGTACAGACCACTTCTCACAGATTTTCATTTGGATTGAGTTCTGTTCTGTGGCTGGGTCATTCTAAAATCCATTGACAATGTGATTTTGGAGCCCTGTTTTGATGATGTGGGGTGTATTTGGGGTTATTGTCATGCTGAAAGGTGAAATTCAACTTCTATTGCAGAGACAATTTTTTTTAAACTGACTAATTAGGCTATATTCACACAAACGTATTGGAGACCTATATATGGCCGACGTATATATGGTCCATATACGTCCCTCATACGTTCGTGTGAATATAAATCCATACATCGCTATGGACTCATGTCGCCCAACAGGAGCAGTACGGTGCCGCACACATGTGGTACCGTACTGCTCCGCACCCTGTAGAAAGATAGGACATGTCCTATCTTTCTACGAAATACGGCGCTGTGCGCTATATATTCCTATGGAGAGGGTCAGGGGTGAGTGGTGCTCTCCCCCTCCTCATCTCCCCAGGCACTGCCGTGTGCCCGCCGTGCTATGCTACGGCAGGCAATGGCAAGGTAACTGTAGCCTAATATTGGAACTTCAAATTCCCTCTGCCTTGATTAAAACTCCCATTCCAGCTGTAGATAAATATCCTCAACCATAATTCTGTTTAACTTTATTGGTCTTATCATAGCCATAACACAGTTTTACCCATGCTTTTAGAAAACAACCTATACATATTAACAAAATAAAACCAGGCTTGAATTTTTGTACAAAAAGGATACATTATTGTTTGAATATACTACAGCCCACACAAATGAGGATTATGGGAGCCTCCAAGACTTACAGATTTGTACTACTGAACATGCACAAAACTGCTGTGGCTAATGTTGAAATAATTTCAGCTGGCCCTGCCCTCAAATGCAGTGAGGGTGAGCAAGGAACAGCTTATGAGCAGAGCCTCAGCCCCGTAGGAAGAAGACACTGAACAGGAAGTAGTGGGTAGAGCTTAGACTAAGAGAAGAGGGGAAGACCAGCATGAGGCAGAGAGCTGGATAGGTGAAGTAAAGATAACTAAAAACAGGAGTTTGTAGATGGGAGGAGGAGGTGAGGACAGTAGTAAGAAATGTTAGTAGAGACACAGGTAAGAGGGTTGAGCAGGGTCTTTAGCTGTGAGTGTTAGGTTGTGTTTAAGTGTGTTGTTTTTAAAATAAATTTCTTAAAAATGTGGAAGTTTGGATTAAAAGAAGTTTACTTTAAATGAGATCAGTTAGACTCTTATATAATGCAACACTTCCTGTCTTTCACAGTACAGAAAAAATGAACACACTGAAACTTTAAGTTTAATTAATGTCTATGTACTTAGTGACACCAGTAGCACAGTGACAACAAAGAGCTTCAAGATGAACAAGCTGTTACTAAGTAATTATTGCATTTCACAGTCACTACTTTTCTTTCTGCTTTCTTTCATTAACAATAACATTGTACTTGTTTTAGGACATTAGGCTCAGTGGAGAAAACACTGAATAGTTGTTTGACACTTCAGTAAAATCTCTAATTGGAGTCACTACAGGTCAAGTTGCTTTGTCGTTGATCTTATACTAGGTTTTTACAAAATATAAGATCACCGCAGTGCTTCATGGACATGTATAATAGTCCAAACAGTAAAGCTAAAAAGGGCCGTATAATAATTATCATGTAGCAAAATTATTACTTTAGAAAATAAGACATTTTTTAAAAGCCATTTAAAGTCATTTTAAAATATATAAATTAAAATGTTTCAACATTAATACATTGTAAGTAGATGACCAATTGTATTAATTTCTATTAAAAATTATATTTAATGTAATAATTAGAGATGGGCGAATTTGCTGAAATTCGGTTTGGCCCAATTCGCAGAATTTTTCGAAAAAATTTGATTCAACCTGAATCGAATGATGATGAATCACGTTAAAAACTGGCGTTTCCTGGCTGCAGAGAGACTGTAGGGAGTTTACAACATTGTTCCATGCCCAAATATGCATAGGGAGCGTGGTTTGGTCTTCAAACAATGCTGTGTTTTAGTATGACACGTACATGACTGCTGCGATGTCAGTACCTGTCCAGCAAACCGTGCAACCACAACCAGGCTTGGCGCTAGCTGTCAGACTAGGTATCCCTGTGGGGATAGGTACAGAACACAGAATACCAAACAAGATAGAAAGAGCACAAGATACACAGGTAAGACTTGAAATAACCAGCAAGGTATGATGGGAATAGGCAGGTATATAAGGCAGTTCCTGGGAATGCCTCCAGCAGCACACTGGGGAATCTGTCCATCAGTCTAGTAACCCTTGCTGGGCAGGAATGAAATGCAAGGAGCAGGGTGTGGCTCAGTTAATCCAAACATTAAGCCACCGTTCACACACACAAATAAACGCCATCTATTCTGCCAACTGCGGATAGTGTGACGTTTAGGCACGGACGTTACATGTGGCTCTTAGAATTGCTTCACTATTCAATTCCATGGGCATTTACAGAGGCCAACTTCACCAAATAAGTGAAGCAGGAACGCAGCCTGACAATATAATGTCTGTGCAAACTCGAAAGGACTAAGCTGAGGGCCAAGATCCCACTATAACATCATAGAATGCACTCTTTTTACCCTGACATCAGATGATTCCATAGATTACAAAAAAACCTGTCCTGTTAAACGCAGATACATGTAGAAACCCCCCAAAAGAGTGGAGAGGGTGTCGGCAGTAAATTTGCAATGACGTCATTGATAATTTTTCCCTTCTTTTCATCCGTCAGTGCCTGCTTTCAATCGGTCAATAATACATCAGTATTGCTAAAGCCAAAAACAAGCAGGAGTCCACTCTTGCTTTTGGCTATCAATCCTGAGGCTTTTCATTCCTTCTGACAGATGAAATGAAGGGGAAAACCAAATGTAGTGGCAATGTCATAGAGTGGTGAAGGGTGAAAACAGCATTATGGAAATCACAGATGGGAAGCATCATGAGTAGGTTGCAGAGTGGCACAATGCCAAATTATGGAGGTGGTGGAAACATGGTAGGCCACAAAATGGCAGAATGACAGAGTGAGGAGGTGGCAGCAGGAGGAGGTCAGAAAGTGGCACAATGACAGAGTGGAGGTGGCGGCAACATGGTAGGCCACAGAGTGGCACAATGACAGAGTG
Organism: Engystomops pustulosus; assembly: GCF_040894005.1. Classification (NCBI taxonomy): domain Eukaryota; kingdom Metazoa; phylum Chordata; class Amphibia; order Anura; family Leptodactylidae; genus Engystomops; species Engystomops pustulosus. The sequence goes on along the minus strand of NC_092415.1, from coordinate 98,727,968 downwards.
TGGAGGTAAGTGCAACCTGGTAAACCACAGAGTTGCACAATGACAGAGTGTGGAGGTGGCGACAGCAGCATGAGGTCAAAGAGTGGCATGCTCACAAATTCTTTAGGTGACAGCAACATGATAGGCCACAGTGTGGAACTATGACTAAGTTTGAAATGAAATTAAAGTTTGAAATGCATTTAAAGTTTGAAATGCATTTGAAGTTTGAAATGCATTTGAAGTTTGAAATGAATTTGAAGTTTGAAATGAATTTGACGTTTGAAATAAATTTGACGTTTGAAATTAATTCAAAGTTTTAAGTGATTTTGAAATTGAAATTTTCAATTTAAATTTGAATTTGAAGATTATCGATGCCATATGCATCCTTTCTTTCAATTTTCCTGAAAATATCATGTCTTTGCCAAAAAAGAACTGCAAAGGTGGCACCAGCAGTAGTAGCAGCATGAGGTCAGAGAGTGACATGATGATAAATTTTTTAGCCACCAGCAACATTGGAGGCCACTTTGTGGCACAATGAAGAAGTGAGGAGGTGGAAGCAACCTGGTAGGCCACAGAGTGGCAGAATGACAAAGTGTGTAGATGGCAGCAGCAGCATGAGGTCAGAGAGTGGCATTATGACAAATTCTTTAGGTGGCAGTAACATGGTAGGCCACAGAGTGGCCTAATGACAGAGTGTGGAGGTGGCATCAGCAGCAGCAGCAGGAGCCCACAGAGTGGCACAATGACAGAGTGTGGAGGTGGCATCAGCAGCAGCAGCAGGAGCCCACAGAGTGGCACAATGACAGAGTGTGGAGGTGGCGGCTACATGGTATGCCACAGAGTGGCAGAATGACAGGGGGTCAAGGTGGCAGCAGCAGCAGCAGGAAGTCAGAAAGTGGCACAATGACAGAGTGTGGAGGTGGCAGCAACCTGGTAGGCCACAGTGTGGCACTATGACTAAGTTTTAAATGAAATTAAAGTTTGAAATGCATTTAAAGTTTGAAATGCATTTGAAGTTTGAAATGAATTTGAAGTTTGAAATGAATTTGACACTTGAAATTAATTCAAAGTTTTAAATGATTTTGAAATTGAAATTTTCAATTTAAATTCGAATTTGAAGATTACAGACGCCACATGCATCCTTCATTTCAATTTTCCTGAAAATATCATGTCTTTGCCAAAAAAGAACTGCAAAGGTGGCACCAGCAGTAGTAGCAGCATGAGGTCAGAGAGTGGCATGATGATAAATTCTTTAGCCGCCAGCAACATTGGAGGCCACTTTGTGGCACAATGAAGAAGTGTGGAGGTGGAAGCAACCTGGTAGGCCACAGAGTGGCAGAATGACAAAGTGTGTAGATAGCAGCAGCAGCATGAGGTCAGAGAGTGGCATTATGACAATTTTTTTAAATGGCAGTAACATGGTAGGCCACAGAGTGGCCACATGATAGAGTGTGGAGGTGGTGTCAGCAGCAGCAGGAGCCCACAGAGTGCCACAATTACAGAGTGTGGAGGTGGCGTAGCGAGGAGCAGGAGCATCTGGAATGGGAGATTATTTCAAAGACAAAGAGCTCCCTTCTGCAGGGGTGCTGGAGTCTTGACTGGCTGAAATGACATATGTTCCACTAGGTTCTGCTGCTGTTGCTGTGGTGGCAGGATGGACCTCCACATCTGTACCACGTTTCTCCCAGGCCCCATTGGATAGTGATGTTGCATATGTTGATGCAGGGCTGTGGTCCCAACGTTAGCTCACTGGCCATGCTTCACTTTCTGCCTGCAGATTCTATATATACACCCTATCGGCTACTCTGGTGTCTTAACAAAAAACTGCCACACGACGTGCCAACATTCTGCACTGAGTGACTACTAATGCCGCTGCCTCCCTGAGCCCCTGTGACACTGCTTACTTGGACCTATGAAACAGGGTTTGTACCCCGTGGCCCTTTGGCTCCCGTCCTTGCACTGCTGCTACCCTGCTGACTCACAGCCACTGTAGCGACTTGCTGCCTGCTTCTTTGCAGACACTCAAGCTGACACCTTCTCCTGAAGATGATGAATGCCTTGCTACATCTGGTTCCCAAGTGCAATCGGCTACATCATCATCGATTTGTTTTTCCCTGTCAATGCTATTCTCCTCAACGGTCTCAGTATGCACAGTGCAACTACTTGCAAGTGCACCATAACCTCTCGTACGACTCTCCACATCTCTACTTTCCAACCTACTGCACAAAGCAGCAGATATCTGCCCCACCTCTTCACTGCCAAGCAGCTACTGCCTGTCCTCAAGGAGTTCCTCCTTGCTATAAAGTGGCGCTGAGTCCAGACCACCTAGTAGATCTCTGGCTATGGGAAATGAACAGGACAGAGGCTGGTTGAGGACATGTGAGCGCCGATGACCTGCTCCTGGGCCATGTCAACTAAGTGTTGTTTCTGACGAACTTAAGGACTCTTTGCTGGGGTTGTCAGATGTCATATGGGAGGAAGTGGATGAGAGAGTCAGCCAATCGACAACCTTTGGGTGTTGACAACGGCAGTTCTGACCTCACAGAGTCAACCCTGCTGCAACGTCCCCTTACTGTGCAAAAAGTATGTGGATTTTACGCTGATTTGTTCCTATTCCCTTCAGCAACAAAAAAGAACTGCTATTTGGGGTATACAGATCCCCTAAATGGACACCCTGGGATTGAAACAGATATTACTAGAGAAAGTATGTGGATTTTATGCTGATTTCTTCCTATTTATTTCAGCAACAAAATAGAACTGTTATTTGTAGTATACAGATTCCACAAGATGGACATCCTGGGATTGAAGCAGAAATCACAACAAAAAGTATGTGGATTTTACACTGATTTCTTCCTATTCACTTCAGCAACAAAAAAGAACTGCTATTTGGGGTATACAGATCCCCTAAAATGGACACCATGGGATTGAAGCAGAAATCACTACAGAAAGTATGTGGATTTTACACTGATTTCTTCCCATTCACTTCAGCAACAAAATATTTTTTTTTCATACAATTGCAGCTATTTGTGTTTAAAAAGTAAAATTAAAAGAGGATGTGGCCTGTCTGGAAGTGTATTGCTCAGCTCCATCCACAGACCTTGATGGACATGGTTCCTCAGTGATTTTAGGAGGTTGGATTCTTACCAACATGTTAGCCAAAGACGTGGGGATTGTGTCTAAATGAAGGGCAATAAATGTGGGTCAAATAAGCTAACGATGCCCAAGATGGCATCTCCCTTCTTGATCCGTCAGTTTGCATCTCGGACATCTCAGGGCGAGACAGGGACAACAACTTACCACCAAATCATTCACATAGCATCCCTGGCAGGGACAAGGTCATGCGCCAGATGTCGCTGCTGCGCTGAAGTCTGCTGGAGTTCACGGAAGTTCACTATCCAATCCTTGGTGCAGGTAAGCGAGTGTCAAGCGACAATTTTTTTTCAAAAAATAATTCAGCGTTTTTTCTGAATCCGTTGGGTTTTGTGACGGCCCCGCTCCCCATTTCCGTCGCATGCATGCCGTTGCCGATGCGCCACAATCTGATCGCGTACACCAAAAACCCGGGGCAATTCAGGGGAAAACAGCGCAAATCGGTAATATTCGGGAAACCCGGTGGAAAAACGTGACTCGTGCCCTTAGTAAATGAACCCCAGTGAATGTTTATGACAGTATAAAATGTCAATTCACCTTCTACACCTTGCATATATTTGGCCTTTTAAGGTTAATTTTCAATGTTGTCCAAGCTCTTTGTGCAAAGCCCTCTACAGGATACAAGCCATTGGTTGGCTTACAGACAAATTTTATATTCCCAACGGTATATGTAAGAGTTGTCCGTCCGCTGTCTCCTCTGATTTTCACGCTAGTAATGGAACCTTTTGGGGAGGCAATTAAGCTAAACCCGATATTGATAAATTCAAAAGATTAGTTATTTTTCTTTTGTACTTTTAATTTTCTGTCAGGCGTACACCACCAAAATATGACCAATACATACATGGAAAAGGGGATAATAGAGGGTCAGTAAAATATAACTTTTTTGTTATAACTTAAAAGATTTAATGCACATAAAAATTTAACATATAGGGGCATATTTATCAGGGCCTCTGATTTTTTATTGCTAGCACTTGCGATTATTTTGCCCTCTCTGCCAACTTCACATCAGTAGGGCATGATGCGGTGTGAGGGAGGGTGCAGCCGGCCGAGCGGGGTGGGGCAGCTAGCCGGGAATGGGCCAGCGGGGGACATGCACTCGCTGCTGCCAGCGACTTTTCAGATACAGAAGCCTCCTAATGTATCCTGCTGCGAAAATGCAGTGGCGAGGCAATCATATGCTGGCGCATAAGCGTCGGCATATGATAAATATGCCCCATAGATTTGTAGGGAAAGTAATGGGTGTGGTATCCCCCTGTATGCAGACGTGGACCCCTGATACTTTTTCTGTATAAATTCACGTAAATTATAGGATTGTAAGAGGGTATGGTTTAGTATCATGAACCAATTGCTTGTTGTCAGATCCCTTGTATTCAATTAAATCAGCACTGTGTCTATAACTAGCTTTTTATAATAACTTTTACAAGAGTGTATTTACAAAGACCCCCAGATGAAGCCGACTTATGGCAACAAAACGGTCATAGGGTATCTTTAAGACAAGGTGTAATATTTGTAAAGAGGGATAGATAGAAAATCAGACTTATGTTATGCGGCGACCGATGTGTGTAACTTATTAGTACAATGGCGCAGACACGCCAAGAGTTTGTAGCGCAGCCTGAGACACAACTGTTGCTAAGTCCGGCGTTCACTATCTGGCAAGACTTACCTGCTTCCTATAACAGCGCAGCCTATGTATACACATGTAATAATCTAGAGATTGGGGCAGTTTTACTTACCGGGTCCATTCACGATCCAGCGGCGCGTTCTCTGTGGAGGATTCGGGTCTTCCGTTGATTCACTAAGGTAGTTCCCCCGATGTCCACTAGGTGTCACTGCTGCGCTGAATTCCGTCGGAGTTGCATGTAAGCACGTGTCAAGCGACACATTTTTTAAAAAAAATACGTCGGTTTCTCCGAATCCGATGGGTTTTCCGATGGCCACGCCCCCGATTTCCTTTGCGTGCATGCCGGCGCCGATGCGCCACAATCTGATCGAATGCACCATAATCCCGGGGCAATTCAGAGAAAATCACGCAAAACGGTAAAATTCGGGTAACCCGACGTAAAAACCCGATCTGGGCCCTTAATAAATGACCCCTATTGTGTCCAACACTTCTGTGGAAAGTCTGAACAGTATTCAATAAGTTACACCCACTGTATAGACTGCTGAATTCTTATTGTACATTACACTAGCTTTTTTTGCCCAAGGTCAGGACTTAGTTCCCATTGAGGTGAATATACAAAATGCCAGCGAGTGCTCCTGGGTTTTGAAAGCTGGTAATAAAGAACAGAAACCAATAAACAGAATTTAAAATTTTAACAAGAAGGCTGCTAAGTGTAAATTTACCATATGGCCCACAGGACTCAAAGTAGGATGTAAAGGATAATTACTGTCTCTTATGTTGCAGGTCGCTTGCAGTTTTCAATCTTCCACCATTTTCATTTTAAGTGAAACTTTTCATGTGGTATAATATATTACATTCAGTCCATGAGCCTTCTCCATACAGGGTGTAAAACACATGTTGTTACCACTTACTTATACACAAACAGTTTAAAGTTTTTGGAATGTAGGCATTTTAAATGTTAATTAATCTAAAATTGATGTAACATATTAGGTGTATCAGGCTTATGTCAAGAGGGCCATTTAATTTTATATAGATTTTTTTTCTTTTGGTTAAATTTAAACACTATATTTTGGTTCCTAAAGGTCATTTAATCAAATAGAACTTACTTACTTTTGTATAAATATAATGATACTGTGTTTCAGTATGCTATATGATATACAAACATTTCAAGATAAAGAATTTTCACATCTTTAATTTAATATTGATGCATTTAAAATGTCAAGTAATAAAAATGATGATCATAGATCATGTTTCAACTATTTGATTACCTAAGCCTACAAAACAATCGCCAAGAGGTCTATGCAAGTAACTATGATTGTACTGTACTTGCAAAAAGTCACTACATTTCTTTGGCTTAAAAAGAAAATAAGTATTTTCCCCAAGGGGACAATTTGGTTGCTCAGAGTTAGGTCTATAACTAGAGATGAGCGAGCACTAAAATGCTCGGGTGCTCGTTACTCGAGCCGAACATTTCCAGATGCTCGAGTGCTCGTTTCGAGTAACGAGCCCCATTGAAGTCAATGGGAGACCCGAGCATTTTTCAAAGGGACCATGGTTCGGGAATAAAATGTGTTATTTAATTGAAAAAGAATGTCTTCTGATAATTTGCAAACATCTGCGATCTATTCTTCACTGTTCCGCGCGTATATTATCTCCCGACAAGTTAGCAGATGTAAAGAACAGTGAAGAATAGAATAAAAACAGTGAACACAGTGAACACAGTGAACACAGGATCATTTAAGATAAAAACACAGTGCAGAACACAGTGCAGAATAGATTACAGATGTTCGGCACATCTGCTTACTTGTCGGGAGATACGCGCGGAACGGCGCGTACAAAATAGCATGTGAAGAACAATATATATGTGTGAAGAAGACATTGCAGATGTATGGAAACATCTGCAATGTGTTCTTTACACACATATATATTGTTCTTCACATGCTATTTTGTTCGCGCCGTTCCGCGCGTATCTCCCGACAAGTAAGCAGATGTGCCGAACATCTGTAATCTATTCTGCACTGTGTTCTGCACTGTGTTTTTATCTTAAATGATCCTGTGTTCACTGTTTTTATTCTATTCTTCATTGTTCTTCACTGTGTTTTTTTAATTAAATGCTCGATCTCGAGCAGGGGAAATACTCGTCCGAGCAACGAGCCGTCTCGAGTACCCTAATGCTCGACCGAGCATCAAGCTCGGACGAGCATGTTCGCTCATCTCTATCTATAACCTATGATGCGACTTACTCGCCTCAAGCTCACATCACGTGCTTGCCAGAATGTCTGGCCTGAATGCTCAGAGACCAGAAGTGAACTCAGCATGTCAGTTGAGCATTCCGACTTGGCATTCCGGCAAGCATGTGATGCGAGTTTGATGTGAGTGAGAGTCATCAAACTCGCTCATGGGTTTTAGACTTTAGTCTTGTGCCGGGACTAGAGTTGTTACTGGTCACTAATGGTGGCAGGAATAGTACATTGAAAAACAGAAAACTGAAGAAGCAATTTAAACCTACAGTCATACCAATGATGTCTTGTCTTTTCTTGTTACTCAGAAAAAAAAACATGTCAATTATTTTACTCTGTCTTAAGTTACACTGAAATAGTGTGAGAATATGTAGGGGACCTAGCACAACCTAAACTGTATACAATGTCTATCGGCACATATATAGCAATATATGAACTAGAAATAAAAAAAAGGAATGTGCCGTATGACAATACAAGAGTAAACCTTTATTCAAATACAAAACAAAGCAAATCTCTCGGCATAGGGATGATAGAAAGCATAAAAACATTTAAAAATGTACCAAGTACATATCAAACCATATAGTTGGTACTGCCAGGTAAGGCAGTCCAACAAACCATTTCCTCCACCGACAAAAAGGAGGTATAGGAGCCACCCTTGATGGTATATAGGTCAAACAAATAATATCTAAGTAGGCACACAATACAAGCTCTAATATAGATAATACAGTAGTAGAAATATAACAATGGTCTAAAAAGCAGTGTGCTATCCCTATTGTATCTAGAGGTAAGTCAGAGAGAGCGTATATATGAAGTGTCCATACATTACAAGTCAGTAAGACAGGTCAGGAGGCTGTGTGGGACAAAGTCCCATGCTGTCCACAGTCAAGGTGGTTCGGTCGGTGGATTGGAGAGGGAGGGCTCCAGTATTGTCATACGGCACATTCCTTTTTTTTCTTTCTAGTTCATATATTATGCTGAAATAGTGTAATTGCTACAAAATAAAATGAAATTAAAAAACATTCATTTACATTAACACCAACACAGTTCTTTTCTTTCTTAGAGTTTCTTTTTCTGTTGTTTATTATTAATTCCTTGTTCCTTCTGGGTCCAAAGTAAAAGAATATTTAATCTACAGTACATAAAGTAAATATGACAATGGTCATTTGTTTTAAAAATGACCAATGGCAAAATACTGCTTAAACTGACTTAACCAAAACATGAGTTTGTGCCCAGTCACCTTCGGATCTCGTACTTGGGTAATATCTGCATTGTATTGTACATTTGATCTTGCAAGTTCCAGGAGAGATGGATTTAGACTACTAATCTTATCTTAAGATGAGAAAACCTTCAATTATGACAAATAATATATTTTTAGCTATGTAAGAGGCTTGTAAAATGGCAAGGTATTGTGACTATTTCACTCCTTACCCCACCTGCATACAAAGTGGGCATGTAGAGGGGTTCCAGATGCAGAGCCTGGCCTACAATTGTCTGGTCACATGGTCGGGCATAAGATAAACTAAGAGGGTGGAGTGTCTTTGAATATTTGTCCCTCCGGACCATTGCTTTTCCATCTTCCATCGTGTTTCTGTTCTTTACTCTCCAATGTTCAAAAACATTTTTTTTAATTATTTTTCTCTCAAAGAGAGAACTGGGGAGGCTGTGACCAATGTATTTCCAACCCTCGGCTTATACACAAGTCAATATGTATTTCTAGTTTTTGTGCTAAAATTAGGGATCTTGGCTTATAATTGCACTGACTTATACTTGAGTATATACGGTGTTATAGAATAGATTTTATTAAACACACCCCCACACACAAAAAAGCCAACAAAGGTTAAGGTAGCTAATAACAGGGTATTGCACCCCAAATATAGTGTTACTGCAATACTTGAGGTGTGTAGCTTATATTATCTTAGTGGCTGAGCCATTGCAACAGAGCACCTGAAATTTGTTCCACCAAAATCCCCCAATAAATGCTCTTTCCCTTACAAGCCCCACAGTGCACCCATACAGCAGATTGTGATCACAAATGCTATATTACAGCATTCTATAAAAAACTGGGTAACAGTAAGTGTGTTTACTTCTTTAGCTGCTTCAAAAAACAAAAATTTTGGAACCAAAGCATCGGTTTTTGGAAAAAGATTTTCAATCACATAAGCCAATATAAATACTTTCTATAAAACATTTGTGGTGGTCAAAAACTTAATATAAAACTTGATAAATTTACTGTTTTCATAGCTCAGGCATTTTTCAAATGTGTAATGGCACCTGAAAACAATGGGGCAGATTTATCAAGCTGTCTGAAAGTCAGAATATTTCCAGTTGCTCATGGCAACCAATCACAGCTCCCCTTTAAAATATTCATGAGCACTGGTAAAATGAAAGCTGAGCTGTGATTGGTTGCCATGGGCAACTGGAAATATTCTGACTTTCAGACACTTGATAAATCTGCCCCAATGTCCTCAAAATTTGCCCTCTAAGACCTCAATGGCACTCCTACCTCCCCTTAAGTAGTTTACATTCACTTGTGGGGTATTGCTCTACTCTTAGCTTCTCTTAGGAAACTGCACATAAAAATCCGAGATGTGTTTTCTCATGTTATCCTGGATGAACATGTAGATTTTAGGGCAAAATAATCATTTCATTGTCAAAATTAAAAATTCCAAATAGAACCAGCTACTCTTAGGAAACTGTACATAAATTCTGAGATGTGTTTTCCCATTTTATCCTGCATGAATGTGTAGATTTTAGGACAAAATATTAATTTTGTCAAAATTAAAAATTCCAAATAGAACCTCCATTAATTCTTGTGAGAAGCTTAAATGGTTAAGAAGCTACCAAAGGCTGATTGAAATAGCATGAGGGGTGCAGTTTTACAAATCGGGTAAATGGTGTTCAGTAGAACTTTGAAAACCCTTATGAAGATGAATTGTCATAAAATTGAAAAATTAAATTTGAAATGTACTTAAAAGTTTGGAAAATCGCTGTTCCAACTGCAAGCCTCCTAACTTCCTAATAAAGTAACATAAAAATTAAGTTAGAATAAAACAGACATATGGTTAATGTTAGTTACCAACCAATTTGGGTGGTTAGACTAACTGCATGATGAGCATTTGGAAATCAGAAAATCTCAAGCTTTTTCAAAATTTTCACATAATTAAAAAATGTTTACACTTAAGTGCAAAAAATGGCAACTAAAATATAATTAATAGGAAGTACAATATGAAAAAACAGTCTGGAGATAAATAGTGTAAACTAAAGCATTACAAAGTTATAACTGCATATCGTGGCACAGGGAGATTTGAAAAATTGGGCTGTGTCCTAAAGGTGAAAATTAGCTGTGTCCTTAAGGGGTTAATAATGAGCTGCTCTAAGTCTTCTCACCTCTCTCTGCTTGTGTTTTATATGTTGCTTTGTGTAGTTAGAGCAGGGTTTGCATTATTATCTGCGCTGCCACTCATTTTTAACAACATTGGTGCTGCAGGACACTAGTGCAATTAAAAGTGCTTTGAGAAGGCCTGGAGAATCACTAGAGCTCCCCAGTTGTGCCTGGCCATCGCGCATGCCTCAGGGAGGGCTATGCATGCCCTCTCTGGCACAAATGTCATTGGTTCCTACTCTCTGGTTTCTCTGGAATTGTGTAAAATGTGCTTTCACATGTGAAAACTATTCAAAGAAAATATGCCCTGTGAAAGTCAAGTAGTCTTTTCCCTTTTCAAAAACCATGAACTAGGCCCAACTAATGACTATAGCTAAGGTATTGCTGACTGTATGAACTGCCATACAGTGACTGCATGTGCATACAGTGACTACAATCCGTGATGTATGCTCCTGCTGTAGTTGTTGTGGGTCTGGAAGCCTCTGCTACAATGAATTTCTTTCATGCCTATAGTAATTGAAATACCTTCTTGGAGCAAAACAGTAATTCGGTTATTTAATATCCGTTGGTCAGCAAATATATTCTGTCTACTTGGGATAAATACACTGACAAGCAAAAAGGTAACAATGTTTTTTTTTATTATTTAAACTTTTGACTTTCAGACACAGTGGGGCACATTTACTTACCTGTCCACGACGCAATCCCTGATCCGGAATGTCTGACGAACATGGATTGTGCCACGATTCGCTACAAGTGTGTGTCCGATACCCTGCATTTGTTGCTCCCCGCTCAGGTGTGCCGGAGTTCAACTTCTTCTTCCTGGTGCATGTAAGTGCTTGCCTTTCGACACAATTTTAAAGTTAAAGGGGTATTCCCATCTGGGCATTTAAATTTAATTAAATTCATTTGCCTTATGTAAATATTTCTTCAATTGGATGCTATTAAAAAAAAAGTTCCTGTGTGAAGATAATTTCTTATAAATGTAGCCATGCTGTCCCTTAGAAACGAGATGGCTTCCTCGGATACGACCACGTCACACTCTGGTAGCGGTGGCCAGACTTGCGCTATTGAGTCCTGCCGACCTCCTGGATTCAGCAATCATTACCACAGGATGGCTGTATTATATACAGTAACTCCTGGACATTTTATATAAAAAAAACTTTTTGTTTCCTTGTGCAATCACTGCAGCAGAGGTGGCCGTATCCAGGGTCACAGTCTTGTTTCTAAGGGACCATATGACTACATTTATGATAAATTATCTTCACACAGGAACATTTTATTTTAATGACATCTAATTGAAGAAATGTTTATACATGGCAGATTAATGAATATGGATGTTAATGCCCAGACGAGAATACCCCTTTAAATCCAGCGGTTTGTCCGAATCCGTCGGATCGTTCAATTGCCCGTCCCCCGATTTGTTCCCTTCTAAATCCCTGCCCCAAAAAATTCGGAAAACCCGAAGGAAATGGACCTGGACCTTTAGTAAATAAGCCCCCATATCTCTCATCCACTTCAGCTTCTGTGAGGCATTAAGTTCTAGACTGGACCTGAGGGAGGCTGTGGATGTTGTGTATCCAGGCTTATCCAATACATTTGATACAGTGGTGCATAAAAGATTGGTACATAAAATGAGACTCTGAGAATATGGTAGGAGGCTGTGGATGTTGTGTATCCAGACGTTTCCAATACCTTTGATACAGTGCTGCATAAAAGATTGATACATAAAATGAGACTCTGAGAAGTGGAGAAGAAGAATGTATTATATTAATTAGGGATTTGGGGAAGCTGAAGGAATGGGTGGAAAAATGGCTGATGAAATTTAATGTAGATAAATGTAAGGTTTATGTGCTTGGACCAAGGAGACAAACAGCACAAATATGTTCTAAACAGTGAATTACTTTATAAATCTGCAACATAAGAAAAGGCTTGGGGTTATTGTTGGACACAAAACTTAATTTAAGTGAGCAGTGCTAGGTAGCTGCTCATAAGGGAAATAAAATTACGGGAAATATCATGAGTGGCATACCATCTCATTATTAATACAAAATGTTATCTTTATACTAGTATAAATCTTTATAAATCATTGGTCAGATCACAAATGGAGGAACACTGTGTACAGTTTTTGGCACCAGTGTATAAAAAGAACATAGTCAATGCATACAGAGGAGTGGAACCAAGCTTATTGAGGGCATTCTTTTGGGAGGTCTAGAATAAAATGAAAGATTATTAAAGTTGGGGTTATTTATCTTGGAAATAAACAGTCATTTCATTACAATTTTCAAATATCTTAATAGGCAGTACATTAATCTTGCCAATGAACATTTCTTACCAAGGCCTCTGGCCAGGACAAGAAGGCATCCTCTAGGTGGTTCTACCATTCCCATAGGCGGGATTCTTTTCTGCAAGAGCAGTGAGACTATGGAATCATCTGCCACAGGAAGTTGTTGTAGTTGTTACTTTATATATGTTTAAGAAGGGCCTTGAAGACAAAAAATTAACGTTATAGGAAAAAACATTTTTTTAATCTTATAGGTGTGACTTGATGGACCTGTGTCTTTTTCCAACATGATTCTACTCTTGAGTTCACCAGGTTGAGTGGTCTAGGTATCCAGCAGACCTCTAAAGGTCAATATTGTAAATTAATTAAATTGGTATAGATGGTATATATATTAGACAAGATGGTATAAGTATTCACAAGCAGTTACTGTCACAGTCCTAAATCATGGTATGGACAAACACATGCAGTTACAGTCACTGCACTATTAATGCTGCTGAGTAGCTCCCAGCAGTGTGAATATAGACATATGTTTATTATAAGCTTTGCTCCTGTGCCACCTCATCCTGGAGTGCTGCCGATATTTTCTACTTTATCTATAATTATATTCTGGCAACTAGGATCTGGCGTGCACCCTACCAATATGGGAGTTATCACTAATGTGTTGGCTGACCGAATCCTGTTCTACACATTAATTTGCGTATAAGCTGTGTGCTGCCCAAAGCTTCTAATAATGACATCCTGTCTTCATGGTGCTGATACCTATTATTAAAGGAAACCTACCATGGAGAATCTACTATCAGAAGTAGATCTGATGGTAGATTCCTCCTGCTTGCCTATGCCTCAATCTATAATTTGATAATCCTGGGACCTAAAAAAACTTTATTTTAGTGATATGTAAATTAACTGCAGAGGCTTCTGGGGCATGTACTAGCCTGGCCAGGCACTGGGAGCTAAGGCTAGTACACGCCCCAGTAGCCTCTGCAGTTAATTTACATATTACTAAAATAAAGTTTTTTTAACAAGTTAGTTTAGGTTCCAGGTTTATTAAATTACAGATTAGGGCAGAGGCAGACAAGAGGAATCTACAATCAGATCTACTTCTGATGGTAGATTCCTCATGGTAGCTTTCATTTAAGGGTTAAAAAATATGTCATTTGATGGTAGATTTATTTTAAGGCACTTCCCTTGGAAACTTAGGGACAGCCACTTAGATCTATAAACTGACACGTAGCGAGATCATGAGCTGAGTAGAAGTCACGTTGGTACAAGTATAAGTTGCAAGAAACTTTTGCTTGAACGTTTTAATGACATATAATTTTCATATTTAATCATGGATTACTTCAGAAAATTAATGCAAGCTATTATTTTGTTGTGATTTAATGTTTTTTTCCTATAGTCATGGCCAAAAGTTTTGAGAATGACACAAATATTATATTTTCACATGATCTATTGCCCTCTTGTTTTTTATGTGTGTTTGTCAGATGTTTGTATCACATACAGAAATACAAGTGCAATCATATTATGAGTATCAAAAGCTTTTATTGACAGTTAGAATGAATTAATGCAGCAAGTAAATATTTGCAGTGTTGACCCTTCTTCAGGACCTCTGCAATTCTCCCTGGCATGCTCTCAATCAGCTGTTAAGCTGATCACTCTTTTTAACATTCCAGAGTATATGCAAATTGCCATTATAAAACCTGATGCAGTAGGCTTTGTAAAAATTAACATTTGTATCATTCTCAAAACTTTTGGCCATGACTGTATATATATATATATATATATATATATATATATATATATATATATATATACAGTTAAGCAGAGTACAAATACATAGGTAGACCTACAAGTATCAGAAATCCATATGATAGTTACCTTATGTGTGGGCCTAGGCCTAATGGAACCTGATAGTCCACGCCATCTTACCCTTGAACCTGATGGTTTCCGAGACAAAAGACGAAAGCATCAGAGGTGTTCTGATTATATTAGGTGCAGACACACCTCTGGACACCTCCAGAGGTGGCTCATAGGTTCTTCCTACCTGGTATTAAATCCAGAAACTTGGAGAAGTCCTTGTTTCATAAGGGAAGTCCTAGGGTCAGGGTTCTGGTATCATTGGATCCGGCTGAATCCCTGTATTGCATTGATACCAAACCTGACCCATTTGCTATTGAGATATGTATATCTGTGATATGTATATCTCTGGACCCAAGGATGCTAGAGGTTTGAGAATTAGGGCATTGTGATCTCCTGACGATAAAAAAATCCAAAAATATAGTCCTCCAGGGCTGAGATAAAAAAACTTCATAACCAACATATTGGTCCGAAAGTTTTATGACTCCTGTTTAAAAATTGGAGGGAAGTCTCTGTGAGACGATGCGGTTGGGGAAATGCTTTGAAGCTAACCCTCCTGGAGTTATAGTTAACACCCTACCTAGTTAAATTAGGCTAATTAAGCTGAGGTTGGGGGAAGTACGGGATATGTGTGGAGTATTCACAGATGGTATGATGAACAGGACAATATATGGGATGTGGATATCCCTTGTTCATCACAAGAATCTTTAATACATTCAAGTGCATTATAATGAATATATTACTTAACATTTTGGTATGTGGGGACCAGTGGTTGCATATTTCTTTGGGTGAAATGTTACTTTTTTTTCTCATAGCATTGTGCAAAAAATCCGCCATCACTGGTGACTTTAGCAACACACAAAAGTTACAATATTTCCTACTTCCAACCTCATAAAAACATGATAAAAAGTGATAAAACGATAAGATTTACCCCAAAAAGCACAGCCATACAACAGCTTTATAAGCAAAAAAATTTAAATCTTACGCCTCTTAGGACATGGTGAGAATAAAATAGGCAAATTTCTCACCAAGTTGAGTTTTATATTCTGCAAAACAACTTAAACATAAAAATGATATATAAATGGGTCATCACCCTAATAGTGAGGACCCATAGAATAAAGATAATATAAATTACTTTTATTTATCTTGCTTTCATGACTGTATAAAGTCAAGGAGGTGGGATAGCTCTCAGCTCCAGTCAAGTTACCCCACATCCTTTCTCATGTAAAATTTACTAAAACCGCCACCTTGCATGGCCCCTGCGCCCTGCCAGCTAACCCCTGTCACTGCCCTTGGGTTTGTAACGTCAGCTTATGTTCAGTGTGTGGTAGGAGGAAGCCTATTGGCCTTGGCTTCCTCCTCCAATGCGTTGACATTACATACATTCAGGCAAATTTTACAGTCATGAAAGCAACATCAGAAATGTACAGAAACTGTGGAATGCCTCTACAAAGGTCTTTAAGGTATTATGTAAGGTTTAGTATTGATGTAGAAGGTAACAGGTTCCCTTTAAGGGTTTAATGATATCTCCCCCCATTTACTTTATAACGTTTGGTCCTATAATATCTGTACATTGAAATAAGTTTATTTTTAAATAAGAAAGAGTAAGTAAAATACACAAGGGTAGTGTTTACAGCACTGTATTTCCTGATTGTGTGATGTTTATATAAGGCCATATGCTTTTGCATCAATGACAGATGGTATCATGAGTAGCTCTGGGAGATAACAAGTGAACACAAGAGCTGGTTCATGAATAATTGCTGTACATCGAGCAACATAAATGGTATAAATGAGTAGTGTCTGCACTTCACAATGGTGGCTAATCAGCCAGTAATCTAAACTTTTACTTGGTATGAAAATAATAAGGTTTAAGTGTTTAAATTAAACACTGTAATCTTCTTAATGTGAAAAGATTCTCTTCAAAAAAGTACATGGAGCAAATAGTGGGGCAATTAATCAAATAAAATACAAAAAAAGAATTAGGTGTAGTTGGAACTCCAAAAAATGGCTAAACCTCTAAAATGCCTTAATTCATAATGAAAGATTTTCACAGCTTGTATAGAAAGCGTGCATAGCTTGGTCAAGAAACAGGGAATGGCTTCACTGAAACTACAACAGTTTAATAATGTGACCGATAAATCGTCCAACATGAGTTACTTTGACAAGTCTAGCCCATTTTATCAAAGTCTTTCCTTACTTTACAGTTAAATTTGTCCTATGCTGTTTAATAAATACAAAAATGAGATACATACAGTCCCTGGGTTACGTACAGGATAGGTTTCGAAGGTGTGTTCTTGAATTGAATTTGTAAGTAAGTCTGAACTGTATATTACAGACGTGGAAGAAACAAGACGGCACTCACCAGCATATGAAGCAAGGAACTCTTTATTGCAGGGAAGAATCCAGTGCAGGAGGATGCACGCCACGGCAAGGCGATGGGCCATTTTGTGCTGTAAGCACTTTCTCAAGCCTTGCGTAGCTGTCTTTGCTGCTTTTTGACGTGCACCCCACATTGGAACTCGAGAGTGTCGGTTCACGTGTGCAACTCTGGACTTGTGCTCTCCACCTGTGTTGTGGAAAGGGTGCCGGTCACCTTCTGCCTCTTATGCACTGTATATTTTATAATTGTAACCCCAGCCAAACTTTTTTTGGTTAGAATTGGATTTAAAAAATGTTGGGTTGTCCTAAGAACCAGGATTAGAAATAAAGCATAATTACAGACACCTGATCATTGTAGCCTGGGGCTAAAGTAGAGTATATCATCAACATCCAGAGGTGCGTTTGTAACTAAGGGTCATCTGGAAATTGGGTGTTTTCAAGTAGGGGACCACCTGTTCTTACATACATTTTTTGTCTTTTTCTTATTTTCCCTTGTGTCCTGAAATGACCACATACGTGTTGCAAGCATTAAAGTACATGGTTTCAGAATACTGTGTTAAAAAGCAAGATCCCATGAGTGTTTATTTGTGACTATATGGTTGGTTATATTAAATTGCAGTATGCAATAAATCCTGGCACACAAGTAGTTTTGATGCAACAAAGTGAAGGCTTTTTTATTTGCGGCAAGTGTAGTGGTATGAGAAAACTGACATTGACACAAGACAAGATATATACAATATTAACAATATTTACATAATATGTACAAAAGGTCAAGGTAAGTAAATCTAATGACTAACGAGGAAGACTCCAGGCAAGTATCTGTATTAATAAACCGGAAAATATAGGGTACTCATATACGTGGGGTCCCTAACGGGGGCAAGGTGATAATATCTCATGATAAAAATTGCACAATAAAGATAATATAGTATCTAGCACATAATCATACTGTGAAATAAAAAATGAGATCAAATGAATATGATTTTGCAATGGAACAAAGGTCCATGGGACCAGGAGAGGGCTTACCATGCAGACACTGGTAGTAAGGAAAAACGTCGGACCCCATACGGACCCCACGTATATGAGTACCCTAGATTTATTAATACAGATACTTACCTGGAGTCTTCCTCGTTAGTCATTAGATTTACTTACCTTGACCTTTTGTACAAATTATGTAAATATTGTTCCTATTGTATATATCTTGTCTTGTGTCAATGTCAGTTTTCTCATACCACTACACTTGCCGCAAATAAAAAAGCCTTCACTTTGTTTCATCAAAACTACATGTGTGCCAGGATTTATTGCATACTATACTCTGGAGTCGGATTCCAATCCTGTGCACCTTGGACAACATAAGGGAGTGCGATTGGAATATATTCTTTGAATTTGTTGCCTCCTCTTCCAATTGAAACACACCCAACACAACATGACCAGTACTACGTTTTCATATGATTTGAACGAAAGAAATGGCATTTTGTCACAAGTCAGTACATCTAGTGACTTCTTGCAGACTCCAGCTTCGGTTTTCCGATCACGAGATTGGGAGAAGACTGCTCGCAAACTGACTAATTATGAGTTACATAGTGCTACCCTAGCTGAATACGTTCGAGTAGAACGAATACCCCGTGGCCTACGAGTCCCTCTTCGGCCAACCATTTTTAGCGATAACACTGAATACTGTACACAATTTGGACACATATTGAACAAATGTTCATTTGATATCATCAATCTTACGATCTCGCATTTACAAAAGACCATCGCCGAGCTCCAGGGCGAAGTTAAAACTATTGAACAACAGCTACAGTCATCTCTGACACCAAAGGAATTCAATCAACTTAAAGACCGGATCCCAACAACAATCGAGGAACATCGACATACAGTTGAAGAAACTAAACGAAGGAAGTTTCTTAGAGATACCGAGGATTATCGGATAAAACGTGTTTACAGATGGCAAGAGTCCTGGCAACATCGACCCCATTCTTCACGTTACAGATCTTCCTCAAGGGATACTTCCCGCTCCGATTCGACACAGAAAGGAACATCATACCAGCAGCAGGATCCTTTTTTACAGCAGCGATCCAGAAATTGAGGAAGAAGACGAGGCGGGGTAGTAGGAGGTCGCGGCAACCAACCAGCAGGCCCCCCGATGACGACCAGGTCCCAGGTATGAATGAGTCCTTGGTAATTAATATCTCATCTACAACATTGAGTCCTGCTCAACTGACTATTTTACAGAAGGGTATCTCTTTTTGCCCCACATATCAGCTCAATACTTTTGAGCTCGATATGGACTTACAGCGGTTTTTTCCGAACGGTCTGCCTTAAAGCCCATTTTTAGGACCAACCAGAAAGAACATCTGCGGAACCCACTGAATCTGTGTCTAAAGTTGACCTTAAAGAACTGGGTTTATGCAATAAAAGCAGATACATGCCCCCCAGGATCTACCCAGTGGTAGAGACCCTCATCAAATTGGTCACGAGGGACAGTGAAAAATTCAGGTCAGATTATAATAACAATAGGTTCAAGACCTACTCTAATTTGAGTAGTTTGGATAGACAAGCATTGAAAGCACTTTCGGATAACAAAGATATAGTCATCAAGCCCGCTGATAAAGGGGGTTCCCTTGTGGTATTGGACAGGACAGATTATATCTCTGAAATCCAACGACAACTTAACGATGAGACAGTATACCGGAAAATTCATTCAGATCCCATACATATAATAAGAAACAAGATACAGGCGGTACTCAAACACCATACTCAGAGGGGAACAATAGATGCCCGGGTTAATACCTTCCTAACCAACCAACATCCAATAACACCTGTCATATATACACTCCCTAAAGTCCACAAGACTCTGATAAAACCACCAGGGAGGCCAATTGTAGCCTCCACGGACTCCATTCTATCTCCGCTATCCATCTTGCTAGAGAAAGTGTTAACCCCATTGCTCAAGCAATCACAATCATTTTTACTAGACACGACAGAATTCCTAGAATGTGTTCACACACTAGGGCCCCTCCCAGAAGATACACAACTTGTGACATGGGACGTGACGAGTCTCTACACTTCAATATAGCACTCAAAGGGTATTGAAGCAGTAGACACGTTACTTAGTTCAGCCAACACAGACCCTGCTCTTATTGATTTTTACATTGACTTGCTACATTTAATGTTGGAAGAAAACTATTTTTTATTCCAGGTTCAGTTTTATGTGCAATTACAAGGTACAGCGATGGGCTCCAATGTGGCCCCTCCTTATGCAAACAGTTACATGTCAGTTTTTGAGGAGAGATTCCTCTATACCCATCATCTTTTCAAATCCAATGTTCTGTTGTGGAAATGTTACATTGACGACATATTTTGCATATGGAGGGGCCCCACTGATTTATTAATTGAATTTCACAAGTTCCTCAACAGAATCTATCCAGAGTTACAATTCACTCTTCAACACAATGCTGAGTCTATTAGTTTTCTTGATACAGTAGTTACTAGATTGGATACAGGCAAACTATCCACAGACCTCTATCGTAAACCCACTGACAGGAATAGCCTGCTGCATTACACCGCTGTCACCCTTCAGCCATGAATAAATCCATCCCACGTTCACAATTTTCACGTATAGACCGCATTGTAGACAACCCCGTGAACAAACAGAAACAATACCATGATATAACCAATCGTTTCCTCAACCGAGGTTATCCTCCCAACCCCGAACACGACATATGGGTCCTGACTTACAGAGGATTCCGTTCGTACATACATACCATCCATCTACAAACATAATACATAACATCATCCGGAAACATTGGCACATCTTATCTAAAGCATATCCCAACATTAGGGAGTTCCAGGTCCCCATTATGCCTTGCTCGAGATGCCCTAAAAACTTGAAGGATAGACTTATTAGGGCCGATGTGGGCTCCAACACAAGGGTTCCCCGTCAAAGTTTTTTGAGGACACAATGTTTTGGCACATTCCCGTGCCTCCAATGTGCTCAATGCTCCAACATCACCAGAGGAGATAGATTCTACCATCCACACACTGGACAGGAATACAGGATTAAGGACTATTTCACGTGCTCATCCAACTTCGTTATCTATGCAATTAAATGCCCATGCGGTTTGTTATATATTGGTGAGACCACACAGACAGTGAGCGAGAGGATTGGAAAGCACAAGTTCACTATCCGTACGGGGAACTTAATGCTTCCCTTACCACATCATTTCCATGTAGCGAAGCATAACATCTCACAACTCAAGTTCCAAGTGCTGGAACACATACCACGCCCTAGGAGGGGTGGCAATTGCATCCAGATACTTAAGACAAAGGAAGCGTTCTGGATCCACACATTACAAACCATGGAACCACGTGGACTTAATAGGGAATATGACCTAAACAGCTTTTTGTGATGTTTTGTGAAATTTCTGTAACATTTATTTGATCTCCGGTACTGACTGCCTCTGCTTTTCTTTTTAGAACCGCTGAGGACCACTGCTCTGGCAGCCGCTGGTATTCCACCTAGTATCCTTCATTTCTGTCACGTGTTATTTCCCTTCCTTTCCCCTTTTTCCGACATTCCTCGCTCTCTTCCTCCTCTCCTTGTCACATTAGATATATCATCCATCTTTATCTTCTCTGCCACACAGTACACTCACTATCTCATACACCGTCCATTGCATGACATACCTGACATATTTCATTCCCATTTAATATTACATACATCACATATATACTCATGATCGCCTGCAACATACAGCTCACATTTGGATGTGACCATATTCCATTTTCATACATCAAATACATAGACATCTTAAACGTACTCACACTCCTATAATGTATTCTTATTTACACCTCATATTCTCACATTTCATATTCCATATTCCACTATAAAAATCACTCAGGTCATGTGACCGCGATCCGTGACCATGTATGTGACTGCTCTTTGGACCATGTGACTGTGATCCGTACCACGTCACCGTCACTTCCGGTTTTGGCACTTCCCGTTTTGTCACTTCCGGTACGCCCATTGCCTTGTACCGCTATTTAACAGTCCCCAGCTTTACAATACACAGCACCTTCTGTCAGCACGGCTGTGCTACTTCAAATCTGTGCTCAGGACGACGTTTTTCCTTTCTACCAGCGGCTGCATGGTAAGCCCTCTCCTGGTCCCATGGACTTTTGTTCCATTGCAAAATCATATTCATTTGATCTCATTTTTAATCTCACAGTATGATTATGTGCTAGATACTATATTATCTTTATTGTGCAATTTTTATCATGAGATATTATCACCTTGCCCCGTAAGGGACCCCACGTATATGAGTATCCTATATTTTCCGATTTATTAATACAGATACTAACCTGGAGTCTTCCTCGTTAGTCATTAGATTTACTTACCTTGACCTTTTGTACATATTATGTAAATATTGTTAATATTGTATATATCTTGTCTTGTGTCAATGTCAGTTTCCTCATACCACTACACTTGCTGCAAATAAAAAAGCCTTCACTTTGTTGCATCAAAACTACTTGTGTGCCAGGATTTATTCCATACTATACTCTGGAGTCGGATTCCAATCCTGTGCACCTTGGACACCATAAGGGAGTGTGATTGGAATATATATATATTTGAATATTAAATTGCAGTCTGTCAAGAATGTTGCTATAATGTCGCCAAATTTTACCCAAATTGTAATTGGAATATACTGTACCTTGCCTAAATTGAAGTTGTTCATATTTTCTATAATAGCCTAAATGTTTGATGTAAATGTTTATTCCAGATCAACTGTATATAATAAGATCTCACTCAATAATTATCATGATTTACTGAACTTTATACTGTTGATTTAGTAAGAGTAAGGCCACATTCACACGACCTTATGGGGGACGTATATAGAGCCACAAGCTTGTGGCCACACATACATCCCCTATAGACGGCAATGGCCACATGGAGCGATACAGTGCCAAACACCTAAAGCACTGTACTGCTCCATAAACGTGTAGGACATATCCTATCGTTCCCAGTGTGCACAATCCATACGCCTTGCATTTCTATGGATAGGGGAGGGGTCACCCCTCCTCCTCTCCATCAAACCAGACGTATGCCCCTCCGGCTAAGACTCAGATGGCATACGTTTATAACTTCAACCTAATAATGAAACTTTCTATCTCAGTATTAATCATCTAGCATACTGTTGTGTTATACTGTTAAAAATCTGTACAGCCAAGTTGCCATCGGTCCACCTCCATCCCCTTTTTGGTTGAAAAAGTAGCAATATTTCTGGTGTGTCATTAGGCTTCTATATCTTTTAATTTACACTCTGGGGCTTCCACCATTTCATAGAAGCAAGGAGCCTCCAACTGAGCTGCGGGTTCAGATGGACTTATCAATCTGCTGAACCTGCAGCAGACAGACAACTGCATCTGCAACTGGCTCTAACAGAGCAGAATAGTCTGCTCTGAATAGTCTGCTCTGTTCTTCTGTTGAGAAGGCTCTGGTGAGAGACATTATAAGCTGTTGGTGAATAATTATATCCACTTAAATTTGGAGGAGAGATAATTATTCTGTCCAATAGGGGATGCTACTTCCTGCTAAGACTGCAGACTGCCGACAACTTGTAGAAGCTGGATGGAGAGAAAAAATATTCAACCTTATTTGCTTTCCCATCTTTCCCCATTTTTCTTTTGAAAATTTACTGTGTAATGATACACTAAATCATGGTACCCACATTTCCACTCCCAGTGGCCAAAATGCTCCTGTTTTTTTTCCCTGATCGCGAGTGCACGCAGTACCAGCCCCCTGAAGCAGCTCACAGGCATAAACGGAAGATTGGAAAGAACTGGGAAGATGAAGAGGAGGAGACAACTCCCAGCAATTGTTGCAGAGGCACTGGAGAATAAAGTCGCTCATGCCTAGCCTACTTGAGCCACTACGTGATCCAGTGCCTCTGCAATGACAACCGAGTTGCCTGGATATTCATGAAGTCCAAACACTGGGAGGCAACCCTACTGGATCCATGCTACAAGGATAGCATAACATGCTTAATTTCACTAGTAGATCGCTAGACAAAAATGAGAGAGTACAGACGTGAATTGGTATAAACACAATTGGCAGATTTGCCATCCTGCATTGGGAGGTAAGTGGCACTATGAGGAGAAAGAAGAATGAGAAAAGCTACAACACAATGGTGGACATGTATCATAGCTTTGTTTTTCTTTTGGTGTCTAATTGAGACATTTGGTTGCATTTTCATTGCTTTTTGAAAGATATTACAGAAGCTGAGGAGAGGTGATTTGCCCATTACTGTTTACAAAACGCACATGTTAATGCATTGTTAACACATGCATCAGAGGAGTGTTAACACATGCACTAACATCGAGTTTGCATTGCGTTTTGCAAATGCAAATGTTAAGAGTAACGCAAATCACCTCTCCTCAGCTTCTGTAATGCGTTTCAAAACACAACCAAAACAACCTCACCCTTAGGCTACATTCACACTACTGTATGGAGGACGTATAGACAGCCGACGTATATATACGGCCGATATACGTCCTCCACAGACAGCAATGGGCGCACGGCGCCCTACGGGAGCGGTACGGTGCAGCACACGTGCGGCAATGTACCGCTCCGTACCCGGGAAAAAGATAGGACCTGTGCTCACCTCCTCCTCCTCTCCCTGTGCACTGCCGTTGCCCGCTACGGTACGGTACGGGCGGGCAACTGCAGTGTGAATGTAGCCTTAGAAGTGACCAATACATTTCAATGTAGATGCAAAATTGTATGAATTTTTTAAAAACAGGTTAATAATAATTCCAAAATACAGGCTCCATGAAAAAAAAAAAAAAAACTTCCTTTGCACCTGCCCTGGACAAGGGGCAGATTTGAGTCTAAAAAGTCTCAAAAATAAGTAAAAAAAGTGATACATAAGGGAAAAGCCGCACAGAACATATGGAAAATAAACATACATAAGGCACACAGGTGTACTTGAAAAACACCAGCAAAAGAATTAGTGAAAAGTTGCAAAATCGACAAAAGTTGCAAAATTTAGACAAACTAGCAGGAATAAAGATACAAGTTCCCCAATAAGAACACCAGCACCACCTAAAGTGAGCATGACTGCAATGTGGAGAAATCTGCTGAAATTCTGCACCACCATGAGATACGACACATAATACTGGGAAACAGACAACAGTCTGTGACTTAATTGGTGGAAGATTGTCTGTCCACATTTCAGCTGGTTATGAATTATGAGTTCTCCCATTCAATATCTGCATGGAAAAATTGGACACGTGGCCAAAGATTGCTCTCTACGCCTTGATTGTGCTATCCTGACCTTTGACAGGTATGCTGTCAAAGCACATTTTGTGTCATCACTCAAGATTCGGCTATCTACAGTCAACACGGGCATGAACAACATGGGCATCCTCATGTTAATTAGGAGAAACTGGGCATGTATCTCATGTGAGTTGGCTGTGGATAAGTTGGTAGACAGTGAAATACAACATTACCTGAAATATAACTTGAAATTGTCAATTTCTATAGTACTTGAATTTAAATTAGAAAATTTCAGATTCTGCATTACTTGAAATATAACCTGAAATTGTCAAATTCTGCATTACCTGAATTTAAAATTTAAATTGTCAAATTCTGCATCACCTGGATATAAGCATGGCTGTGAACTAAAACTTATATTTTTATTAGATATACCTTAAAATATACAAAGGTCACAGGTTGTGAATTCTAAAAACAACAACAACAATCCGTATTATAGACGTCGACCTAGGCAACTATACTGATCACCACAACCCCCAACGGTTGGGGATCAAACAATGGGGATACCACGTACCTGTAAATCACAGTGCCATGCACCATACCATCCAATAAATACCTTGCAAAGAGGAAATAAAAGATGGTTCTTACCACATTATCCGTCAGTTGATGGGGACAGTTATCCCTACACCATCAGATAGGGATCAACGCCTGGGGCTCCACACCAGGGACCCAGTAGATGACCCTACACTTGGGTTTATCAGACTATTTACTACACCCCAAGGGATGCTCCTCTACATTGGAGACCCTATGTTTTATTGATTCCACCGCAATCCCTCTGAAGAACCTACAGCAGGAAGAAACGCGTCAGGGAAGTGAATGCAGGGTGTTTTTTTCTAAACTAGGGCAAGTTATTGGGACTGCCCTTGTCAGGGCGGGAGCTAATCACACCTGGGGACAGGGACAGTTGTAGCCTTGTTACAGTTCGTGACGTTTTTGGTTCCAACATATACAGGTATGTCCTTACCATCTTAATGCTCCCGTCAATACACGTACTTTGGAAACAGCACAGCTGACCACTGGACACAACTGCAGACCATTAGCAGTTGTGGTAAGAACCATCTTTTATTTCCTCTTTGCAAGGTATTTATTGGATGGTATGGTGCATGGCACCGTGATTTACAGGTACGTGGTATCCCCATTGTTTGATTCACAACCGTTGGGGGTTGTGGTGATCAGTATTGTCGCCTAGGTTGGCGTCTATAGTACGGATTGTTGTTGTTGTTTTTAGAATTCACAACCTGTGACCTTTGTATATTTTAAGGTATATCTAATAAAAATATAAGTTTTAGTTCACAGCCATGCTGATAAATTTTGAATATTAAGTGAACTAGAGGCAAAAACGTCCTTGATTTTGGGCCATAATAATACATGCTTTGTATATAACTTGAAATTGTCATGTTCTGGAGTGTGTGACATTTAACTTGAAATGGTCAATTCTGCATAATATTGCAGATTCCGGCAGATGTAGTTCAATCCAATTCTAAACAATATCGAAGAAGGGGGTTGTTTTAAAGGACTAAAATCCAAAATAAAATTTTTATTTATTACTCCTAAAAGGTGAAAGCGATCATCATACAATAAAAAATGAGATGGTTATATAACACTTTCTGAGGGTTATTCCGCTGTCTTATATCCATCTAAGTGTTCACACAGAGGATAACCCTATAAACATAACATTGCCAATAGATGTAGGTCAGGGATTTATTTGTATCAGACCCCAAAACCTTGTAATTGTAGTTTATACACCCTGGTGGCTGCTAGTTGTAGCTACGGGTAGTCATCTGACTATAACGTAGAGAGATGGGGAATTATGACAATCATCCCTGACCTACATTTACTGGCAATGTCATGTCTATCCTCTGTGTGCACACTTACATGGATATTAGAGAGGAATGACCACCAGAAAATGTTGCATAATTTGCAGTCACTACAAATTACGTTATTGTTTTCAGCTTTTAGAAGTAATAAATAAAAGTTGCGTTTTAATTTTAGACCTGTGAAACCAGCACCCTTTGTGATATCAAATACTGCAGTACGTGAATTTAAGCTTGACATTGACAAATTCTGCATGACCAGAATTTAAGCTTGAAACTTTCAAATTCTGAAGTATCTAAATTTAACTTGAAATTGTCCAATTTTACAATAGTTGGATCCAGGTGATATCCATACAATGATCTGGCTTTAGCAAGTTATCCAATGAGCAAGATTTTAATCTGGGGCGGTTTTAATTACAGTCCCCAATCTGACTCATGCACAAGACAGAATAGAGAGGCCACAAAATGCTATAAGGGTGTTTTTAAAAAGTCAAAGCTTGTATAATGGGACAACTATAGCTATATATGGGATTAACTTAAAAATGTAAGGAGAAATATACAAATCTGATTGATTTATCTAATACTTCCCAGGACTTGGTCAGAAAACTTCTAAAGCAGTCCAGAATCTGAGAGGAAATACAATAGGCCATGTAATTTGTGAGGGCCAATCCCCTGCCATCTTTTTTCTAGCTAAAACTAATCTAGAGACCCTAATATAGAAGAGGAACAGATGAACTTAGAAAAGATGGCTTCTAAATGTTAATACACCCTAGCAATGGGACATGATGTCATTCCCATTTATGTTGGTCAGTTTTGATAGCTGTTGCATCAACAGATCATAATTCATGGCAAAGTTGTCTTTCAGTTTGTCCGGAATACGGATCCCCAGGTGTGCGGGAAACCGTGAAGTTTAGGACCCCTGAGGGGTATGCAAGGTCACTTAATTTTCCTTTTTAGACACTCCCAGAATGCACAGGTTTAGAGAGATGCAGGGAGTGATTTAAATTTGTCCACACAACTTCTGC